>NC_138103.1:104114389-104731889 GCF_964146895.1 Miniopterus schreibersii | reverse complement strand
GGTTGTGCTGAGCGCCGCCCCAGAGGCAGCACAGGGCGCCTGGCGGTCTTTCCAGGAAACAGCCCGTGACCCCGAGGCTGATGAGTTGAACAGAACCCCAGGAGGGAAGGGCCTTCTCCTTAGACCCCACTGGACAACCAGAGGAGCAAGGATGGAAATAACCCAGAGCCAGGCATGTGGGAAGAAGCCACTGCCCCCCCAGGCTGCTGGGAACCGTGAGATGTGGCTGCAGAATGACCCAGAGACTGTCCCGGGGAGGTTAGGCCTTTGTCCTGACTGCTGCGGAGTCTTTTTGGGGGTAGGGCTGGATTCGTGCTTTACAAAGAGCCTTCTTGGGACCCTCTAGAGAAGAGATTAGGAAAATGAAACTCCGGGAAGAGACAAAGCTGAGAGGCTACTGCAGTGGTCCAGGTGAAAGACGATGGTGGCTGAGACCACACTGACCCTCTTTCAGTTTTTCCTACAAAACACGATTCTTCTCCATGATTTTTTTTTTTAAATTGATTTTTAGGAAGGGAGAGGGACAGAGAGAGGAACATCGAAGTGAGAGCAGAGCACCCGTCGCTGCCTCCTGCACACCCCCAGCGGAGATGGAGCCAGCAGCCGGGCATGTGCCCTGACCAGGAATCAGGAATCGAACCCGCAACCTTTCGGTGCGCAGGACGATGCCAACCAACTGAGCCGCGCTGGCCAGGGCTGTCTTCCCTGATTCCAATGCCCCCCGGCTGTGTGAAGGACCGTCACATAACTGTTCCTTCCGCCTGGACCACCTGTGCCCTCCCACTTTCCGCCACCAGTTCCTACAAGCTGTCGGGTCTCAGCCTAAACGTCCCCTCCGGACTCCCCTGTGCTCCTTTATAGCTCTGGTCACAGCCATAGGTTAAACGGTTGCCTATATAGTTATTTGTTTGACGTGTGCCTCACCCGCTGGACTGGATTTCGTGAGGAACTGAGTGAGTAAGCGAGTGGCAGAGAGAGGTACCCGCAGACTCAGGAGTGGCACGGAGAGTGTGATGTTTAATGCCTGTGAAGATCAGGCAGCGAGAAGCCTGTGCAGACAGCTGGTTTCTGGGTTGGTCACGGGGGTGGGTGCTGGTGCACTCCCCGAGTGAGGACGCGGGCGCAGGGACGAAGTCGGGGGAAGATGGAAATCCCGAGTGCAGTTCGGGATGTGCAGTGGGTAGGAATCTCAGGCCACAGATTCGAGTGGCCAGGAATAAAACTCGGCCGAGCTCGCATGAGGAGCCCTCTGTCCCCGCTGAGCCTCAGCCCCCCGGCCGGCCCCAGGGACAGCTGAGGCTGCCCACCGTCTCCGTCGGAGAGTCAGAGACACCCTTCCCTGATCTCAGCCCAGCAACACTCCCTGCGATGACAAGAGGCTGCCGCGAGGCCTGCTGTGCGTCTTCGGCCTGAGCCGCTCCGCACACAGCTGTTCACACTTGTTTCTAGGGGATGCGGCGGGCCCCCGGTCATGTGACTTTACTGTCTGATTAAAACTTAAACCAAGGGAAGAGAAACTCTTGGAGTCACTTTGCACCTGTTGTCTCTGTTCACTGTGCCTTTCCCGTCGGCGTCCTGTGGCTTTTCTTTCTCATTTTCTGTCTCTCCAGCCGTGAAGGCACCCAGGTTGGCACGGCTGCCCCACATCCTACCATTACCCCACAGAAGTCGGGTGCTCGGAAATCAGGGCTCGAATGATGCTCATTGCGAATAAAGGACCGTCTCTGACAGAAAGGAGCCCGTCTGCCCGGCCGGCGGGGCTCAGCGGCTGAGCAGCCACCTAAGATCGGGGAGGCCCCGGTTCGATTCCCGGTCAGGGCACAGGCCCGGGTTTCAGGCTCGATCCCCAACGGGAGGCATGCACGAAGCAGCCGATCCATGTCTCTCTCTCTCCCTCTCCCTTCCTCTCTCTGAAGTCAATAAAAATATATTAAGAAAGAAAAAAAGAAAGGAGCCTGTCAAACATTGGAATAGATAACGCAGTAGTTTGAGAGAGCGCCATCCTCAAATCCTCAGACTTGGAAGGAGTTTAACGTGAAGACTTTTTTTAATTGGCTGGAGGGACTGGCCGGCAGTTTCTTCTTTCCCTCTCTCTCTGATAACAGAATGCTGGGCCCCCGAGGGATCCGCTCTGTGTAGTATGAGGGGGACTAACCCCAGCCCATTACCTGTTCTCCCCCTGCCCCCAGTTCTGGGCGTGGTCCTGTGTCTGAGACCCGCCGGGCCGGGGTGCTATCCCCATGGCCACAGCCTTGACCTGGGGCACCCGGCTGAAGCCACAGCCGACAGAACCTTCTCGGGGGCTGTTCTGCAGTATCAGGCCGAGTTCTCTGTCTCCTGCGGTTACTAAAAGGAAAAAGGGTGTAAATCTGAACCGCCCAGTGGGAAAACTCCTAAATGTCCATCCTGCCACCACACAGCTTTCAGAGACGGACACAGTCAGGGCTCTGACATCCTTTCAGTCCTTGGGCCTGGTCCTTCCGGAGGCAGCGGCCATGGCTGGACTTCACAGCAGTGAAAGGAAAGAAGTTTCCTTCGTTGCTTTACCAGCTCGTGTTGGGTCTGTCACTTCCAGTCCAGGGAACACCCCTGACTCCAGGGTCTTCGTCCTGTAAGGCGACGGTCACCAGGCCATGTTTTCTTTCAGCCGTGACCTCCAGAGTCAACTGTGAAGGACCTTTGGCTTCTGCTGAAGGAGCTGCCGTCTCCAGCCCCCGCGGGGTGGGTGCAGCGATTCCATGTTCTCTCTCTCTGCGTCAGCCCAAAGAGGAACCCAACTCACTTACTCTGCCTACAAAGAAGCTTCCCTTCGACGCAGGGCCCCTCTTGTGGAAAACAAATTGAAAAGGAAGTAATCCGTCCCCACCCGGCTGTCCCCCGTCATCGGGGCAGAAGCTCCTTCACTTCAGCAGGAGGAGGGGTCCGAGGAAGCCCGGGGAGTCTCACACCCGCAGCGCTCTTTTCTCTGCAAAGGATGAATTCGGCTAAACTTCTAGACGGGCACGATGAATAGGCCAAAGAAGGCGGTCACTTTGGGGGGAAAGTTGGGGACTCAAAGAGGGGGAGAAAAGAACTGGAACGAGAAAATAAAACTGGATACAGGGGACAGGAAACTGAAACAGAAAAATAACCGTCCGTACTTGCGATTTTCCGTGGTGGTCTTTGCTTTAACTTACAAGTGAAAATGTATCGACCAACCGCATAGTCATTCACTTATTTAAAGATTCAAATACGAAGCCTGCTCTGACGGGCACCTGGCTGAATGCTGAGGCTGCAGAGAGGAGTAAGGCACCTGTGACTCCATCTGTATTTATCGAAGTAAAAGCCTGGTTGTAGGAAGGAAGAGAAGTGGGTATCGAACATCCACTACATTGTGGGCAATGGGCAAACACCACACAGAAATGGCGGGGGGAGCACAGGCCGCCCTTAAGGCTATGAAGAGGGACATTTACAAGGCACAGGATACCTGACCCAGGCCCCCCAAAGTCTCAAGGCTGTGAAGACCTTTTCAGATACCCAAGGTCAGGTGGGACAGAGGATGCAGGAGTGACCCCTGAGCCAGAGGTGGCCTTAAGGAAGGCAGCTCGACTTGACTGGGGAAGGACACCTGGGAGGTGTGGGGACTCCAGCAGAGATGGGTCACTGGAAACCCTGGAAAGTGTCAAAGGTAAACAAGGCGGGACAGGGGTGGGAAGGACAGATTGCAGTCAGTGATGTCCTGTTCCAACAGGGAAGAGTCCAGTGTGGACCAGCTGAACGTCGATTTGAGCAGAGGTGACTGGGCGTCTTAAAGGGAGATGAGGGACTAGGGAAGGGACAGGGGGCTCAGTGGAGTTGTTACCCGAAGGGGACCTGGCCCTGACCGGATCTGCCTAGGGCCAGCCGGTAGTGTGCGGGTTCTTGACTTCGTGCAGGAAAAATTTCGGGCCACGAGTCTCGGTGATTTTTAGAGGGTGTTTATTAAAGCTGGGGGCAGTGAAACAAGGCAGGCCTGGGGAAATGAGCCTCGGCTGGGCTGCTTTGGCTCAGTAAGAAGTCAGAGAAAAGGGGGCCTTGGGACAGGCTCTGGGGGGTTGCCCAGGATGAACTGCCACTGCCCATCGCACCCTGGTTGCAAGCCTTGTGGGGTCCCTTAGAGTTTAGGAGATGCATGCCTGTGGGGACAGCGGGGGGGGGGGGCACAGACGTGCCCCTGGGAGAGAGCACAGCTGGGCCTTCATTGTGAGGAGTTTTAAGGCTGGGTGTTTGGGGAGGACTTGGGGGGGTCAATAGAATTCACCCGCTTTAAGCTGATGCACAAAATGAGGTTTAGTCCCTCAGCTTCATCTGTCCTTGGGTGGGGTTGGCAGATGGCACTCATTGGGTTTCTGCTGCCGGTCTCCCTGAGTAGGTGATTTAAGCTCTTTACCCTCTGCCTGGGGAGAAGTGCAAACCACTTACCCTTAAATGTCCCTGGTTTAGGGAAGATAGGATTTGCTGGGTGGCTGCAAACTGCTGTTTAATTCTCTGTCTCAGTTTCCCTCTTCTGCGTGTCCTGGCTTCCTGGCCTGGGTCAGAGTCAGGGAAACGGGAAACTACAACAATCCAGAAGGGGGTTGGCCATGGGAATCCCATCCGTGTGTGTCAACCGCCCTTATCAAAGTTAGGCTCCTGCCTCCCACGGAGACGGGGGACGACCTATCTATCTTCAGGTGCTGGCGGGGACAGTCCGTTCTTGTGGCCGCACTGACGTTCTCAGGCAGGCGCTGGGGTCATCCCGGGGATGCGGCCTTGAGCCCTCAGAGACAATGTCAGCGTTTGCTCAAGTCTATTGGCCGAGGTTGAGGCCTAGCCAGGAAAGGGCTCTGGGGCGCCTGGCGAGAGTTTGGTCAAGGAGACAATCTTTGTCAAAACCGGGGGCCAAGGGAGGGACACACACAGGCAGTAGAGGAGCCAGTAGGAGCCTTCAGGTACGGTTTTTAAGGTTAGACGTTTTCAGAGTGGGTTTATGAAGCATCTAGAAAAGCGCTCTGGGCAGAACCACATCTGGACCCCGTCTGATCCAGAGGGCACCGTATCTCATCACAACCATGCAAGCCCCCTCCGCCCCTTTCCCAAGCTTCCTCTCCCCACCCCCCTCTGAGTAATGCAGCCTCAAAATTGGGGCTGGGAGAGTAGAAAAGAGAGAAGACACTGACCTCACCCCTCCTCCCACCAAGGGTTTAAACCTGAAAAGAACTGAGCCTTAGGGAGGAGAGAGCTTGAATTGGTCAGAGCTTAGGACATAAATTTATTAGACTGGACTGGCCTTTTTAGTACCTGAAAGTAACAGTACAAATTCTATAGGACATGCCCAAGATGTTGTCCTGAGACAGAAAAAGTAATTCTAGAGAGAGAGGGTTTCCATGCACAGACTGGGGAGCAAGGGGGGTGCTTTCTGTTTGCACCCTGCTGAATCTAGTTCATTCACTAAACTATCCCTGCTCCCTCCTCCATTATTCATCTTCCAAATACCCCCTAACAGTGAGCTCATTTGCGTGTACTAAACACAGGGTGCTCCGGCAAATATTTGTGCTTCCGTGTGGACCGGAGCTCTCCTGGTTTTCATTATGTTCTGAAAGGGTCTATTGATCCCAACGTGAAAAGCTCTTATACTAGGACCAGTGGGTCCTGGCTCTACATATCTATACCCTCCTCCCTTTTTAAATAATAAATCTTTTGTGTTGCCCCTTTACTAAAATAAACTGCAGGTAATTTATAAGAAAACACACAGTTCAGTGTGTAAATGCTTAGTCCCTGGAATGCATACGGAATAGTCACATATCGGTACTGCTGGAAAACCAGACAATAGGCCCAAGAGGGACTTGCTTATGCTAAGCCCCAAGTGGCTCAAAGAAGGCGTAACTTTATTATGGTTCTGGCTTCTCCAGAAATGGAATCTTTTTTTTTTCTTTTTTAAATATATCTTTATTGATTTCAGAGAGAAGACAGGAGAGGGAGAGAGAGAGAGAGATAAAAACATCAGTGATGAGAGAGTCATTGATTGAGCCCTCAACCCGGGCATGTGCCCTGACCGGGAATCGAACCCTGATCGCCTGGATCCTAGGTCGACGATCAACCGCTGAGCCACGCCCGGCAGGGCCAGAAATGGAATCTTAAGCCAGTCGGTCAGGAATCCCTTGATCAGCACTAGTGAGGCCACCTGGCTGACCCACCCTGCCATCCCCCACAGGAACGTGACCTTGAACAACCAACCCCCTTTTTAATCAGTGTCACTTCTTCGTTCCCACTCCCTCTGTCTACAAAGTCTCGTTGTGTACAGCTCCCCAGAGCAGCAGAATTAGCGGCTGCTGACTCTAATCAATTTTTGCTCAAATAAACTCTTAAAAATTTTATTGTGCTTTTATCTTTTAAGAGTTCCCATATGTGGAGCCACCGATTGCTAATGCTACAAATGCAGATGATTAACAAGTGTGTTATACTGATTTAAATAACATTAGCTGATGTGTTACAGTGTTATTTTCTAAAGTTCTAAATGTTACTTGGTACAGTTTTCCATAAAAGGAAGTACAGTTTTCCTTAGGTTTATTCAGGACTCACTTTCCTTGCAAATTTAATGTACCTTAAAGCCAAGCAAAAAGCACCCTCTGTTTATCTTTTAAAAGAAGGTGGGTTGACGAAATGTAAACTTACTAAATGCTCTCTTTGTAAGGATCAAAACACCCTCACCATTCCCAGACCCCTTCAGGACAAGTCCACCTTGTGGCTGGCACAAGGTGGCCGGTCACCTCTCCCACTCTCCCTCAGGCCTGTGGTTCCTGCCCACCCCTCCCACGCCCCTCCTCCCTAAAGGGGAATTCCTGGACTGGGAGAAATCTCTTCTCGGCAGTTCCTCTTCAGAAATGCTAATGAGTCAGGGAGATCCCTTGATCTGATTATCTAAGAAAGCCAAACCTTGATTGAGGCTTGGATGCTCTAAAACTCCCCCAGTGACTCACCGTCTCCAGCATTCCTTGGCAGTGACCTTGTTTTCTGAGAAGCATCTCTCTGCATTTGGGGGCTCTCCTGCAGAAAGTCCCAGGCCCATGCTGATCGGCCCCATTACAAAGTACAAGTCTCCAAGCTCAGGGATCTCTGACTTCTCAGGTCAGCTTCTCCCAGACCCCTCAGCACCAATGATCCCCAACCCTTACCCCTTTCTGTACACCTTCTAACCAATCCGTCGCTGCAGCACAAAGCTGAGTTCCTACCTCACTGAAATTGTTGGCGGCAGGGAAGGCACCAGGTATCTGACTGGCGGTCTGTTGCTAGGCACCTGGGGCTTTCCACATTACTGACCTTCTGTACCTGGGCGTTGTCCGTGTTCTACTCCACCTACCATAAAGTCATTCAGTTGCACAATCCTGCTTCCTTGCCTCCATCACTGGTGAAAACAACTTTCTACAGCAGCAGCCCAGCCCCACTTAAAGAGGAGAAACAGCCAAGACCAAGGTGGAAAGCTGAACGAAAGAGCCGGCTGGGGGGCCCAACTCGGCTGAGCCTGGCCTCCAGGAGATAAGTTTTGGGAAGAGAGAGAAAATGGAGAACTTTTTAAAAATACGTTTTTATTGATTTTAGAGTGAGGGATGGAGAGGGAGAGAGAAACATCAATGATGAGAGAGAGAGTCACTGGGGATTGAGCACCCAACCGGGGCATGTGCCCTGACTAGGAACCGAACCAGGATCTCCTCGGTCATAGGTCGATGCTCAACTGCTGAGCCATGCCGGCCGGGCTAGAGTAGTATTTTAAGGCCCCAAACCTATAAACTGTCTCCCTCCGGTATTAGGACAGAGTTGCTGTGAGCAAGCACTGGGCAGGCTGGAGGGGGCCTCTGCATTTGTGTGGTCCCTGCTTCAGGACCACCACATCCAGCCACCTTTGAAATGAAATGAAATGTCCAAACCTGTTGAATATTTTTATTTGAGCCAAACTGACCACACGCAGGAAAGCAAGATCTCAAATGCTCTGGACACGGACAATTTTGCAGTTTGTTTGATGCATTTGGAATTAAGAAGGGAACATAAGGTTACAGCAAGGTGGGAGAAAGCCAGGTACTGGGTAGTTAACGAGATTATTCGCTCCCTTGAGGGTGGTTATGCCTCCTTGGGGGTCGGAAAAAACAGACAGTTTCAAAGGTGTGTTAACTTACAGGCATAGGAACAACGGACTGGGCTGATTAAAGCAAAGGTCACCTTTTACTAGGGAAGTTATTGGCCTGAGGCGTGACCGCCCACCGGGATCCGCCCAGTTAGGAATTTATGACCAGGTCAGCCTGTGAGGTGACTGTAGGTTCGATTTGTCACCGAGCCCCTTTTTTACCCAGATGCCTCTGCAGCAAGCTCTGTGGCCAGACGAGGATTTGAACCCACTCCCTTTGGTGGAATGTCCACACCCTTGCTGCCATCTAGAGAGAACCAGGAGTATAACTTTAGTCACCCCAGAGGCCCACCTGGGTCAGAAGAAACCTGGCAAAAAATTTCTGTAGAGACTTTATTGCTCATAAGCTGGTGAAAGAATAAATTTGCAGAAAGTGTTCTGCTACCTACAGACCCAAAGGAATAGGAAACTTGTTTCATGGGAGTGAACAGGTTTT
The DNA here is from genome assembly GCF_964146895.1 of Miniopterus schreibersii. Classification (NCBI taxonomy): domain Eukaryota; kingdom Metazoa; phylum Chordata; class Mammalia; order Chiroptera; family Miniopteridae; genus Miniopterus; species Miniopterus schreibersii. The sequence continues at coordinate 104,723,277 of NC_138103.1, read as the reverse complement.
GAAGTGAATGGTTCTATTAATTAGAATGACCAAGTTCTGAAAAATGTTCATATCAGTTACAAGTGTTGTAGAGATGACTACCATTTGTGTTATGATGATCCAATGATCCTAAAATCTTGCCCTTTGGCCTCTGTGTCACATACCCTTTACGGCCCCTAACTGGTCTGGAGGATCTGATGTTTTCAAGTGTAATACTTTTCAGAGTTTCCAGAAGCCGTCTCCTTAACCTTCATAAACCCTCGGTCAGACCGGCCAGTTTCCCCTCACTAAGAAATAGGTACTGACATTTTCAGAGAATTGCTGCCAGGTGGTTAAATTATGGGCCATGGCTTTACTTTACTATTTTGTATATTCCAGGGTTAGAACAATGCACATGGATCACATTTTTTCTCTTTTAACTTTGAGAGATGTTAAAAGTATACAGAAAAGTGCAGGGGAAAATGTAACTAATACCTGTGCTCCCATAACCCAGAGCTCATCTACGGTGTTTATAATCAGCAAACTAAAACCGGGTGGGTATAGGTTACAGATAGACACACGAGATGAGTGTGGATGTAAAGGGGCCACAGGCTGCCGGACAAGCTCAGGGGAGGCCTGCGTGGCGGCCTTGAAAACTCAGAGACCTAAAGTAACCACAAAGGATGGTCTGAAATTAAAACTTCTTAGCTAAAAGCTGTTTATGGCAGGTAGTCCTGTCCTAGGCTAGAATCTTTCCTGACAAAGGTCAATCCTTACCTTAGTCAGTTTGCTCAGTGGTTGGAGCCTTGGCCAGAGGGCTGAAGGGTCCTGGGTTTAATTCGGGCACATACCTTAACTAAGCCTGTCTTCTGCATCTATGATAAGAGTCCTTTGGAATGTCAGGGTAACTCCCCTTTTTCCAGACCCTTCTGGGCCCAACGGAGGTCCCAGGGCAGGACCGTAAATCCCTCATTGTTATTGTTATCATGTTAATTGTTGACTGATAACTATCCTGTACCCACCTAAGCAAACAGTGTGTCCATTTCACTTTATTTTTCTTTTCTTTTTTTTAATATATCTTTATTGATTTCAGAGAGAGGAAAGGAGAGGGAGAGAAACATCAATGATGAGAGTCATTGATCGGCTGGAGCCCGCAACCCGGGCACGTGCCCTGACCGGGAATCGAACCCGGGTCGCCTGGATCCTAGGTAGGCTCAACCGCTGAGCCACGCCGGCTGGGCCATTTCACTTTCTACCCCGCCCCAGAGGTTCTCCCACCTCCCTCATCTCTCACCCGCGGGCTTCCCGCGACTCGCTGACGCCCCCTTTGATTGTGATGCGTGAACGAGGTGCGGAGCCGCCTGCTCCGCGGCGCATCTCCAGCCGCCGAGTCCGCTTCCCCGCGTCTGTCAACAGTTTGGCTCAAATAAACCCGCCGAAGCCCTTCCCGGGTGGGAGTGTCTCCGCCTGCAGCCCCGGCCACTGGGGGGCGCTCTGCTGCTGCTCGGCCGGGAGGCGCCCAGGGTGCCGGGAGCGACTCGCCCAGGCCAGCGGCGCGCCCGCGGGTGTGGGGGCGCCGGGCCCGCGGGCTGACACCCCTGCAGCTGCCTGTTTCCCGCCCCGAGGCAGAGCCCCCCCCCCCCCAGCGAGCCGGCCTGGGAACCACCGGGGCTGCGGCCGGGCCTCCCGAGCCTTCGGTCCCGCCGGGACCCCGCCGCCAGCCGCACGCAGGGCGCCGTCGCTTCGCGGGCAAGTAAGTGACGCACCGCGGGGGTCAGGCCCCGGCCCGGCTCCCGGGGGCAGGTGCGGCCGGCGGGTCCCCGCGCGGCCCAGAGGGGAGGAGACGCCGGCCGAGGGGGGCGGGCCCCCGGTAATCGCCACGTCCCGCGCCCCGCGGAGCCCCCGGTCAGCGAGCCCCCGGCCAGCGAGCCCCCGGCCAGCGAGCCCCGCGCTCCCTCCGAGACCCAGCGCCCGCGGCTGGGCGGAGGCTCCGGGCGCCGTCCCACGGTTGCTGCTCCGCGCGCCTGTCCACCGGCTGCTGGGCGGGGCGGACTTCCGACGGCGGGCGCGGGACAGAGCGGGACACAGCGGGACACAGCGGGACACAGCGGAACACAGCGGGGCGCTTCTACCGAAGCAACTCTCCTTCTTTGTCATAAACAAGTGAATTCAGGGAAAACGGCGCCTTACGCTCCGGTTCGGGCGGCGGCGCGGCTCCCGCGGTGTCAGTCACAGCCCCCCCCCCCAAACTTGCTTCGCGTCTGGGGATCGCCCGCGAGTCCGCGGAAACCCTGCGCCCTGGGCGTTGCCAAAGGGCTGGCAGCAGACGCGCAGATGCTAAGGACTCCGCACCCCGCTCGGCCCCCCCCCGCACCCCCCCGCACCCCTCCCCCCCCGCACCCCCCCCGCACCCCCCCTATACCCCCCCCCCGTCCCGTCAGACCCACCTGCAGGCCCGTTGAAAGGGGAACTGTTTGCGCTCAGGGCACAAGCCGGGTTTCGGGCCTGACCCCCAGGAGGGGGCCTGACCCCCAGGAGGGGACCTGATCCCCAGGAGGGGACCTGATCCCCAGGAGGGGGCCTGACCCCCAGGAGGGGCCTGATCCCCAGGAGGGGGCCTGACCCCCAGGAGGGGGCCTGCTCTCACTGGTTTGATTGCCTCAGGGCACTGCCCAGGCTTCTGGCCTGATCCCCAGTAGGGGCCTGTAGGAGGCCGAGGGTCCATGTTTCTCTCTCCCCCTCCCACTCTCTCTGAAAAGCAATGGAAAAAATATCCTGTGATATGGGGGGACATCCCGTGGAATTAAAATAAATTTTTTAAATGATTTCATTTCTAAGCGGGATGGAGTGTTTAATATTCTCAAACCAGCTGCTCCCTTCCCGGCCCCACCGCTGCTCATCTTCGGGTTTCCCTTCCTTCCCCTAGTTTCTCTCTCTAGTTTAAACTGAGGTATAATTCACACTAAGCGCAGGGACAGATCTTCACTGTGCAGCTCAGCGACTTTTCTCCTGTGTACACACCCATGCAACTGGAGGGACCCTGTGCATCACCCCAGAAATTTCTCTCCAGCGGGTTCCCAGTCAGTGACCTCCGACCCCCCATCAGCGGGGGCCCCTGTCCCCACCTCCAGTCCCCTAGAGCAGCTCTGCCTCTTGGTCTCTTCTGGGCCTTTATAGGAACTGAACCGCGGGCCTGCTCCTGTGGGGCCCTGTGCCGTGTGTCCGAGACCCACCCACCCTGTTGCAGGTCCTCCTAACTGTCGCTCGCGTCCCACGAACATATCGGAGTTTGCTTACTTACCCCAGTGTGGGTGGAATTTCAGCTGGTTCTGGTTTGGGTCTGTTATACATTAAGCTGCCCTGAGTATTTGTGCACAGTGTTTGTGTGGACGTGTCATCTCCCGGGTAGGTACCCAGAGTGAAGCTGCTGCTGCGGGAGAGGGGCCTCCAGCAGTTGGCGACCTGATGCTACGCTCCCACCAGCGATGTGTGAGAGTCTTCTCTCCCCTTTTGCCTGCCCTGTTTTCGTTACGTTTTGCCCCAAACCTCACAATTGTTTCTGTGTATTGGGAAGAGAGCTCTTAATTCAGGAGCAACCATGTTCTTGGAAATCTCTTAAGGAGAAGCATGTGTGTGCACGTGTGTGTACAGGGAGTGTGTTTACAGGGAGCGTGGGTACAGGGAGTGTATACAGGGAGCATGTGTACAGGGAGCGTGTGTACAGGGAGCGTGTGTACAGGGAGTGTACTGTGTACAGGGAGCGTGTGTACAGGGAGTGTGTGTGCACATGTGTGTACAGGGAGCGTGTGTACAGGGAGTGTGTACAGGAGTGTGTGTACGGGAAGCGTGTGTACAGGGAGTGTGTACAGGAATGTGTGTACAGGGAGCCTGTGTACAGGGAGCGTGTGTACAGGGAGTGTGTACAGGGAGCGTGTGTACAGGGAGCGTGTGTACAGGGAGTGTGTACAGGGAGCCTGTGTACAGGGAGCGTGTGTACAGGGAGTGTGTACAGGGAGCCTGTGTACAGGGAGTGTGTGTTCTTCCTGGTCTTAGAAGGCTCAGGGGCCGCCTGGGAGCTGTGGGAGCACTGACCATATCCCCCGGCCTTCATATTTCAATGCAATCTTCAAAAATTAGCCACCCCAGCGGGAGCGATTATTTCATTGAGAACTCGGAGATGCCTGTTAAGGGTCAGGACGCGCAGCCTGTGTGTGAACACAGAGGGTGAGCTGGCGCCGCCTGTTTCACTGAGCTCAGCTAACGCTCCGTCTCGGAGAGGCCTCGGCCTTCAAGGCCCCTCTGCTGCTCGGGGAACCGTCCTGTTGCTAAGACGGCTGCGGCGTGTCAGGGACGGGCGGGCGGGGTGCCCGCGGGGCCCGTGTCGGGGGGGGGGGGGGGGGGGGGGGGGGGGGGGGGGGGGGGGGGGGGGGGCGGCGCGCAGGGTGGGAGGCCCGGGACCGGCCGGCAGGGGGCAGCCGAGAGCCAGCGCCGGGAGCGCCCAGGGAGACCCGCGGCCGAGACCGAGGCCACGCTGCATCCGCGTGGACGGGCGTGGACGGGCGTGGTCGGGCCCGGGCGCAGGGTGGGAACCGGCTGGGACCCGCTCAGGCCCCGGAGCCGCAATCGCTGGCGGCGTCCAGCTCGGGAGGAGGGAGGGGAGGGCCCAGGACCCACGACGGGGCGGACTGAACAGCTTTTCCTCTTTTTCTAAAAAATCTTGTTTCTTTGAAAACGTTGGTGATCGTCGTGCGACCCTGGAGGCTACGGGAAAGGCGCGCTAAGGGCGAGGGCGGGGCGCTCCTGGGCCGGAGCCGGGGCGCCGGAGCCCCGCGGGGGGGCAGCAGGGGGGCAGCGGGGGGGGGCCCTGTGCCAGGGACCCTAAAGGACAGGGCGTGTCCCCCCCCCCCCACATCCCCGACCCTGCGGAGGGGAGAGGCGGCTGCGGGCAGGAGCCCTGACGCCCGCCCTCGGGCGAAGCAGCACCCGGGAGCCCCGCGGGGCGCCGGAGCGAGGCCACTGCCCCGCCCCCGCCGCGTCCCCGGCGCGCCCCGCGCGCCCCCCCCCCCCCGCGCGGTGCCCCGACGCCCCTACTCGAGGGCCCTGTCCCCGCTGCGCCGCGACCCGGCCCGTCCATCCCAAGCTCTTGCTCAGCCGACACCCACTCACAGCCCCACCCCACGTCCACGCGCAGGTGCGCCGCGAGCGCCAGACGCTTCTGCGTCGGTCAGAATTTACTGAAAATGTGGGGAGCCAGGTGGGGTGAGCTCACGGCTCAACGACGCGAGCGCCTTCCGCCTGAAAACCAGGCACTTCTACCAGGTTTTTTAGAAACTTATATATGTGTATGTGTTATTGATTTCAGGGAGAGAGGGAGAAACATCAGTGATGAGAGTCAGTGATCGGCTGCCTGCTGCCCCGCCTCCTGGGGACGGAGCCGCGGCCGGGGCCGGGCCTGGGCCGAGCGCGGGGATGGCGCCCTGGAGCCGGGGCCTGGGCCCACCGCGGGGATGGAGCCCTGGAGGGGGCCTGGGCCGAGCGCGGGGATGGAGCCCTGGAGCCGGGGCCTGGGCCGAGCGCGGGGATGGCGCCCTGGAGCCGGGGCCTGGGCCGAGCGCGGGGATGGAGCCCTGGAGGGGGCCTGGGCCGAGCGCGGGGATGGAGCCCTGGAGCCGGGGCCTGGGCCGAGCGCGGGGATGGAGCCCTGGAGGGGGCCTGGGCCCACCGCGGGGATGGAGCCCTGGAGGGGGCCTGGGCCCACCGCGGGGATGGAGCCCTGGAGCCGGGGCCTGGGCCGAGCGCGGGGATGGAGCCCTGGAGCCGGGGCCTGGGCCGAGCGCGGGGATGGAGCCCTGGAGGGGGCCTGGGCCGAGCGCGGGGATGGAGCCCTGGAGCCGGGGCCTGGGCCGAGCGCGGGGATGGCGCCCTGGAGCCGGGGCCTGGGCCGAGCGCGGGGATGGAGCCCTGGAGGGGGCCTGGGCCGAGCGCGGGGATGGAGCCCTGGAGCCGGGGCCTGGGCCGAGCGCGGGGATGGAGCCCTGGAGGGGGCCTGGGCCCACCGCGGGGATGGAGCCCTGGAGCCTGGGCCTGGGCCCACCGCGGGGATGGAGCCCTGGAGCCGGGGCCTGGGCCGAGCGCGGGGATGGAGCCCTGGAGCCTGGGCCTGGGCCGAGCGCGGGGATGGCGCCCTGGAGCCGGGGCCTGGGCCCACCGCGGGGATGGAGCCCTGGAGCCGGGGCCTGGGCCGAGCGCGGGGATGGAGCCCTGGAGCCTGGGCCTGGGCCGAGCGCGGGGATGGCGCCCTGGAGCCGGGGCCTGGGCCCACCGCGGGGATGGAGCCCTGGAGCCGGGGCCTGGGCCCACCGCGGGGATGGCGCCCTGGAGCCGGGGCCTGGGCCGAGCGCGGGGATGGAGCCCTGGAGCCTGGGCCTGGGCACCGGGCACCTCCCACGGTGCTCTCCCAGGACCTGCCCCCCCCCCCAGCAGCACGGCAGGGCCTCTTCCTCCAGGCTGGTCACCCGGCTGGAGCTGCCCCTCCCTCCTGGGCTGCAGGCCACCCCCAGGGCAAGTTCCTGCTGCTGGGGAGAGCCAGGTCCAGGCCACGTTTGCATATCCAAACCCCTGAATGCTCTGCAGAACAGAGGCTTTTACTTACCTGACCGACCCTGCATCTAAGGACACTGGATGCAAATTTCATTTTCTCCCTCCTGCTGCGTGAAGCAGGTATGGGGAGGGGCGGGCGGCAGGGAGCTGCAGGGAGGGTGGAGTGTCCCAGGGAAGGGGCACCGGGCAGAGGACAAGTGTCCCTGACAGGACAGCTTCTGTCTGGAAACCCAAACCCGGAGGGATTGGAGGGACTGGGTGCACAGGGAATGAGGCTCAGGAGGAATTCCACCCACACCAGTCGAGGGAAGGAAGGGTGGAGACAGGTCCCCCCAGTACCGGGCTGGTAGGTAAGGTGACCCACGCAGCTCCGCGCAGTTACTGGGGGACCTGGTAAAGCTGCCCACACTCCTGGCACGGGTGTCATGGGGCCTGAGGACAGATATGGGACAAACCCTCAAACTTGAAAACGCTGTGAAAAGGATCTGTCTAAACATCTTAGCTGCTTGAGAGGGATCCCAAGACCCTCTGACTCTCACGATGCAATTAATGATGTTCCCGCTCTTGGGGGAAACAGCGTGCTTCAACAGAACCCACTTCTGTCTATCACTCTTAGGGAAGTCCCATAACCACTCTTCTCAAAATACGAATTGTACCCGTTCAACAAGGAAAGAGAAAACGCAATGGTGGTGTCACTTCACTGAAAATCTATTAAAAATTGACCAAGTACAACACAAATATAAAATTAGGCCCATGTATCCAGTCATATCAACAATACCATAGAGCTCATGGGGAAGACAGACAGACTAGTGGGCGGGACAGAGCTCAGAAACAGATGAAACTTGATATGTGAGAAAGATAGCATCACAAAACAGCGTGGAAAGGAACGAGTGTCCTCAGGTGGCCGGGAAAACCGGCTCACCGCAGGGCAAACACGGAGCGGGGTCCTGAATTCCCTCCCGGGCAGCGAGGGGACTCAGAGTGGATCTGGAGCCTGCCTGGGTGATAACATGCAGGGGCCTGTCTTTATAAACCAGGGGACACTTGTGTTTTACAAATGCAGACATGAGATGAAAAGCCATTATTGCGACTGCATAAAATTTAAAAATTTTTGTCCAGTGAAATACAAACTTAGGAAACAGGGGACTGGCTAGGAGAAGATAGTAGCAATGACTAAAATCTCCAGGGCTTTAAAACTAGAATATACACACGGCTCCTGCAGACCAGCAGAGAGGAAACTGGAAGCTGCATGGAAAGGCAGACAAAAGATGGGAATAGCCAACGTGAAGCCAGGGGAGTCCAAGGGGCCAGCAAGCAATGAAGAGGTGCTCGACCGTGCTCGTAAGCAGATAAGTAAAAATTACAGCAAAAACGATTCACCCTTTACACCCGTCAGATCGTCACAATGGCAAGGACTTGGGGACACAGTGTCAACGACATTCTACGAAGCATCGAGCAGAACTCGGGCAGTAAGTTAGTGTCTGCCTCAGACGCTGTTATCTCAGGGTGTGCAAGTGCCACATCCATGTTTCTCTCTCCCCCTCCCTCCCTCCCTTCCACTCTCTCTAAAAATCAATGGGAAATATGTCTTCGGGTGAAGATTAATAAGAAAAAAGAAAAAAGAAACTGAAATGAACCGGTATTAGGCTTTACATAGCTGCTCTTGGTGGTCAGCAACGAATTCAGAGGTGCGAGTCATTAAATTTTCTACAACTGAAGTCTAATATGAAAAGTTAAAAAACGATAAAAAGAGATGCTTACAGGCGATCAGGGTTCAGTTCCCGGTCAGGGCACATGCCCGGGTTGCGGGCTGCAGCCGATCAATGACTCTCTCATCATTGATGTTTCTCTCTCTCTCCCCCTCTCCTTTCCTCTCTCTGAAATCAATAGATATATTAAAAAAAAAAGTTGCTTATCTAGCATTAATCACCTTGAAAATATTACAATAAAAGTAATGGATAATTGCAATAAAAATGGTAAAAATACACTACAGGCACGACTGCGTGACTGGATATTTAAAGACGGCATGCGCTGAAGGGTCTGGAAGGGGGGAAATAAAAACAAAGCAAGTACCATAAATATGTGATTCTTTCCAAGCCAATGTGTAACTTAACATCATTCCAGTCACACCACCAATGGGATTTTTCTCAGAAAAACGGATAGGAAGTTCATTAAATATACAAACAGATTAAGGTATCAAAGCAAAGCTTTAAAAAGAAGATCAAAGGGGAGACAGTAGCTTTCAAGATGCTAAATCACATTATGCTGCAACAATAACTTACATAATGGAACAAAATAGGTTGATGAAACCGAACAAGAACCTCAGGAACAGAACATTATTCCACACAATGACTTAACATATAGTAAAAAAGGCACCATGAAACAGGCCGGAGGGCAGGGTGAGTTTATGAACGCTGAGGCTAGCTGACGATCTAGAGAAAATTAACTTTACACCCATAGCTCATAGATGTACCAGAATTAGTCCAAAGAGTCGTTTCTTTTTGATGAACTCTTCTAAGCTTTTTACGTATCATGTTTCATTTAATCTTTACAATAGCTCTGGGAGGTAGGTACAATTATTACAACCATTTACAGAGGAAAACGGAAGGCAAAGAAAATTTTAAAAACTTATCCACCATCAAACCATTGGTACGGGGCAGAGTCAAGATTTGAACCAAGCAGTGTAATGTCAGAAATGTGCCTCGTGCAGTTCGCCCGCGGGCACCGCACACGCGTGTCTGACGTGCTCCTTGGGGAGACTGTCTGCCCGGAGAGCAGCCCCATCCCCGCAGACACTTACCGCTTCTCCCAGAGGTGCCCTCGACTTCCCCGCCCCTGACCGTGCGCCGGCTCGAGGACCCGCTTTGGCCAGCAGAGCAAAACAAAAGTAACGGACGAGCTCCAGAGGCCCGGTCGGAAGGCGCCCGCCTTCTGCTCTCACCCACGTGGAGCCCCGAGCGGCCACCTGCCTGAGAAACGGGGAGAGGCGCCGGCCCCACACACTCGCCATCCCAGCGGCCAGTGATTCTGGGTCATCTGCTGGGGCCTCTAGTTGACTGCAGCTGCCTGAGAAACGCCAGGCAAGACGAACAGAAGAACCGCCCAGCTGAGCCCAACCCAGAGTGCAGACCTGGGAGCAAATCCATCATTCTGAGCCACTGAGGTTGGGGGTAGTTTTCACACAGCCACAGCTGACAGGAATTCTCACAGTTCTACGAGGCAGGGCCACTAATGTTCCGAGTCCGCAGGAGAGGAACCCAGGTTTAACTGGTTCCCCGCGGTCATGTGTCCCATCGATAACTGAGCTGCGATTTGAAGCCAGGTGTGTCTGACCCCAGGGCGCCGGCACTGAACTCGCTGTCACTGTGTCTCTGAAAACCGAGCTCACGCCCTGGAGCCACCCCGCTTCCCACCAGAATGTATTGGTCTGTAGAGAAGCGTTTCATGCTGTCTAAGAGGGTCAGGTCCCCAAACAGACCTTCAGGGACATGTAGCAATTGGTGGATTGGTAATGGCCGACAGACCTGCAAGAGGAGTGTCGTTTGGGGCGAGGGAGGAGTACGTCGGTCTCAGATACACACTGTCCCACTTCGGCAGTTTCAACACGGCAGGTGCTCGCCCGGGAGGACCTCAGGCACCCTGGTGCAGAAACACGTCCCCCGTGGGGTGCTGAGTGGGGCTGTGGCTTATGTCTACCCAGGAGGACCGCTCGCCAGCCAAAAGCGCACCTTGCAGAAGTGTCCGTCTCCTTCATTGGTTGAAAGCGAAGGCACCGTCTCGCCAGCGTTTTCTTCCTGCTGCGCCCACCTTGTTGAAGGAATCGTTTCTGCTTTCAGCCAGGGCACTGATAACAAGGCCAGGGATGGGCTTGGCCTCGAGGGGGAGTTTCCTGGAGACCTAGGTCAGCCCTTCGGGGCCTCCATGATTTTCATTTTAGCAGCTGTGAGCATAAGCGATGTGATGGTATCCAGAGCGTTTCTGAGGGCTTTTCCCAGGGCAAAGGTAGGTCTGCTCAAGTTCCAGAACTGGGGTTTGGTTCTGAAGATGGATTTTTGCAGCTGAAGAGTTTTGTGTGCCTTTGTTATAACAGCGAAAGAACCGATCCTTTCCTGGCCTGAGATCCGCAAGCAGCGGTCTCTCAGTCTCACTGCTTTGTTCGGTTGCTCCTTTAAATTGTTCTCGCCCCTGTTGTTTCAAATCTGTCCGTTGGGCGAGGTGCTGCGTGAGTCCTGTCGGCCTGCGCTTTCCGCAGCGCACATTCCACGGAAGTGTTTTTTCACCAGTAGCATCGGTACAGCGTCAAAAGCACATCACAGCGACTAGCTCGGGGCCTGTCTCCCACTGTGCACCCACCTCGGCTTCCAGAAGCAGCTGCTCATAATTTTTAAAATATGGAGAACTAATCAATTTGACCAAGCAGCTACCAGGTATCACCGAAACTGCAGGATGTGGGTACAGGTTTGAAATTCCTCTCACTCCCACCCTCTTCTCTCGGGGAAGAACGGTTCCACTGAACGCACTGCGGTTACAAGCGAGAACAACAACAAAAAAATTGGTGGAATAAGGTCGGTGGAGCTAAAACCACTGAGCATGGGGATTGCAGCAGGTGTCTCCCAGATTAGCGTTGATGAGAAATGAAATGAGGCAGAGTCAAAATGTAACGAAGGAATTTTGCTACTTTTACAAGTGATACAACAGAAGAAATTGCCTTCAGACACTAACTGAGAATTTGGAAAATATCCAAAGGCTTGTGTTAACTCCGGGAATCATGTTAAATGTTGCAGCCAAGAAAATGGAAGCCAGGGTCAGAAATTCAGATGCCCAGGCAGGTAATATAAATATGTTATCGAGCTGAGCTTAAAAAATGAACAACCCGCCCGGCCAGGCGTGGCTCAGCGGTGGAGCATCGACCTAGGATCCAGGCGATCAGGGTTCGATTCCCGGTCAGGGCACAGGCCTGGGTTGCGGGCTAGGAAGCCGATCAATGACTCTCTCATCATTGATGTTTCTCTCTCTTTCTCCCCCTCTCCTTTCCTCTCTCTGAAATCAATAAAGATATGTTTAAAAATAATAATAATAAATAAGTTAAAAAAATGAGCCACCCTAGAATGGGATACAATAGTTGCAAGTCATATACAGTATCTGACTAGGGGCTCTCACCTACCACATGCAAAGAGCTTCTGCGACTCAACAATAACAACAGCAAAATTACCCGATTGTAAAGTGTGTAAAGGTATTTTTCTTTAAAGATCTATAAATGGCCGGAAAAGCACAAGAAAAGATGCTCGACATCGTTAATCATTACGGAAATGCACGTCAAAACCACAAACAGGTGCCACTCTACGCCCATTAGCATGGCTGCTGCCTGAAAAGCAGAAAATAGCCAGTGCTGACGAGCCCGTGGAGAAACGGGGGCCCTTGCGCACTTGGGCGGAACATGAAGCGTATACAATACGGTGGTTCCTCAAAGAATTAAAAATAGAATCCAGCAATTCCGCTTCCGGGTGTACACCCCCAAGAATTCAGATCAGGGGTCCAAACAGATATCGGTACACTCGCGTTCACGGCCCCCGCCACAGCGGCCAGGAGGTGGAAGCTGCCCGAGTGTCCGTCGGTGGGCAGGGATAAGTAGAATAGGTATAAACACACACACAGCGGAGTATTACTCAACCTTAAGAAGGAAGGAAATCCTGACGCCTGCTACAACGTGGACGGACCCTGGGACGCTGCTGAGTGAATCAGCCCGTCACAGAAAGACATGCGCTAGGGTCCCACCTGCGCGAGTCCCTCTGTCAGCGTAGGCAGCGAGTTAGTTACTAACCAAGGGCCCTCTAGCCTGTGACTTTGAGAACCTGAGTGCGGGAGGTTTGGAAGAGGTGACGTCTGTGGGAGGGAGACTGGTGGCTCTTGAAGACTCGGGGCAGCCCCTGTGGGGTCGGCAGGAGCTGGCTGGTGGGTCCTGAGCCAGTTGGCGCTGATGACACGTCCACCAGCTCACACCGCAGAAGTGGGTCCTAACGAGACGCCGGCGCCATCTCCGCCCGGGTGCGGGAGGTGGACGGATGCTCATGGGCTGTGAGATCCCGGCAGCTCTTAGACAGTTCGGAGGGAGTGTGGCGTCTCCGAGGGGATGCTAAGGCTCCTGCTATGCGCCTTGGGCTCTGCGGTGCCCCGAGACCCACGTATGAGCACCTCCATCTGGGTACACCTGGGAAGGGCAGTCGGCGCCTCTTCTGCAGCTGAGAGGCTGCAGAGCAGGGACATCGAGGAGCGAGGCAGACGTGTGAAAGACGGGCCACGGCCGGCCGGCGTGGTCAGCGGCTGAGCATCGACCTAGGACCCAGGAGATCGCGGTTCGATTCCGGGTCAGGGCACATGCAGGGTTGTGGGCTCATCCCCAGTGGGGGGCGTGCAGGAGGCAGCCGATCAACGGCTCTCTCATCATTGATGTTTCTATCCCTCTCTGCCTCTCCCTTCCTCTCGCTGAGATCAATAAATAAAATATTAAAAAAGAAGAAAAAAGAAAGAGTGGCCGTGATCTGACAGAGCAAGTGCTCACCGAAGGACTTGTGGGCAGAGAGCAAGAGGAAGCTGAGGCTGGAGGGCTCTGCATGATCCCAGCAGCCCCAGAGCAACTGGAGGTCAGGGGCCGAGAGGATGGGTGGGTGAAGGCTGGGCGAGGCTGAGCTGGTAAGACCTGGGTCTATGCTGAGGAAAGAAGGGAGAGAAGGCAGAAGGGCCTGAAAGTCAGGGGAGACAGGAGGCGGACCTGGGGCTGGGCCAGGTCAAGCCCGAGTGGGGAAGGAAGGTGAGGGAGAGGGGGGCACCCCGAGGTGCCTGTGGACTGAAGGTCACTGTATAGATCAAATGGCCAAGAAGCTAGAGCGCTGATGACTTATCCGCATGGGTGTTAGCACCGGTGGCAGGTAGCAAAGAGGACACTCTGCGTGAATCTAGGGGAACCCGGGAAGACGGACGGGTCAGAGGCCGCTGCTGGCTGGGACCCTCGGTCCCAGTCTCTGGCCTCTCCGCCCACCACACTTTGGAATCCTGGAGAGGACTCTGGTCCTCCCCTCTCCCCCCACTCTGGCTATTTACACTCACACACTCACACTCACGTACCCCAGAGGCCTCTCTCATTCTAAGTTAGGAAGGATCAATGAAAAGTTCCTAATCATACATCGCTCGTTACTCAGTTCTTCACCCCGGGAAAGGCAGGGACTTGGGGACGCGCCCTCTCCTGCGTGTCCTGGCATCCGAGTCCCCGGGGTAGGAGGACAGGAGGTGGTTAAACTTTCCCGACGGAATCCATCCGACTAATCTTAGAGGCGTTTCCCCCGGTTTCTGCCCACAGGCTAATCGGCCATTTTTATTTCTATTTTGCCTTCTTTTCTCTCCCTAAGTATTTCAGTCGCAAGCTGAGAAAGGTGACGTCGGGGTCTGCCCGCTGAATGCCGTTTTATGTTGGAAATCGTCCTAAGGTAAACTCAGTTTTACTTACAAACTTTATTTTTGTTCTACCCCTTTTCAGGCCCCTCGATGTTGTTATTAAATAGAATTATTTGTATTACATTTCCTTACAGAAAGCAGAAATAGTAAGGACAGGATACAATTCGGCCTAGAGTCTCTAGGAATTTGTTGGAACATATAATAGTGGCCTGAGTAAGAAGGTTCCTCCAATATGTATAAAAATTAACAGAATTATGAACTCTGCCTAGAAGGAGAGCTGAGAGCCAGGAAATATTCAGATATATTAAAGTTTATTTTTAAACATTTCCTTTTAACCTGAATAGATAAAGCCTATATCCAAATTGAAATTTTAAAGTTCCCCTGAAACCAATGGATTTAGGTGAAACAAGAAACAAAGCCCCAAGCCAAGTATGTATTGGACACCATTTACCCAAATAATTTCTGGCAGAGAGAAAAAAAGTTATTTGCCTGGCCAGGCGAGGCTCCGCAGCTGAACGTCGGCCTAGGATCCTGGAGATGGCGGTCCGATTCCCAGTCAGGGCACATGATCCCCAGCAGGGGCCGTGCGGGAGGCAGCCGATCAGTGACTTTCGTCATTGATGTTTCCCTCTCCCTTCCTCTCTCTGAGATCAATAAAGACATATATATATATATATTTTTAAATTATCAAGAGCTATGCCAGAAAGACCTGTATTTTAGGAACGTTCTTAGGAATGAACATTCTACCATCAACAGTGGGCGTCTTCTGAGGAAGAGCTGGTGGTTAGAAAGTGAACAGAAAAGGTAACCACGGGGGAATCACGGTGATCCCAAGGCCGGTCTTGTGGGTGGCGCTCTGCGGGTGGCTGGGTGGCAGGACACAGCAGGGTGAGGCTCCACCCTCTCCCCATTTCCCACCTGGGGCCGTCTGGGAGGTTTACCTCACCTGCTTGGCGACAGGTGTGACCCTCTCCTGAAGGTGAGTCACCGAGTTGTTTCATTCCCCGAGCAGTGACACCCTCCCTTGAAGGGGGAGGCCTGTGAATGTGAGTGTTAGTGTTTGTTACACAAATCAGGGTTCAGCTGGGGTGAGGCGCCGGAGTAACCTCACTGCCTCCCTCCCGGGACCTTGGTGAGAGAGGAAAGCTGTGGATAGTCACCCGTGGTTTAGTGAGACGCCCACAAAGGCAATCATGACACCCCGATGGATGATCCAGGAAGGTCACGTGGAAAACAATGCAACAGGTTATGTGGATTAGATTCTCGGCTAATTTCATAACAGCGGCCGAACATCTCCAGTTAATCAACCGTGTTGACTTAGAGGCTTTTCTTTCACTCTCTCTCCCTCCCTCCATCCCTCCCTCCCTCCCTTCCTTCTTTCTTTTTTTTCTTTAGTTTTATTCAGGATTCATGAATTACTCACATTTTTATTAGCTCCCTTGATAGCAACTTAGGAAAGATGCAGACGACTAAAAGCTGGAGGAACAGATTGCAGGGTGGGTGGTAGAATCGAGATCTCCACAGACCACACGATAGACTCTCAAAAGATAAAATTTGGCATGGACCAGTGAGTCTGCCCTTAAATTTTATTTTATTTTATTTTATTATATTATATTTTTTAATCCTCAACTGAAGGTACTTTTTCCATTGCTTTTCAGAGAGAGAGGAAGAGAGAGAGAGAGAGACATCGATGTGAGAGAGACATCGATCGGTTGCCTCCCGCAGGTGCCCCAACCAGGACCCGGGATGGAACCTGCAACTGAGGTGCGTGCCCTTGGCCAGAATCGAACCCAGGACCCTTCAGTCCGAGGGCTGATAACCACTGAGCAGAACGGGCTAGGGAGAAACGTAAATTTTAAAGATCAGCCTCGCAAACAGGAGTTGAGGAAAACCTAGAATAAAAGCGAAACTTCTTTTTTCAAAAGAGCAAAGAGCCTGTTGGCTTTAAGTCTGTTACCTGGTAGTTTACCACTAAGAAAAGGCAAGAGCCGCCTGAGGTTGTGTTGGTGAAAGTGTAGCAAAAGCAGAACGCCGCCCACGGTCCTCCGTCGTGGTCAGGCCACAGGCACTCGTGGTCATTTTTACCACGGCTCAGGCCATCGTCCTGGGAGTCACGGGAATGCAAAGGACTCAGCTACTCGGAAGGTGTCCAGTCGGTTCACTACTCTCCAGCCCTCGCCGCTGGGGGTTTGAGGGGCTCTGCCACACGGAGCTGCGGGTGGCTGGGGCCCTCATTTCTGCTTTTGCGTCCCGCCCATCTATATCTATACTCTTTCTAAAACCCAGTCCCAGGCCACCGTCTTGGGAACACTCGAAACAACTAGGCCTCAGGCAGAAGCGCTGCCTGACAACCAACGGTGCTTGTATTTTACGGACTAGACACAGAGGTGGCACAAGCACAGGTGCGATTTGCGAGGGTAGGTGAGTGGAGGGGAGGCTGGAGGCCGGGAGCCTAAAGAAGATCGGATTTGGGGTGAACCTGTGGGAAGGTGGAGGAGGGAGCAGAGTTAAAAGACGCACAGAGTCGCCTCTAACGCAGGATCTTACCGGAGACACTGTCACCGTCCTGGCAGAGTCGGGACCAGGCAAGAAGGACCAGCATCTCCACAACAAGTTGTCTCCGTCAGACTCGGCCCATGCGGTCACTCAGCAGAAACGAAGGGGAAGGTCAACGGTGAAGAAGGGACAGGCAGAACCTTCTTTATTTCCAGATGCTGTGGCGGTTTACCCGGAAAAAACTCTACAGCTGAAAACACAACAGAACAGGTCGACCTAACGACACATCAGAGGGTGGTGCGGCCTAGAGAGGAAAGAGTGATCCCCACTGTCCGCGGAGCACAGGACTCTGACCACACGTCCTCAGCGGGACTTTCATGTGAGCACAAAGGTGGCAAAGACACCGGCACCTCACTGAGGAGCCACTTGGTGTCGCTGTCGACGTAATTCTGAAGCTACTTCATGTGCATCGCAGGGTAAAACAAAAAGTAGATAATTATGTCAACATTATCAGGAACCGGAATTTGAAGTGTGAGAGAAGCAATGTGAGTATAAAGTCAAAGCAGAGAAGCTCACGTGGTTCTCAGTAAACAGGAAGGGGCTTCATCAGTTCAGTGAGGACCACGTACGAGACCACGACGGCCACTGCCACG
The DNA here is from genome assembly GCF_964146895.1 of Miniopterus schreibersii. Taxonomy (NCBI): domain Eukaryota; kingdom Metazoa; phylum Chordata; class Mammalia; order Chiroptera; family Miniopteridae; genus Miniopterus; species Miniopterus schreibersii. Next base: position 104,706,121 of record NC_138103.1, on the reverse strand, counting down.
GCGACGGTGAACGGTTGACTATCTCACCCTGGTGACCTGAGCCACGGAAACGATAAAAAGAAATAAAAGGCATACAACTGGGAAGCGAGAAGCAAAATTCTCTTTATTCGCAAAAGATTCGATTGTTTACTTAGACAATCCCGTTGAGTCTACAGATAAATTTCTGGAATAATAAGTTGAATTCAGCAAAGGTATCCAGACACAAGGTCCACGGGAAAAATAAAATATTTTTGCATTTTAGCAAAAATCCACTAGGAAATTAACATGTCAAGACTACTGTTTACGATAGCGCAGAATAACATCAGAGACCCGGGAGTGAAATCAAAGACGTGCAGGACTCTAAAATGAAAACTACAAAATATTGCCAAGAGAGAGCAGAGATGACCAATTAAACGAGAGAGGCCGTTTCAGGGACTAGAAGACTCAACGTTGTCAGGGCGTCAATTCTCCTCGAATCGAGCTGCAGATTTAATGGACGTTCACAAAAATCTCAACAGGCTTCTTGTAGACATTCACAAACTGACTTAAACATTTTTATAAAAAAAGCAAAAAAAAATCTATAGTAGCCAGTCTTGAAGGAGGACAGGTTTGAAGGACTCGCCTACCAGGTACCAGGAATGAACCTAGAACTTAGTCTGAAAGAGTCACTGAGACAGGGTGCTGTTGGCTTGAGGAGAGTCAGACCCGTGGGTGGGGTCACCAGTTACAGCAGAGTCCCCAGGGCAGCTCCGTGGGGAAAGGGCGACTCTTTTTTCAACAAATGGCGTTGGAGCAACTTCATGTTAACATAAAATAAAAGGACCCTCGTATTGCACTCTGCCTCATAACATAGGCAGGAATTAATCTGAGATTAAATCATAGATCTAAATGAGAAAAGTAAAACTAATACTTCTAAAAAAACACGTAAGATAATATATTCATGGAATTGAAGCAGGCAAAAAAATTATAACTAGGACAACATGAATTAACCATAAAAAAAAAAAGAAAAGTTGACACATCAGACTTCATCAAAATGAAAAACTTCTGTTCATCAAAACTCCACCGAGAGAGCCAAATAAAATCATACGGCTACAAAGAGAATTGCACCGGGGTATTTATAGCAGTTTTACTCATAATAGTCAAACACTGGAAGTGGTCCACGTGCCCATCAACAGGACAGTGACAAATAAATCACGTGCATATGGGTGACAACTGAACAACTTTTCTATGTTTTTGAAATTTTTCATAATAAGATTTTGGGCAGGAAAGTACAGAAAAGGAACCAACACAGCGGGGTGCTAAGTATGCTTTTGAATTATCCCTGGGTATTTCGATCTGGAATGAATTTATGGGCTGGCAAGGACACACATCACATTATAGAAAATCGTTTCTATTTTGTTTTATAGAGCATATCTTCATACTTTCAAATTTAGTATGTATTTTATTGATTTTTTTTTTTTTAGAAAGAGAGGAAGGGGGAGAGACGGGGTGGAAGAGAGAAACATCGATGTGAGAGAGACACGTGGATGGGTTGCCTCCTGCATGTGCCCCCAACTGGGGATCAAACCCACGGCCTGGGCATGTGCCCTGACCGGGAATCGAACCTGCCACCTTTCAGGGTACAGGGCGACGCTCCAACCAGCCGAGCCACGCCGGCCAGGGCTGTATTTTAATAAACCATGAGTTTTACTTGATCACACGGTAGGAAGACAAGAGGCACGTGCGCCCCTGGGAGAGTGGCTGCAGCTGTGGCGGAGCAGCAGATGGGAACGGGACCAGGGGGAGGCGCCCGGGGAGGGCGATGACAGCCCGAACTGGGGAGGTCGGCCGTGGCGACAAAGAGGCGTGGACAGGTTGGAGAGACGCTTCAGAGGGAGGCTTCGAGGCTTGGTGGTTTACTGGATGTGAGGGGTGAGGGAGAGGAAAAGTCAAGCATGCCGGCCAGGGCGGCTGGGTTCACGATGCCGTTCACTGGGAAGCAGTGGAAGGAGGGGGTCAGGTAGGGCTGGCCAAGGGGCATGGCCTGTGCCCGGAAGGACCTGTCATCAGCTGCTGCTCTGCCGCTCATGCTCTTAATAATATGGGGTGTCCCCCAAATGTATGCACACTTAACAGCTGATAGCTCAATTGATGTTTCTTTCTTTTCAGATTTAACCCATTGGAATTCATAATTATTTTTAATGAGTTCAAAAGTTTCAGTGGAACATACGGATTTCTATTTTTGAAAACTTTTCTTTGCAATGAGGAAGTTACAGGAATTCCCGGCCGGCATGGCTCAGTGGTTGAGCACCGACCTTTGGTCCAGGAGATCGGGGTTCAATTTCCGGTCAGGGCACATGCCTGGGTTGCGGGCTCCATCTCCAGTAGGGGGCGTGCGGGAGGCAGCCGATCAGTGACTCATCGTTGATGTTTCTATCTCTCGCCCTTCCTCTCTCTGAAATCAATAAAGACTTTTTTTTTTTAAACTTTTAAAAAATATATATATCTTTATTGACTTCAGAAAGAGGAAAGGAGAGGGAGAGAGAGAGACAGAAACATCAATGATGAGAGAGTCATTTGATCGGCTGTAGCCCACAACCCGGGCATGTGCCCTGACCGGGAATAGAACCCTGATCGCCTGGATCCTAGGTCGACGCTCAACCGCTGAGCCAAGCCCGGCTGGGCAAGACTTTTTTTTTTTTAAAGAAAGTTATAGGAAAAAATGTGAAGACAATTAAGAAATAAAAAAAGATACTTATGATCTCCTGGCCCTAATATGACACCGTAAGCATTTGGATAAGTTTCCTTCCAGTCTTTTCAATGCATCAAAGAAAAAATCTTTATGTGCTCAAAGTGTACAAATAATCAGTATCTTGGCGGTTTTTACTTTTAAAAATATATCTTTATTGATTTCAGAGAGTGGAAGAGGGAGGGGGAGAGAGACACATCCATGATGAGAGTCACTGATCGGCTGCCTCCTGCACGCCCCCTGCTGGGGGGTCCAGCCCACAGCCCGGGCACATGTCCTGACTGGGAATCGAACCTCAATCTCCTGGATCATAGGTTGATGCTCAACCGATGAGCCACACCCGGCTGGGCATCTTGGCTGTTTTTTATATTGCTTGTTTTTACTTGTGAGTCTCCCCAGCCTTTATCCTAACCTGCATCCCTGAGATGGCATATAGTAGCTTCAAATAGCCATTTCTAGGTACTGCATAAAGTCAATGAATATATTTATTATAATTAAACACTAAGTCCTCAAGGAGTGAACATTGGTACCAATTTTCCAATTTTATTTACAACTCCAGAAAAGTATATTTTCATACCCAGTAAGGATTATTTCTTCAGAATACATTAACAAGTAGAACTATAAATAATTTTATGTCTCATGACATACAGGTTAGTTCAAGGTAACACTTGGGAAACTGTTTCACCTTACCAATAATTAAAAGAAAAACAAGGTATCACTTTTGGCTTACCATCAATTTGTCCTAGCAAATTAGTTGAAAGAAAAAGTAAATAAATGGAAATATTTGTAAGTTGTTATGAATTTTGATATTGTGAACCCTGAAAAAGAAGACACCCACTAAGAGCTCCTGGTGGCTCAGCTGGGCTCAAATTAAAAACAGACAAACAAAACAGAGCCTAGCAGCCACCTCTGCACAGGAGCCTCCCACACAAACCACTTGGGGGGAAGCCCGGCTGACCGCACCCCCCCCAGCACGTGCCAGCCAGCGAGCCCCCACAAAGGTTTCCCGCACAGGGGCTGGGTCCACAGAGGCTGGCAGGTTTCAGCCAATAGGACTGAGGCTTTCCCCACCCAATCGGAGCTCCCTAGCTCTCACCAATCAGAGCAGCTCTATTCTGACCAATCAGGACATACCTTTTGGACCAATCAAACTTTGACGATTTGGAGTCCTCATTTGCATGAGTAGGAACCAATCAGAGGCCAGGGATGGGGCCTTCTGTCCACATAAGTGGGCGTCCCCCTGGGTGGGGAGTGGGCTTCCCCCTGGCTGAGCTGGGGCTGGAGAGGGGTCTCAGGGGGCAGAGCTGAGCGGCTTAGCTGGACAGGGGCCTGGCCCCGGGAAGTGTCGCAGCCCTGCTGTTTTCACCCTGGCTGCGTCGCAATTGAGCTGTTTTGCACTGAACAAAGTTTCCACACCACAAATTGGTGGTTCCTTTTGGTGTTGAATTGGTGCCAACAACCATCTGTTGACAATATAAAGCAATTTTAGAAAATATCGATGGTCATAAACATTTTTATACTCAGTTTGCAACGTATTTCATGGATATTGACAAATCAGAGCATGTTTAACGAAGGTATTCAAGATTTTCTGTAACAGAAGAGGGGGTCTGCTTAAATTTTTCCAAAACCTAAAAGCAGTGAAAAGGAGCAGTCCTCAGCTGGGTATGACCAAACTTAGCAAACAATACATTACACTACAAATTCTGTTTAACAAAGATTTAATTACTCTTCAAAAACAATGAAAACAACCAAGAAGATGATTGTCATCAACCACATAACTGGAACAAATAGATGAAATTTCTGCAACTTCAAATTGTATAGCAAAAGGAGTTGTTTTTACTTTAATACGTTATATTTTTCCATTACAGCTGGTATACAATATTATATGAAGTGATCACCCTGATAAATCTAGTACCCATCTGACACCATACATAGTTACTGTAATATTATCGACCGCATCATCATAACTGTCCTGTAACTACTATGTGTACGTCTTAACTCCTTCTTTTTATTCATTCGGCCCCCCAACCCCCTCCATCTGGCAAACATTAAAAAGTTCTCTGTATCTATGACTCTGTTTATGGACTGCTCGCTTATTTTGTTTTTTAGATTCCATGTATAAGTGAAATCATATGGCATTTGTCTTTCTCTGTCTGAATTACTTCACTCAGCACAATACCCTCTAGGTCCACCCATGTTTTTGCAGATGGCGAGGTGTCGTCCCTTTTTTTGGCCAAGTCACTGAGGTTGCTTCCATATCTTGGCTGTTGTGAGTAATGCTACAGTGAACATATGGATGTATACGTCTTTTCAAGTTAGTATTTGGGGTTTCCTTGGATAAATCCCTGGAAGTGGAATTGTTGGGTCCTTCTTTGTCTCTTGTTATAGCCTTTGTTTTAAAGTCTCTTTTGCCTGGTAGACATATTGCTGCCCCGGTTTCTTTTTATCCCATTTTCATGAAATATCTTTTTCCATCCCTCACTTTCAGTCTGTGTGTCTTTCAATCTGAAGTGAGGCTCTTATACACAGCATAGGTAAGGAGTTGGTTTGTTATCCATTCAGCCCCCATATGTCTTTTTATTGGAGTTGGGTTTTTTTGTGTTTTTTTTAATTTTATTATTATTAATATATCTTTATTGATTTCAGAGAGAGGAAGGGAGAGGGAGAGAGAGAGACAGAAACATCAATGATGAGAGTCATTGATTGGCTGACTCCTGCATGCTCCTGACTGGGGATTGAGCCCACAACCCCGGGCATGTGCCCTGACCGGGAATCAAACCCTGATCGCCTGGATCCTAGGTCGACGCTCAACCGCTGAGCCACACCTGGCCAGGCTTTTTGTTGGAGTTTTTAATCTATTTGCATTTAAAGTAATTGTTGATAAATATGTATTTACTGAAATTGTGCTATTCATACTTTTATTTCATTTCTTCTTCTTCCCGCTCCTCCTCCTCCTTAGAGAAGACCCTTCAACATTTCCTGTAATACTGGTTAGGTGGTGGTGATGGTGAACTCCTTCAGCTTTTTCTCATCTGGGAAGGTCTTTATCCGACCTTCGATTTAAATGATAGCCTTGCTGGGTAGAGCAATCTTGGTTGTAGGTTCTTGCTTTTCATCACTTTGAATACTGCTTGCCCATCCCTTCTGGCCTGCAAAGTTTCTGTTGAGAAATAGGTCATCTTATGGGAGTTCCCTGGTAGGTAACTAGCTGCTTCTTTCTTGCTTTTTTTAAGATTCTTTGTCTTTAACCTTTTGCACTTTAATTATGATGTCTTGGTGTGGGCCCCTTTGGGTTCATCTTGTTTGGGACTCTCTGTGCTTCCTGGACTTGTATGTCTATTTCCTTCACCAGGTTAGGGAAGTTTTCTGTTATTATTTTTTTCCAAATAGGTTTTCAGTCCCTCGCGCTCTTCTCCTTCTGACATCCCCATGATGCGAATGTTGGGCCACTTGAAGTTGTCCCAGAGTCTCCTTATACTGTCTTCATTTTCTGGATACTTTTTTATTTTATTTTTTTCTGTTTGGATTGGTTGCTTTTTGCTTTCTTATCTTCCAAATTACTAATTTCTGTGCTTCACCTACTCTGCTGGTGATTCCCTGTAATGTATTACTCTTCATTTCAGTTCATGTAATCTTCATTTCTGACTGATTCGTTTTCATGTTTTCTGTCTCATTTATTGTTTCTTATCTTTGTTGACATTCTCACTGAGTTGATCTACTCCTATCCCGAGTTCACTGAGCATCCATTCTTGTAACCAGTGTTTTGAACTCTCCACCTGGTGGGTTGACTGTCTCCGTTTTATTAAGTTCTTTTAATGGAATTTTGTTCTTCTTTGTCTCCTCATTCTGGCTGCCTCCCTGCTTTGGTTTCTATGTCTTAGGTAGAGCTGCAGTGCCTCCTAGGCTTGGTAGAGTGGGTGTATGTAGTAAGTGTCCTATAGAGCCCAGGGGCACAGTCTCCCTAGTCATCCGAGTTGGGCACTCCAGATGAATCCCCCCATGTAGGCTGTGTGCCCTCCTGTTGTAGTTGAGCCTTGATTGCTGTTGGCACATCAATGGGAGAGATTTACCCCCCAGGCCAATGGGCTTTGAGGACTGGCTGTGACCACTGTGGAGGACCTGCTGTGCAGGGGCCAACCCCATGAAGCAGCACTCACTTCAATGGGGCTCTGGTGCCTGATGAGTCCACCCCTTGAGTGTGTCACTCATGGAGGTGGCTGAGTGGTACTCCAGTGTGGTCTGAAGCTGTCCACTGGGTGTGCTGGCTGTGGGGCCTCCTGGGAGGTACAGACTAAGGTCAGTCACCTATATGAGCTACAGAGCAATATGCAGATGGCTGCTAGTTGTGCTGGGTTTGGAGGTACCTGGGAGAAGCCAAGCTGGAAACCAAGGTAGGCTGCCACAGGTGCAGGGCCTGGGTCCACTTAGTAAGAAGTATGGGGCATGTCAAGGCCAGATACAGCTTGTTTGGGGTTCATGAACCTTTGAGATATTTTAGGAAAGGCCACAGCAGGAGCCAAGACAGACCGTTTGTATGGAAAAGCCACTGGATTTGATTTATGTATTATTTTGTAACTTGCTTTATTTTTTAATTTAATAATATAACATGTGTTAGATAAGTATCTTTCTGTGCTAAATACATGTTTTTATCAGTTTATTAATTTTAGTATTATAATATATAATACTGTAGTTTATTTAAGTAGTTCCCTATTTGTGGACACTTATTTTTCTGCTACAAAAAGCCCTCAGTAACAATCCTGTATATACATCTTTGCAAATTTGTACTATTATTTTCTTGGATTAAATATTTTAGAAATAGAATCTTAGGGTAAGAGGCCATATATATATATTTAAGGATCACACATGTGGTTAAACTGCCCTTGACACCACGTTGCATTTCTTTACTGTCTACATGATGGATTCTAATGATGCTATTTCAGAGTTTGCCCTTCCCTCCCCTTTCATTCCACTGTCTTCTCATCTCCATCCTATGCTTTCCTGAATCTGGACCACGCCTCTGGGAGCAGATGCTCCTGGTGAGGGAGATGGGAAGTCAGGGGCCCATCTCCTGCTCAGCAAAGAACTTAGCTGGGTCCGGTCAACCTCATTAGATGTGTCACCTCCAGGGACATGCATTCCCAGGAGAATGGAATCCAACATCTACTGAGTGTGTTTTAAGAATCTTTGGTCCCTGTGGAATGTAGAACTATAATGGCTCCAGCAGGTGCAGGAGGGAGCCAGCTGTGAAAGGGTTAGTAGGTCAGGTATCCTGAGTGCTAATATTAGAAACTCAGAAAGTGGTCATTTGTTGGACTTACAGAAATGGAAGCTGAGGGAAAAGAGAGGGCAAGCGAGAGAGAAACAGAGAGAGAGAGAGAAAGAGAGACTAATGTCCGTGTTTCAGAGAAGAGAGGATTTAAATTATTGATTGGAGAGATCATGAGGCTGGTGGGCTCCAGGGGGTGAGGAGAGTAACTACGATAATTCACTGGTAAATGAAAGAGGCTGAACTGAGCCCTCCCCCTCCTTCTGTCCCCCGCTGTCCCCCGCCGGCCGAGCGTGTCCTGGGCCATCCCTGCGGCCGCCCCCGAGGCCCCGGAGCGTGGAGGTGCATGTCCCGGCGTCGCGCAGGGACAGTTCTGTGGACGTGAGGCCGCGAAGCCTCGTGCCCAGCACACAGAGGGTGGGACCCAGAGGGAGGAGAGGGTGACACCCACACCCCGCACCCAGGGGTGCAGGGAAAGGAGGGGTGTGTGCACAGACAGACAGACAGGCAGAGGGCGAGCTTTCTTCCCTGTTCCTCAGGGCTGACACTGGGACCGGCTTTAACGCCCCGTGGGTGTCAGGACTGTCCAGGGACCCAAAGCATGTGGGGCTGGGCGGCCCTTCCCCAGGCGTTTCCCTGGGTCGGGCTCCTCCCCTGCCCCTGGGCAAGGAGGTGGCTGAAGGGGCCAGGCTCGCTGGGACCCCGTGGGAAGGGAGCTGGGAGGGCGATGTCCCCTCCTCGGTGGCCCCTTGGGGCTTCTCCCGGCCACACACAGCTGGATGCCGGAAGCAAGGGAGCCCCAAAAGTCACCTAAAGAAGTCCACCTCAGGACAAAGAGGGGGGTGGCCTGGCTGGCGTGGCTCAGCGGTTGAGCATCGACCTATGAACCAGGAGGTCACCAGTTTGATTCCTGGTCAGGGCACGAGCCCGGGTTTTGGGAAAGATCCTGGTCGGGAGCCTGCAGGAGGCAGCCGATCAATGACTCTCATCATTGATGTTTCTGTCTCTCTCCTCTCCCTTCCTCTCTCTGACATCAATAAAGATGTAGATATGGGGGGGGGGGAGAAAGCAGGGCATAGGACAGTGTGACGGGAGGGACAAGGGGGACATGTGGGACCCCCGCTTACCTCGTCACTCCACAGCCATCCTATTACACACATGCACACAGAAGGCACTGGGTCAATACTAGAAGATCTCACTAGTTAGTGAGTTAATTAGTCTGCGTAGGACAGGAGTCCTGAGCCAGGTTTTCAGAACCCTGGGTGAGAAGGATTTGTTATCTGGCCTCTGCCTTGTCCTCATCAAATGCTTACAGCAGACTGAGCTTTAATGCCTGAGCCCTGGCTAAGACTCCGATACACCAGAATTTATTACCCTGGCTGCTCTGGGGAGTACACGCGTCCGTATGATGAAGGATCTGACAGTCCGATTTCTGCAAAAGCCATTAACGGTATCCACTTCGGCAATTATGTTTATCATTTCCCACCCGGGGATTAGGGCCCGGTCCTTTGCTCGCATGGATGTGCAGTAACTTATGGATTTGCTGTGTCTGACGCCACAGTTTCTGCAGAAACCATTAGCGGCGTCTGCCTCAGCAGCGAGGGACAGCAAACGGCGCTTGGAGGACGTCAAAGGGAAGATTGGTTGTGGGAAGATGGCCTGATGCGCAGGAAGGAAGAGGCTCTGGAGGAGGGGATCGGGAAGGCGCATCGCGCTCGATTAGACGAAGTTAAGCTGAGGTTTCGCAGAAGTGAAGAGAGTCGAGAAACCAGAGTTTTAGGGTGCGCCTTCCCTAGGACAGGCGCCAGGAAGTAATGGTTCACTTAATCATTACGACAATGCAGGAGAGACTTTCAGTTTACAGATAAGAAAACTGAGGGTCAAAGAAGTTATGGACTTGCCCAAGGTTGTCCAGAGAGAGGCCAAGTGGGATTCATCCGAAGCCGGCGTGCTTTCTGCTGCGTATAACCCTCAGGGTACGTGGACCTTCAGTGTCTGGCGCAGAGGCCAAAACATCACTCGCTCGCTCGCCCGCTCGCAGTCACGCATTCACGGGACACTTACTGAGTGTCTGCCCCGCGCCGAGCGCCATGCTAAGCACTGGGGGTAGTGACGATGGCACGCCCCACCTCAAGGACCACACTAGCCATTGTGATCCGACTGCATCAGCGCTTCCAGGAGGCAGGACCTAGATACAGGTTTTTGGGGAGCCCCATCAGGGCTTGGTGCCCCATAAGGCTGGGACTGACTGACTTGTGGGTTAGCCACGGAGGCGCGGTGCCCAGACCTCCTTCAGGAGAACCTGCCATGCCGGCTGGCGTGACTCAGCGGCTGAGCACTGACCTATGAACCAGGGGGTCGCGGTTCAATTCTGGTCGGGGCACATGCCCGGGTTGTGGGCTCCATCCCTGGTAGGGGGCGTGCAGGAGGCAGCCGGTCAGTGACTCTGTCGTTAATGTTTCTCTCTCTCCCTCTCCCTCCCTCTCTCTGAAATAAAAAAAATAAAAAAAGTAAAAAAAGAGAACCTGCTATGAGAAGCAGGGTTGACTGACCCCCTTGGATCCTGCTTCTCAGCCAGCCACAGAACTCCGTCACAGGCAACGTCGGCCCCGAGAGCCCCCGTGGGCCTGAGCGGAACTTTCCTAGACCTGGGTGGCAGCCTGAGACTCTTCCGACCCAGTCTCCCCCCATCCCCGTCCACAGGTGTCAGATGACGTCATGACCAGATGTGCCCCACCGACTGCTCCCCCCCTTGGTCCTTCAGGGATGTTCCCCCAGCACGTCTCCTGCACCGCTGACCACATCTGGGTGGACGCTGCTTGGAAAGCCTGGGCTGACGTGGGGATGGTCACTGGAGGCACAGAAGATGTGGAGATTATCCAGTGGAGAAGACAGGGGGTCAACACCGAACCCCGAGGGTCACCTGCATTCACAGGGTGGGCAGAGCCAAGGTGCCTGGAGAAGGAGACTGAGAAGCCGAGGCCAAGCAAGGTGGAAACCCGGAGAACTTGGCTTTCTGAGAGCCCAGAAAGACAGCGTCAAAAAGAACGGCCCAGTTAATGTGGCCAAACAGGATCTGAAAGCGTCCTCTGGGTTTAGCGATGCGGATTGGACGTCTCCGTGGGAGTCACTTCAGTGGACGGAGAAGCCTAGGTTGCAGTGGCCACAGGATAAATGACAAGTGAGGGAGAGGAGACACGGAGCCCGGACGCCTGGACAGGAGTCTTGTCTGCGAGAGGAAACAATGCCGGGTGGACGTGCAGCTGGGAGCGCGTTTATTTTTTAAGGTAGAAACCGCCAGGGCCTATATGTGGCCTCAGGAAGGAGGGACAGTGAAGATACAATACTGAGAAGTGGCAGAGCCAAGTGAGGAGAGATGACAAGGAGAGAAAGCCGCGTAGGTAAGAGGCAGGCTCGGTCCCACCCCCGCCCTGGAGGAGGCGGCAGGGGAGGGACTGAGAGCTTTGCGCCTTGGGTAGCCCGAAGCTGCCGGAGTTCCCAAACCGTGGCTTCTATTTCCCTTGAGGTGAAGTCTCTCATAGAGAGTGAGGGTGACAGAATACAGGCTAAGGAAAGGAGGGGGCCCGGCTGGCGCGGCTCAGCGGATGAGCATCGACCCAGGATCCAGGAGATCGGGGTTCGATTCCCGGTCAGGGCATAGGCCTGGGTTGTGGGCTCAATCCCCGGTCGGGGGCGTGCAGGAGGCAGCCGATCAGTGACTCTCATCATTGGTGTTTCTCTCTCTCTCTCTCTCCCTCTCCCTCCCTCTCTCTGAAATCAGTAAAATAATATTTTTTTAAAAAGAAAAGAAAATGAGGGGTAAGTTTGAAATTATTTCTGTAGAAGGTGGGAGTAAAGCTACCCAGACAGTAGGATTTCCAGGCGGCCACTGTGGGCCTGGCTGGAGTCCGAGGTCAGTGTCTGTGCAGCTGGGTCCCCCTTCGTGCCCGACAGACTGGCCGTGAGGCCGGAGGCAGAGCTCCCCAGGCTGGGCGTTTGGCTGGGCCTGTGTGATGGCGGTGCAGGAAGCCGGAGGGAGGTGGGGGGGGTGGGCCGCGGGGTCTGCGCGGGACAGCCAAGGAAGCGCGGGCAGGAGGGAGAAACAAGCGAGGACAGACGGGGAATTTCAGAAGCAGAGGCACAAAAGGGGATTCGGATCCAGCCAGTGGGATGTCTGACGGTTTTAGAGGTGGAATCAGTTTAGGGGGTGGTGAGAGGTCCAAGGGGTGTCCTTTGGAGAAGGTGAAGGTGAAGGTATGTGGGGTGGAACAGGTAGAGGAACAAGACACGAGGGGCTTGGGTCTTGCATGTGGACGGTGAAGGAGCCGTCGGTGGCAGACTGGGAAGGCGGGAGACGGCAGACGAGGAGCCCGGGTCCATCGTGAACGACGGGGCTCGGGGCGGCCAGCGAGTAAGAGATGGAGAAGGAAAAGCAGTAGAGCTGGGCAAGGGCCTGGCGGGAGGGGGCTCTGTGCAGGGCCGGGGGTGACGCATCACTGTTGGAGGGAGATGCTGTCAGGCTGACCTTCGGCCTCGGGGGCATCAGGTGTGGGGGTGAGAAGCTCCTTCCGAGGGTGGCAGGCGAGCAGTTTCCGTGGGGAAGGTCAGGGTGTCAGGCTGGGCAAGGAGACCTACGGGAACCCTGTGACGCTGAAAATCCAGTGGGTTCCCAGGAGCACACGGGACAGGTTGGGGAGGGAAGGGAGAGCAGTGGCTAAGGCAGGAACGAGGCACATAGCGTGGGGAAGGTGCCAGTCACAGGTGCCAGTGTTGACATGGAGATAAACCAGGATGCGTGAAAGTGGGGTATCTGGGGGACTTGGTCCCCACAGTGGCCTTATGAAGACAGAGACTTGGGTTTCCGTAAGAAGTCAACCACGGCCCAGCTCATCGTATTTCCAAGGGACCTCTAGTCAAACGAGCCTGTGAGCCTGGCCAGTGTGGCTCAGCGGCTGAGCGTCAACCTATGAACCAGGAGGTGACAGTTTGATCCCCGGTCGGGGCACGTGCCCGGGTGGCAGGCTCGATGCCCTGGGGGGGGGGTGCAGGAGGCAGCCCACCAATGATGAAGTTTCTCTTTCATCGATGTTTCCATCTCTCTCTCCATCTGAAATTAATAAAAACATTAAAAAAAAAGAAAAAGATGAGCCCCTGAGCAGCGATGGTGCCACAGTTCCACTCTCAGACAGCACGAGTTGTGAGACCATGCAACTCGGAACAGCTTATAGGGGGAAAGGAGAGTGTATTAACCCTATGTTCTGATTTCAGGAACACTACGGAATGAGACATGTATGCCTTAGAGTCAAGAACATGCCAAAGCTGCCTCTACACGGCTTCGTCACGTCCCTGGATGGCGGCGGGAGACACGGCCTCACCGGGACAGACCACGTTCACTGAGGGAGGGAGTGAGGAAGGTGCCGAGAGCGAGGGAGGTGGGACGGACGTTCCGTCGGGAGGACGTCGGTACGAATTTCCTAGCTGCTCCTTCCCGCTTCGGCTGATGGTTATCAGTCGCACACCTGGGTTTATCCAAACACTCGCATCCCCTCTGAGGGGCTCGGCAGCATAGCGGATTTTCATTCCTCTGGAATAAGTTTCTTGGCTGCAAGTCAAAATCTTGATAATCTCCCAACTTCCCTACCAAAGTGACTATTGGTCATATTTCTGTAGCTGTAATTCTTGTTTTTGTCATCCGGCCACGTTAGGCCCTTGCTTACACCTGGGAGGGCAAAGTCTCGTGTACGCGAGACTTCATTCGTCTTTCTCTGACACTTGCCTCTTTAAATCCTAAAATAAGAAGTTAGCCTAAGAAACCCCCCGGTTTTCCTCTACCCTATTTACATGTCAAAACCCGCACAATACTGGAGGGATCCGAGTGCTCCCGGAGGCAAAGCCCAGCCCCTACTTGGTGTAATTGACTCTAAAGCCAGATTCTCCGGGAGAAACGGGCTCCCTTTATAACTCGATTCAAATGACTGCTCTGATTCTCAACGGCTTTTCACGAAATTACCATGTTCAACCTAAATTGGTGCAGCTGAATTAAATAAATATCGGAGCTTAACGTTCTTAATCGCAAACCTTCAATTTAACCAACCGTTTATCACCCTCGAAAAGCAATCAATACGCTGATTGTGGTGACAGGCGAAATGGAGATGGAATTATTAGTAATTACCCTGTATCTGCGGAGCCGCGTGGTGGAGAAAGGACTGGAGGGAAACTTGGAGCGCGCCGCCGTTAGAGGGCCGGTCGCCGTCTGCGTCGCGGGCTGTGTGGGCTGCAGCCTTTGAGTAAACTGAGCAGCACAGGCTGCCCTCGAGCACGTGAATTATTCAGGTGCAGGCTCCGGAGCGCTGCGCCGTCTGAACGCTGACGGGTGGGTGTCCACACGAAGGGCCCAGAAGCCCCCAGTTCTCGCAGGAGAACGGCTCGGGGCAGAGCGAACGTTGATGGGCACACTCCTTCACCCGGGCCTGTGCCCTGACCCACAGGAGGTGGGACGGAGCATCAAGCCTCAGCCCCGCGCAGGAGGCACTCGGACGGGGGGGTGCTGAGGCCCTGCATGCCCGCCAACACTGGTGACCCCAAAGGCTCTCCCGCAGGCTCCAGGGACCTCAGAGTTTCCATGACATTTCTGGGGTGGCCCTCGGGCCCCTCCCAGTCAACACTTGGAGCTACATATCGACACGCGTTGGGTTTGCGTGTTCAGTCCTGCGTGTGCAAGAAATTAAGAACATCCAATTTTGGGGAAATCCTAAATGACAGTTTTCTTTTCTCTAAATAAGTCTCCACAGTGGCCTATAACCTGCATGTTTCAATATTTATGAGCCCTCGTTAGAAACGAAATCCTTATTTCCTGAAAACTCTGGGTAGCATTGTCTCGGAATGATACACATATTTTAGTAAAAAATAAAATAATTTGTCTGAGGCCGTCACAGAGAGAAAACCACAAAGAGGCAGTGATTTGTGACCAAGTCAATGCAGCTTGCCTGGGAGTCAGGGGGTTCCCAGGATAGGGGACCTTGAATTTGAAAACATGGGACAGTCTCAGGCAAACTGGGATGAGCTGGTCACGCCACCGACTGTACCCACTCGAGGAGAGGAATCAATCCCCTGGGATGTGGGGCGTTCAGTGTTAAAAGCGGGGAAGCCCTGGGCCAACGGGGAGGGAGGGCCACCCCACCTGGACCCGAGTGAAGTGAGCGGATTGGTGTGGGGCAGGCGGGCTTCTCGCGTAGATGAACTTTCTGGAATTCTGATCTACAGCCCTGGAAGCTAACCTGTTAATTCACAAAACGTGTACATTTTCCTGTGCGTGGGATCCTATGCACACTGTCGAGTGCCCCATCCCATTGTCAACACGGCCGAGTTTTTATTATTATTTTTTAAAGTATGTCTTTATTGATTTTAGAGAAAAGAAGGGAGAGGAAGAGAGAGGGAAATATCAATGATGAGAGTCATTGATCAGCTGCCTCCTGCCCCCCACTGGGGATCCGCCTGGGACCCGGGCCTGTGCCCTGACCGGGCATCAAATGGTGACCTCCTGGTTCATGGGTCGACGCTCAACTGCTGAGCCACACCGGCCGGGCTCATTTTCCGGGTCTTGCAAGGATGCCTCGTTTCTACCCCCAGGCACCAAGTGGAGTCGCCTCACGGATGTGGTTCTCACGGCTCATGCTCGTGTGGCTGCAGTGGGCTGGTCACCAAATTACTTCTTTTCCCCCCGGCCCCGCAACGATGTTCCTCACCCTTCCTTGCAGGTGGACGTGGTAATATGACTGGACTCTGCCATCAGAATTGGGCAATAATGTGAGTTATATCTGGGCTTGTCTGGGAAAGGCTTCTGGGCACCCCTCCAGATTCTCTCCCCTCTCCAGCTGACCTAGTGGAACAGAGATGGAAGGCGCCTCGGACCCTGGGCCACGGCTCGTGGGAGAGCAGTGTTGGACCCTGGCTATTTGGGAACACTGACCTGTCACTGGGCTTGGTCACTCGGGTGCAGGGTTCCCTCTCCTGACTCTCAAGTAGGAAGGAGGGGACGCTTATCTGTGACAAACATCTGGCGAGTGGTATTTTGGGCCTCTGACATTTCCATTCTTTTTTGTAAAATGTGTTTTTAAAAATAAAGTTAGGCAAGTCTTTATATATTTATTCTACAACATTTAGAAAGAAAGGAGAAAGTTAAAATAACCCGTACTTATACCATGTATCCTTCTGGACTATTTTCTATGTGTGTATAGATAGATTTTTCCCATTAAAATGGGCTCATCCATCTTTAGTATTTTATCACTTTCCCAATTTTTAGCATTTAATGTTAACGTTGTGACACGTCAACCACCATTTTTAATGGCTGTGCCGTCATCTGTTCAGTGCTGTTACTGGACATTAATACTGTTCTCAATTTCTCCTCTAAGACAAATCCTGCTTTGATAGCCTTTTACATTAATCTCTGCTCATACCTTAATTTTCTTAAGTTCACTGAGGTGGAATTGCTAATTTAACATTTTGTTCTTATAACGAGTGCAGGGTTGCCTGATTTCATCAGCCTTGACCAAAACCACAGCCGTATTTTACTTTCCCAGATTGTAAATGGGACCAAGGGAGGGCCTGCCAACCTTTACGACTATGTCCCGGGCAGCGGAGGAGCGTGTTGTCTCATTACCGAGGACTACAGTCTCTCCCCATAAACGTCATTTCTGAGAAGGTTTACTCCAAGCACACTCCTTGGGAAACGAGGTGTGAGCCTGTTTGGGGCAGATGGGGCATCGCCACTGACCCCGCAGTTCCTGCGTCTGAGGTCTGCCTGGAGAACGCAGTGACGTGAGACCCTACTAACCCGAGTGCGCATCTCACCTGCTGCTGAAGTCATTCAGGTAACGAAGTTTTTATTTTCAAATCTGCACGAGAATCACTTGGTTTAAAAAAACCTCCTTAAAATTATCTTAGGGTAAACTCTGAACGTTGTCCATGCTGGAGGTCTCGCCATCTCAGTTTCTAAGTCTTCAGTTATCTCAGGGCGAACGAGGCAGTAACGGGCATCTTTGTTTCAGAAAGATGTCCCTGCTCTCCTGGCAACACCGGGTGACACCCGCCTGGTCTCCGGCCCGGTGCAGCCGTGCAGACCACACGTCGTCCTGCAGACGCCCGCCTGTGATGACTGTGCCATCGCTGGGTGACCCTGTGGAGGCCGAGGGACCTGCACCCACTGCCCTTCCGCAGCCGGCTTCGAAGGTGAGGGGCGTGCAGTGACGAGGCACAGATGGCCGGTGTACGCAGAGGTGTTTTTGGAAATACAGTGGCTAAGACAAACAATTTAATCAAGAGAACACACATATTTTAAAATGTTTCATATGGAGACACTTTTCTTTTAGCCAGCTGGGTGGACGGGCGGAGTCTGAACACAGACGACGTAAGAGCTTCGCAGAGCCCAGTTTCATACGGGTCCCTCACTATCTCAACGGTGACCCAGGGTCCAGCCTGGCTCGTCTGCTCGTCATCAGAGGCGCACCCTCCACGTCGGGTTCAGCTGCTCAGCCACCAGAGCACAGTCTAGGGCGAGGACCAGCCTCCTCAGTACGCCTCCCGGTGGTGTCCCAGCGGCCACCCGGAGAGCGTCACCCTCGGTGTTGTGTTTGTTTAAAATAACCACCTGCTTCCCAGCAGCTCAAGGACACGGAGGTTTGTGTGTGGATCCTCGGGGTGCGAAGTATTGGAAAGAGCGTAGCCTCCACGCAGAGGCCGTGGTTTCCATTTTGGCCTTTGCCCCGTGAAAAGGCAGCTGTTAACGCTGACCGACGCCTTGGCTCACGGCGGCAGGAGTAAGTGTTCTGAAACTGGCCGCCACGCCCGTGACCCTGGCTGCTGCTTCAGGAGGGGGTGTTCTGGGGGTGGTGACGGTTTTCCTATCGGAGACCAGAGGTCTTGAGGTGGAACCTCACCTACGTGTTCCTGATCAGTGAGCATCTGTCCAGAACCTTCTGTGAAGCCGCGAACTGGCCGTCACGCCGGCCCCCTCTCCAGCCAGAGCAGATCCTTCGCTGATGAACCGACCGCACCCACTGCTGCACCTCGTAGGTCAGAGTGAAGATGAGGCCCAGGTGGCAGAGGCTCTTCAGAACGGGAGGGCAGGTCCACGGCCTGCGCGCCCCACGCTGTCACCTCGCTTGCCTTCCTCTCTCTCAGCCAGAGCCTCTGACCAATTCTCCAAAACCGGTGCTTGGCCCTTAGCAGGAAACCATTATGTTTACCGAGCGATGTAAAGCTGGTGTTTTGCCCTTTACAGAAAACCACTGTTTGCTGATTGATGTGCATTTTTACACTGACCACTCTGAGTTCTGCAGTTTTAATAGCCGTGCTGAGGCCCTCGTGAGATGTGTGATACTGGGCAAGTCCCTTCACCACTCTGGACCTAATTTCTGCCATTAAATAATTGGTTGAGCTCTAAGGTCCCTTCAAGCTCCAAATTATATAATTATTAAAAACATCTGGATTCATTTATCCGAGAAATACCTACTTGGCCCTGGCTGTGTGGCTCAGCTGGCTGGAGCATCTTCCTGTGCACCAAAGGGCTGTGGTTCGATTCCTAATCAGGCACATGCTTAGGCTGCAAGTCTGATTCCCCGTTGGGGTGTGTATGGGAGGCAACCGATTGATGCCCCCCCATCAGTAAAAACATGCCATCAGGTGAGGACTGAAAAAAAAGAAAATACCTGTTAGGCCCAAACTACTGGTAGGCATGGTGTCGGGTGTTAGCGAGCCTGCAAACACCTTTGGATCTCGCTCCTTGTCCTGGAGCAGCCGTGTCTCAGGCTGAACAGCAGAATCACGCTAGGGCCCTGGGGCACTCAGGAGGCTGGGAGCCCCTCCCTCTCTCAGCTGAGAACTGGACATTCACCCTGAAAAGGTCGGGCACAATGGGCCATTAGGGCACATTATTCCCTGTAGGTTGGCCGAGGTCCAGCCGGTGGTCACCGGTCACCGCGCCTGCAGCCACGGCACACGCACTGTAAAGTACTCATCCAGCCAGCGCTGGGCAGGGGCCCTGGGGAGGAGCAGGGCTGCATCTGCACCAAAGCCCCGGCTGTACGGTCTCTGAGCGACTCTGCCCCTGCAGTCGGGGGCAAACCCAGCGTTGTCAGAGCCAGCGCTGCCGAGTGCCCTGGCTCGGGCCCCTCTGCTCCACATGCCCTGGCTGGGGGGGCGAACACGACAGCTGTTGGCTACATGGGTGCAGCTGCCACACGCCTGCTGCCATGCTAGGGCTGAGCGCTCCTGAGCCACTTGGAGGCTTGTAACTAGTTGGTCACCAGCCAAGGCCTAGGATAACCCTCTGCGCACCTACCCACTACCTCCATCAATACGCACTCTCCTTCACAGGCGCACGTGTGCACACACATGCAGGGACAACTAGCTGTGCAGTGCTACTACTGCCCAATGTCCCATTCTTGAAAACGACTCTAGTGTCCCCAGGGCATGTGCTGTGCAGCTTCCCTTCATGCCAACTGCTGTATCATGTGATTACTTTGTATTAGTTACTTTACTGAATCATTTTCGTGTGTCTTCGAAGGACCTGCTGAGTAGTGGGCTGTCCTGGTTGAAGGAGTACTGGGCTGTGTCCTGGTCCAGTCTCCTTGAACGAGCCAGCTATTGTGCAGAGCATTAACCTCTGAGGGGCTCAGTTTCCCCATCTGTGACATGGGAATAGCATTTCTTTGCCTGCCTGGGAAAATGCTGGAGGGGAGGTGGTGGACTAGATAACTGTACTTAATTTATTAAATATGTATTTATTGATTTCAGAGAGAGGAAGGGAGGGGCAAAGAGAGAGATGGAAACATCAATGACAAGAGTAACTGATCGGCTTCCTCCTGCATGCCCTGCACTGGGGATGGAGCCCGAAACCCCTGCACGTGCCCTGACCGGGAATCAAACTGCAATCTTCTGGATCATAGGTTGATGCTCAATTGCTGAGCCACACCAGCCGGGCTGTATTTATTTTTATATGTTTATACACATATATTTATACATTATGTTTTTAATTTATATATATATATATATATATATATATATATATATATATATATATATATATAAACATGTTAAAAGAAGTTGGTTTATTTGACATTGTTACACCAAAGATATTTAATTTGGGTTATTTGTAAGCCTTCCTGAAAATCGCCTTTATGGTATCATTTTATTATAAACCACTTTGTGAAATAGGTTGAAAAGCATCACTATTCCCTTTCTGTGGATGAGAAAACTGAAGCTAAGACAAACGAGATGTTTCTGAGAAGCAGCAAAACCAGGCATGAACCCAGGTTGTGTCCTGGGGCCAGGCTGCTTCCCTTCTCTTTGCCAGGGGCCTTGCCCTAAGCAGCTCTGACAGCTCATGCCCCTCTGTCCAGGCGCCTTGGCCAGGCCAAGAGATGCAGTAAGTGCTCAGGGCCCAGTCGGGGCAGATGCTGAACCCTGGACAGTGGGGGGCTGTGGTCTGCAGAGAAGTGGACCCAAGCGGAGCTGTGGGGTGGAGCCAGGTTCAGATTTGGAGCCAGAGATCAGCTACGAGAACACACACACTCTGAGCGGGGGCCTGTGACAGGCAAGAGGTCCAAGCACATCAGGAGGAGGCTGACCCCAGCTGACCAGCTGTGATACACAGAGTGGGGTGGGGAGAGCGGGGTCCGGAACGAGTGCCTTGGGAACAGTGGGCTGGATGAATTTTCTGAAAAGGGGTCTCTGTGGCCCTCTGCAGGCTTAGGCCCGACTCCAAGGGTGTGCCAGTGCTCGCCTCCCAGTCTTCCACCCACCCAGTCAGTGTGCATGCGGGCGCCAGCGGGCACACTAGGACCATGAGAACAGCGTGAGCAAGTACCTGTACAGGCACTGTCCTGAGGCAGGGTCCTGACCACTGCAGCACGGGGGGCACTATACAGGGCGTTCCAAAAACGTACTCACATTTTAACAGCTGATAACCCACTTAATTTTCACTCCTTTCAGGTTTAACTGATTTGAAATAATGGGTGAAGCCAGACTAAGCTTTGAACAAAGAAAATTTACCCACTACACTTTTTCATGGGGACACACAAAAGATAAAGTTCACGGTACAAAACCGGCAAGTCGACAAACTGAGGCGCAAAATACCGAGTGAAACGATTCTTGATGTTCGCGACTCCACTGCTTCACGTTATCAGCAGGGCCTGAACCAGGACACATTCAGTTTAAAAACAGGTGTTGACAAAAAGAGTTTATTCATTTCTGCAGATTCTTTTAAATTTTGCAGTTGAACACTATGATAATAAACACTGACTTTCCAATCACTCACAGTGTGTCTACATGCTTTTGGGGCACCCTGCACATGGCTTCCACCCCCAAATACTACCACCATCTTTCCAGCTGAGACAACCAACAGTGTCTCCAGACATCGCCAACTGGTCCGGGCGGGGCGGGGAGAGGAAGGGGCCGCTGCCCGGAGCTGAGAAGCACTGGTCTGGTACCAACAACGATGACCAACCACTGAGCACTGACCAGGTGCCAGCGGTGCTCGGCACAACCAGCCGCAAGGCAGAAACAAACTCCTGAGCAGACCCCACCGAGGCACCTCATCAGGTGCTCCAGGCTCTCCATGTCCTCCGAGACCCAGGAGGAGCCAAGGGCGGCGAGATGGTTCCAGCTGAGAGCTCTGCCGCCCGAGCACCTCTCCCCCCTCGATGAGTCACATGCTCACAGAAGAAATGTCTTTGTTCTCAAACCTGTTCGTGCCATTGTACTGGTTGTAATTGTGCAACCTGAATAAACAGCACACAAACATTGACTAAGAATGCAGGGGGCGGTTAAAGATTAAGTGGGACACTCTGGAACAATATGATTAAAAACACCTTCTGCCAAGTAAATATGGGTAAGAACAATCGTAACAGGTAGAAAAATTGTAAAAATCTGGAAGATATAAGTTCTTGCTCTACCTTAAAGAATCCCAAACTGGAAATTGTTGGCCTGGACCTGGGTTAGATACCAAAACTTGTGTGAAGCCCAGTTAGCCAAAATAAAGACCTGTGCCCTACACAGAGATGCATAAATAAATGCATGTTGGTACATTAATTTAAAGAATGTTTGATGATGGCATCTTATGATTCGCCATTTCCAGTTGATCAACTCTGTATCTCAATTGCTCAGGCAGGTCTCTGATGTTACCCCATTTTAGAGATGAGAAGTTGAAAGAGAGGTGGACACATTTAGGAGGTGGTGGCCCAGGAATCAAGTCCGGGTGCGTCTGCCCACGGCTCAAGCCTTTGACCACAATGTGATGTCAACAACCTTCCCCTTTCCCAAAGCTGCTCTTGACTGCATTAAAATTAAGGATTTCTGTTCAAGCAGGGACGTCATGGACAGCATGAGACTGAGTTCAAAGAACTGAGTGATGGTTTAACACTAAAATCTTCCATTGCCCCCTACTTATTGTGTGAGCATGGCTTCTCCAAGCTTACTTCTACACAAATAAAGAACATAATTGATGCTAAACCCATTCTCATTCTAGCATTAAGTAACAGTCATCCACAGGTACATGAACTAATTTTTTTTAAGGTCCCATTCATCTTATTAAGAGATTGATTTCTGCCCGGCAGGTGTGGCTCAGCGGTTCAGCATCAACCTAGGATCCAGGAGATCGAGGTTCGATTCCCAGTCAGGGCACATGCCCAGGTTTCAGGCTCCATCCCCAGCAGGGGACGTGCGGGAGGCAGCTGATCAATGACTCATCACTGGTGTTTCTCTCTCTCTCTCTCCCCCCTCTGCCTTCCTCTCTGAAATCAATTAAAAAAAAAAAAGATTGATTTCCAATGCAATTTTGATTTTGTTTAGTAAGTCTTAATAAAAATTTGTAATACATATATATTGTTTTAATAAATTGCAAATTAATAACTACACTGATAGTTAAATCTAGAGGGAGGTCATTAATTTTCAGAGCAAGATACACAAAAGATACACAAAAGGGAATCAACAGAAGCCTTCCAGGCACGAGGAGCAGTAGGTTGGGACGAAACCCTTCAGAAGGAAATGGGAATGTGGGTTCAACAAGAAAAGGGGATCACAAAATTTTCTCTTGTTCAACAACACGTTCACTTTTTAAAGAATGGTAGGTGCATCAAACTGCTATGGTATTTAGATCTACTGCATATATTTTGAAGTGTTATGTGATGGTCCTTATTTATTTTAGTTGTTTTTTAATCTTCACCCCAGGATATTTTTTCCATTGCTTTTTCAGAGAGAATGGGAGGGAGGGAGGAACATCGATGTGAAAGGGACATTGACTGGTTGCCTCCCACGAGCCCGACTGGGGCCAGGGATAGAACCTGCAACTCAGGTACCTGCCCTTGACTGGGAATCGAGACCCAGACCCTTCGGTGCTCGAGCGGATGCTCTAACCACCAGCCACAATGGACAGGGCTGCTGGCTTTCTTTTAAAATGACCATCGTGCCTGACCACCAAAATGGCCAGCAGTTGAGCATCAACCTAGGATCCAGGAGATCGAGGTTCGATCCCCGGTCAGGGCACATGCCTGGGTTGCGGGCTCCTCGATCCCCAGTCCAGGCGTGCAGGAGGCAGCTGATCAATGGCTCTGTCATCATTCATGTTTCTTTCCCTCACTCTCCCTTCCTCTCTCTGAAATCAAGATTTTTAAAAAAAAAATTCTAAAATGACCATCATAACAATATGTTGGAAAGCATATCCTTTGCATCTATTTAAACTTATATGAAAAAATTAGATGTCAACTTGGACATGCAGAAAGGCTCAGATCTTCAAAATCCTTTTGAGAATATCCCTGACATTTAAAGCCGCTGAGTGTAAGAGGGAAGCGGGCGGCCCGGCAGCGCTGGGCTGGTCTGACGCCTCCGCCTCCTCGTGGATCAGGGTCCTTCCCTGCAGTGAGCTGAGGCTCCTTCCCTTCCTTAGGCCCCGCGCAGGTCATCTCCCCTCGTGAAGTTCCGCCGGGCAGAGCTGCCGCGAATCAGCTTTCCCGGGGTCGCCGTTCACGCCAACGGCAGCGCTTGAGTTTCACAGGGAAGCGGTGCGTCCGGAGGCGCAGGAGGCGCGAGGCGCCCGGAGCTGGACGCTTGGCCTGGTCTTCCCCGGAGCCACGGGGAAGCTCCGGTTGGCATGACTTACTCAATGCGTTTATTTAGCTCACGTTGTGATCAAAAGTTTTAAAATTAGTTGACAAATTTTAAAAAGCAGGAGAATTCACATAAAAATTCAGCCTTCCAGCTGCTCGGGGAAAATAAGAACATCTGGCGGCAGCGGGCCGGCGAGGCAGGAGGACGAGCGGGGCGCCCAGGGCCCGGCGTCCCCACCCGGCGGGGCGCGCTGCCTCCCCGCGGCCGCCCACCGCGTCCGCTCCGCCCGAGGGCCACGGGCCGGGCCGGGCTCCGGGCGTCTGTGCTCCACGGGGGCGGGCGGACCGTGCAGACTGCAGCGCATCCCCGGGCCCCGCGCCCTGCGGATGACCCCGGCTGAGACGCCTGCGGGGGCAGAGGCCCCTCCCGCCCCGCACGCGGCGCTCGCCCCCACCAGCCCCGGGATGCGGGCGAGAGCGGAGGCCACGGCCACGCGGCGGGCTTCCCGGTGCAGCCACGGGGACGTGCCTAGCTCAGGGCGGGGGGGGGGGGCGCTCCACTCGCCTCCCCACGAGCCCCTTCAATGCCCGGACGCGGGCCCCACGGCTGCGCTGCGACGGGCGAACGGACACAGGCCGGGTTCCGGGTTCCGGGCTCGGGCTCCAGGTCCGGCCTTTCTCAAACGGGGCGGCGCGGAACCCCAGGCCAGTTCACAGGCCGCACGCGCCCCGCGCCCTGTTCCCTGCGGGGCCCCGGGCCGGGCGGCGAGCTCGGGGCTGCTTCACGGCCTCGCCCGCCCTCGGGCCGGTTCTCTCGCGAACCCCCGCCCACGGAGGAGGCGCAGCAGGGCCCAGCCCCACGGGACGGGGGAGAGCCCGCGGGGGGACGGACCCCCCGGCCTCCCGGACGTTCGCAGGCGGCTCCAGGAATCGCCCCTAAAGTTCCCACGAACAAACGCCTTCCCGCGGGGGCTGACTTCCACTTGAGGCGCCTTCGCGGAGGCGTGGAGGGAGGACGCAAGGTCAGCCGGGGTCGGAGCCCGCGCCTGGCGCCCTCCCGGACCCGCCTCGAGACACGCAGCCCCGAGACACGCCGCCCGCTGCCGCCTGGACCCCGCGGGACCCCGCGGGACGCCGCCCTGGCGGGCCCTTCCCAGAGC
Organism: Miniopterus schreibersii; assembly: GCF_964146895.1. NCBI lineage: Eukaryota > Metazoa > Chordata > Mammalia > Chiroptera > Miniopteridae > Miniopterus > Miniopterus schreibersii. The sequence continues at coordinate 104,680,888 of NC_138103.1, read as the reverse complement.
CGCTCCGCACGGCGCGGGCGGCCGGGCGCGGGACTCGGGGCTCCGAGGGGCGGGCGCTCGGGCAGGGTCTCCGCCTAAGCCCCGCCTCGGCCCCGCTCCCCTTCGAGCGTCAACAGACGCCCGGCCTCCGGGGGCGCGTCCGAGACTCCGGCGTCGAGGCGCCCCCGCCCCGCCCCCGCCCCCCGCGGCGCCGGCCGAGTCCCGCCCAGTCCCCCGACCGCACGGCCCGGGACCGTCGTGGTTTCTGCCCCGCGCCCGACCTGCAGCCACGCGACCCCCGAGCCCTGCGAGTCCGCCCGGCCGCGCGGGGCCCCGGGCCCGCCGGGAGGCGCCCAGGTGCCGGGTGGCGGCGCCGTCGCCCCGGGCCGAGCCCGCCGCCCGCCCGTCTACTCGCGACGCCCTCGCCTACGGGGTCTGCGCCGCTGTGCCCGCGCCGGTCCCCCGCGGTGTCGGTGGGTCTCGGGCCGCGACCCGCTGGACGTGGGTCCGTCCGGCGCCCGTGCGTCCGTGCGCCCCGCTCGCCGCCGATTGGGCAGGAACTTTGCTGCAGCGGGGGCGGGGGCGAGCCGGACGGCGGGCGGGGGGCGCGGGCGGGGGGCGGTGGGCGGGGCGGGGCCGGGGCGGGGCGGGGCGCGGCGGGGGCGGGGCCTCGGGCGGGGGCGCGGGCGGCGGCGGCGGCGATTGGCTGGGGCGCCATCCGGGGCCTGCTCGGCGCCGCTCGCTCGCTCGCCCTGAAGGCAGCAACATGGCGGAGGTGAGCGGGCCCGGCGGGAGCGGCGGGCGGCCGGCGTCCCGTCCCCGTCCCCGCCGGCTGGGCGGCCCGGCCTCCCCGCGTCCCCGGGCGGCGGCGGCGGGCGGGGCGGCGCGGGCTCCGGCGGGACTAGGCCGCGGCGGGCGGGCGGGCGGGCGGGCGGCGGCGGCGGGCAGCGAGCCCCGGGCCGGGACGGCGCCGAGTCGGGGCCGCGGCGGACGCGGAGCCCGGGCGCTGCCTCCGGGCGGGCTGCGGGCGGGGCGGGGGCGCGACACCGCGGGCGGCGGGAGCGGGGTCCGGCGGCGGGGTCCCGGCCGCGGGGCGCGGAGGGCGGGATGCGGCGCCGGCGGCGCGGGGTCGGGGGCGCCCTGCGCGCTGCGCCCCGGCCCTCGGCGGCCTGTCCCCGCGCCGGGGCCGCGTCCCCCGGGGCCGGCGGGCGCGAGGCGGGGCGTGCGGCGCGGAGGCCGGGGTCTGGGCGCCTCGGGGCACCGGCGCCCCCGCGCCCGGGACGGAGGCTGTTCGCTCCGGTTTGGGAGACGGCCCGCTGCGCCCGGCCTCGCTCGGCCCGGACGGCGCCCCGGGCGCGGGGCGCAGGTGCCAGGGCCGGACGGGGCGCGGGGCAGCTCGCCGGGCGCCCGGGGCTCGGTGGGCCCCGGGCCGGGCGGGCGCGGCGGGCGGGTCCGCGGCGGCGGCCCCTGACCGCGCGCTTTCTTGTCTCCCCAGGCCGCGTTCGGGAGTTCCAGCCCAGGTGGGTCCCGGGACGGCGCCCCCGCGGAGTCGGTCTGTCGTTTGCCCGGGCGTCCGGGCGCGGCCGGGGCCGTGACCCCCGGGGGCCGCCGCGCAGCAGCCCCGCCGCGCCCGGACCCCCGCCGGGCTCCTGCCTCTGGTTCTGGTCTCGCTTGTTGAGAAAGCGCCGCGTTGCACAGCGGACGGCAGACCCCTGTTCCTTAACCCTCGCGCGTGTTTTTTCCTCCAAGCCAGAAACAGTTAACCCGAAGTCATCTTTCCACAACTTCGGGAATCTCGGGGAGCTGTTAATTTTGGTTTCTTCGCGAAACCGGCTCTGATGTGTCAGGAGGCCGGGCAGCCCGGGCTCCGAGCCCACGGTCTCCGTAGCTGGGAGCCGCCTGCCGTGTCAGGAACGAACTTGGAGAGTTAGGTGAAGCTGCCTTAAAAAAAAAAAGACAGTTTCCAAGTTTGGCACGGAGAAGTGGCAGAGTTTTTGAGGTGAGACAGCCTGAGCGTGTCTTAGCCCTCGGGGCAGGAAGCCCGCGAGGCACCGGTGGCTGCAAGGTGAGGGCCTGCCCACGTGCCGAGCGCGAGGCAGCTTTGTTTCCGCCCGCACCCCCGCCGCTCCTGGCCGCCAGTCCGTCCCCTGGCTGCGGGAGAGGTCCCTCTGAGCCGCTCCCGCCCCGTGCTTCACACCGGAGGACGCTTCGGAGTAGCCGCCGGGTCAGCTAGTCCACAGCAGAGCCTGGATGAGCTCCCAGGGCCCACGTCGCCCCTGCCTCAGAGCGAGGGCCCTTCCTTGCAGATTACTTCTCGTTTTCAGCCCACTTTCGAGGTCTCACTCAGTTACCACTTAGGGTATTGTAAAGTGGCTAGCACCAAGCGCAAGAAATTTGCGGCTCTTTTAAAAATAGCTGTCTACGTCTTTACATTTAAAAGTTGTTTTAAAACCTTTCTCTAATTTTGAGACAAACATTTCTTTGTTATAACTGATTTCAGGAAAAGAATATTTATGTGCATGTTGCCAAACATCTGGATGATAATGGAATTTTTCCATTTTGTATCACTGTCTGCTTTTAAGAAGTTGCAATCTAAATAAAAAGCAAGAAGACACTGTGGTTTTGGTGTTTAAGCAAATTTATAACCTGTTTTCAATCGATTAGTCAATTTTAAAGAGAATTTTAGAGCTAGAAGAGACTCTTGAGGTCATTTGAGCCAACCCTGTGTGTTTTACAAACGAAAAACTGGACGTAGGCCCAGAAGTTTAAATGACTTGCCTCAGGTCCCAGAAAGCCAGGGATAAAGCCAAGAGTAGACCCCGAGGCCCCTCATTTCTGGCTATTATCGAATACCTTCCACTTTAACAGGGAGCCTGCTGCGCCAGCCAAGTGATGTGGGGACCACAGAAGAGGGCAGAACTCTGCCCTCAGAGGTAGAAAGTTACCATCCGTGTCACCCCGACACTTGGCATACTGCAGAGGTTTCCAGGAATTCCTCAGAAAAAGAAAATCTGTAGTGGTGGATGCTCTGCTTTTGAGCTATTTAATAAATATTTTTTTCTTTAAAAATAAAGTTAACTTACATACTTTAATAGGTTTTTAAATGAGCAGGTAATATTTTTCAGCATTAAAAAGGGAATATCATAATGTCAGCCTCCTAAAGAATTAAGTCCAATAGAAGTTATATATATTTTTTGGTGCAAATGATCAGAGTTCTCTGAACTCAGAATCAAAAACATTGAATTATGTCTGTGGTTTTTTCCATAGTGAAAAATCTTAGGTCTAGTTCAGTATTTTGTTAATGATCTCACACTGTCCTTAAGTGTTTGAAATTTCAAAATATTGAGGAGCTTGACTAACGAGAGCAAACTTTTTATGTTGAATATGTATCTTTCCACTTCTCCCTCCATTCATCCCAAGGTTCTGATACTTCGTTCTCTGCTCTGAGAGTCACTGGTCTAATCGAATTAAATTCTGCAGTAAAACAAATGGAGAAATTCCCGTTTTTCATCATTTGATTTTATTCTCTTGGGATTATGGATCTTATTTATTTTTCCACTTGGTTTTCAGAGTATCCTGTTAACTTCATATTTGCCATTAAAATGCATCACAATTATATAAGCAAGTATGAACTGACCAAAGCAACTTGCAATGGGACAAATCTTCCAAAACCTATAGATGTGATTTTCCATATTCCCCTCACATACTGCTAAGAACTTTTTTAGTAATTCAAGAAGAGCATGCACTTCCAGTTTAATGCCTGTCTGATCAATGCTGGGGAGCCTGACATACCATTACCAATGTGAAAAGCGAAAGGCCTTTCAAGACTGAATTGCTGTATGGCTGCTTGCTTCACAGAAACTTGTATTTGTTCAAAAACCAGATTTCTGTTGCATATTCCACCTTTATTTGAGGTTTAGAATTTGGGTAACATTTGTGTTCTCTCCTCCCAAAGTTTTTAGCCTTAGTGTGTAACAGATTTTTTAAAAAAAATATGCTTTTATTGATTTCATAAAGAGGAAGGGGGGGAGAGAGAGAGAGAGAGAAACATCAATGATGAGAGAGTCATTCATTGATTGGCTTCCCCCAAGTGGGGACCGAGCCTGAAACCCGGGCATGTGCTCTGACTGGGAATCGAACCTCGATCCCCTGGATCCTAGATCGATGCTCAACCCCTGACCCACACCGGCCGGACTGTATAACAGATTTTTGTGGGATTTTTCATTCATAATCCCTCCGACATTTTTCTGCTGCTTTTAGGCAGATGTATCACACTAACCTCATAAGCAAGTTGGACTTTCCTATTAGGACATTTTTTGGGACCACTCCACTTAAAAATAACTTTCCTGCTATCGTATGTCTTATTCTCAGGGGCTGCACCCCTGTGAAGGTTGTTGAATTGCGCTGCCTGCTGCTTGTGCTGGTTTAGATATCTTCTCAGGATTCTATGGTCTGACTTCATAAGTTGTAAAGTGTATAGTAAATGCTCTCAATAAAGCTCACATATAAACTTTAAAGGGAACTGGCAGAGGAACACAAATTATTTTCTTTTGTAAATAGCCTTTGAACTTGTAAAGTGACTGGGTCTGTTTCATTGCAGTTGGGTCTCTGTCTTCTGAGGACCATGACTTCGACCCCACCGCGGAGATGCTGGTGCATGACTATGACGACGAGAGAACCCTCGAGGAGGAGGAGGTGATGGGTGAGGGCAAACACTTCAGCTCTGAAATCGAGGACTTGGAAAAGGTAAAGGTGCTGCTTTAGTACCGTAATGCAGACCCTCAGCAGAGGTTTTGAAATTCTTTTGTAAGTTGTTTTGCAACCTGCTGTTTTGATCTACTTTTTACAGAGTGTCATTGGTTTTCTCTTTATTTTGGAGGATAGCCTAATAAGTACATTTTTATTTAATTTTCAGACTTATTTTAAATCTGTTAACCTAATTTTCAAGTTTGCACCAGCGCAGTGAAGGAGGCACCCGATGGTCTCACAGATGGACGGCTGAGCGTAGTCCAGTGTGGCCTAGACTAGTTCTGTCCAGGCCTCACTGTCTCCTGAGGGCAGGCTTGAGTTCAGCTGCAATAGATACAGGGAGAGGTCTTTTCCTTGAAATTACTTATCATCTGGTAGAATAACGAAATTAAAACAGAGAAAGTTTTACTCTATTTTAAAATGTAAGTTAGTAATGTCTCATTTTCTACCCCCCCAGTCATCTTTTAAAAAGTTGGCAGGAGTAAATATAGTTTATATAACTTTTTAAATCCAAAATCAGTATAAATTCAAATGAGCTGGATTTTAAACACATATTTATACCAGCACTACAAAGAGAGGCCTGCCTAGGGGTCATCTTGAAGAAAATGTAGGGCTATACTTGTCTATAAATTAACCTTATTTGCAGATTTCTAATCAGCACAGAATAACAAAACCTTTCAGGAATACTATTAAATATAATAATCTTTTGAGTTTTCATACTCTTTTTTCTTGAGGACGACAAAGCACATTCTTACATAATCTCTCTCTCCTGCTGACTCTGAGGCAGGGGTGGGCTCTTACTCATGTTACTACACAGGGAGACAAGGCAGATAGGTCCTCAGGCTTGGACCCTGGCTCACTCTGCTAGACCTGGAATTTTCTAAATGCATTCATTCATTTGGCACATTAATCCAAAACAGTTGCGGTTAGATTTAGTCATTTAAAAACATGTATATCTCCTATAAAGGGCACACATATTTGGGAATATGGAGATAAGATTGTTAGGAAATACTCAAGAAGAAAAGTCTTACTTATTGCTTCTTTAAGGGGTGATGATAAAATAACTGTTGTTGAGAAAAGATGCCCAAGAGTCTTGAGCTCTGCCTGGCGTTGTTCAGGCAGCTCCCTCGTATCTCTTGAGTGGGTGACCTAGAAAAACTGAGAACGATAATCCAGTGAACATTAGCACTAAGCCAAGGACTGTGGTAGGTCCTGGGATTGCAAAACGAGCAAGTTGACAATGTCCCTGAAATCTGGGAGCTTACAGCGTAGTGTGGGGACAAGTGGGAACCAAGATTGTAACGTGGATGCTAAGCAGTGTGAGCGCCGTAAGCAGCGAGAGCTGGGGAGAGGGAAGGTGTGTGTAGTAGATGTTTAGCCTGGTGTGGAGGGTCATGGAGGCTTCTCAGAACAGACACTTCTCCCGGTAGCTGTTAGGGGCAGGACACTGCTTGCTGTTGGCATGGGGAGAAGTCCCAGGTGTTCCCATAGTTCACCTCCCCTGGCCACGTGCTTGCTATTGAGGGTAGGGAGACCGCAGTCTAGTTGCCACGTGACATAAGGGCGATGTACACGTGCGTGTTATTTGTTCGGTGTCTGTTCTGTCAGTGAGACGGTCAGAATTGAGGTGGCTCAGTGGCTGCCGAGTGTGGAAAGTGTGGAGATGTCTGATCGGGGGAAGCCCTGTTTTTGGATACGTAGGCTCTGTTCTTTCAGTGGTGGTCGTGGCAGCTGCTGTGCTGTTAGTGAGTTTAAAGGAAATTGGGGGAGATACTGAGAAATAATCAAGAGCCAAGAGTTACACACTTGTCTTGTCACATAAGTACCTGGGTCCTACTCTTGTGATTTTCATCTTGTTTCATAAACACTGGTAATTAAATCTTTGCTTTGTAACATCACCTATTACTGAATTTGTAGATTCAGAAAAATTGTGGGCCTTTAAAGACTTCAACTTTCCTGTACTTGGACAGCTTTGCTTTTTGGCATTTTATCACATTCTTGGAAATCAGGATAAAATAATACAGGTCGTCTTTAAGTAAATTCCAGTGAAGGTCTAAGAGCTACATCCCCCTGGATAGACTAACCCTGTCTCACTGGGCAGGGACGGGGCTGTTCCTGAGAGTGGCTGCTTGCCCACCTCCCTTAACTCCTGTCCTTAGTGCAGCATAGCTGTAGATGTGGTCTCTGTTCTTTAATGAAACATGAAAATGAATAAAAAAGAGTGGGAAGAGATACAAATATAAGGAGTAAGGATCACTTCCGGTCCCGGGCGTGTCCTGAGTGTGGTGTGTGCCTGGCTCGCAGGAGGGAAGCATGCCTCTGGAGGACCTGCTGGCCTTCTACGGCTATGAACCTGCGCTTCCAGCCGTGGCGGATTCCAGTGTAAACAGTTCCCCAAGCGAACTCGCAGATGAACTGCCGGACATGACGCTGGACAAGGTAAGTACGATCATCTAAAAGAACAACTCTAGGTCCCTAGCCACTGACTGCTTATCGGCGTTTCCTTACCGTAAAGGTTTTCCTAATTATGAAATGGAAGCTTCTACCACCCACTGCTCACCACTTTGGTGGCTGATGGAAATGCCGTCTGGCTTGATCACACTACTTTAAAGGTCGTGGCTTCATAGTGCTTGGCATGTTTGAGTTCCACAGTTTTCTGTCTTTTCTATGTAGGTGTATTTTGCCTAAACTTAGATTCTGCCCCAACCTCTTTGGATCCTGAGTACCCTTGAATGCATTGGTCAGTAAATCCCCCAGGAGCCTTCAGACCAAGTGGCTCACTCAGGGAGGGTTGGAGAGAAGTTCTATGTGTGGGGCCCCACGGGGAACAGTGGTATGGCAGCCCAGGCCTCGGGGACGCGTCTCTGGCAGGCTGGTTGTGGGGAGGCCTGGTCCCTGCTGAGGAAATTCACACGGCCACTGTCTCTGCTAACAGATCCCTGGGAAGCTTCCCTGGCCTTTCCGATCTCAGGCAGGGAGAGGAATCCACATCTTGGAACCTCTTCCTGTGAGTTATGTTCCCACTTTTCAGTGAAATGTGATATTAATGCACCACAGACCTGGTGACCACCGTCACTCACAACACGGAGTGCCCCTGTGCTCCAGCACAGGGGACTGCACACTGGCACAGAAGTAACCAGACCTGCTTCTCCGACATCATACCTCTAATCAGAGCTGTTCGTTAGTCGGGCTTTCCATGTTACTGGAAGGATGGACTTAATGACACTTTTTGGCTTTTATAGTCCCTCAGTATCTGTCAGGGGCAAAGGAGGTATTGGTTCTAGCCCCCTCCAATGAATACACATATCCAAGGGTCCTCCAGTCCCTTGTGTAAAATGACCTAGTGCATCCTTCCACTCACTGTGAGCCATCTCCAATTGCTTGTAATACCTGGCGCCCTGTCAGTACTGTGTGCATAGTCGTTACGCTGGGTTGTGCAGGGAATACTGACCTGAAGAAAGTCTGCATGCTCAGTACACACCCAGCCACTGGGGGCCTACCTCCTTAGTACACATATCTGCATTCGGTTGAATTGCGGATGCGAACCCTCAGATACTGAGGGCAGACTCCTTATTTTGGCAAAAAGCGAGTTTATTTTTGTTTTAAAGTCACTAAAAATTAGCCTGCAGCTTCAGATAAGCTCTCTGCAAATCCACAAATTAGGTAAATTGTTTGTTGTAAATCTATAAAGTTATTAAATACGATTAAGTTTTAAATGTTATTAAGTATTTACAGGATGTAAATTATAGAATTTCAGATTCTCTCAAAACTAAGGGAGCTTCAAGTAGTTTTTAATTATATTATAGTACCATAATAACGTTTATGAATAATGTTATAAGAAGACATTTTAAAAATTGATGAGATGGGATCATTCTAACTGGCCCTGCATTCCTGTTCTACAGGAGGAAATAGCAAAAGACCTGTTGTCAGGTGATGATGAGGAGACTCAGTCTTCCGCAGATGACCTGACGCCATCAGTGACCTCCCACGAGACTTCTGATTTCTTCCCAAGGCCTCTACGATGTAAGAAACCCAGTCGTTGCTGATCATAGCAGGGTTGCTGCTCTAGCTTGAGTACATTTTATTGCATTTGATAGTTTGTCAAAATAGTCTAAGTTTTTTACTTAGTGGAAATAAAATGCTGTTATAGTCTGAATAAGAATACGACCTTTTTTATTGTGAACAGAGGTCAACTTATATTTTATTTAAAAATTCAAACATTGCTCAGGTGTGCCAGGCTGTTTCTCCCCCAGGATTCGCCTGTTGCTATGATAATCCTAGTTCAGCCATGAAGTTCTGCAGACGTTTTTTGGACTTCTGTTAGAAAGCCCTTACTCTCTTGGTTTTGAAAACTCAGTTGCTCAAAAAGTATTTTTTATTTTTAGTGATTTATCTAATCCTTTCTTTTCAGTTCTTGGTGTTAACCCTTAATATATGTCAGGACTAGTTAGAAGGTCTTTGAACTGAGAAATTTCTTCGATGCAGCTTGCTTGCTTCTCAGGTACTTCTGGTAGAGCTGCTGAGTGGGCAGGTTGAAACCCAGGTGCACAGGTGTGCACAGCCTGACTGACGGCTGGGTTGCAGCTCCTTGTGCGTCCCAGTCTGGTCAGTGGAAGGGGACTCAGGCCTTTGTCTTTCCTGAGGCGACACAGTGGTGTGCCCTGTGCCTCCCCACTGCTGACCAAACACTGAGTGATCACAGGACACTGCACCCCCACCTGGGCTGCTACCTGGGCTTCTTTTGACATGTCAGAGACCTGAGAGCAATACAGGAGGTTTAGTATAGTTGTGCTGACCTCATTTATTCAGCAAATTTTAATAAGTTCCATGTGCCAGCCCCTCTTCCAGGTGCCACAAAAATAGGCAATAAAAACTTTTTTTAAAATTTATTTTTTTTCCTCTAAGCAAATACCACTTGTGATGGAGATAAAGAATCAGAGGTTGAAGATGTTGAGACAGACAGTGGTAACTCACCTGAAGATTTGAGGAAGGTAAGTTGAATTACCATCATAACTTAGTAGACCATTTGGACCAAAGTATTAAAGCAGCTTTTTAAAACATTTAAAAAATAATTTAAGAAATCCTGGCCCTGGCTGGGTGGCTCATTTGGTTGAGTGTCATCCATGCACCAGAAGGTCGAGGATTCGATTCCCGGTCAGGGTGAGTGCGGGAAGCAACCAGTCGATGTTGGTTTCTCACATCGATGTTTCTCTCTCTCCTCCCCTCCTTTCCCCTCTCTTAAATAAATAAAGAAATAAAGAAATAAAGAAGAAATTTTGTTACTACATGATGAAGTTTCTTTTGACCTGTGGTAACTGATTAATGAGTTGGAAATTTTTTCCAGTATTTATTTTTATAATAAGTTGTTTTTACTTCTGAATTTTCTTATAGGAAATAATGATCGGTTTACAGTACCAGGCAGAGATCCCCCCTTACCTCGGAGAGTATGACGACAGTGAGAACGGTAAGGAAGGCGTTTGGTTTTGATGATGAATACTCTCTCAGAATTAGCACAGGACTCGGACTCCGTACCCTTCTCTGGACGGTGCTTCTCGCCAGTGTGCCCCTGGGACACTTGGTTCTTAATAAAATTTTTAAAAATGTTTTTAAACCTTTGCTAATGAAACACACAACTTGGCAGATAATCCCATTGCTGGTGTCCCTCCAGTTGGTCACTTGAACGGGTGAACAGCTGGTCAAGGGAGAGGAAGCATTTGCTACATGCTCAGTGTGCTCACTGCTTCCACGTGCTAAGGGGGTTTTCCTTACAGTGTCTAAGAATGAAGACCATGAAGACCAGTTGCTTTGGCGTCCCGGTGTGGTTTCCGAGAGCAAAGTTAAGGAGTACCTTGTTGAGACTGCACTGAGAACTGGAAATGAGAAAATGGTGGACAGGGTTTCCGCGGGCACGCTCACGAGAGACAACGAACAGGTAGCCCCAGCTTCTGAGTGGCTTACGTCTCATGCAAGTATTTCTTAAATGTCAGCTGAGTATCTGCTTTGCTTTGCTTTGCTTTTTATTTATTTATTTGGACATCTCTTTCGGATAGGTTTTTAAAACTTAGAAAATACTGGTAAAAAAAAAATCTTGAAACCTAGTGATCATCACTCTGTGTTGTTTCATGTCTTTTCTGGTCTTTTTTCTATACATACACCCATATCTTTCTTTAGGTACTCGTCTACATTCTTAATCACTTAAATTTTTTTTTTTTTTAAATATATCTTTATTGATTTCAGAGAGAGGAAAGGAGAGGGGGGGAGAGAGAGATAGATAGAAACATCATGATGAGAGAGTCATTGATCAGCTGCTTCCTGCACGTCCCTGACTGGGGATCGAGCCCGTAACCCGGGCATGTGCCCCGACCGGGAATCGAACCCTGATCGCCTGGATCCTAGGTCGATGCTCAACTGCTGAGCCACGCCCAGCCGGGCTTAATCACTTAAATCTTATCTTAATTTGCCATTGAGGATTCTTTAATCCCTCATTTTTTTCTTTTTTTTTTCTTTTTACATAGTATGTATTTTATTAGTTTGTACTAATACATTCTCATATTACAAAGGCAATTTAGTACAAGAATCTTTCTTTTGATATTTGAACAATCTGAAATAACATACAACTGTACATCAAAAAAAATCCTCATTTGAATAACAAAAAAAGACAAGCTAGACAACAAAAAATGTTCCTTTCTTACAGGTGGACATTGAAGTGGATCTAATTCGTTTTTCTTTTTAAAAGTCTCCAAAGACAAACAGCTGAAAACCTAATTAAAATGAATAAAAAACTTGTTTACTAAATTACTGGTCTCCGGCACCATTTTCTGTTTTCTGCTGTTTTGATGCAGGTTCTTCTTTGTCTGTTTCTTCTCCTGCTCTTTTCACTGGTCCTGATGCCCCGTTTTCATCACGTTCATCATCACTATCAAATTTAGTGTTCTTGCCCTGGACTGTACTTTTCCTTTAGCAGACCCAGTCTGGGCAGCTTTATTTCCCTTTCCTTTTCCTTTAAATCTGCGACCTTTTGACTTCCATTTGTTTAAGGATTCTTGCTGATCTTCGATGATTTTTTTCAATGCTGCTTTTTCCACGTCTCCATCTAGTATTTCCCATGTCACTTCTTTGTTCCTTAATTGTAGGTTACCATTATTTGCATCTTTGGCTTTATCCAGTGCTTCCTTAGCTTTTTCTTTAAACAGAATTATTCCCTCTTTTGCTCCTCTGACAAGGTCTATCCATTTTATTTCACCATGATTTGAGAAAAGAATGTGCAAATCTTCTCTACAGGTCTGATCATCTAGGTCCCCCGAAAATTTCAACAAGCAGCCAATCTTTTCTTCTAGAGATTTCATTTCAGCATTTTCTGCTAGCTTTTGTTTTTCTTCTTGTTCTTTTTTAGCTCGTAATTTACCTTCCACTTTATTTTGCTTTCTTCATTTTTTTCATTTTTTTTTGCAAAGTAATCTTCCTTGAAAAGTATTAGCAGATCTGTATCTTTATACTTTTGTCCAGGGGTCTCCACAAACTTTTTAGCAGATTCAATGCTATCAAACACAGCAAATATGGATCCCTTAAATGCTTTGTGCAATGTTCTTCTCATCTGAATATTTAGTACTTGACCTTTATCTTCTAACCATTCTTTTATGTCATCAAGGGCTGCATCAGTAGGGAAACCTTTAATATAAACAGATCTGTTTTTTACCTCATTTTTATATTCGTCAGTCACTTCAGGTAGAGGTTTGTTTGGAGATCTTCTGATTTTGGTTTTATCTTCACTTACTTCCATGAGTTCTGCCTTTGATTTGCTCAGTGCTTCTACTATTACATTAAAGTCTGTTGTTAGACGATTTAACCTATTGAATTTGTCATTATTTCCAACGGTACCCAGCCTTCATCCAGTTTGATTTGTTCCTTTAAAAATTTGTCTCGTGGCAAATTGAAGTCACCAAAATAATACTCAATTTGATGACATATTTTGGCCTCCAGAGCAGCCAGTTTTTCATCACCATTTTCAGCCATTGTGGCTATCTTTAAGGTCCCGGTCCCACAGAGCCGGGCCACCTCCGCGTCGCCTCTTCTAACGCGCACGCCTAATCCCTCATTTTTTATTTATTTATTTTTAAATATGTCTTTATTGATTTCAGAGAGAGGAGAGGGAGAGAGAGAGAAACATCAATGATGAGAGTGTCATTGGTTGGCTGCCTCCTGCTCCCCCCCAACACTGGGGATCGAGCCCACAACCTGGGCATGTGCCCCAACTGAGAATCGAACCAGATCTCCTGGTTCCTAGGTCGATGCTCAACCTCTGAGCCATGCTGGTTGGGCTGATCCCTCATTCTTGATGGCCATTCCATTCTGTAGTTGCAGCATCACCTACTTAAACATGTCTGTGGGACTTTCAGTTTATTCTTGAACTTCACTCTCCTGGTTGGGTGGGGTGGGGTGGGGTGGCAGGAATATTGCCCATTAAGGGCTTTGTGAATACCCCTTGTTTTGCCCTCTGACATCATGTTGCCCCTCGCCCCCCCCTTTCACTCTGAATTGCCAGGTGGTCCTGACTAACGAGAACCCAGAGGTGGGTGAACTTAGACTTGTTCCCAGGTGACACAGAGACGTCACACTGGCTGAACTTCAGAGTAGTTTTATCAGCTGTCGGGGGGAGTCCCATTGGATTTTTATTCTGATATTCCATTAAAACTATAAATTAATTTTGGAAGAATCAGTACCTTCAAAATATTAACCCTTACACTTCAAGACCGTGATCTGTGACACTCTATTTTACCTTTTTATCATGGGAATGTTTTGTTTGTTTTAACATGACATGCACCTGATTCCTCAATATTTTTAAAATGTGTATGTGTACTCAGTGCTGTTGTAAATGGGCTCTCTGTTACATTTATAATTGTATGTTGATATAGAGGGATGTCAATTATTATTTAATTTTTTCTCAAGCTAGTGAAACTAATGATTTCCAGCTGTTTCTCTTAGGTTTTCTAGTCTTAAATTTGTTACTGAATAATTACACGTCTGTTCCTTCCTTACATCATTGTCTCTCTCACTCTTGTTCTGTCTTAACTGCATTGGCCGTGGCTCTCAGAGACACTGTAGTGGCAGTGACGGAGGCCTGCTTTTCATGGAAAGTAGTGCAGCTAAGGCTTTGCATTAGGAGTAATACCTGCCCTTGGTGTGACATGGGCTGTCTTTGTGACAGATGTAACTGTCTACTCACAGCTACTATAGTTTTTTTACTTATTGTTAGAAATCGGTACTAATTTACCAGTTGCTTTTTCAGCAGCTATTGAGATTGTTTTTTCATGATTGATTATTACTGTAGTGATTATTAACCTATTGATACAGTAATAGCTTTACCAGTATTGAACCATCTTTGCCTTCCTTGAAACTTACTTGGGAAGGTAGAGTATTACTTAACTTGTAATCGATTACTGTTTACTTCTATTTAGTATATTCATAATTTCCAACAGATTTAATAGGAAGAGATTCTAATTTTAAAAAAGAGATCCTTCATGGTGGATGACAGTGACTGAGACCATTATAAACCCTGTTTGCCAAAGTACCCCCACTTCTGGTCCAGACCTGCTGCTCTGCTCTTTCATTAACACTCTCAGAGGCAGGAGGTGGGTGATCAAGAGGACTCTAGTTCTAGCTTTTCCTGGCTAGAAAAAATAGTGTAGAATAGGGGGGGTCCCCCAGTTCAGAAGACGTGGCAGTAAAAGTCAAGAATGATACTGGCAGCTGACTTCTGAGAGGTGGAGTGAGGATGGGCCGGGAACGCGTGGGATACTGCAGTCAGTCTGCAGGTGGCCATGTGGACTCAACGTCTGTGCACACATGCCCCCGAATGTCCTGGAATTAAAAAGCATTTTAGCCAGTACTTGGCAGGACTTTGAAATACACCTGGGTTTTTATTTGCTCATTTTTAATGTTGTTAAGAATGAACTTCTGGTTGTTTTTATTGAGTAGTTTTTCCTCTCTCCAGGCATTGTATGAACTTCTCAAGTGTAACCATGACATGAAGGAGGCGATCGAGAGGTATTGCTGCAACGGAAAGGCATCTCAAGGTAAGAAGCTCTGGATCGGGGGAGCGACGGGCGGTCACGTGGGGTCAGAGTAAGCAAACCACCGTGAGGGACAGAACAGCCCTGTGACACTCTGTAAGGTCTTTGTTCATCTTCGTAGCAAATGTTTCCTTTCTCTTGTCCTCTATTTTTAGACATACCAGAGATTACAGATTAGTTCCTCGTCACCTCCACTTTCTTGAGGAAATAGTCACAGCACAGAGCAGACCCCAGAGATGACAGTACAGCCAGAGTCATTAAAAAGAACTGTTTTATCGCTTCACTGGGAAAACTGTTCTTTCTTTTTCTTTTTTTTGGGGGGGGAAAAAAAAGGAAATGAAAAGAGATAAAAGATTTAAGAGAGAAACATGTATGATGTGTTCCATTGACTTTATTGCAAGAAGTGTTTTTTAGTAATTATGCAATAACAGTCTTCCCAAGGAGGCTTCGGTGGTGTTTTGTGTGTGTCAAGGAAAAGGGTTCACTTTAATGTCAGTGTTTTTGTCACTGCACGAGTGGTTTCCTGCCCGTGGCTTTCATTCAGGATGTGTAGAGTGAAGCTCTGCTTCGTGATAGTATAGTGAGGGCTTGGGAAAGTATGAAAGCTGGGAACAGTACATTAAACTTGTAGGTTGAGGTAGTCTATTGAAATGTTTTCTTGTAAAAGCTGCTGCTGTAAGAATTATTTTAAGTTTCTTAGTTCAAAGTATTTTTCACCTTTCTTGTGGACTCCTGTTAATGGCTTTGGGGACCTGGCCCCCAGTGTCACTGAGGGAACACTTTAGTCCTGCCTGCCGGAGCATCAGGTAGATTGGAGTTCACCACTGTTGGCGTCTGCCGGGTGTTGAGTGGGGTCTAGCCTTCTGAAAGCATGGGCTGTTTCTTCCTTCACGTTTCCAGAGCCTAGCACTCTGAAAACCGACTTTAAGTAAATACATATTTATTGTTTATGGTTTCTAGCTAAAGAACTTATGGTTCTGATGTAAGACCAGAATAAAGCTGCTTTTTCCATAAAGTAAAACTTTATTCTAACTAAAAAAAAAGTAATAATATACATATGTATATGTATATGTTCATTGTTTTAAAAAAAATCAGACCAACAGTGAGTGTAAATTATATAAAAACATTAAATTCTTATCCCACCATGCAGGAAAACCCCCCACCAGTGTTTATATTTTGGTATTCTAGACTTTAGATAAGGTTTATAGTTTGCATACTTTTGGCAATCCTAACTGAAATCTCCAACATATAGAACGTGCGTGTGTGCATGTGTGCGAGAGAGTTGATGGCCTTTAATATGGAAAACATACTGAAAGTGAATTGTGATTCATATGAAAGGGCTTTAAGGCTAGTGCACTTTGTTTAAAATTTCTCCAGAGGGAATGGCCGCGTGGACAGAAGAGGAGTGCCGGAGCTTTGAACACGCGCTCATGCTGTTTGGAAAGGACTTTTATCTCATACAGAAGAACAAGGTAAGTCAGGCAAAGGAGTACAAAGAACTTGCTTAGTAATTACCATGACTATAAGCAACTAACCTTCAGGTCACTCGGGTAGAAACACAAGCCCAGCTTGTGAAGGCTTCCCCGCCGCCAGTTCCAGTCCTGCTCCCCGCGGTCCCCTTGACACGCACAGCCAGCGCCTCTACTCTGAAGGCGGGTTTACTGAAGTTCGGGAAATCCTACTCTTCTACCATTTCCCTGACTTTCATTTCTTTCTAAACTGTTTAGAGCTTCGTGGTCTTAAAAATGTTTCTTTTCAGCAAGAAGTGCAGGTGCTGGAGAGACATTGGTTCCTAAAAGCAACTAAAAATATTCTAAAACAACAGCGCCGGGGAGATGTGGAGCAACAGAAACTTTACTGCTGGTGAGCATGCAGAACGGTGCGGCCACTGTGCAGGACAGAACCAGCCATGGTCTCAACATACAGTCCGTCAGTGGTGTTCACCCCAGGGACGTGAAAACTGTCCGCACAGAGACTTGTGCCGGTTGTTTACAGCAGCTTTGTTCATAATTGCCAAAACCTGGAAGCGACTGAGATGACCGTCAGCAGGTGAAGGATAAGCGGGTGCACCCATACAGTGGACTGCTGCTCAGCCACAGGGAGACATGGAGGCCCGTAAATGCGCGCTGCCAAGTCAGAGCATTCAGTCTGAAAAGGCCGCACGCTGTAGGATTCCAACACTGTAGGAATGATTCTGTAAAAGGCAAAACTGTGGAGATGGTAAAAAGATGAGCGATTCCAGGCGTCAGTGACGCACAGGCAGAGCACGGGATGTCGGGGGCAGTGGGACTGCTCTGTGTGCACTGTAATGGTGCACACCCCGTTGTCCCTTTGTCCAAGCCCACAGACTGTCCCGCACCAGGAGTGACCCAGTGTAAACGATGGACCCTGGGTGTAGGTTCAGCGGTTGTCGTAAGTGCACCTTGGTGGAGGTGTGAGGTGGGGGGCTCTGTGTGTGGGAGCAGGTATGTGGCAGCTCTGCTTTTCAAGTCTGTTGTGAACCTAAAACTGCTCTAAAAAATATATATATTTTTTTCGAGAGAGTATTCTAGTGATTCAGAATAGTTAAGTCTCATTGAAGTTAGCTTTATTGTCATTTCTCTTCGTCATAAAGGGACAAAGGATTCTGAAGTATTTAGACGTGTAGGTCCATATTTTATGCTTTTTTCTTTTTACTAAGAGACTTCATAGCAGTTACTGGTTTACAGAAAAATTGATCAGAAAGTGCACAGCGCTCCCTTACCCCCCTGCCCTGCCCGGACATACACAGCTTCCACGAGCATTAATCTTATATTAATGTGATACGTCTATTACAGTTAATGAACCAGTATTGCTACATTTTGACTAACGGAAGTCCCCAGCTCACACGGGGGTTCACTCTTTGTGCTGTACATTCTAAGGGTTGGACAAAGGTGTAATGACATGTGCCCACCATTACAGTGTCATACGGAGTAGCTCCACTGCCCTGGAGGTCCTGGGCTCCGCCTGTGCGTCCCTCCCACTAACCCCTGGAACCACTCTTTTTACCCCTCTCCAGTCGCTTGCCTTGCCCAGGATGTCTCGTAGTTGGGGTCAGACCGCACGCAGTCTTCTCAGGTTGACGTATTTGACTTAGCTGTGTGCATTCTTGGTTTCTCCATGTCTTTTTGTGGCTTGATAGCTCATTTCTTTTGTTCCACCTGTGGAGGTACCAGCTTGATCTGTCCCCTATTAGAGGACATCTTGTTGCTTTCAGGTTTTGACAGGAGTAAAGGTGCCATAAACATCGGTGTGGAGGTTTTCCTGTGGACGGAAGTTTTCACCCCTTTTGGATAAATGCCGGTGGTTGTGATTACTGGATCATATGGCCGAGAGCTTGTTTGGTTTTGCAAGAACTGCCAAGCTGTCCTCACAGTGCTGCGCTGTTGTGCGTGCGCACTGGTGGGGAAGCAGAGTTGCTGCTCCCACGTTGTCCTCTGCACGTGGCCTTAAGTGTTTTAGATTCTGGCTGTTCTATTAAGTGGGCAGTGGCAGCCTGTGGCTATTACGCGCCACTTCCTGATGGCGTGGGACGTGGAGCCTCTTTCGTGTGCTGCTCTGCATCTGCGCATCGTCTGTGGTGTCTGTTTAGGTCTGAAGCCCATTCTTTAGTGAGGTGTTTTCGTGGTTTTCCCCTTACTGTTGAGTTTTACGGTTTCTTTGTATGTTTTGGATAACAGTGTATTATCAGGTGTGTTTTGGAAATATTTTCTCCCAGTCTGTGGCTTGTCTTTTCATTCCTTTAACAGTTTCTTTGCAGAGTAGACGTTAGTTTTAGTGACGTCCAATCTAATTTCCTTCCCCACATTTTGCTTCTGGTGTCACATCTGAAAAGCCATCGCGCCCGGCTGGGTGTGGCTCAGCGGTTGAGCGTTTACCTGGGATCCAGGCGATCGGGGTTCGATTCCCGGTCAGGGCACATGCCCGGGTTGCGGGCTAGGCAGCCCCATCAGTGACTCTCTCATCATTGATGTTTCTCTCTCTCTCTCCTCCTCCTTTCCTCTCTCTGAAATCAATAAAGATATATTTAAAAAAAATTAAAAAGCCATCACCATCCTGAGGTCATCTAGGTTGCTCCCTGTTGTCTCCTAAGAGGTTTATAGTTTTACATTTTACACTTAGGCCTCTAATCCATTTCAAGTTAATTTTGTGGCAAATGGAAGGCCTGTGTCTAGACTCCTCTTGCGTGTGGGTGTCAGTCCTTCTGGCACCATTTGTCGAAGGGCTGTCCTCCCTTCACCTATTCCCTCCTCTCCACTAACAGTGTCTGTATTCTTGTGGGTTTTACTTCTGGGCTGTCTGTTTTCTTCCATTAATCTGTTTTTTCACCAACACCACACTGTCTTGATCACTGTAGCTTTGTAGTCAGTTCTCCAACTTTGCTGTTCTTCAGTGTTGTGTTGGCTGTTACGTGCTTTTGTCTAAAATTATTTGCTAAATAATGTGCTGGGGCTTTGTTCAGGGTTGCACTAAATCTGCAGGTCACGTTTGGAAGAACTGACATTTTAACGATAATGAGTCTTCCTGTCCGTGAATGTACTTTCTCTCCATTTATTTAGATCTTTGATTTTTTTAATCATAGTTTTGCAGTTATTCTTATGTAGATCTTGAATGTATTTTGTTAAGTTTATACCTATGTATTTTATTTTGGGGGCTGCTAATATAAATGATATTGTGGTTTTAATTTCAAATATCAATTGTTCATTGTTGATATATAGTAAAACAGTTGACTGTTGCATATTAACCTTGTCTCCTGCCACCTTGCTATAATCCTTTATTAGTTCCAGGAGTATTTTAGGTGATTCTTTGGGATTTTCTATATAGACAATCATGTCATCTGTGAACAGAGAAAGTTTCATGTGTTTTTCTCAGTGTATTTTTAATTTATTTTTCTTGTTTTATTGCATTAGCTAGGCCTTCCAGTGTGAGTTGAATAGTTTCATGCTTTGTTGTATGTGTGAAAACTTAATGTTTTCTCAAAGATGAGCTGGTGTGTTTAGTTAATAGATTGATATTTTAAAGACGTCTGGGTTGCCCCCCAAACATTAGTTTTACAGTGACTTAGGAAATTCATTCATTTTATAAATACCTAAGTCCTATCATTTACTAGACATTCTTCTAAGTACTTAGAGATACATTAGTGACTAAGACAGGAAAGGTCCCTGCCCCGAGAAGACTGTTTCCTCTACAAAGTCAGTGATGTTTATTCAAAGGTGAACTTTTTCTTCTGGTTTAAGAAGCTTGTCTGTATGTTATTATCTTGTATTGTGCTCCCTAATCAGGGTAGAGTTACTAAGCTTCATTATTGGGTACCACAGTGGAGAAAGTGTGTATTGGTCATGATAGAGAATTTTGTCA
Source organism: Miniopterus schreibersii (assembly GCF_964146895.1). Classification (NCBI taxonomy): domain Eukaryota; kingdom Metazoa; phylum Chordata; class Mammalia; order Chiroptera; family Miniopteridae; genus Miniopterus; species Miniopterus schreibersii. Next base: position 104,660,714 of record NC_138103.1, on the reverse strand, counting down.
GTATATATGAACTCTTACCTGTAGCCAAATGCAGTTAGAGGAGCCAAGAGCCAAGTGCTTGCTGGAGGGGAAACCATGCTTTAGGTAGAAAATTACCTTAAATCCCAGATGCAGTAGGAGGCTGCTCCGTTCTCCATGGGGACCCAAAACCTCTTTTGGATCATGGAGCCCTTTGACAGTGTGACAAAGCTTCAGTCCTTCCCAGGAAAGTGGATCTGCCTGTAGTTTTAGGGATTAACAGGCTCCAGTGAAGCCCATCACGGCCCGACCCCTCAGGGTTAAGGACCTGCTGCAGTCAGAGTCAGTGAGCATTCAGTGAAGAAAAGTCACGGATGTGGTATGTTAGGGTTTCTCGAAAAGGTGTAAGATAATTTCTAGATGCACATTTATTTTATAAACTAATGCATTCTGGTTTAAGTGAAAAACAAACCGTGGGCTTTTGAAGGTAGCCTCATTGTTAAATAATGTGAATGTAAAGACATTTCACTGAAAAAGTGTTCAGGATTTCATAATTGGGAGGGCAGAAGATGTCCCATGGGTTGAAAAAAAAATAGTTAAGCCCGGCCGGGCGTGGCTCAGCGGTTGAGCCTTGACCTGGGATCCAAGTGATTGGGGTTCGATTCTCGGTCGGGGCACATGCCCGGGTGTGGGCTCGATCAATGACTCTCTCATCATTGATGTTTCTGTCTCTCTCTCTCCCTCTCCTTTCCTCTCTCTGAAATCAATAAAGACATATTTAAAAAAAAAAAAAAAAGTTAATTAAAAATGTATTGGGTCTGCTTTAAAAATCCAACTATTTTGTTAGGTGAAGACTAGAACGGTGGCCGAGTGTGTAGCGTTCTACTACATGTGGAAGAAATCTGAGCGCTACGATTACTTTGCTCAGCAGACGAGATTTGGAAAGAAGCGGTACAACCACCACCCTGGAGTGACGTAAGTGCCGTGGTCCTGACCCGGGACCTCTGTCTTCCCCGGGACGGGCAGTCACAGTACTGGGTGTGTTTTTCAGGGACTATATGGATCGTTTGGTAGATGAAACAGAAGCTCTGGGTGGGACAGTCAGTTCTTCCGTCTTAACCTCCAGCCGACCTGAGCCTGTTCCTGATCCACAGCTGAACATCCTCAGCTCTTTCACTGCAAGCGACTTGACAGGTAAAACGGCCCCGGTGGGTTCTGAGCTCAGGGTGAAGTTGAGTCCTTATTTCCTGACATCGGACCACTTCCTGGAACCGTCTTCTCTTGCTCTTCTTTCAGCTTTGACCGGCAGTGTGGCGAGCGGCTGCAGCCCCGCGGACGTGACGTGCTTGGATGATGGCTTTCCTCCCCTGGGCAGCACACCCCGCGCACAAGTGAACCACGTGCCAGTGGTGACGGAGGAGCTGCTTGCCCTGCCCAGCAGTGGGGAGAGTGACTGTTTTAACTTATTCGAGACTGGGTTTTACCATTCGGAGCTCAACCCCGTGAACCTGTGCAGTGAGGAGTCAGAGAGACCAGCCAAGAGGTTGAAAATGGGCCTTGCTGTTCCCGAGTCCTTCATGAGTGAGGTGTCTGTGAATAACTTGGGTGTGGACTTTGAGAGCCATGCGCATCACATTGCCAGCGCCAAAATGGCTGTGTCTGTGTCTGACTTTGGCAGCCTGGCTGCCGGCGAGGCCAACGGCTTCATCAGCGCCCACGCTCTGCACCAGCATGCCGCCCTCCACTCCGAGTGACCTGGGCACATGGGGCCCATTGCGGCTGCAGTGCCAGTGAACAGGGACACATCAGGTTTGCTTAGTCTTTCACTGGAAGTTTGAACGTTTCACTATGACATCAGTGATGTCAGTATGTATAGAACTATGTCTTGATTTATCAAGAATATTCTCACTTTTCAATCCATAAATGTGGAAATGAACTAGGGTAGCAGAGTTGGGAATGAAGATCGAACTCTGTGGTGCAGCTTTAAGCTCTGCTCATCTCTTCCTCACCTCCCAGTACCTCTTCCCCACACCCTTCTTTTTCTAGTCTCTTCTGTTCTCATGTTCAAAACCTGTAGACAGAGGCCACCAGCTCAAAACCAGCAGATGTTCGGAACTGAATGGAGTGGTTTCTCCGTGTAAATTCCTTTTGCCGTAACGGATGCAGTGGAATAACCGTGTTTACAGGTACCGATCTGATCCCTGCTAAATGTAGCATTTTTTGGTTTTCTAAGTTAAGCAGGGGTAGGTTTCTTTAAACTGCACAAACATGCAAGGACTTTTTAAAAATGGAAACTTCTCTCATGTTATTCAACTAGAGCACTTCTGTTTACAAACAGCAAGTCCATCTTGTGGAGGCCGCACGAGGAGCTGTGCAGACGACGAGGGGATCCTGCTTCCCAATTCTCACTCACCAGGGCACTTTCCACAGAATCGGTCCTTTTACTGTTGGGAGATTTTTATGAAACTTCATTTGTTGGCTACAGATTGGGCGTTTGAAGATGTGGTATCCAGATGGAGTTTGTCTACCACTGTCAAGATCGTGATTGTAAAGCCATACCGGTCATTGGTGGTTTTGTTTATTGCCAGGCAGTGGACCAGCACAGCCCAGTCTGCAGAGCCCGGGGTGGGCATTGCCACTCATGGTTTACACTTGGGACGCCTCTGGTGGTGTTTGTAGCACAGGTCAAAGTGTTAATGTCAAGGAGGGACTTCAATATTTTACAACGGTGCAGGAGAGCCTTGAAGTGTGTTTACACGTTTTGTTTAGCTTGAACAGATGGCGAGGAAAATGTGAGTTACTATCTGAAGTAGAATGGTACGCTACCACTTGAAGTGTATACAGTGTAGACGCTCAGGTGCGTCTCAAGCTCAGTTTTATTTCTGTGGCTGACATCGTGGATGAGAAGCTGTTGTCACAAACCTTGGCCACTGTGCTCCGTAGACAGCGTCTGAGTTACAAGGTGAATTCAAACAACACGTAACAGTATTAGGATGTACTATGCTTTGCTTTTATATTTCAGTTAAGACAGAGTTTTACTTTTTTATTTGCACCGCTTTAATTAGAACGTTCAGTTTCTGTGAGTTGCCTTGCTTCGCAGACAGCTGAAACGTGTGGCTGCGTTGCTGAACCTTGCGAGTCTGCATCACCTCAAGGCAGTGCTGATGCGTAGGTAGATCGTAGTGACCTTAGCCAAGGTGGAGGGGCGGGTATTTATTATACAGACTGTGAACTGCAATGACATCCTTGCTTTGGATGAAGTGTATTCTTGTTTTTCTTTGCAGCATTTTAATGAAGATTGCTTTGAAGTGTTTACACAGTGTAGCACATTTACCATAAAGTTTAGTTTAGCACAGTGGACAGAGTAGGTAAGTTAGTAACTTAAATCTGTCTCTAACTTATGCACCTGAAGCCTGGCATCCTGTGTGCACACAGTGGCTGATGGGGAGCCTGGGCGAGTGCTGCGTCAGGTGCTTTACCTGAGGCGTGAGCTGCTGATCGCTGTGGTGTTGTGCTAAACTGGACCTGAGTTCTGTAAGATCAGTACAACTCCTGTGATTTAGTAAGATACCGGCCATAACCTTCCATTGTCCTAACTTTAATTTCCACTCTGGGCTTCCAGTGGCTGGTCCGTGTGAAGTGATTTGCAGAGGCGACAGCTCCGCCAGGAGCACTTAGTGAGCACGCCCGCTCTCGAGGGGAAGCAGTGATACGGTCAGTGCATCTGTGCATTGCTGGGGTCTTGATACAAGATGGAAACAGTGTTTCTTATCTAAAGTTCTGATTATCAGCAAGTGGAATGGACACTTTAGTTATTTGAATAAAGTTTTTGACCAAAATTCAGAAAATGATATGAGAGAAAATAAATTCCAGCTAGTTTCATAGATGTTTAAACGCCAGCCAGGTTCAGCCTCAGAGAGCGCTGATGGGCTGGCAGCGTTTACTTCTAATTCCTTGTTAAAATGAGGCAATAATTTGCAAGATTTTTGTATATATATGTAAATTTTTCCTACTTTTTAGATCTGATTCAGTATTTTCTGTCTGCCGTGTAGAATACCATTTTGTGCATGCGTGATGTGACACATAAACTGTACCCTATGACTCTCCATGTAAAATAGCTATTTATTGAATTTTCTTTTAAAAGCTGGATTGACTGTTTTCCCCCTCTCCATTTAAGCTTATTAACACAGAGTTTGTTACTGTTTGTTAGAAGAATTGTGCTTGAGAGCACGAGGATAGCTGATCTGCAGTCGAAGAGACAGTAATGCCTTTACTACCACGCATTAAGCACAATTCTTATAACAAACTGTGATAAATTCTCTTTGTTTTTTTCCTTTGCTGCATTATTTTTGTATGAACAAACCAAAAATCCATGGTGAACAGTTGCAGTGTTGGCTGGTGTGTCTGTATGTACAGAGAGTTGGAGAGGACAGCGGGGTGGGGTGTGACTGGTGCTGTGACCATAGCAATATTTACTTGTTAGCCACGGTCCGTCTTCTCACGCTGGCTTCTTAAACGTCCGGATTTCCTCTTGTCATGCTCAGCTGCTGAATTTACTTGAAGGATGTGGAATACTGTTTAAACAGTACTAAAGTGTGTACAATTAGGTCAAAGCATCGTGCAATTGTTTTCCGTTTCATTTGTACAATTGAGGGTCCTAAGTGTTTGAGGACATCAGCTCTAACAGAGCATAGTGACTTTAACTATTGAATTTAACCAAAGTCTCTAGTGCATCTTTCAACTCTGAATGTAAACTAAGGAAGAAACCTGACCACCAAGGAGACTGTTGCCCAGAGTTTCAAAGCACATTGTCTACAAATGGAAAATGAAATAATTTATAAGAATATTGACATTACTATGTTTTTTAAAAAGTTCTTAATTTTTCACGAAAAGGAGGAAACTATTAGTTTTATTGTTAAATGTGGTAGATATTAAAATTCCTCTTAGAAAACCAGTGATTCTAATGGTCCCAGTTTGAAACAAGTACCCTGTATGAGATGAATTAGTGACAATCAGAACAAGTTTTAGTACCAGATGTTCAAGAGGAAGTTGCTGTTGTTGCATTGATTTTAATATTTGTACATAAACACTGATTTTTTTGAGCATTATTTTGTATTTGTTGTACTTTAATACCTGTACAGTTCCAGAAATAAAAATCTGGAAATCTTTTTTTTCTTGGTTCGTGTGAATATTTGCCACAAAGATTTTTATTTAATGAATTTGGTTTTGGACATAGTAGATATTTGGTAGGTAAAAGATAAGTTTTCTGTAAATTCTCTATAATAAATTTCCATTTATAATAAAACTGTAGCCATTCCAAAGTGAGGATTATACTTTCAACTTAATTCAGGAAATATTTATTGAATGTGGTATGTTTTGAACACTGTCCTCAGTAACTGTCTTTTAAGAAGACGTGATCTATGAAGTTCGATCACATGCTATTATTTGACAATATGTTTATGGTAGTTTTCTTCACAGTTTAGTAGACTAGAGATATCTTCCCTAAGCTTTCATCTTTTCCAGCTGACGATCTTTCAGCCTAATTTCACAAGTGTGCCCCAGCCTTCACTTGCTCTGACCAGAGCTTGCTCCATTCTTGGCTTCGGTCGGATGGCACACAGTGTCCGGATCCTGTGTGAGGACAGGAGAGAGGAAATGAAAACAGAACCCTGACTCCGCAGCTCTGGTTACGTATCTAAAACTACATTCCTTCATTCACAGACACCAAAGAGCCCTGATGAAGGCAGCCAAGTGCCACGTGAGAGCTACATGGTGTTCCAGGCTTTTAGGGGAAGGAGCAGAGTAGTGACTTCTAGGTCTTGTCCATTTGGGCCGTAATTTCCATCAGTGGTACCTTTCTGAGCCTGCTGCGTCTGTAACTTATAGGCCTCATGGCTTTTATAAGTGGGACATTTTCATTATATACACTTCTATTTAAAATTTTTAAAAAAATGTTTTTAATGCCCTAGCCAGTTTGGCTCAGTGGTTAGAGTGTTGACCTGTGGATTGAAGGGTCCCGGGTTTGACTCTGGTCAAGGGCACCTACCTTGGTTGCAGGCTTGATCCCCGGCCCCGGTCAGGGCGAGTGCGGGAGGCAACTGATTGATGTTTCTCACATCAGTGTTTCTCTTTCTTCCCCCTTCCACTCTTTCTGAAAAGCAAGGGAAAAAATATCCTCTGTTGAGGATTTAAAAAAACACTTACTGATTTCAGAGAGAGGAAGGGGGGGAGAAACATCAATGAGGAGAGAATCACCCATCGGCCGCCTCCTGCATGTCCCCTGCTGGGGACCGAACCCGCCCAAAACCCAGGCATGTGCCTTGACCGGGAATCGAACAGTGACCAGGTTCATGGGTCGACGCTCAACCAGTGAGCCACGCCGGCCAGGCTATACCCACTCTTAATTTCAGCTAGTCCCTGGGACAGCACTGCTTACCATCTCCCATCCAGGTTGGTGACCCCCAACCCTCACCCTGTTTGTGTGTGTGTGGCGGGGGTGTTCTGATGAGACTGCCAGGGCACTGAATTCAGGTCCTAGACCAGGAACATGTACGTTTTTCTAGGTTTAAGACACTAGCTAGCACCCACTGTAGAGAAACGCTGTACTCTGCTGTGTTTATTGATTTGAGAGAGAGAAACCTTGATTTGCTGCTCCACTTATTTCTGCATTCGATGTTGATTCTGGCACGTGCCCTGACGGGGGAATCACACCGCAGCCTTGCAGCCTTGGGTATCAGGACAATGCTCTACCGCCTGAACCACCTGGCCAGGGTTGCACCTTGGTGTTAATGAGCCTGTTTTCAGAGGGAAAGCCAGTGCCGCCTCAAGTTGTTCACAGGTGTAGAATTCCTAACAGCACGTCATCAGCCTGTAGGAAGTGAAGTCAGCCATTTATAAATCTAAAAAATTATTTTAGTAAGAAAAAAAATGGTTCTACTTTAAAAAATGTTTTATTTAAAAAAATACCATGTACTTTCAACAATAAAGGTAAAAAATCACAGACCTTTACTCCATGTTCCCAGTGCAGACCAAGTCCTGGTCCTGGGCAAGTGTTTTGCACCCACCACGAGCATCATCTCAGCGGGAACCGTACTTTATTCTTTGAATCTCCCAGGACTTTTCACATAAGTAGATATTCACTAAATATTTGATGACATATATACTCTTAAGCTGATGGTGACTTTCCCCAACTTAAAAAGTTTAGCCCTGGCCACTGTGGCTCGGGCTGAGCATCGTCCTGTGAACCGGAGGTTGGGGGTTCGATTCCCGGGAGGGCACACGCCGGGTTGCAGCTCAATCCCCAGTCGGGGGTGTGCAGAGGCAGCCGATGGGTGTTGTGCCCTCCCATGGCTGTTTCTCTCTTCTCCCGTCCTCTCTCAAAATCAATAAACTATGTTTAAATAAGTGTAAAACTTTTAAGACAAAAGAACAAAGAATTAACATTTACCGTATTTGATCTCTGTAATGTGCACTTTTCTCAACTATTTTAAAGTCATTGGCATTTAACACTTTTCTCCCAAGCGCTCAGCCCTCTCAGTTTGTCCGCAGGGGGTTCTGTGTATTTTTAACCCTCACCCCAGGGCATTTTTCCATTGATTTTTGAGAGAGAGAAACATCGATGTGAGAGACCCATGGATGGGTTGCCTCCGACAGGCGCCCCAACCAGGGCTGGGGATGGAGCCTGCAACCGAGGTGCGTGCCCTTGGCTGGAATGGAGCCCGGACCCGTCAGTCTGCAGGCCAACGCTAACCCGAGCACACCTCCAGGGCAGCGTCCGTGTTTACGTACAGTTCTGGGTAACAGGTCTCCTTGATCAAGTCTGTCTGCTTTTTTACAAGATGAGTCCCCCCTGATGTAATAAGATCTCAGTGGCACAGAGACTGAGTGATGAGGAGCTCACGGCCGTGCTTGCGTGTGCGCGTGCACGTGTGTGCATGTGCGTGTGCGCGGGCCACAGCATTTATCCAGGATGGGAGGAGGAATCAGAATTTTGAGCAGAGCCAGGCCAAGACCTGAGTCCCTTCTGAAAGACTCGCTCCTAGATGAAGGGGGCAGGAGGCTATTAAAATTGCAATAAATTGCCCTGGCCGGTGTGGCTCAGTTGGCGGAGCATCATCTCATGCATCCAAAGGTGACGGTTTGATTCCCAGTCAGGGCACATGCCCCGGTTTTGGGCTTGATCCCCAGTAGGGGGTGTGCAGGAGGCAGGTGATCGATGTTTCTCTCCTTTCCTGTACAAAATCAATAAAAATATATTTTAAAAAATCAAAATAACATTGCAGTAAATTGAGAGAAGCTACTGGTGTAGCAGTGAAGGTGGTTAGCACCTGGCTCTACAGGTTCCCTGGAAGGGTTTGGGGGCCCAGTAAATAACACTGCTTCCTTACCTAAGTTTGGAGCTGAGAGTTGGATGCAGGAGTCAGGTCGATGGAGATCAAAGGAATTATTACTAATACAAGTCTGGAGGAGGTGGCTTCAGAGCTGTGGCCAGATTGGCTCACCCCCCATCAGCCGCTGGGCTGCCCCCAGGCTGCTCCTCGCGGGGGGGGGGGGGGGGGGGGGGGGGGGGGGGCGCGGCCCAGGAGGCCACAGAACGGGAGCTCCAGGGGCCGGGGGTCTAGTTCTCCAGAGATAACCGAGAAAGTCACCTTCCTCCAGTGGGAGGAGAGGGGCAGGAGCATTAGTGACGGGAGCCTTGCAGGTGGGGACACGAGGAATGCGGCCAGGTGCTGGCCCACCACCACCGTCTTTTAACATAGTCCCACACCAGACAACCTCACATGCTTTTTAAACTCCGTGTGTGTGTAAATTTCAAGTAAATAGTGTAATGACTCCCCCATTTCTCCGTTAGCCATATAACACAATCTATAAATCACACACACACACCAATTAATTCAAGGTCACACAAAAATATGTTTGGTTTATTCTATAAAAGTAAAGTTTTTACAGAAGTTCTTACACATCAACAGTAAAAGAAGTGCTGTTGACTTGGCTGAAATTTTATAAACCACCGCAGACACACATTAAACAAAAACACTGAAATTATAAGTTCAGGTGGCAGGTTTTAATTTAATAAGCTACTGTGCAGGGAAACGAAATAAAATTGGAATTGTATTGCAAATTTGAAACTGTAATGAAGCAAATAGTTTTTATCATGGAATTGAAACATAAAGTATCAATAGAAATAAAAAATCCCCACCCTGATTAGATCTCAAAGCCCGAGTTGTACAGGTGGGACTCAGAGAAATGGTGAACAGAAGCACTAACGTTAACAACAGTCGAGCAGAAAACCCAGTTCCTCGTTCAGTCAGCTGACAATTGTGTAGTAGTTTGAAAAAAGCTCCTCTCCTTGTTCAATGTCCCTGAGCGCGACGAGAACCACACATCGGAGTGGGCTGAAAGCAAGAAAAGCCGAGACAGACGCACGTCACAGGTCCTGACTCACAGCTGGGGTGTGAGTGTAGCCGACCCGGGCTGCGGGGCGTCACCTCACTCAGTCCCTGCCACCTGCTCAGCCAACTGTGACGAACACAAAATCTAAGCTATAATTTTTCACAAAAAACACCCCAAAACAAAAAACTTACCCCAAATCCTGTAGAGCTTTATGTTTTTTGACAACATACTGTTTTAAGCACAGCTCATATGAGACAAGCTGGGAAAGGCTCTATGGGAGGACTGACCTGTGCTGGTCGCAGCCGTAGGCAGTGTTTGGAAGGTACTGCTTCAGCTCCACAGGGAAGACTGCAGGCACGTCCCACTCCTGATAGCAGACGTTAGCTGGTCTGTCTAGGAGCGAGCACGTCGCTTTTAGAAACAGAGTCGTTTTACAAGGTCACGGGAAAGAGCGCTGAGTTATGAACTGGATGTATGGATTTCTAAATTACCAGAACATGCTCAAATTAATAATCACTGTTATGTTCCAGGCACTGCTCTCTCTCTCTATATATATATGTATGTAATATATACATATTATATATACATATGTTTTTTAATTTACTTTTTGAAGATCAGGAAACAGGCTCAGGAGGTTAAATGTTACGTAGAAGAGTCAGGCCTCAAGTTAATGTCTCCCCAACGCCAAAGCCTATGCTAAATGTAGCCAGATGGCCAAACTTAGACTTATGGGAAAGTCACACCCCAGAGAAGGTAAACGACTCACAAACTTAGCAGCAGAAAGGGGACACCAGCCTAGTGGTTAATCCACGAGGCTATACTCAGGGACAGACAAAATCATCTCTATATCAACTATCAAAAAATGATGATGATAATGATGAAAAGGGCAGCTTTCCAGTGCCTATGTTTACTGCCAAACCAAACCAAAACAGTACATGAAAGAACTCCAGTTAACATATATCACTGTTTCCCCCAGTTCTCTCTGATATCTGCCTCAAAGAGTTAGTCTGTGTGAGGGCTTCGAACAGCTGAGACGTTCAACTCCTCCCAGTCGCATGGCTCAGGAAGAGAACTGCCACTGCCGCTCGCTCGCTCTCAGCCCCATGGTGCCGACTCACCATTGGAACAATTGTTGACATACTGTCCTACAGCCAGCGGATTCTGCATCTCTGATGTCAGCCACGTGCTATCACTCATTTTTAAAGGGCCAAGCCGATCCCTTCCGCTGCAAGATCTGAAACGGGAGAAGCATTAGCCAAGGGATTGTTCCTCTGGATCTTAAAATTCAAAAACACAAAATCAACCCAACCCTACAACCCCAAAAGTGCAATTTTTCTTTAAAGAAGAAAACACCTTAGTCTAATCAACAAGGCAACTAAGGTTAGTGGTCACGGTCACTGTGGTGTGGCTTATCTCCTAGAATTCAATTTGAACATGGGCACCAACCTACCTGTACACGAGTTTCGAGATTCCCTTGTCATTTCCATCAATGAGTATGCCATCCAAGCATCTGAAAATAAACGGGTTTCCAATAGACTGGAAAAAGATTGGCTCATATTTCTGATACACTGTACCTATCATACGACAAGAAAGAGATATTACAGCCACATGTAAAAGTCACTAACATCATGATAAGGCCTTTTCTCCGGAGCATAAACATAACATGTAAGAATGTTTTAATTTCTCAACCTTTTCTCTAATATTTTACCTCCAAGTTAGACCATCACATTCTCTCTGGCCGTTTTCCCCTTTAAAGAGTGCCCAAGAGCAGACCGAGCAGAATCAACATGTCCACACAGCCAAAAAATAAAATAGGACTTGGTTAATAAAAATGTGAACACATTTCAGGCTCAGTTTTACCAAGTCGTGGGGTTTGTTGTTTTTTAATTGATTTGAGAGAGGCACATGGATTTGTTGTTTCACTTATTTGTGTATTCATCGGTTGAGTCCAGTACGTACCCTGACTGGGGGTCAAACCTGCAATGGTGGCTTATTGTGGTGATGTTCTCACCAACAGCTACCCTGTGAAGGCTGTTTTTTGGGTGTTTTTTTTTGTCTTTTACGTAAAGTGTGGTTTGACACCTATCACAGCATCTTTCAAGGAATGTATTTTGTTAATGACCAATTAAATAATGTAGACACGTGTGGCCATTCAGGTGGTTCCTCCTTTCACTGGCAGAGGAACGGAGAAAGTCATGCATACCAGGTGCTGCTTATGTCCCAGGCACGTCAATCTACTACATTTATTTTAGTGTTGATTTGTTTCTGGTTGGTTCTGTTTAATCCTTAGAGTTAATTGTGTAGGAAGACACCGAGACCCTCTTGTTTAGGGATGTGGCTTAGCAAGTCATCGGAGGACTTCAGGGAAAGATTAGGCCTATCTGATTTAAACTCCACTTTGTTTTCCACTTTGCCGAATAACGTAACGTCAGTTTAACTGATGACATATTCTACCGAGCATTTGAATTGATCTTTTGCAAAGAAGCTGCTTGCTTCCCAAGTGTAGAGACACCAGGAAGGTCTTTATTCAGTGATGTACGGGCCTATGCCCTACCTTTCACGCTTTAACCCAGATCTTGTTTACCTTTAGTTATCAATTATCTAGGCCAAACTGACTTATTCTCTAGTACTTTCTATTACTAAGTCTGATCAAAGCCGGCCATCCCATACCCTTAAATTTACACATCGACTAGAAAAATTTCCTTAAAAGAAAAATGCATTTATCCCAACAAATAACACGGATACTTTCTGACACATGAGATAATTTCCAACAGTTAATTTCCAAATCAGGATTTAAAAATCTGTGGAGATCTGAGTTTCCGATTCAGCTCCTTACTCTAAAGGTTATGGGGCTAGGCCTTTTTTTTTTGAACTTGTATTTATCAGTATGTAGGAATCTCCTGGCAGAGTGAACTGAGCCATTACCAGGATACATGGCCACGACCGCGCCTCTGGGCGCCCGTCCTTGGGTAATGAAGACGCCTCTCCCGGCGGAAACCAACGAGCTGGGCGCTCGGGCGACGCTGAAACCCAGAGTCTTACAGAGAATTTCTTCTGGTTTAAAGCTGCTTGGCCGCCGGCGTCTGTCCTGGAGGTGCGCCCGTGGGTGCTGAGCCGACAGGAGGTCCTGGTATTTCGCCTGCACAGCGTCTGTAAGCACAGTCAGGACACGCGCCTGCTTCCCGAGGTCGTTCATGAACAGCGCCCGGAAGGCGTCCAGCAGCGCCCCCCGGACGGCCTCGTCGGGGGCGACCTTGTCCCGCAGCGCCCCCGGGACGCGCCGGAGGGTCCTGGACACGGGAAAGGCCATCACCGCGCGCCGGGAGGGCCGTGCCCACGCGCCCGAGGGCGGGAGCCAAGCGCTTCCGAAACAGTAACTGGGGTACAGCCGCCTTCCAACAGCGCCCACCAGGGGTACGAGGCGCCCAATCCTGCCCAGGGCCGGGCCTCCCGCAAATCATCTCGCTTCTGCGCACCAGGGAACAGGCTGGGGCCCTGCCCGGGGCGCACCCACTGCCCCCCCCCCAGGCTCCTCCGGGCGGGTCCCCAGGCCGGGCGACCTCGGGCCCCCGCCCCGCCCGGGAGCGCCCCGCGTCCCGCTCCAGCGGCGCCTTCTGCGCGCCGGGCGACCGGCGGCCGGGACCCCCGCCCTCAGCTCCGCGCCTCCGGGGCCGCGCCGCCCCCCCGCGCCCCCTCCCCCGGGCACCCCCTCTTCTGGGCCGGCTCCGTCCTCTACGGCGCACACGCCCGTCTTCAGGTCCTTCTGCTCGTTCCCCGGCGTCAGCCGCTCCGAGCCCTCCCCGCGCCCCGCCCCGGAGACCAGCGGGGCGGTCCCGCGTTTCCAAGGGGTCCGAGCGCCTGGGGCGGAGGGGGGCGCCCCCGCGGGTGCGCGCGCCCCCTCTCAGGTTCTGCGCGGGCGGACACCGCGGCCCCCCGCGGCGCGCAAAAGGGGCACCTACGGACCCCAAAAGGGGCACCTACAAGGACCCCAAAAGGAGCACCTACACCGCCCGCAAAAGGGGCACCTACGGACCCCAAAAGGGGCACCTACAAGGGCCCCAAAAGGAGCACCTACACCGCCCGCAAAAGGGGCACCTACGGACCCCAAAAGGGGCACCTACACCGCCCGCAAAAGGGGCACCTACGGACCCCAAAAGGGGCGCCTACACCGCCCGCGGGCAAACCCACCCAGCCCGCGGGGCAGCGCGGGGAACGACGGGAAATAGGCCTCAGGCCCCGCCCACCTAGAGCTGCACAGCCGGTCAGGCCCTGGACCCTCGGACTCCGGCCGTCTCAGCCGCGGCCCCGCCCACCTCGGGCCCCGCCCGCCCCAGGCTCCGCCCACAACAAGTCTTGGGCAGCAACGCTCCGGCCGCCGGAAGCTCCGCCTCCTGAGCTCCGCCCACCTCGGGCCCCGCCCACCACCAGCCCCCGAGCCTCCGACCCCGGCCGCCGGAAGCTCCGCCTCCCCGGGGCTCCGCCCACCCGGCCCCAGTCTCAGGCCTCGCGCCCGCGGCGGCGCCTCCGCGCTGAGGGAAGACGCCCCGGTGCCGCGGGCCCGGCCCCTCACCTGGGGTTGTGGGTTAGGTTCAGCGCGACCCAAGGTACGAAGCGGTACCGGTACCGGCGCCACCACTGCCCCAGGCCCCGCAGCAGGCGGCCCGGCATGGCGGCCCCGCGGCGCCCGGACGAGGGCCCGCCCCGGCGGGGGAGGAGCGCGAGTCCCGCCCCCGGCCGCGCGCCCCGGCCGCGCGGGGTCCTGGTGCCCGGCGGCTGTGGCCGGCCGCCCGGCGGGGCGCGGAGCGGGGCCCGAGCCCCGTCCTCCCCGCTCGCTCGTGGCGCCCGCAGCACGGGGGCCGTCCAGCGCTCAGCCGTCGTCGGCCGCACGGCGCCGGGGGCCCCGCGCCTCGGCCCACGCGGGGCGGTCCCCCCTGGGCCCCGAGGCGGACGCGGGCGCCTCGGCCCGTCCCCGCGGCCCGGAGGGAGCGGAGGGGGAACGGCGCCGCGGTCCCGTCAGGGACGTCGCGCCCGGGGCCGCCGCGCGCTCGCCGGGGCCCTGCCGGGGTGGCCGCGGGCAGCGCCTCCTCCCGTGACGCGACCCTGAGGGGCTTGCCCTCGCTCGCGCCTTTCCGGGGCGCAGCGGCGCCACCCACGGCGGCCGCGAGGCGGGAGCGGGGCGCGGGGACGGCGGGGCGGGGGGTGCGAGTGTGCGGGGTCCCCGAGCGTTCCGGGAGGACGGGGCGCCGCCGGGGAGCTGGCGGGACCCGCGTGGACGGGAGCGGGGCGGCGTTTGCGCCGCTTGAGAGAAATGTCGACGAGCTGGTTCCCTGAGGGTCGGGGCGCGGACGGGAGCCCGGCTGGGGGGAGCGGGGAGCGCGGAGCGGCAGGGGCCGCCCGGGGCCGGCGGAGCGGCGACCTGAGAGGCGGCCGGGGCGGCGGCGCCTCGGCGTCCCGGGGGCGCGTGGGGAGGGAGCGGGGCGCCCGGGAGGCGCGGGCGAGCTGCGGGACGGCCCGGGAGGGAGAAGGTGGGGGCGGGGCGCCCGGGACGCGCGTCCCCGCGGAGCCGCTCGGAGCCCCCGCGGAGGGCCGTGCTCCGCAGCGGCCGGGCGAGTGGACCTGCCGGCAGGGAGGGCGGGCCCCGCGGCTCCGGCTGCGGAGACCTCCGGGGAGGATGCTCCCCGGGGCAGTTTCGGGGAGCGGTGGGGGCTGGAGAAGAGGAGGTCAGATGGACACGGCCGCTCGGGGAAAGCGGCGTTGTGGGGAAGGAACTGCTGACCCGGAGGGTGAGCGCGGGGGACCTGCCGGGCGAGCGGGGGCCCTTCCGCCGCCCGAGAGGGACGGGGCCACGGACAGTGTGTGGCCCGACGCGCGGCGTCCAGGGCGCGGCGGAACCCTGGCGTCGCTGGGCTCTGAGTTCCTCATAGGAACTCAGCGCTTTCACTTCGTCCGAGGAGAAGTGACTTTGCAGCTGTAACCTGGAGGGCAGGCTTCGTGTAAAGACGGTAGTTTCAGTCCCTCCCCCTCGTTCCTGCAGCGGGGGACTGTGCGCGCGCGCCTGTGTTCGCGCGTGTGTGCGTGCGTGCACATGTATGTGCATGCGCGCATGTGTGTGTACGCGTGTGTGTGGGTGCACATGTGTGTGCATGCGCGCGTGTGTGCGCGTGTGCGCCTGCGCAGGGGATGGCAGCTAGCGTGGGGCCGACCTTTGCACGGCTCTCTCTGGGTCTTGAAGAAGGGTGGGTACCCGGCAGGCCGTTTGGATGCCTACACTGTCTGATACGGGTAGGATAACCGGCAAGTAGTATTCACTGGTAACTGGGTACAGCTTCAAAAGATTACAGTTGAGTTGAAGAATTTAATATTCTCTAAACTTAATACAATTTAGAGAATTGAATATCAGTTCCCATAGTTTCAGTGTCAGTTACTGGAGTTGAGGAGAGAGGTGGGCGGGATAGACAGCAGGAGCCAGCGGTCCTGAGTGCAGCCTAGGACCCAGGGTCAGAACTGTTTACCTAACAGTACTAAGATGTTATCTATCTATTCCCATTCTCTTCCCAGGGTACAGTGAGGTTTTCTAGGGGTAACATGATGTGTGGTAAGACAGACTGAATACAGAAGCAGAGATGAGAATCTCGCTGTTTTTTATTAATCCTCAAATGAAACAGATTTGTAAAAAATAAAAATCCCATTTTTCTCACTGTTGGGATTTAGCTACTTTTTATAAAGACATGATATCCATATTAACATTAAAAGACTTTTAAATGGTTATTTTAATGAATCAATATTTAAAATTTTACCTGTTTTAATATGACACAGTAAATACCAGTAGATATACCTATAACCAGTGGGTGGGTGGGTGGTCACCCGGGAGCAGGGAGGTCTTAAGAGCAGGAGACAGAGAGTAGGTATCATGTACCTTGATTCAGCCTCTCCTGGGTTGTGACTGTGTCAGAAGATGGAGCAGGAATGTCCTGTTTGATGATGAGCATCAGGTCTGGCTTTGAGCTTGGAAAAGTGAGATTCTCAGTACTGCCCTGAGGATTTTCATTGCCTAAGAGGAGCACTGAGGTAACTGCTTTGTTCCTGAGGAGGGGTGGGGTCAAGTCTGATTCTCAGGTTCTTGGCAAAGTTAATTGATTAAGATCATTCTTTAAATAAAGAAGTTTTGCTCTGCTGCCCCCTCCTGGATCTGCCTGAGTAATTCTTCCCTGGTGGTCAGTTAGTGCTGGCGGAATCCCACTGAAATCCTGCAGCTCATCTGCAAGGGAAAACCCCCCAAATGAACAGAAAAGGAAATCAAGGTAAAATGCAGAAAGAAATTAAGCCAAACCAAAATATATGCAGAAATAATTTCCCAACTTTTTATTTTGAAAATTTCTAACCTAGAGAAAAATAG
The DNA here is from genome assembly GCF_964146895.1 of Miniopterus schreibersii. NCBI lineage: Eukaryota > Metazoa > Chordata > Mammalia > Chiroptera > Miniopteridae > Miniopterus > Miniopterus schreibersii. The sequence continues at coordinate 104,643,967 of NC_138103.1, read as the reverse complement.
TGAACAACCATGTATCTTTTATGTGTGTGTGTATTTTTAACTTTCCATTTCTAAAAATGACACTTTTCTAATCCCAATACCATGATCACATCTTTGAAAATGGACATTAGTTAAATATAATGAATATACATGTATTTTTAATCCTCACCTGAGGATATTTTTTCAGAGAGAGTGGAAGGGGGAGAGGGAGAGAGAGAAACGATTTGAGAGACACATATGAACTGGTTGCCTCCCACACACGTCCTGACCTGGGGCAGGGATCAAATCTGCAACCCAGGTATGTGCCCTTGAGTGGAATCCAACCCATGACCCTCTGGTGCTCAGGCAGACACTAACCATTGAGCCACACTGGCCAGGGTATAACAGTCTCTTTTAAGTTGATGGCTCCTTAAGTTCAAACACATTCTAAAATCACTACAACTTTTACTCAACCTCTCCATGTTCATGTTTTTGTCCATATATATTTTACCTCGTTGGTGTGTGTCTCCCTTATTGTAATTACATATGATCTTTCCACTTTTTCCTTTTAACTGTCTTTATAGTTGTTGATCTAGTGCTTTTCTAAGTATTTGCCTTTGTCAGTGAAAATTTTTTCTTTCCTGTATTTTCTTACTCATGTTTTTTATCTTTTCTTCTTAAAGAAGTCCCTTTAACATTTCTTGTAATACTGCTTTAGTGGTGTTGAACTCCTTTAGCTTTTCTTGTCAGGGAAACTCCTTTGATTCCAAATGATAGCCCTGCTGGGTGCAGTAATTTTGGTGGTAGGTCTTTGCTTTTCATCACTTTGAATATATCAAGACAGTCCCTCCTGACCTGAAATGTTTCTGTTGAGAAATCAGCTGACAGTCTTAGGGAGCTCCTTTGTAGGTAACTAACTGCTTTTCTCTCACTACTTTTATGAGTCTCTTTGTCTTTATCACTTAGCATTTTAATTATGACGTGCCTTGGGTGGGCCTCTTTGGGTACATCTTGTTTGGGACTCTCTCTGCTTCCTGGACTTGTAAGTCTGTTTCCTTTGCCAGGTAGGGGAAGTTTTCAGTCATTATTTCTTCAAGTAAGTTTTCAGTCCCTTTTTCTCTCTCTTCTTCTGGTTCCCTTATGTTGTGGACGGAGTTCTTTAGTCACAGGCAGAACCTACTGTAAAATAAAACTCAGAGTCAACCATACCACTGTGACAGCTGTTAGAATGCTACAGGTACACAACTGGCTACGTGACCATTATATTTGAGTGGTGAGCAAATGTGCAAAATACTGCCGTCATTGGGAAAATAGTGACTAACAGAAACTCAGGAAAATTGCCACGTAGACACAAAATGGCTGTGAACCCAGTTATTCAGTGATGTTTCTCATCTCACAGGGTTGGACCAGCTCCTTTCTGATTTTGATCATGTGAGAAACTACTGCTGAGCAGAAATACTAGGATGAAGTGGAAACAGCAACCACAAGGTAGGATCTGAGACTGAAACTGCGCTACCGCAGCCGAGTGAGCCGTGAGCAGCAGAACTGCAGCTGGAGTGAAATTTGTTTGCTCGTCTACAGATGGAGTCTAGTCACTGTGCTCCAGTGTGTGCCTGACACATTGGTGAATACGTCTTCATTGTCCTTCCACAAGTTTAACTTAGGGGGACAGATTTTATGCTTTTTAAAAATGTCATATTACATCAAGAGTTATGTGAATAGAATCAACTGAATTTTACCTGCTGCCTGGGAACTATGGGATATTTATGTGGACGAATGTAACGCAGACGGTCAGGGAGAAAGAACTCAGGAATGAATGGTTGTGGACTGAACGAGACTGAAGGAACAGGGCAGCTAAAAGCAGCATGATCTTGGTTTGGCTCGTGTTGCTCTAAGGGACACACCTGGGCAGCTGGCACAACCCGAGTGGGGCCTCTGGGCAGAGGGGAGATAGTTCTTCATTGTGTCCTCACAACCCCTTCGTAAGTGTGAAATTATTTCAAAATAAGTGAAAGTAACAACCTTTGTTTAAAAACTTTTATTTACTATAAAGACAAAACACCAAAATAGGTACAAATACTATAAAATTGGTTCAATGGGGTAAAAATTTTAATTAAAATATCTTGATATATTTAAAATAACAAAGGATACATTTAAGCCAAATTTTCTTAACCCAGAGATTTTTTTGTAACATTTGCTTACACAGTAAGGTGCTAAGAGAAGTTAGCCCTTAAGCCCTGGAAGTCTTAGGGATCATAGTCACACAGCAAGTACAATTTCATTGTGAAAGTGAGCTTTGGTAGAAGAATCTATAGGACCCTGAGGTAGCAGAAACTGGAATAAACAGCAGTAGGCGTCATTCACAACTCGAGTACCGAACATTAGGGCACAAAACAAGCACACAATACAATCTTCAGTCCAGCTTTGACCCAAAGAAAATAAGAATATTACATCACATTTGCATTGAAAACAAAACAAAACAAAACACCACAATTACCAGCAAGCTGAGGGAACTGCAGACAAACTCAAACAGTGGGTCTCGACAAATAGCGGCTGTCTGAGTCTGCACTGTGTGGGCACGGTGATCTAGAGTAATACTGATTCGCTGAGGTTCCTCAGTGTACAGTTTACATGGCTGTCAGACGCGGACTAATCTGACCAGTGATCTTCCAGTAATTAAATGGCAAGAGTGCATCCTTTAAAGCCTGCACACGACTCGAAACAATCTCATTAGAACTGTGAAAATTCCAAGTAGTCAAAAAAAGAGAGGAAATAAAAAAGAAAGTCAAGTACAACACATTTAGAGCTACCAAACTTCACATTTCAGCACTATTTTTAACTCTTCAAATATTGCCAATCTTCCAAAACAAAGGAATGTAAAATTTCACGGAAACACGTTCACATTTAAAAACTGCCTTTTAAAAATTATATGCAATACATCCCTGTAAACTTGTAAGTTATTTTACTTCCAATTTGTGTTGTACATTTAAAATGTACTCTGTATAGCTTATTTAGTTTATCCTGAGTCTTTGAGAAGAACCAATTCTATTTCATCCTGCAACGGTTCAGCTGGCTTCTGAAGAGTTAAAACTTGACATCTCAAAAGTTGTGTAAAATACTCAGTCAGTACTTGATTTAGAGACTCACAAAAGAGGAGGAAAGAGCTGCCATTTTCCTTCCGGATTCCACATGTCCGAATTCAACTGAGACGAAAACCATTAGGTAATTGTGTAAAATCCAGTGAATTAGTGTGTAAATGAAATTCAGTTTCACTTTTCTATGAGCACATTTTCCAAGTTCCAGGGAAACTTATAGTTTAGAAACACCATTACTCATGGGTGGCTGAGTAAGGAGGTTAGTTTTCCCCTCGTTCCCACCAGGGCCTCTGTGGAGAGAAGGAAAACAGCAGCTCGGTGCTCGCGCCAGCATGACATCTGTCAGAGTGAGGCGCAAGCAGTGAGGCTTCCTACAGACACAACCAACACGCCACAGAAACGCAAATGGATCTCAAGGTAATGCTGATCTTGGCTGCGGCTGTCTCACAGAATAGTGGTTTTTCACTGAATTTACATTGATTTTGCCCAAGAAGAGCAGTGATGGGCTCCATGAAGGTAGTAGTAAAACCCATTTTTAAAAACAAACAGAATTCTGTATTAAAAAACTCTTGCCACAGCAAGATAGTCAATAAACACTAGTTCACATCTAGTTCTACTTTTTTCTGGTTTGAAAAGATCACCTTTCCCTGAATATTAAACAAAAATGAAGGTGAAATGAAAATACAGAACCATAATTTCCAAAACGAAATGAATGGGCCAACAGTAAAATGCACAGTGAACCACAACTGCCCAGCTTTTAAAAAATAAAGGTCAACTGTGGGTCATAAAGAAGTCATCAACTTTAAAAAACATTTATTTACTGCTACTCATAGCCTATTCTGACCTAAAGGAGGCAGATACTGATTTGTAGAGCCAGTGACGAAAAACTGAGTGGAATGCAGAACCCCTGCTGCGGTCAGGACATGAAATGGAAGAAGAGTTGAAACAGTGAAACAGATCCTGAGCCCCTCAGCTGCTAATGTTGCTGAAAAAGTGCTCCAAAGCAATAACAAGAAAACTTTGCTCCTGTTAACTAGTCATGCAAACTTCACTGCTCCTGCTCACCTCGGGCAGGTCCCTGAAAGGCACGGTGTGCAGTCCTGCACAGGTGTGGCTCTGCAGACTCAGCTTAGGTACAGACCATGATTTGTCAATCACATACTTAGGTAAGGTTCCCCACCGGGCTCGTTCATAGCTGTTCAGTGGCGGGAAGGCCAGTGGATTATCAACGTGGTTCCCACTACAGTTTTTCTCTTATTGAACATCCTGTCTCCGCTAGAGTTTGTCTGCATAGCTGGCTACCACGTCGTGCGGAAGACGGGATGCTTCAGTAGCTCTCTCGACGGAGGTCTGTCCTGAGGTTGAAGTTCTAAACAGCGAAGAGCCACGTCCCGTAACCCGGGAGACAGGTGGGAAGGGATCGATGGAGCAGTTGTTGCACTTGCGATCTGTGGAAGAAACACCAGGCTGAAGCTTTTCACACAGGACTCCTGACAACACAGGTGCCGTGTGCAGAGTTCTTGACCTCTGCACATGAGCTCTGTGCAGGTGGGACCGACACTAACAGGATGTGAGGCAGAAACTCGCCACTGGATGGGAGGATTCCTCTAAGAACCCTTCAAACTTCAGGCTTTTAGAATTTGATCAAATGCACCCTGATCACGTGGATCCACTCTGTCCCTTACTATCCAAATGAACTAGGCCCCAAGTGCATCCACCAATCAGAGAGGTGAAGTGCTCACGCAGTGAACTCGCATCCCTCACTCATACTCTAGGATGCTCTGTCCCCACTGCCTTTGCACAGTTTCTACTGTCTCAGCACAGAGAGCATTTACAGAGGAAGCTAAACCCTGTGGGTCACTTCAGAACATTGGAGGCACACCGCCCTGGTTTCATCAGGTAGCTGAGGAGGTTCTCTAGGTGCTGGGGGGCAGGAAGAGGCTGTGTGACGGGAGGGGGGTCAGTTTGTGCTGGGGCCTTTACTCAGGCCTAGAGCCCATTCTGCTTGTCCTTATGACAGTCCCGTGAAGTAGGTGCTGTTATTACACCCAGTTGATAACAGGGGCAGATAGATGAGTGATTTTCTAGTCTCGTGGCTGCTACAGGATGGAGCCAGGCTTGGAAACTGAGTCTATACGACTCCAAAGCCCAAGCTTTCACCAAGCTCATGTCTGTCTCAAAGCTAAACATCTGAACCGCTGTACTGATCTCTGGTGGAAATGAAGAGAGCGGATTCAAGTTGTCAGAAAGGTAGACAGGATTTGGAAACTGACTTGTGTGAGTTTTTAATCTTTTAAATTGATTTCAGAGAGCGGGGAAGGGAAGGAGGGCATCGATTTGTTGCTCCACTTATTTACGCATTCATTGCTTGCTTTTTTATGTGCTCTGACTGGGGATCGAACCTGCAACCTTGGAGCACTGGGACGATACTCTAACTGAGCTACCCGGCCAAGGCAAAGGTTTTTTTGTGTTTTTTTTTAAACATATCTTTATTGATTTCAGAGAGAGGAAAGGAGGGGGAGAGAGAGAGAGAAACATCAATGATGAGAGTCATTGATCGGCTGCCCAGCCTGCAACCTGGGCATGTGCCCTGACCAGGAATCGAACCCCGATCTCCTGGATCTTAGGTCGATGCTCAACCGCTGAGCCATGCCCGGCCGGGCAAGGTATTTTTAAAATATAGTAAACTGGAGTTTAAAAACAAAATGTGTGGACTGTGTACAATATATGAAAAGCTTCAAGTTTTTAAATGTGAAAGTTTGACAGGGATATTTATTGTACATATTTCAGCCAGGAGCAATGGTCCTAATAATTCAGTGTCCACAGCAATGTTAACAGGACATAACTGCAGGGAGGAGCGAGGCCTGACTGTCCATGTGCCAACACTGGCCATACCACAGAGTGCCCTGAAGATGTGACACAGTTACTTCAGTAAAGACACACCTTCTTGTGAGACTGAAAGCTGAGGAGAGCCCATGAATGAATGCTTCCTGCCAACTTTAGCAGAAAGAAACAGTTTCATCTCATCGTTACCTTAAATATCAGAGCGAGATGATTGGAGTGCTTCTCTGCATTCCAGGGTGGCTTAGCACAGGCCATCTCTATGATGGCACAGCCCACGCTCCACACGTCGCAGCTCCTCCCATACTGCTGGCCTCTCAGGACCTATGAGAAGACAGGTTTCATTAAAGAAAAAGAAAACCACTCCGTAGGTACAGAGTCTAGTTTCCTACTTCAGAGCAAAACAAAGGTAGAAGCAGCATCTTCGCGGACTTCCAATGTCTCATTCATTAACAAGCTCAACCTCCTATGTGGCACAACAACATTTGGGAGAATTGTGAGATTCTGAAGAATCCCATGGAGTCACAGTGCTTAGTAAACTGTGGGCAAGGGGGTGGCCAAGAATCACGTGCGTGAACGTGGGGAGTTCTGACCACAGTAGCAGAGCCGAGGTCAGAACCGCGCAGCTCCACCTGCTGTTTCCCTACGCTAACCTCCCTTTCCACAGAACAACGTGAAAACTTCCTAACGTGCGCACTTCAGGGTTACTACAAAACAACCGTTATAACTTGCCCAAGTCTTTGTTAGGAATAGCCTTTAAGCAACTCTATTAAAACCAATCACTTAAAGTTTTGTTAAGACAAAGATGGAAAGGTAGGGAGTAAGGGTCTGAAATCAAGCATGTCATTAAACCTGTTTTTAAGGCCATGGGCTTCTGACTGGTAAGCTCAAACTGGATAACACTGCATAGAGAACCCCCAAATATGTTCCTCCATCACCCTCACAGCCGCATCTCACCTCGGGTGCCATGAACGCAATGGTCCCCAGTAACTGTCCCTGAAACTCTCCAGCACCAGTTCCTTTTGATGCCAACCTGGCGGCAGCTCCAAAATCAGCAATTCTCAGCCTCTGACCTGTGCTGTCAATGAGCAGGTTGGCACCTGGGACAAAAACAGCAAGCAATCATGCAGGTTAACCACCAAAGAGCAGACTCCACACTCAGTAAAACACTACAAATGAGACAGGACAATGGCAGGAGAGAGAGATGGGCTTGGGGTCAGAGGTCCAGAGGTTACTGCCCCTCGATTTGCTTTGCTATTGCTGCAGGCACACAGGTCTCTACGGTGTAATATAAAAAAACTCTAAAGCCCCAGCTCAGAGGGAACGTCTGACAGAGCATCAGGCACAAGGAGACGAAGGCAGAGATGTAGTGAGACTCTAAAGTGTTGAACCTTTACTAGAATGATCCCAACAAAAATATTTCTTCAAAGTTCACATTTTAGTGTAATTTACATTTAAGACAAAGTTCTGTTGAAGCATTATAACCTGGACCAATTCAAACTACCATAATTACAGCTTAATAAAAAGTTAATGGAATTAAATTACTTGAATTCATGATGTCAAATACGAATCCATTATGTCAAATACTAGATACAGACATTCATGTCAGAAAAATCAAAGTTGCCATTAATCGAACTGCAAGAGATGGGAAAAGATTTTTCTTAAAAGTTTATAATATCGCAATTATTCTGAATAGAACCAGGAACAGGAACTTTCACGGAGGCAGTATAAAATCAGGACAGTGAACTGAAGACCTGGATCCTATACCTGGTCTACCGTCTTGGCAATAAGAGTGCAGAAAAGTCACAGCCCCTCTGAGGAGTAAGATCATGTGACCCCAAAGTCCCTTCACTTATAGTGACTGGAGTGACTCGGGAGAAACAACTTTCTAGTTGATTTCACATAGAAACTATCAGAAAAGGTTCAAGTTTTAAAATTACATTTGTTTTCTACTTATTGCTAATGAGTAATAATGAAGAATCCCCCACCTTTGACATCCCTGTGGATGATCTGGTTTTCATGGAGATACGAGAGGCCGCGGAGTAATTGCTCAGTGTAGTTGATAACCACGGACTCCTTGAAGGCTCCGTATTTACTGAGCAAATGTGCCACAGATCCCCCTATGAGACAAACATAAAACAATAGTTGCTAGAAACTTATGCCAGAATTAAAATTATTGATTACACTTGGTTTCATAAGGTTGCACACTATGAGCCACATTCACATCTGAAATGTCCATTTATGCTCTGCACCACAAGTGAAACTGACTTAAAGACATATGTTTAAATAATCTCGAACCTGTTATTTAGGAGACATTTTCATGGAACCCTCATGAACTCGTTTTCTGAAAGGTCAAGATTCCAGAAATCTTTAAAATTTAACCATTTTGGCTGGGACAGTTTCTGAAATGTGTAATTCACCTCTGTCTTTTTGACCAAGATATACAATGTGCCTTTCGTCATCACTTAAGTAAACAGTGCTAACAGGCTATTTAGCAGAAGGTAGAGAGAACAGGAGGAGCCAGAAGACCCTAAGTTAGGCTTGATATCCTACTACGTATTAGCTATGTTTTGGGGCAAGTCACAGACTCAGTGAGCCTCATTTGAAAGTATTTATAATCATCAACCTAAGTATAACAATTAACCCAACTATAACCAATGTCAGAGAAGGCACTAAAAGAACTGATCTGTAGAGGTGAAGGTGGAGACCCTGGGCTCACCTCCTCACATGGTGAAAACCACAACTACACACAGAGCTACTGCTGCTGAGAATGACCTGAAGACCAGGTGAACAGGATTTCTACACCCCAAGACATAAAAATGAAACACTGACACAAGTAGGAGGGGCAGAAACATGGTCCGATTAGGACCCAGACCCCAAGTTTGCTGATCCACAAGTGGGAGTGTTATCACAGCCCTTTTGGTAGTCCTGAGGGGAACTGCACCAGGAGGATGAGCCCCCCTCTACCCCCTATTATGGGAAACACAGCCAGTTAGCCTGAGGGTGTGCCCACAGCAGTCACGGCCCAACTACAACAGGAGGGTGCACTCAACCCACCCAGGGGATACCCTGACTGGTGACCAAAGGGGATTGTGTACCAGGCCCCACCAGACACCCTCTACATAGACCACTCTTATAAAACTGGGAGGTGCAGCTGATCTACCTAATACAGAGAAACACAGAGAGATAGGTAAAATGAGACAAAGGGATGTCTTCCAAATGAAAAAACAGCAAAACCCCAGAAAGAGAGCTAAATGAAACAGATAAGCAATCTACCAGATAATGAATTCAAAGCAGTGGTTATAAAGACGCTCAATGAACTCGGGAGAATGGATGAGCCAATCAGAACTGAAATGAAATGAAAAGTACACTGGAGGGAACCAGCAGATTAGATGATGCAGAAGAGTGAATCGGGTTATCTGGAGGATGAGGCAATGGAAATCACTCCATTGGAACAGCAAAAGGAAAAAATAAATTTTAATGAGGATAGTTAAGGGACTTTTGGGACAACATCAAATATTCTAGCATTCACATCTTAGCAGACCCAGAAAAAGAAAGGGACAGAAAATCTGTTTGAAGAAATAATAAAAACTTCCCCAACCTGATAAAGGAAAAAGACATCTAAGTCCAGGAAGCACAGAAAGTCCCAAATAAGATGAACCCAAAGAGACCAAAAGTTAGCCCTGGTCAGTGTGGCTCAGTTGGTTGAGCATCATCCATGCACCAAGAGGTCACCGGTTCAATTCCTGGTCAGGGTACATGCCGGGGTTGTGGGCTTGATCCCCAGTAGGGGCGTGCAGGAGGCAACCGATCGATGTTTCTATCTCGCCTTCCCTTCCTCTCTCTCTAAAGTGAAACTATATTTCAAAAATATGCAAAAAGTTAAAGAAACCATAACATTTCTAGAAGAAAACACAGGTGTAAACTCTCTGACATCAGTCTTAGCAATATTTTTTTTAGATATGTCTCCTCAGGAAAGGGCAACAAAAGGAAAAATAAACAAATGGGACTACATGAAAAAAAGTTTATGCACAGTAAAGGAAACCATCAACAAAATGAAAAGAAAACCTAATGAATGGGAGAAGATATTTACAAGTGAATATCTGATAAGGGTTAATAAGATCCAAAACATATAAAGAACTCATACAACTCAAAACAAAACACAAACCAAACAGTCCTATTAAGAAATGGGCAGAGAAGCTGAATACACATTTTTTCAAAGAAAATATACAGACGGTCAACAGACATATGTAAAGGTGCCCAAAAACCACTAATCATCAGGGAAATGCAAATCAAAACCCCAATGAGATACCACTTCACACCTCTCAGAATGGCTGCCATCAATACATCAACAACAAGTGCTGGCGAGGGTGTGGATAAAAGGGGACCCTTGTGTGCTGTTGGTGGGACTGCAGACTGGTGCAGCCGCAGGGAAAACAGTATGGAAGTTCCTCAAAAAAATAAAACTGCATATGATCCAGCAATTCTACTCCTAGGTATTTATCTGAAGAAAACACTAATTTGAAAAGACATGCACCCGTGTTCATTGCAGCTTTATTTACAATACCTAAGATATGGAAGCAACCTAGGTGTCCAGTGACAGATATATGTGGTATATGTACAAAATGGAATATTACTCAGCAGTAAAAAAGAATAAAATACTGTTATCTTTGACAACATGGATGGACCTGAAGGGTAAATGCTGAGTGAAATAGGAAAAACAAGTACCATATGGTTTCACTTACACATGGAATCTAAAGAACAAAATAAATGAACAAAACAGAAATAGACTCATAGACACAGAAAACAAACTGATGGTTGTCAGAGGAGAGGGACGTGGGAGGATGTCAGGAAAAGGTGAAGGGAAATAAGAATTCTAAACTTCCAATTAATAAAATAAGTCAGAGGGATGTAACAGGTAGGACGGGGACAGTAGTCGGCGACATCGTAACGGCTTTGTACTGGGACAGATACTATACAGTGTGGTGGTTGCATTGTCAGGCACATATGTGGAATCCCTGTGTTGTGCACCTGTAACGTACTGTATGTCACCTGCACTTCAATTAAAAAGAACTGATTAGTAAACAGATATACACTCTTCAAATACAAAGGTCTAAGAAGTTAAACCAAGCACTTAACTATTTATTACATCCTATCATTTATTTTACTGTGTATGCTGGATGATACAGAATAAAATGCTGTTGTGGGAGGGAGGCTGCAAGGGGTGTTTTGGAGGCAAGATCATCCCCAGCGTAAAGAAGGCCCACAGAGCCGACATCGAGAGAATGATTCCTTCTTTTATTGTGTACAGTGCTGGTTCTATAGACTATAGCAAGCAGTGCGCCAGTGTCGCATGCGCAGTTGCGTCGTGCTGAATCATCACTACATAAGGCACCAGCATGCGCACGTGCAGGAGGGTCAGGGGCGTGGACGAGACACCGAGACCTACCCTTACCCGACACACCTGACGAACGCAGCCTTTACTTGTTGAAGTAGATGACATGGTTTAACTTGACGCTTCAGGCTGGTTTACCTACCATAAGCTATTCAAGTGTATCTTAATCGATTTTAGTTTCATACTGTCATGTTAAATCATCTCTCAAAACTGTCCAGTTGAAGGCCACCTGGAAAAATGTGGATCTCATACCTTGCAGGTTTAAAAAAAATCATTCCTATAAAACAGTGCTGCACAACCATTTTAGGAGAAACACTGAGAAAGTTTAAAAGGCAGAGGTAAAGAATGTTTTGAGTTTAAATGAAAGACAACACAAGTACTGATCGTTCATCCTACCACATACGGGGTGATTCACTTTCAGAAAGTCAAACTACTTGATATAACTGTTCATTAAAATGTTTTTCCTAAACATCCAGCAGAAAGTTAAACCCAGGTACGATTTTCGTGGTTTAGAGTGCACACACCTGCCATCCACTCGATGAAGAGGTTGTAATTGCTCTTCTCACAGGTGGCCCCCAGCATCCTGATGATGTTGGGGTGGTTCAGGTGGCTCATCATCCTGATCTCCTCCCTCAGCGCCTCCACCACCTCCTCCTGCTCCGACGACGTGTTTCTGACGTACGTCACCTGTGTCAGTAAACGCATTTACAGAGTTTCCATTTGGATGAGCTAATATGATGCAAGTGGACAAATTAGCTTCTACGTTATATTAACAGCAGGTGGCATTTATGCTAACGGGCACAGGGTAGATACTTCACCCAGCGACGCTCTTAGATAACAAGAATCTAGCGTTAGAAGCAGTGAAATATCAGGAAAATGACCAAAAAAGGGACATGGCCAGTCCTCCAGAACTGTCTGAAGACAGAGTAAAAAGTGAGAAAAGCCCAATTCTCACTTGGAGAACATGATTTAAAAGCGAAAGCTCTAAAACTTTCATTTCTTGATCCATACGCTCATGCTAGACAGTGAACCACAGCGACCCCGGGATGACCTTGCACCGTAACCCTGCTGAGAAGTGTGAAACCACAGCCCTGAGCATGACAAGCGCAACCTCAGTGCAGCCCACAGAAGCCCACCTGAGGCCACGTCCAGCAATTGGGCTTCGACTTTTAACAGAACCCACGGTGCATGGCAACACCGACTCTGAAGTTTAGGTTTCTGAAAACTTAGGCATATACACACAAGGACATCCTTTATTTGCTCGAGCTGCATCGCACAGCTTTAATCGTTTCTATCCTCACCAGACACTTGCCTGTTTAACAGCCATTAGGGTCCCAGTTCCCACGTCCTGAGCCTGGTAACAGGAAGAGAAAGCCCCGAGGCCGATCTGCTGCCCCTTCAGCCAGTCCGTGTCCTCTCTGTAGGGCAGTTTCGCTTTGGTGTGTCCTGGCAGAGTCTCCGGTGTCTGCAGGGTAAAGGAAAGTAGCTTTTACTGTTACATTAGAAGAGGAAGAGTCTGTGAAATGAGCCTGGCAAATATCACTCGTGTTCAGTCTGGCTTCCCGGACCACCGATAACCTGGACCCCTGGTGGACAGGGTTGGTGACCAGTGTCAAAGGCAGACTGGTCACCATGGACAAGATCAACCAGAAACGTCTCTGAAACAGACAGGAGCTTCCTTTCCAACAACAATATAGACACTGTATGATTCTACATGGAAAACCCGCTTCTAGTGATGAGCTCAGGCTACAGGAGCAGGTGCGCTACGCTGACTGGGTGGCCCAGGGCACGCCTGCCCCGCCCAGCACCACTTACGTCCTGCTGGATGATGACGACGTCCTCTCCCTTCTCCACCTGCAGCTGGGGCACCGTGGGGAGGGCGTCCTGAGATGCGGACAGCGCCATGGCGATGGCTAACGCCTCCTCCTCCTCCGCCTCCATCTTTTCCTTGCACTTCTGATTGTGACTCACGTCCTCTTTGTAGGTGTCATCACTTTGATCCTTCTCAGGAGAGAGGACAGCAACTTCCGACTGAAACGTCACGGTGGCATCGCTCGAGGGCATGGAGGCCTCCAGAAGGTCCTCGATGCTGGAGGTGAGCTCGGTGCTGACATCCAGCCTGCACTTGTCGTCCACGGGGGTGAACACCGTCTCGTCGCTAGGGATCACAGCGCCGCCGCTTTGGCTGCCGCCACCAAAGCTGTCGCCACCTTCGGATGCACTGCTCAGGTTGAGCATCGTGCCAGTTGCAGAGGTGTCTCCCTGTCCACCCGTGTGGCCTGGGGAGGGGCGGGATGGCTTTGGCCTGTGTATATGACTGGAGGGCAGGGGCCTGGCCTGGGTGAAGATTGGGGAGAGCTTGTCTGAGTCTTTGCTTTCGGGACAGTTTCTCTGGAACTGCAGGGAAAACTTGCGCTGAGTCTGGGGCGAAGCAGAGGGTGCTTTGCAGGGAACGAGGCCCTGAGGTCTGTGCTTGGAGGTGTCTGCTCCAGGGCCAGCGGGGACAGGTGGGGTGGAGGAGGCCGGGGACACCAGCTGGGAGTGAGGGGACACGGGAGAGGTCAAACACTGACTGTGGGGCCTGCCTTTCGTCTGAACCGCTGGCTTTGGCCGCTCCATCGTCGCTGAGCTAGGAAGTCCGACGGAGATGCTGGCCAGCCTGTCGGAAATGTCCTCGGAGCTGGCACTCAGCCCCGTGGCCCGCAGCCCTCTTCCAGTTTTCTCTGCATGGTCTGTGCACTGAGGGGGGCTGTCCTCTGGGGTTTCTGGATGGCTCTTAGGGACAGAAACCTGCAGAAAGCTGTCCTGCCAGCTGTCCAGGGTGTCCCCTAGGCCCAGCTGGATGGCCTCGGCGATGTCCACCTCCTCTGCGATGGCCAGCAAACGGCGTCGCATCCTGGCAAAGTGGGCAGAGCTGGAGACACTGAGCATTTCTAACAGCTTTGAAAACACGTGGGGAACGGCGGTGACCATCCGCGCAGAGCTCAGATAGATCCTCCGGGAGAGCTTGCCGACCATTGAGTGGGGATTATCAATGGACTGCAACGCAAAGGCCAGGAGGGACAGCAGCTTCTTATACCTGCAAAGAGACCCCGTTCCATCATACAGTTACTGTAAATGCATGCGAACAAAAAGATGATGGTGACAATTACAGCTCGTAGGTCACAAAAATGATCAAGGTCTGTAAGCTTTTCAGTGAGTAGCCTAGACCTCAGGCCTTTATGTCAGTCAAGTATTAGTAGTTTCTGAGTCTCATGAATCTAAAGCGTGTCCTCCTTGGGGGCTGGGTGTGGAAGGGCAGGTAGGCTGGAGGAGGGAAGTAACACACTCACAGAGGAAAATTACCTGACTTCCACAGGCTCGGCTGGTGGAACCTCGGTGCTGACAATGTGGGGGTAAAACTCAGCAGGAAACTCCAGCAGCAGCCTGTCGATGAGACAGAGGCGGCCCAGGAGCTCCTGCCAGTTGTTAGATTCCGCTTGGTTTCCAAGAATGCAATTTAAGACGTAATCAACACCACCAATACCAATGGATCCTGAGAAAGGAAAATAGAAATAACTGAAACAGTGGTATAAAAATCTGAAATAAAACGTGGTCAAATGGCATAAGGCCAACAAAAGTGCTCTGAGTTGTATCAGTTTAAGAATTTCTCTTAGATTCATATTCTACTTCTAATGTTAGCTGATTCAAGTTACAAAATACTTAGAGATCCTGTAACTGCCCTATCAGAGGTTATGAGATAGACAGTCTGCTAAGGAAAGTGATAAAACATGTCGATTTTAGGTAAGAAGTTGTTACCAGCTTTAAGGATTTCTCTGCCAACTGCCAGCTCCCCCGCCTGGCCCTTGCACAGCTCCAACAGGGTCGACACAGACAGCTGGCTTGTGCGGCTGGAAATGAGAGGAAGTGGCTCAGACCTGGGTCTTGGGTGAAATGTTCATTAGAGGGGGGCAGCAGGTGATGCCTCGGGAAAGGGGGAGACACCCCTAGGAGCATCTGCTTCTCTACCACTGAGACTGCATTAACAGTGTCTCTAAGAATGGTGTTCATATTGGGTCTAATTTCACACCCTTTACCTCACCCTCTAGGTACACACAGGATCCTCACTACTGGCTCTCAGACAGCGAGTGCCGACTTCAACATCCAACCAGGTCAGACAAAAGGCTTATTTTCATTATGACATCTTGTTAAAATAAAAAACTTCATATTCTCTTATATAGCCAGAGTGAGTTCCAAATATCCAAATCTCTCTACAGTATTTCTTATGATATTCATTCAAGCAACCAGGTAAACAACCTGATTTAAAATTTTAGAAAGCAGACAACCCCATAAAGGCCACAGACTTCTCAGAACAATGCCTGTTTTGTGTTGAATACCTGACTTTCCTACACATTTCACCAACTGTCCACTTGCCTGACGTTTTCAGACTGCAGACTTGGCCTTGTTTGCAGGTGTAGTCGCTGTCCTATATAACTCACTCTCTGAAGTGAAGGTATACCTTATAGGCATGTACACAGCTAGTGTTCTCATCAGCTGGTCTTCAGACAAGAAAGTCACTTTACAACAAAGGGGACCCACCAGGGTGCAGCTCTGGGCACGCCACGACCCCTCCTTCCTGACGAGCCTCGAATGTGCATCAGACACTCACTGGGTCTGTCCTGGTTATTAGAGGGTCTCAGTCTCACCTGTTGGCATCCGCACACTTGACCAGGATGGTGTCCACCACCGGCCGGAGGAGCCTCTGCAGTTTGATTCTTTCCGCCAGGCTGTGGCAGGGAGTGTACACCAGCATGGCCCGCAGCGTTTTCTGGGGGACAAAACAGGAGGTCAGCATAACTACATTTAAAAACATCAGACAACAAGCTCATCTGAGACAATCTGAGAAACAAAATAATGAAGAACAGATTATAACCCATAAATATGAATCCAAGAGACAAATAAGTGAGTAAATAAATATGTAGATGGGGTAGAAAGGAACCCTGAACTATTTATGCCATTTTTTTAAAGTCTGAATTAATTACAAAATGAAATGTAAAAAAAGTTACTTTAAGATGAGAACAGGAGCCAACCTCATAGAGCCCTGTGGCCAGAGCAGGAGTAATGGAGCAATGAGACAGACAACGAGGGAACTAGACTCAGGATGTAATGGGCAACTGGGGACATCTGCATGTGGACTTTACCACAGTACTGTCATAATGCTACGTGTCTCAAGTCTGCTGACTGTGCTGTGGTTTTATGGAAGAGCATCTTCCTGAAGAGAGACAGTCCCAGCTACTGAGGGGAGTGTCACGATGCCAGCGGGAACACTCAGATGGCTCAGCAGACAGTTACATATGGGGAGAGTCCAGGCAGGAGCCACTCCTGCCCCACGAAGATGGACATTACTCGACGGTGGGGGATTGGAAAAGAGCACAATTCCTGCACTCCAGCAACTCACAGCTACTCGGGACACCACCTGAACCTGAGAATAGCCAGCCAGGCAGTGGACTGAGCAGTCAGGTAGGCCTGGAGGTCTGTGCTGGAAAGAGTGGGGAGAGGTCAAAAGTTGGGCCAAGAACACTGGTCTTTATTCTACGGAATGCTGGTCTTTATAATATTCTACAGTAGCTGGTCCTCCCAGATGCCACGAGAAACAGACCTGGTGAGATAATCTGGGAAAGGATGCCCCTCCCCGGGTCGTACAGAGACTCTTGCTGTCTATGGCTCATCAGAGGTGACTGGGAGCCTGTCCATGAAGAGACCAAAGCACCCTCATGTGACTCAGTGCTCCCCAGTTCTAAGGGGACTCAGACTCTCTCTTCAGGGACTTTCATCACCCTGCCAACCTGCGCTAAGCATGCTTCAGGAAATGCTGCCCAGCAAGAGACCGCGTACCACATCGGAGCCGGGGACGGCCAAGTTGTGTTTCAGGGGTACGGGGCTAGTCTGTACTCAGTGTTCCTATATCACGGCCAGAGGCTTCTACCTCAAACCTAGAGGCAGCACTTTCATCATTTCACAGGTGAGAAAGCTGAAGTCCAGGAGACTACAGTCACTGCCGGCACACAGGAGACCCAGAACTTGATCAAGGTCTCTATAATCTTGACCGTGTCCACACTGCCCAGGCCAGTCCAGGCAACTAGCCAATTATTCAAGTGTCTTGTTTTGATGCTAAATTATGAGGTCACCCAATTCTGACTCACGTTCATAACCTCATGGTGTGTTCCTCAAAAAGAAGATTCATTAGGCCCGGCTCGTTCAGGATGGGCCAGAAAAAGATTGCACATGGAGGCAGAGAAAATAATGAATTTTAAAACCAAACTAAGGAAGAATTATTCTAAAGCATTGGTTCTAAACTGGGGGCCATCCTGACCCTCAAGACATTCAGCAATGCCTGGACACATTCCTAGTTGTCATAACTGGGGAAGGAGAAGGAGGTTGGGGAAGGGGAGAGGGTGCTACTGGGACCTGGCAAGTGGAGGCCTGGGATGCGGCTAAACATCCTACATTGTACAGGACAGCTCCTGCTTCCTGCAAGTAACTGTCTGGCTCCACAGTACTGAGGCCAAAACACCCTGTTCTCAACCCTGTTGTGTACTCGGGATGGAAAAATAAAATCAGCTTCCAAAACTGCACACAGCCTCTTCGCCTTTCCCTCCCACTCACCAAAGATAACTTCTAATGGGTTCAGCTAGAACAACTCTGTAGTAACCTGCCTTGGAGCCCTCTTTTGTGAGAACAGGCCTGAATTTATGTACAACAGTGTTCACTAAAGACCAGTTCTCCTCCATGCCTATTAATATCAAATTAGAAAGAATCAGAGTGACTGATCACTGTGGTTTCATCCACGATGTACCATTACCTTGGCCATGGTGAGGTAAGGAAAACAAAGAAGCAGGAACACAAGACATGGCTATTCCAGAGGAGAGAGCAAACAGCATGAGAGAGACTGAACAGTCTAAAATAAGCAGAATCCAAACAAAGAGATTAAATGGAAAATGTAGTTTCCCAGGATTATGGAATAGAAACAAAATTTGGGTTTTCCAGAGTTATATTAGGTGAAGTTTTACTGGATCTTAAACATGGTATCTATAAATGATCGACACTGCCCACCCCTGATGCATGGTGATGAGTGAAGCTACTTACTAAAGCAGCAACGTACACTTTGTAGACAGGGTCGGCACAGACCATAGACAGCACGCTGCAGCAGGCGCCCACCACGTCCCCGGGCGCGCCGGGCGGGGAGGGTGCACTGGCGGCCCCCGGGCTGCTCCGGCCCCCGCCCGCGCCCCCCGAGTGTCCGGTGCTCTCCCCGTGGGCCAGCAGCAGCGCCCCGCTGACATCGTGGGAGAGACGCCGGAGAGCCATCTCCCGGATGTTCCAGTTTCTGGAAAACAAGCAGCCGACGAGCTCCATCCCGAACACCTGCAGTCAACACACAGCAGCCTCGGTGTGAAGAAACCAAGCGGGCCTAAGGCATCCCGAATTAGGCATGGATTCTATTACTAAGGAATTGGGCACTGCCTAAACCTTCACTGGACTACACAGTTTCAAATGTGTCCAGCACCTAAAAATCACAAGAAGGGCCCTGGCTGGGTGGCTCAGTGGGTTGGAGTGTCGCCCATGCACCAATGGTTGCAGGTTCGATTCCTGGTCAGGGCACATACCCAGGTTGTGGGTTCGATCCCGTCAGAGTGCGTACGGGAGGCAACTGATAGAGAAACGTCTTTCTCCCTTAGTCTCTCTAAAATCAATTTTAAAAAGTCATAAGAAGGAATTTCACACTCAAGTTTAACTGGTAATTATCAAGGGTCCTGAACGTCACCAGCTTAGGTAAGTGAAGAGTGAACTCTGGTGCACAGCTGGGTGTGTGTGTACACTCATGCCCACACTCCTCTGCTTCACCACAGAACAGAACACCCCAGGGATGAGCCCCAACCCAGTGTTCGTGTTGTGGGAGTTTACAGAGAAAAACTGAAGCAAGGCCAGGAAGAGCCACGTCGGGAAGGGCACGGCGGGAGGCCATGGCATTTCTTCCACAGGTGACAGTGGTAAGCAGACAGCGTTTACTTGATTTCTGTCTTGTACGCAAAGGTTAAAAAACTACACAAAACGGGGGCACTGTAACTAACGAGTGGAAAAACCAAGATGGAAGGAAAAGTTTTTGTGTTCAGATCAGCTGAGGGTGAGAAACGGAGAACTCACCTGAATCCAGGGCTCAGCCAGGTCTCTGTAGGCAGGAGGCACCTGCTGAGCTCCATAGTGAGTGAGGCTGAAGCTGCTCTCCTGGCTCCTGCGTTGTGATGGGGTTGGCTGGGCCGCCCGCAGGGAGGTGGGAGAGTCCACAGGGCTGGACAGCTCGTGACTGAGTGAAAAACCAACAACTTGCTAAAGGTAACTGGCAGGTCTGATTAGCACTGAGAACACTAGTTTTCTATCTAATACATCCACTCACTGAAAACACCTACCTGTAGAAGTCATGGGACCTCCACTTGGACCTGCAGAGGGGACATATCAGAGGTTCTCTGTTTCTTCTACATTCTTCTGCCCCTGGAAAACCAAACCAAACTGTATCACACGTTGTCTGTGTGACCACTGTTCACAATGGCGAGGGCAGGGTCAACACACGGGGGACCTCGGGGAATACTGTGACCTAACGTTTCCCCGAAAGCAGGCAAATGCAGCAGGTGATTCTCACAGTCACCCCCTTTGCAAAGGCCATCTTACTAGTTATCACGTGGGCTTTGTTACTGTGTCAAACCGTCTGCCCTCAATGATCTGGCTCCGTTCTTCCAAACCTCGCCGCTGTCTCTGTGACGCCTGCCCAGGCTGCCCTGCCCCACCCTGCGCCTTCTAGATCACAATTACCTTTCGACTCTCTGCACTCCCTCCGTCTCTTCCTAAAAGCCATTTAAAAGTCCTAAATAATATACAGTTGACCCTTGAACCACACGGGTTTGGGGTGCTAACACCCCCTACCACAGCAGAAAATCTGTGTAACTTCTGACTCCCCTGAACACTTAGCGACTGGTAGTGACTGCTGACTGAGCCTCATGGCGCCACAGCCCGTCAGTCAGCACACAGTTCATGGTGCGTGCGGGACCCACTGTGCGCTCAGTCATGTTGGCTAGAGGAGTGCGCAAACGCGCTCACAGGATTCCCTGGAAGACACCCGGGGCGAGGGGCCTGCGCAGCTCAACCATGTGTTACTCAAGGTCACTGGCTATCGTGTGCTGGGCCCGGGGCCACCTACAGATGGACATGCAGTGGTGGTGCAGCTTGTTCCTGCAGCCGTCCTCGCACACGGTCAGGCTCTCCTCATCCAGCATGCCCAGCAGGCAGATGGGGCACATCTGCTCTTCTTCATCCTTGACGCTGCAGGGGACAGGGACAGGTGTCAGGTCAGCACAGCGAGGGGACAAGGACAAGCATCAGGTCAGCACGGAGAGGGGACAGAGACAGGTGTCAGGTCAGCACGGCGAGGGGACAGGGACAGGCATCAGGTCAGCGCAGCAAGGGGGCCGGGACGACAGTGGACAGCACAGTGAGGGGATGGGACCAAGTTAATGCCACAGCTAAATCGCTTCAGAATATGAAACAAGGGACATTCTTGTTGAGGAGCATCTTGTATGTAACTACTTGAGAAATATTTATGTCTCCTACTAATCTATAGTAATTCTACATCAGACTCACACCACTGTGTATCTGCACGTTGTGGGTGTGAGTTCACCTTTCCTGGCTATGAATACAATTCATGTAGAAACTACAACTTTAGAGAGATGAGCATCCTGAAATTCTGCTCTGGCCCCTTCTGAATAAACAAACTGCTGTAAGATGTGACTATGGCCCGCATGCCCACCAGGCCGGGCTGCGAGGGCGCAGGGACCTCTGGCCCAGTGAGCCCACGTCCAAGTGTGAAGGCCCTTCCACACGCCTCTGTGGGGCGTATAAACGGGTCCAACTTTCCTTGAAACAAGTACATTTACTAGATCAACAAATGCAAACGTTTTATTATTTATTTATTTTAGTCTTTCATTATTAGGTCAACTGAACCATTTTCATGTTTGTTGGCCCTTTAAATTCTTTTGTGAACAGTCTTTTCATCTTTGCCCATTTGTGTGCTGGAACCCTAGGTTCCAGTGTGCAGGTTTTATTTTTTTGATAATTATTTTTAAAGTATATTCAGTTTGTCCCAATTCTTTTTATTGCTTCTTATATACCATGAAGGTTAACACAATGCAATCAGACACCCAGATAAGTTTCCTTTTTTAAAGTCTGAGATGACAGGGAACATGAATGCACTCACCCACACAGTACTGTCTGTCTGTCAGGACCACACCCTCTGTGGTTCCCCCCGACACACTAATGCAAACGACCTAGTAACCCCCCAGCTGCGGCCAGCAGCATCTAGGAGGCACTGTTGTTTACCTTGGAGAGAATGCTTTGACTTTAACTCTGGCTCCCTGGTTGTAAGCATTTGTTATTTTTTCCAAAATAAAAAGCTACAGAAATGTCCATCAAAGGGGATAGGCTCTAGGATGAGTCTGGGCAGGAAGCATGAGAAATGAAGCTTATTTTTCATCCCACTTAGGAAAGACAGGGGTAGGAGAGAGCCTTGAACTAGAAGTCAAGACACTTGGTGTGGTCCTGCCTCTGCTCAGACGAGCCGCGGGATCTCTTTGGCCTCACTTATCATTGACCCATGTAAACTAGAAAATCTCTACTGTCCCCAAACTCATAAAACTCTGATTCTAAGATCAACTCATTTAATCAGAAATAAGAAAATAAAAACATTTACTTTCTCCATAGATGACAAAACCTCTGGCTACACAGCACCACTTCCTTCCTTCCTGAATCTGAGGTAGTCACAGCACTTGCAAGGGTGATGGGTGGAGGCGGGACCTCCTCCACTGAGGCCAGGGCTCCACACACCAGGTGCCCGGGGAACCTACGGGAGGTGCCCTCCTAAGAGAGCCAGCGCTCCTTTCCACATCAATACCAATAAAGAAACCAGTAAAGGAAACCAAAGCAGCAGCCCCGGAGAAGAAAGTAGATTTGCAGGTGTCTCCTGAGGATACTGGAGACCCACACTGCGGAGGCAGTGGCGAGCCGCTGCACGACCTCTGGCTCTTTTTTTGCTGCTTTTCATTTTAGCATGACAACCCTGTGATGAGCCGGCGCGGGAAGATGAGGCTCCCTGGTCAGAAAGCACTCACACCGTCACTGGGGGGAGCAGAGGCCAAGATGGACAGTGCTGCTGCCAATGGTGGGACTGGTCCGAGGCACGTCTGGTAGCAAATGGGCACACATGGCACATGGACCGGCCCGTGGCACACGAGAAGGGAAAGTGGGAACTGGACAGGTGGGCTGGGCTGTTTGCAGGAGCCAAGTGGGGCTCTGAGGACAGGACAGGTGGCTGCCCCTCACCCACAGGGTCCCCAGGAGTCAGAGCCGACTCACTAGCACAGAACACACAGAGTGACCTCGGGTCATGCATTCGCTCTTATTGGCAACTACACAGTGGAAAAACTGAGGCGCGCTGCAGACTTTACGTACAACTGACCAACAGCTGCTGTCTCTTTAACTGTAACTGCTACTTGCCTAGAGGAGCAAGAGCAGTTTATGTTCTCAAGTGAGGCCTAGAATGAGGGTCCTGAGGTTCCCATGGAAGAGGTAGTGATGTCAGAGCTAGACATTCACACAGCCTCAGCCTCATTACCTGCAACAGTGGTCAACCTACCTAAGAGGCTGTGTACAGACAGGTGAGCCACATCCGTAGATGGTTGACCCCAAGTAATGACTAATAGCAGCCACTTGTAGTTTATACCTGCCACACTTCCCTTGTGAAATGCACATTTATCACATTCTGATAGGAAGGAGCCGTTTCTCAACACTAGTTTTCAGGACAGAATGTCCCTATAGATATATGTGTGTGTGTGTGTGTGTCTTTATACATACACATGCACACACACACTCGTATGACCTTTAATAACTTTTACCCTTGATTTTGACTCAAAAGCCAAGATGCAATAGATAAATCATTTTAGAGTAACTTAACAAGTAGATATAAAAAATTACCCCTTAAGTTAAAAAGTACCACTGGGTTAACGCTTTAATGCCTTGAAAAGTACCAACCTGTTTTCTGAGCTAGACGTGGAAGCACTAGTTGATGACAACGTATGAGAGTTGGACATGCGGGAGACGAATTTCTGGATGGTGCTACGAGATGGAGCCTTGATCCGAGAGCTACGGCGACTGTGATATTTCTGGAACAAACTCTCAACCTAACATTGAAAAGAGACAGTAACAATGACACTTGTGGTGTGATATACACACACACAGTCCTAGAGGCTGAATTGTCTGTCCTTTGTTTTAAAGATTTCCACAAAGCGGCTTCAGAGATTCAGAGCTAAGCATACTCATAGCTTACTCAGGACGACATTACTACAGCCGGTCAGTGCTGTCTTGTTTTTCAGACTAGAAACGAATTCATCAGTGGCCACAAGAGAACTATCTACACCCCCAAACCTTCCAAATGACCCCTGTATACTTAAACTGAGAATTCATAGGAAATGTTTAGAAATATACCATAAAAATTTGTTGACAATTTTACTGTAAAGCGTTTAAAGTTACCTCGAAGTTCTTCAAAGTCTTTCTCCACAGCATTGGGTCTGAAGGCTCCAGCTGGAACACCCGCAGCATAACGAACAGCAGGTGGATGCAAAACGCCCCGCGCCCACAGCTGCAGTTCTAGAGGGAGAGCAACACGGGTCACGGGGCTCTGCGAGAACTCCCCAGTCACTTAAAAAAATATTCCAAGTTTATTCCACTCAAGTTTCTATTAGTTAATACACAAGAAAAGTCTACAGCTATCTCCAAAACATCTCTTACTTTGGTGAGTTTATTAAATAGATCCAATTTGTATTCTAAAGCATATTAAGTCATAGTAAAAACCTTTATAAATACATTAAAAATATTAGCCTAAGCTATACTTTAAAGTCAGTCTAGTTGACTGAATTTCAGAATGCTACAGAGCAGGAACCTGAGCTAATGGCAGGCGCAGTGAAAGACGTGGTGACAGACCTGTGGCCCGATGAACACGCGGTACTTGTTGTCCGGGCTGTCCCCTCCGATCAGGAAGGAGTTGGGGCCGATCTGCTGCAGCAGGTACAGCCGGGCCCGCATCACCTTGTTCACCCGGCGACTAGTCTCCTCGGGGCTGTACGGGGAGAAGCCGTCGGGGGACGGGGCTCTCCGAGGGGGCGTGGTCCTTCCACTCTGAAACTGCGCAACACGGTTTCATCAGGAAAATGGCTGGCTTCTCGAAAGAAACAATTATCCCCAAAAGGTCCCATCAGCCAGCCACATGGCATTTCACCGTCTGAAAAGGTGCCTTAGTATTTAACATAATGGGATGATAGACTTTCAAATGCTCTTGTCCCAAATACGCATCACGAGTAAACGTCTAAATCTCAGCCCCCCCATAACCAGTGGTATGCCCTGGCCAAGAGACACCTGCATGTAATATTACAAATTATAAATATCCGAGTGCTTTGAAGAGAACCATGTAAACCAAAGTAAAAAGCATAAAAAATTCACCTCAAAATGAATTATTTCTATTGACTTTGAACACCCAATTCCTGGCTCCACTCCAGGTCTGCTCTTCTGCAGCTGGTAATGTACAAACCACTAGTGGCCAGTGACTTCCCAGACTGAGTCGTCTCCCTGGAGGCTGGCGGGTACTCTCCTAGTGAGGGTGACACATGTCCCTCCACTGCGTCCCCTAGGACGTGGTCTTCCTATCAGTGCCTCGTGGAAATTCTAGTTCTTTGTGATGCCTGACTGAATAGTTAAAGATCAGAGATGCTGCTGTACCGTCTCAGTGGTGATACAGAGTTCTGGTAAAATACATGAAAATCTTGCCTCACATGGACACGCAGCTGGAAAAGGTACTTTAATAGCCTTTCAAATAACTATGAACATTCCTCTTTGATGCTACACCAGAGAAGTGGTTTCTCAAAGGAGACTGTGATGTGGAACCTGAAACCCCGTCAACAAACTCCCTGCTGTTCTGTTCACGTCCAGGTGGAGTCGCTCACACCCTGAACGGGCCCTTTACCCAAGAGAGGTTCTGTGTCACTACGAGCTGGGCATTTGGAAAACACTGGCTCCCTGACCAGCAGGTCCTCCCAGGGCTCACGCATCTCACCGTGCAGGGTGTAAAAACAGAACCCCATTCGACACCATCACCATCTCAGATAGTGTCTAACTGGGGAAGCTGTAAAGCCGACGGGTGGAATGAGGTTTCCAAAATTCTCATGTTTGCTTGGTCTCAAATTTTACCTGGTGAAAAAAACATTTCCACTGGTTCTTTGAAGTGAGTCTCACTCACTTCACCAGAAGGACAATGCCTGTCAAGTACTAAAGTGAGGGCAATGGTCTCTGTTGGCACAGCTCTGATTCTGGCATTGCACCAGCAGCTCCACCCACCGCTGTGAACATCAATGCAGCCAAAGAGGCAAATGACCAATAGACCCCACAGAAAGGGACTCAGGAACTGCCCTGTCCCCAACCCTGGTCTGCAGACCCCACTCTGAGAATCGCTGCGCTCAGGTGGCTGCCGATCTCCTCTGTGCTATAAATGAGCCTGAGGATTACAGAAACTTCACAGGTCGGCTCCAACATGAACTTACAGGCACCGGGGACGCTCTCTTCCTCCTCACTCCCGGAGACTCAGGCCTCACCGTGCGCCCAGACGGGGAGCCAGGGGATGGACTGCGGCCTTTGGGAGCTGGAGACGCCGGGCTCGCCTGGGCCTCTCCTTGCGCCTCAGCTGCCAAGTTACTGATTTCAGATCCGTCTCCTTTAACAGGGATTGGCTTTACCACCTGAATGAAATTCCAATATTTTGATTACATCAGGAGGGATCTGATGTAACTTACATAAAACAAAAACAAAACCAGACCCCCGCAAGCAGACTACAACCTTCTTGGGGATGAAGGGAAATCTGTGTGGGTAAGATGAGCTCCCTCTTCGCCTGTCCTGTACAGATAAACAACTTAGGGATTTGCTGGGGAAGGGACAGTGAGAAAAAACAAAATTTGGTTGTAGGGAGCTCGATGTTCCTAGTTCATATGTAACAAAGGATCCATAGTTGGCTTCCCTCTTTTCTAAGACAAGTCCTTGATGTGTCCGTCTTCACCCCCTGACGTGACTGCTAAAGTGATGAGGGCTGTTTCCCAGCTACGTACTTTGTGTGAGGAAGAAACAGGAGACGTGGAAACTTCTCTGGAAAGGGAAAGACTCGTAGTAACGTGGCAGGTGAGAGCCAGTATACAAGGGACAGGCAGCTGGAATCTGAATTGTGGTAACGTGGCAGGTGAAGGCCGGTACATAAGGAACAGGCAGCTGGATTCTGAATTGGCTCCGTGGGTGAGAGCGGTGGGTGGAATGTGCAGGACAGACCGTGGCCCCCAGGGAGGAGTGTCGGAACCTCTGCTAAGACGGCTGAGAGGTCAGGCAGTGCTCGATACGTAGAACTTTCTGAGACGACAGGAATGTTTTCTAACCACACGGTCCAGTCCCAGGAGCCACTGGCCACATGGGCCATCAAGCATTTGAAATGTGGCTACTGTGACTGAGGAACGACATTCTCACTTTTACTCCTGTTTAAACGTAAACAGGCACATGGGATGAATCCAGGGCTAATCATTTGGTGGGGCTGTAGGTCGGGTTTCAAATATCAAATGAATCGTTTGCTCAGTAACTTTTATGATTCTAGCCACTTCCTCTGGTCCTCTCACACACACACATCGACAAATCTTAAATGGCCATCTCTGTTTATAAAGAAACAAACCCGTGGTGCGATCTGACCCCGGTCACTGGAGCCACTGAGACCCACTCCTTCCTCTGAGACTGAGGAAGCACATTTCGTAGATTTGAATGAAAGGCATGGCGTGTTTTATTGTGCGCGGCTTCACTGTGCTCCATGGATGTTATGCTTTTTACAAACTGAAGGTTAGACCCTTGCCCGCAGAAAGGTGATGGCTGCCTTATCAGGATGGTGTGGAGCCGACCCGCCACATCTCCAAGGCCCACCTGTACTAAAAGGGAAAAACCGCGCCCACCCTTCCTACCTGAGGATCTGGGTGTTGTCCCCAAACCCTGGGCATCTTTTAAATTTATCTCAAACCCATGAGTGTACTTAATTTTTTCTGATTTCCTGAAAGATTTATGGAATTAAGATCCTTGGATCCTACCCTAGAGATAAAACATCAAAATAAAATTTGAAAAACTGCTTTTTAAAGTTTAAAGCCCAGTGTAATTCACTAAAGGATTTCAGATGCTGACAGCAGGGGGCAGTGTTGCCTCAAACATTCCAGCCCCTCAGTTCCCAGCCCACCAGGCAGGGTAAGCTGCTCAGTGAGCACAGGCCTGGCCTCTGTCCCCAGTGGTACAAGATCACACCAATCACACCTGTGCACCTGAACTGACGAGTCACCAAGCTCCCAGGAGGACCCACAGATGCCCCTTCCTCCCAGGCCCCCTCACCACGGGCAGGTCCCACTCACCACAGGGCCCCTGCGGCTCCTCCGCTCCAGCCACTCGTGCCTCCAGGCTGGCATGCAGGTGGCCTTCAGCTTCTCCCGGATCATCCGCTCCTCCGGCCGGTCCTCCATCTTGTGTAGCCCCCGGAGGGTGTCCCTGCTGTCCATCTCCCGGCTGCAATGGGTGGCGACAGACGGTTCACAGATGAGAACACATAAGGCAATATGGGTCTAGTTTATACTGTCCATGGACATGCAACTAAAAAGGCAACGGCTAAAACCCCGGGCGTTTTCAGCAGGTGTGAGAATATCACTGTGGACCACATACCACTCCCTGTGGGATTTACAACGTGGCCAGTGCTGAGTGCTGCCTGGTAACATGAGTTAAATGCCTCTAAACAGGAGGTTCCATTTAGAAGGTGCAGCTGCTACTAACACCAGTACAGACATGCTCACAGGTAGTTTACATGGGTCCTGAAAACTGAGTGTGGCGTCCACACACACGGTTTCTAACGGCAGCACGGACACGCTCCATATATAGACGGATACTCAGGAGGTATTTACGGTTTTTTATCCCCGAATTTCCAGTAATTCAGGTGAATACAGATAGAGTCTGTGGAAATGTTTATTTTCTGAAATAAATTAAACATTTAATAAGCTAGGTGACACCTAAGCATCTTCTATGGCCCCATAATGTTTTGTTCAGATCCTGAACGATTACACTGTGCTCTCAGAATGGTGACCTTGACAGCATTTGGGTGTGCCATGCACTGCGCACAGGACCTGCACACGGCTTTTACAACCTGGGTCTTACGGAAACAATCACAGCAACTGCGCTCTGGAGAAGTAATGGTTTTAAACACTGAGCGAGCTTCAGTAACTATTTTGGAAGCTCTAGGAAGCTACAGAACAGCGATTCTTCTACCCGATAGGAAAAGGAAATACTCAGGGAAATACCAGAGACGAGAACCAGCCCACCAAGTCACACTCGGACTCCTCTAGGAATTTTCCAGCTACTCTAAGTATAAAGCAGCGGTATCTTCAGAGAGCCAGCAAACGCACCGACTAAAAGTAGACCTGCCCTGGGAAGGAAGGAAGGAAGGGCAGCTGCTTTCACTGGGGGGGGGGGACCCTCGATAGGCAGCTCCAGAAACGCGGAGCAGGGACACCTGAAACCCACACCGAGTATTCCCACCACACAGGTATAAACCCCCAGGGAAGGAGGCAACAGGAGGGGAGAGGGGACTAAGGAAGGGGGGAGAAAGACTGATTCCCTTAGGAGTGCTGGGCGGCTTTTCCTGCTGATTATATCACAAAATGGGGTGCTGGGAGTGGGTAGGAAGGCGAGAAAAGGAGGGGGCAGAGAGGGCGACGTCTGCCCCCAAACTCATCCTGCTGGTTGACACCCAAGGAAACTCAGACTTACAGGCATCCAAACTTAGGGGCTGAGGGTGCACCCAGAAGTCACGCGACTCGTCTGGAAAGCAGTTTCCTCCAGGAATGGTGCAGGTGGGCAGGTCCTCAGAAGGCCAGGAGTGTGTCCCCAGGGAGCCTGGAGCCTGGCCTCCCTGACTCCCTGACGGGCTCTCCCTCCTGGGAGCCTCTCGCCCAGACCTGCCTCACAGGGCGAATCCTTTCAGGTCTGCTCTGCATTTTCCGAACCTGTCCTCCTGGCACCCACCCAACACTCAGAGGATGCTCCTGGTCTAAACTACCTTCCCAGGGGACAGAGGACGGGCCTCACAGTCAGCAGGACTGGCTTTGTCCCCAACACTTGTTGAAAACAATACCACCTTTTGAACGGACTTCTGATGATTAGTAGGGACAAGCACACTCGCAGCTCCACTTCTGCTCACACCTGAGATTACTTCTTTAGAATAAATGCCCTGAAATGGAACTGCTGGGTCAAAATGTACACTTTTTAGTACAGTAACTAAGACTTCTGATACTAATGGCAAATTATCTTCAAGAAGACATCCATTCTCGACCCCCCAGTCAAGTTGCCGACCTGGCTGGTCCGACTAGCAGACTCCTGAGGGTTTCTTTACCCCGAGTCTCACTCTTTTCCCATCAGGCCTTGGGGAGCCCCAAGGCTCACCTCCCCCAGCAAAACCCTGGGTAGTTCCCCTGGACTCAGACTAAAATCCAAGATGTTTAACACGGCCCGTGACGCCCTGCGCCGTCTGGTCTACTCACTGCCTAGACTCCCCCTCCTGCTTGGGGCTGTGCACAGGCCGCCTCTCACTGGCCGTTTCTCACCTGGCGGATTCTCACCTGTCTGATGTCCAACACTAGCTTCTCTTCAACCGAGGCAGCCTGAATCAAGAGCCCCTAGCTCCTGTCTCCGCAGTTCCTTGACAGCGCTCACTGCCACCTTCAAGCCCTTCCCCCAACAGGTAGGCCAGGAGCAGGTGCCAGTGACTCAGGTACCACTACAGACCCAACATCTAAGTGTCTGGCTTATAACAGGCATTAAAATGTGTATTAAATAAGTGACTACTCATTAACATCTCTGGCAGCTCTATGGACCTTCCTAGGATTAAAATTTAATGACTAATATTATTTAATCTTTTTATAGACCCAAATTTAATTAAGACTAAATGTGCAGCTAAAACGTTGTTCAGAACAGCTTTCACTAGTCCTCAGTTATATACAGATATAAACCCAAGTGTTCCTTCTAATATCTTTGTAAGTAATAATTACATATAGTTAATTCTAAAGTGTGTGTTTTTCACATTTCACTATCTCTGAAATTGAAATGCCTCTAACAATAAATTTTGTTGTAATTTAAAGGGCTGGGTTTACCTCCTTTGTTTGTAGTATATAAAATAATGGTGCAGCTTCAACCAACGGGAGCTTAGATTCAATGAAATAGACAGTAAATTCTTTTTCATCTGCCAGGAAAAAATCCCCCTTTCCAGTTTCATTTGTCTCTGAGTCAGAAACCAAACTGGGAACGGAAACTTTTTCTTACACTTCTATTTTGTTATTATCTTAACAGTCTTCATAGATCAGATGTACACAGGGTTTTATTTTACCAGTTATGTGTGTGTGCAGGCATGGACACAGCGGCGACTGGTCATCTTACCCACTTACTATAACACCTACAGCAGGAAACTCCTTTGAAAACACACCAACTAATCCAAACAGAGCTGCAAAATCAGCAGCAGATCCGAGGGCCTCTTGCCATCCTGGTTAGACATGAGTGTTTGGGAGTTACTTCTGCCCTATTATCCAGAGCCATTCCTGCAATTTTAATCAAAATAATAGCTTGTATAGCCGACTTTTTAGCAAAATAAACATATATTTTTTGAAATACTTTGAAGGCTTAAAAAAATAAACAAAAACTTAGCCAGATAAATATGAGAAGTTTAAGCACTGTTACGGATTATGCTTTCTTTTCCTTTCCTGTTTGTTTAGAAAACATGGTGTTTCTGGTGGTTTTGGGTTTGTAAACATTCAGCAGAATAAACCTGTGACTGACCCAAAACTCCAAAGGACCTTCCTTTCCCGGGGTTAGGTTTCCAGTTCTTGCCTCTTTCCAAATGGACAGTTTACCTGCTAAACCAAGAAGCTCCGAAGGCAACCACAGAGGCTGATAGTCCCTTATGGGACAAGGCACCAACCAACAGTCCCATGAGGGTCGCCCAGCCATGTCTCCTGATGGGGGTTTACTATCCCACTAGGTAATGAAATGACAGAGAGGTTATTACATGCCCAAGGGGTCAAGTCAGGTGTGAAAAAACAGGATTTAAACTCAGACATGAAGGGCTCCACAGTCTCCTGTGTCCTACAGGGCAGAAGGAAAATCAGTATTTCTAGGTGCTTAAAATTCGGTGACCTACATCTGAGGCCAAAACACGCATCTCAGTCAGTACTGATATCTTCCCAGTCAGATTCCTCCGGAGATAACACTGCCCTTGGCAGCTGCTGTGAGTGGGAAGGACCAGATAAAATCGTCAGTAAGGCAACCCTTCCCTCTCCACGGAGGGCTACATTTACAACACACTGAACTTACACAGAAACTGAGGATTTTATTCCAGGCCGTGCTTAGTAACATCGGACCCTGAGAGCTGCAGGCAGCCTGGTTCCTATTTACTTAGAGAAACTAGGAACTAACTCCACCCCAAACACAGCAGCAAACGTCTGGCCTTCTGCACAGCTGAGCTCTGTTCACCTCTTAATACGGGACGCCCAGGGTACAGTCAGTTTTATACCAGTGTGTTGAATATCAGAAATCTTTATGGGGGGTGATTTTGAGTATTGTGTGTAAACCTCCCTAGTTCCCTAGTTAGTCCTTTGAGGGGACAGAATTCCACCCTTAGAAAGCCCACGTCCTGGTGAACCACATAAAAAGTTAAATACTACAGAGGTAAAAAACCAGAGACAATAATATAACTTACCATCAACGACTAGAAGCAGTTTAATACCATCTTAGTGACTCATTTGTAAATTATTCTAAATTGTCATGTACATACTAAAAATCAATCTATCTGACAGCATGGATTAGTTTCTATTAAAGTATCATCCCACTTGAGTTTGAAGATTAAAGTCCTTCTCTAGCAAAAACTGCAGGATTTGAAATGTAGAAGAATGGTATAGAAACACGGGTTCACACGCAGTGAGCCAGCATCACGCCGAGACTGTACTGATGGACAGTCACACAGCGAAGGCTCACTCCTTAGCCGCTGGGCCGCCCAGACGAGTCCAAGGCCCCTGCGGGCAGGGCCTTCCCCGCGCTCACACCGGCAGCGCGAACAGACCAAGAGGTGCCGAGGGCTTGAGGAACCATCACTGGCTCGGGGCGGAGCGGCGGCTGTCATTGTAATCAAGGAGGCCTGGGAAATACCGGCACACGCGACGACATGCGGCCATTTAACCCGTGGCTGGTCCGTCCCTTTGGGACATATAAAGAATTTCAAAGAAAACAGGAAGAATACTGAAGCGTTTTTCCTGCTTCTAAATCAGCAACCTGTAAAGGGTGGCTCAGCAATCACTGTGCCGTTGCAACAGGAAGTTCACAGCTGGCGGAGGGTCACGGCCCTTTCCAACGCTCACGGGCGGCGACTCCACAAGGAGAGGACTCTTTCTAGTTAGTTACTGCTGACCTAGTGAGTGAGTGAACTACATGCCTCGAAGTCTCCCTCCAGAGGAGACAGTGACTCAAAACAAAACGGTATTTACTGTACCGTCCACACTACACGTTCTCACATGTGGGCGGGATGGTGTGAGTGTATTTAAAGCAACCGATAGTCCACAGAGACTGATGTTCTACTGCTGATTATAACTCAGTGAGCTACACATTCAGACACCAGCCCTACCAGTGTGGCTCAGAGGTTGAGCGTTGACCTACAAACCAGGAGGTCACTGGTTCGAGTCCCGGTCAGGGCACAAGCCAGGGCTGTGGGCTCGGTCCCCAGCCGGGGGCGTGCAGGGGGCAGCCGATCAATGACTCTCATCATTGATGTTTCTATCTCTCTCCCTCTCCCTCCCTCTAAAATCAATAAAAACATATCTTAAAAAAAAAATTCAGACACCATTGATATATTTTAAAAATGTACATAAATTATTGGTAACTACCAACCAGGACATAATATGGAGACTGGGACAGACATGAACTGAAGAAAGGAAGAAGATTCTAGGCTGTTTTCTCTTATGAATCTTATTTTTGTTTAATTCTCCTCAAGACTGTTTTACGATTAAAAAATTTATGATTAAAATATTTCTTGATCACAAATATTCAGAGGAGTAATGAATTGGATAGACCTGCCTTGCAGGAAAAGTAAACAGCCAGCTCAGGCACGCTTGGCTGATGAAACCCCTCAACAGTAGAACTGGGGTGCTCTATACAAACCCTTCTGGTTGTGCTGATGGATGAACACAAAAACCAACCAATTTACCTAAGAATGAAACTGATCACAGGCACTTGATCAAGCCTTGAGACGCATAAGACAGCAGTCAGATGTGTGGACAGGTGTGTGAGCGACTGGTCAGGAAGGTGGTAACACCTGCCGGGAGGAGGTGACTCAGGAGACAACTCAAATGTGCGGGGAAACGGGAGGGAAGGGAGCGATGCAGAGACGACCATTCACACTGATGCAAACTTTAAAGAAAATCATGAGAATCAAGTTAGGTGACTAAGGAAATGAAAATCCTAGAAGATGAACAATTTGCAATGAGAAAATACCCTTTTTTAAACAGAAGAAAACAAACCAGAGAAGGCACATGACCCTCAGGACAGATGTAAAGGAGCACAAATCAGACGCAGCGAAACCCACATGCTGTCAGGTCTGTAACGACTCGGCTCAGGTTCAGTGAAACTCACTGACTGGTCACGAGTTAGAGCTGTGACTCGGTGGGAATATCTGTGTGGACCAGTAGAAACTGTAAAAGTGGTCAGACCTGGGCAGAAATGAATGCTGGGATTCTGTATGAGGCATAATGTCACAGAACATATGACAATCTTAGCGACAGAAAGACACTGACAAAGCCGACGGGCTGAAACGTCCCCGGCCGCCCCTGGGATGCCGACCACCTGAACTCGTGTCTTCAGAGACACGTCTTCCTCACGAGAGCAACCGCCTCTGTAACGCGTCCGAAACACGGCCACGCCCCCACGTGCCTCGCAGGGAGACAGACTCAGTCCTGGGTTCTCACCCACGAACGTGGAGGACCCAGCAGGTTTAATGAGCCGCTTCTGAGAGCCAGTGTTTGCCCAGGGAGCTTGGGACCCATCCGGCCCTTTCCGACCAACACCCACGGAGGCTTCACACGCGTCAACCCTGTGGGCTGGTATTCTTTCGACATTCGGCGCTAAAACTCCATTGTTCACCCCTTCCGTTGCTGGGTCTTTGAAACTGGACAAGAACCTTTGGAAACAACAGGACGCGAGCAGTCTCTTCCTTCACCGCTGAGCACAAATCAGACATGAGAAGGAAAAAGGGTGCTTTTTTATAGTATTTGTCTAAATGTGTGTTTCCTCCCAAGAATCCCTCTCGGTGCTACTTGACTAACCCAGGGGTGGGGATGTCTAAGAAGCGACTGGTGCACAAATGTAGGGGCTTCCACCATGTCCAAGGGGTGGATCAGAACTCCCTCTGCCCCCCCATGAGCAGAGCAACGTGTCTTCCCTCCACCCACCGGCGCTGGGACACAGTCCCCGGTCAGAGAGATGGAGGCTCCTTCACCAGAAAGCTCCCGAGTCAGTGCTGCATGCAGGCTCTCCATCCCCTGCCTCTCACTGTAACAGAAGGACTTCAATATGTCACAAGTAGCTTCAGGGATGGAGTGAGCCTTCATCTCAGTTTTATGGGGGGGGGGGCGCGCTGGTAAGACCCACGGAGGAGGTGGCACCTGGGTAACTAAAGGAAAGAGCAGGACTGGCAGGCATGGAGCTGATGACAGCGGAAAGGACATTTTCTAGACAAAAGAAACAGCTCTGGTGGAAATAATGTTCTATAAAATATGAAACGGCTTATGGTTCTGCTGTTTAAGACTCAGTAGATGAAATAAAGTGGCTTAAAAACCTAGTGCATCAATATTCTCTATGAGGGAAAAATCGGCCCACAGCATCCTCACACCAACTCGGCACACAAGTCCTTGTCAGCAGGACACCTCGGGTCGGCATCCTGGGC
Source organism: Miniopterus schreibersii (assembly GCF_964146895.1). Classification (NCBI taxonomy): domain Eukaryota; kingdom Metazoa; phylum Chordata; class Mammalia; order Chiroptera; family Miniopteridae; genus Miniopterus; species Miniopterus schreibersii. The sequence goes on along the minus strand of NC_138103.1, from coordinate 104,608,518 downwards.
CGAGATGGTTAGAAACCCGCACTGGACCACCTCTGACTCAAATTAGTCAATATGTGCAAGAAAAAAAACCTAGAGAAGACACCAACACCGGCTGTCATAACGTCCCAATATAAGACTTCTCAGCAATCCCAAAACTTAACGCATCTTTAGTGCAACTAAGGCTCTGAGAACTCAGACTACGGGGGAAAGACTGACAACCAGCTGGAGAGATGAATAAAAATTACCTGGTACAAGCCCATCCTAAGAAAAGTGAGCATCAGAAACTCCACCTTGGCCTGGCCCAACCCAACCATAAGCAGAGGCCCTGGTTTGCCACTAAGACCTGTCCCTGGCCAAGTCCACTTGCTCTGCCAAGGACTTAGGTCTGGGGTGAAGACGGTGAAGACATCAGCCAAAAAACACACACAAAAAACCCTGCCAGGAGGCAGGTCACAGCAGGGCAGCAAAATCACATGGCCAAAGGGGACAGTGCTGTCCAGTGATGGCTACAGGGCCTTTGGGGAACTATAGTCTCCAGCACATGCGAGGCCATGCGGGGACTCAGAAAGTACCGGGGGCTGTCAGGGGCACGGCCGGGGCCACAGCCACCCAAGCCAGTGAAGTCTGGGTGGGTCGTATGCACAACAAAACCAAGGGGCTTCTCATTCAAGAAACAAAACAACGTGAAGGACACGTCCCAGCACAGGGCAGATGAAGCAAGAAGTCAACCGGACCACAAGAAGCAAGGACGGCGACAGGACACGAGCTGTGGACCCAGCCTGCCCACACCCAAACCCAAGCCTGACACCACCACGTGGCTTCGGCCTGAGTCAGCCTCTGTGCCTCAGTCTCCTCCTGCAAATCCGGGGTAATAACACCTACCATACAGAGTGGTTGTCAGGATTGACCAAGTTTATATAAATATATATATTGTTGTTATTTACTTCAGGGCTTTGATACAAAATATCCCTTAGTGAGCCGTAGTGACTCTGTCTACCTTGCAAATGTAGATCAACCTACTACTACACAGTAGATCTCCTCTTAAAACCCACTCTCTACTTGCACAGTCTAATAAACAGTGGAAAAAGCTGGAAACAGTGGATGCTTAGCCCTGAATTAAGGCAAACCACCACACATGTGCCAACAAACTACAAATCATGGCCACGTAAAATTCTCCAATAAAACCTGGTGAGTTTGCCAGTGGTCATGTCCTCAGCTTTTCACTAGGAGATGCTATCTCCTCATTAAAAACCACCAAAAAGTGCCACGCATATTACGTGAAGCAGGTATGTGGATTTGTGACGCAGAAATCTCCCCAAATGACCTGTGGCCCAGTTGTGACGAACAATCTCTGTTTCATCCCCTGGGGACCGAGATGTCCCAGCAGATCTTGACCAATGTCATGTGTTCTCAATCCCCTGCAGTTCTTCCTGGGAATAATTTCTTCCCAGCCACGGCCCACCTTCTACTCACCGAGCTCAGCGTACCCCTGGGCAGGTCAGAACGGGAAGGCCTGAGGCTTGCAAGGTGCTGGGTCCTGCTTACGTTTCGATGTTTGCACATGGTCTGGAGGCTCACACTCCCTGAGCATGCCAGCCGCCTGGTGACCCTCAGGAAGGGGCTCAGGAGTGAACCCAACTTCTCTGTCTCTGTGTGGCATTAACTACAGCAACCCCGGAGAACCTCAGGATTCAGAGTGAAACCACATCCTAGGAATGGGCCGGGAACAAGGGAAAAGCCCTCCTGAGGGAGGCGGCGCCTCCCCTTCAGGAGGTAGCTGAGGATGGCCTCGCCCACTCACCTCCCGAGGGACCCCGTCCCGCCTCCCTGAGTAACCCTCCCTCCTCTCAGCAGGATTCTGCAGTGCTCACTGATAGTAACCTCTTTCACTGGAGTAGAACCAAATAATTGCCTTTATTTTAAAACAGCAGGTTTTGACGTATGACTTAGCCTGGTATATGCCTCAAAAGACACCCTTCATATTAAAAAAAAAAAATTAGCCCGGCCGGCGTGGCTCAGTGGTTGAGCCCTGACCTGGGATCCAGGAGATCGCGGTTCGATTCCTAGTCAGGGCACATGCAGGGTTGTGGGCTCGATCCCCAGCAGGGGGCGTGCAGGGGGCAGCCGATCAATGACTCTCATCATCAATGTTTCTCTCTCCCTTCCTCTCTCTGAGATCAACAAAGATATACTTAAAAAAAAAAAAAAAAAAGACACCCTTCACAACCACGTCCTAATTCTAATGAGCTCAGTTTAAAAGAGGAATATGACTGGGAACAGGGCAAGTGGCTGCACCTTAACATGTCAACGATGCCACTGTGTTATTTCGGTTTTAAGACACGACAGCCACTGTCGTGAGCAGGCACCTGACTATTCTCTGCACCTGGAAAACCCTGACTCAGCTCGTTACCTTCTAGCTGTACTACCCGCCACGCTCCTAAGCTGAAAAGTGGAGACAGAGCTGACGATCAGTAAAACACGAGTCTAGCCCTGGCCGTGGCTCAGTGGGCGGGAGCATCATCTGTGCCCCAGAAGGGGTTCAGGTCTGATTCCCGGTCAGGGCGCACACCTAGGCTGCAGGTTCAGTCCCTGGTCGGGGTGCATTCGGAAGGCAGCCGATCGATGTTTCTCTCCCCCCCCCAATCAATAAAAACATATCCTTGGGTGAGGATTTAAAACATAAGATGTGAACTTACCTAGTATACAGAAGCAGCAAAACATAAAAAACAAAGCACGTCTACAGTTTTCCCGAGGCCTCTCCCGTGGTCTGGTCCCTTAGTCCCTATGTCCTCACTCGGTCCAGGGTCAGCCCCTCCTGGGAGAAGCTGTCGCAGCTGCTGCCTCCAGTCCCTGCCAACAGCCATGGCCCCTCTAACTCAGTGGGGGGGGATCTTCCCCCATCCCCACCGGCAGGGAGCACTCTGTTATCAAGGCCTCATGACCTGTCCCCACACCTGGCGGGAGATCCCCGAGGGCAGCAATGGGCCTTGACCGCCTGTCCCTGCCCTGGCGGAGAGCGTGGCAGAGGGAGGTCTCAGGACATGGGGGGTCTTTCCCCTGGGCCTGCCTCTCGTCTCCCCCTCTAACGGTCCTGCTCTGAGGTGCCTGCACTTACACACTGTGGGCTGCGAGGAAGCTCCACACCAGGAGGGTCTCAGAGATGTAGATGAGCTTCCTGGAGGCCCTGTGTAACCCAGCACCCCCCCCCCCAGTTCTGGGGAAACTGCAGAGAGAGAGAGGAGCTGGGGCACCGCGTAGAGACTCTGTCTCCAGGAAAACATGGTCCAGTGAGAGATTGTCACTAAGAACCAGGAGCCCAGATGCCTATATTTCAGTAAAAAACAAACTTTCCCGTAACTTCGGAACTTGTCTGTGTCTCTAGTTCTGTGAATGCTTGTTGCTTTTCCTGTGGTTAGTGGGAAAGTGCTGAAGAAAACCCTAAAAGATTTTGTGCCTGAGAGGGGAGAGGCAGAAGCCACAAGAGGACTTCCTGTTGTGACCGAGAACGGGTGTGTCCGGGGCGGCCAGTGAGTGGGTGTGTCCGGGGCGGCCAGTGAATAGGTGTGTCCGGGGCGGCCAGTGAGTGGGTGTGTCCGGGGCGGCCAGTGAGTGGGTGTGTCTGGGCGGGAGGGGCTGGAACCCACACCCAGGCCCCGCAGACCTGGACTCACGGCTGGCAGGATGCATTTGAAACCAGAGCACAAGCTGAAACAGAGCACCTGTTCTAGGATGTCGATTTTATTCAAGCTTTGGGAGTGGGGTGCAATGACAGACCCACGATGAAGACAAAATATGACTAAAATATAAATTCACATGAATTAAGGTAAACCATGAGGCCAGAGACATGAATCAACTTTGTTGACTGTTCGAAGGGTCCTCTCTTCAACAGAAGTGTGCTGAGTGGGTGGCCTGCGTGCTCACCAATACACTAAGGCAGCTGCTCTCAACACTTCCCATCACAACCTCATGCTCACATACACAGATGTGACAAACCTCCAAGAACTGTGTAGGGACCTAATGTGTCAATGGCACAACAACTAGCCACACACAGGTACCAAGTGACCCTGTTCCTGAGGCAGAGACAAGATACATTGTAACTGCAAAGTATCAGCCGTCACCTCTACCACCTTCCATCAAGTAAGCACATGGTTGTGCAAGATAATTAGTAACGTTTACAGGGATACTTCTAAACAGGGCCTAAAGTACTTTTCTAAAATCATTTTAAAACTTTGATATTTTATTATTACCATGAAAGTACTCATAGATCGATCACCTGCCCAGGTGGGTCACCACACCTGTGCCCTCAGCATCAAAGCCTGACTGGCCAGCAGTCGGGTGCACCTGCTGACCAAGTGAGAATGGAGCCAGGCCAGCATTTCTACAACTGACAATTAGGACGATGGTGGAGAAAAGCAGGAGCCCTTGGAAAGCGCAGACGGAGAGCCACCTCTGAGCACGAGGGGCTGGGAAGGCTGGCTCTAGGAGGAGTGTTCCTGTCATCCTAAGACAGGTCCTTAGACACGAGCGTCCAGCCAGCAGGCCCCACACACTGGGCTCTGAGCTCGCGGGCCACCGGCAGCCTCTGTTACAGCGAGATCTCCATCAGAGCAGGATTTCCGCCTGTCATCGCTGGTACTCGGTGCCTGGCACACAGCCAACTCTTCATCAATTTGTTGAATGAATGAATGTTTTGTTACAGCATGAGCTACAGTCATCAGCACACAGAGAAAACAGCTATCTAGTATTTAGTAACCATGGAAACGCAACCACAGCCAGGCTTCCCGGGCTCCCTCCCGCAAGCCCCCTCCAGAGGAGGGCAGGGCTTCAGGAGAGCAAACTCCGGTCTCCATCCTGCAGCCTGTGGGCACCTGCCCATCTTCTTGCCTTAAAACAAAAGCAACCTAACCAACCCCAAACGCTTCCCTTGGCTTCCCCTCTCCAGCCTCAAGGGGCACCTGTTACCAGGTAAGGAGCACTAGGCTCCGACACCAGCACCCACAAAACCCAGCACCCATGAAAACTGCTGTTGTGGAGACCGTCTGCGCCTGGCATTCCAGCCCAAGGACACTGCTGGTGACGGTCTTCTCCTTGGACAGCCTCCCGGCCTCTCAGGGGCCCCCTGTCCAGAGTGGCTTAGGCTTCCCTGTGCTCTTCCAGGAAACCCCGGCAGCCCTCAGAGGGAGGAGCCTGGAACCACCCTCAGCCTGCCCAGGGGCGCGGAGAGGTTCGAGGAATTAAACTGCAGCAGGCCCCGTTCACTCACTCCTCAGCCCCAGCAGCCGAGGGGGACTCTGAGGAGGCGTCACCAAGAGGAACCTACAACCCACAGCCGCCCTCCCATCCTGAGACAAAAGATAAAGCTGAGCAGGTCATATGCTCCAGTGATTTTCTAAACACTGTATGTAAATAAAATACACGTAATAACATCAATTTCTGGAGTCTGACACTGAATTGCTCTGGATTTTTTGGGGGGGCGGCACTAACTCACACTTTATCAAAAACATCCTCAAAGCACCACAGCGCTGCTTTCCCTCATCACCTGCACCATCTGCGACCCGGCAGGACCGTCCACGGGCAGTGTGCGTGACACTGTCCTCGCGGCACAGCCCCCGTGACCCTGTCAATCCCAGAACTTACAGCCACCCTCAGTTTTCTGCCAGAGTTTCCCTGAAACCAGCTGCTGGTGACCACGACTGGCTAGAAAACAAGGAGCTGGACTGTTGCGGCCTCTGGCTCCGGGGTGGGGCACCCCCACAGCGTCAGGAACCACACGGAGCAGAGAGACTTCAGTTTTACCTGAGTGACCTTTCTGCATGAAACTCGAAGATAATCTCCGTGCCTGCTGGGAGGCACAGGCCAGGGAGGTTCCTGAGCGCTCACAGCCACCAGGCCCTTCCAGTTACCAGAGAAGATGCCTGCGGCACAGACGTGGTGGGCGGGCGCCCGTTTCCCTGTATTACTGATGAGAAGACCAGTAAGAGAGTGAATGAGCTGTAGGTCCCAAGGCCCAAGCACGCTGAGCGCCAGCCTCGGATTTTAGTATCTTCACTCAGTAAGCAGGCGCAACCAGCAATGAAAACACCAACTAAAAGAATGCTCAAGCCTGAATCGAGCTTTAACTTAAAGCCGGGACATGAAAGGGAGCATCACAGCCAGTTTGGGTGTAAAGAAATAAATTTCCAAATACCTGTAGTTCCTGGGAGGTCGCATTGGGACACAGGTGAGAGCTGGGACACGGGTGTGATGGGGAGGCACCGGGGGGCCGGGTTCCACTCGGCCTCCGTACACTTCACCTGGCTGGGGGGCCCCCTCTTCAGGAGCTGCTCCCACAGCTGTGAAATGGGAACACTGCCCGCGTCACCGGGCAGGGCCGGTAGTCTGTACCGGGCGGCGGATCCCACACGTCCACACGCGCTTTCTGTGCATCTCCCCCCTGCTGGGCTGCGCGTCAGGAAAGTCACCTGGATCCGCAGCCTGGAGCCTGTCCCCTCTGGCCCCGTGAACACAGTGATGTCCAGGTTATCTGTGTTCACAACCGGCTTTATTTTATAGCAACTTCCCGTAACAATGAGAAAGTTAAAGTGTTTCACATGCTTCTAGTATATTCTGAAAAACCTATAAACATGATTTAAAAAGTCACCACTAAGAAGTTCCCACTAAAAGCCAAGACAAGGGATGAACAACAATCACGACATCCCTGCTGTGATGTCACTCAAACCCATCTCACAACTTAAAAAATCACACAAATGTGCATAAAAGACAATCCGGAAGGTTAAGAGCACAGTCTGAGTCGAGCTGTCGGGTCCACATCAAGCTTCTCTGCCAGGAGCTGTCAGGCTCCGGCCTCTCCGCGTCTGTAAAACAGGACAAAGCAGCTCTTCCCTCACTAGGGCACAAGGCTTGCAGGAGCCGAGTGTAAGGAGTGGACCCCGCAGCCGCTCAGGGTTCACTGTCCCTGCTGCTCCCAGATGGAGAGGTCTGCTGGGCACAGGCTCAGCCGCCCGGGAGGCCCAAAGAGTTAGAAACTCTGTCTTTGGCCAACATAAAACGTGGCCCACATGGTCCACCTCACACAAAATGATACATTGGGGGCAGAAAGTCAGCCCAGGAATAAAGTGAGGGTTAGGGAATCCAACGTCAAAGCAGACTTGACTGCAAATGCAAACCCTGCTGATGCTCAATAAATGATTTATAGATGAGATTTGTATCTAAGAAAGAGCTGAGAAACAGGGAAGTGGGGGGGCACTGGCACTATGGGAACCTCACTCCTCGGGGCTCAATGAATGCCCCCCACCAGCAACACCCAGCCAGCACGCCCACTGGGAGTGAGAAGACAGCCCGTGAGCTGGAGGGGTGTGTGTGTGTGTGTGTGTGTGTGTGTGTGTGTAAATGTGTGTGAGTGGGTGGGAATATGTGTGTGTGGGGGGGTGAGTGTGTGGGGGAGTGTGGGGGAGTGTGTGGGCGTGTGGGGGGAGTGGGTGTGAGTGGGAGTGTGAGAGTGTGGGGGGGAGTGTGTATGAGTGGAAGTGTGTGGGCGTGTGGGGGGAGTGGGTGTGAGTGGGAGTGTGTGTGTGGGGGGAGTGTGTGCACATGCGTTGGGAATGGTAAGAAAAACAATTTCACTTGCTCCCTGTACGGCCAACCATTTGCTCTCCTTAGATAAGAAAGTTCTACTAATTTGTTTTTAGTAATTAAAATCTGAGGCATTTAGCATCTGGGGGTTGAGAAGAAAGCTCCACATGACACACTGAGATTCTGAGCACATTTCTTTGGCAAGTTGCTCATTTAGAGATAAGCTGACTTCAGACACTAATGGTTTTGTATCTTATCACCAAGACTTGGCCCAGGAAGTGAGAGGGAGAAAGCACAAAGTTCCTGAGCATCAGCCTTTCTTCTTTGAAGCCAAACCGCCTTTCTGGACCTGTGCCCCCAACGGGCGGCTCTGCTCTCATGTCTGCATATTTATTCAGCATGCTCCTGGCAGGCCCTCCTGCAGCGCAGGGAGTGTCCAGTGTCCACTCAGAAAACCGCCGGATAATTCCAGTTTGCATGGTGCAAATGACAGGCTAGCTGCCTCATTTATTGGTGACGAAATCGACAGCCAGTTTTCACAGTCACAGCAGGCTGGAAAAACGTGCTTGGGCAACCAAGACTCAAAAGGACGTTGCTCTGTTTCTTATCAGCCTCGCCTGGAAACCATAAGCACGTTGTCAGTGCTCCCAGGTATCTGAGTAACTGACCCCAGCAATCAGATCCCCGCAATCGGGTTGAGCGCCTGGTGGTGGGGAGAGGGAGGGGCGAGTCTCCTCCACCAGAACCTGAGAAGGCTGCAGATCCTGCTGGGTGCTGTGTGCTCAGCAAGGAATGACAAGCAGCTTCAGTCCTGAGTACAAAGAACAGTGATGTGCTAGAGAGTTTCGTGTGAATGTGCTTCCGGTTGGTGTAATCCCATGATTAAGACAGTTAAAAAGTCCTATTCCAAATCTGTTTGAAAGTCAAAAGTTTCTAGAACTTGAGCCCCAAATTATTAAGAGTAAAAAGAAAAAAAAAAGACTGATAGTGAAATTCATAGCTTCATGCTGTCCAGTAATCACCAACCCTGTCCAAATTATGTGAAAAGAACCCCCAAATAGAATTAAATCTGAGGTTTCACAATTAGGAAACAATATAACCGAGTGTCATGAAACAAAGTATCCTATGTATACATTGTATGTAGAAGATATAACAATGTATAACAAAGTAAAGAAGTCTATATTCATGTGTATTTATGAAAAGGCCTTTATAAACCATAGGAAGTCAAAGACTGCTTTGCTCATTAGAGGTTATCCCTGGGGAATGGCCCTTCCTTACACAATTAAAGTTGAGGGAGGAAAGGCACTTTTTAATGGTAAATTAGATTAAAATTATTTTCAAAACTGTTCTCTAAGTATATCTACTGAACTCAAACATGCCAACTACTTTGCCCTAATTTATTTTCTCCACTTTGCAAAATACTTTTCTCCCAGCAGTTATATCTTTTTTTAAAAATAAAAGTTTCTCTTTTAATGTCAGTTAACAGATATTATTTCTCTTTTCTGAGCCTTCATGGCTTTTCATTTGCATTTCTGTATAGTTGGTACCCAGGTTTAAAATTCCAGGAGTTTAGAAGTTTAAAAAACAAATTGTTTCAATAACTACAACTAAATTTAGCCACAAAAAATACTTTTCAAATTAAATTTTTGGAAAGTTGCTTGAGCTTGAAGGGAACCAAGAAATGCCAACCTCTTCTTTTCCCAGGTGAGAAAACAAGACCCAGGAGATGGCGTCAGAGCCTCACGAAGCGACAAGACCCTAGTCTGTGCTCTACCCCACATCACATAACTCTGAAAGGTACAGTTTCCATGGTTCTAGTAGCAATTTCAAAATAACAGGGAAATGAACTGCTCTCAAGGTGACACATCACCTGCCCAAACCGCCTTTGGGACCTAATGGTAACAGTAAGGTAGCCGAGCCTCCTGACCTCATCAGCACCTGCTCAATCACAGGTGTGAGGGGTGGTCAGCGGTGTGAGGGGTGCGACTCCACGGCTGCCTGCAGTGATGTCAGTGAGAGCTAATGTTACTGAGGGCCTCATCATCTCATCTAATCACCACCACTCGCCCCATTTCCTAGATGGGAAAGTTGAGGTTCGGAGAAGCAAGTGCCTTCCCTGGAGTCCAACAGCAGGAAGTGCTGGCAGGTCTGACTCCTGGCGCCCAGGCTCATCATCGCAGCCTGTGCTATCTTGAAGGAGCCACGTGCAGTTCAGAGCCGCGTGCAGGACCAAGGGCTGGAACGAGAGGCTGGACCTCGTCCCGACCAAGTGTGGTTGCGAGGCTGTGAGCCTCACACGCTGGGGCGGCTGGAGTGTACCGGCTGTGGCTCCCAGCCCCAAGGCCCAGACCTTCCTGCAGCAGCTCTGAGGCAACCCCTTCTCCGGGCCTCCTGACCCACTTCCTAGCGCACTGTGGTTACCTGACAGGCAACAAAGGCTTTTATTCTGAGCTCAGCACAGAGATCTGGGGAACGGCCAGTGGGAGCGCTGAGGCGGCGGAAAGTCCTGCGTGCTCTCTGACCGGAACTGGGGTCAGGTCCCCAGCTGGGTTCCCGGCCAGTCTGCACCCTGCTCTCCACCTGAGGGAGCTTCCAAAACTTCCCCCACCTCACCTGCCCTTCTCCGGGTCACAGGGCCGGCCTCGCGGCCTCCCGGCGCTCTCTCCCCGCCCCTCACCCGAGGCCACGAAACCAGCCCGCAGGTCCCTTTCACCTGCTTCCTCCTCGGCACCGTCAGGCCCCGGCGGACGAGCTTCCCGGGAAACACTCCCTCCCCCCCGCCCCGCCCCGCCCTGTCTCCAGGTGAACTGCTGCCTGGCCATCTTCACGGGCTTCCTCTGGGCAGCCAGCCCTCCCTCGGCGTGTCCTCGGAGGCCGGACTCTGCCCGCCCGCAGTGAGGGCGGCTCTGCCCATCAGCACACACCCTGGCATGGACTCTCTGCCAGAGACCAGATGAAGAGCTCAGAGACGACCTCCCGAAGCGCTTGTTTTCCTACAGCCGATCAGCCAACTCCTGGGACTCTGCCCATGGGAACCGACATGCCCAGGCCATGGTCAAGCTCGGTGCCTGAAGCACTCAGCACTCTGTCCTCTGGGCTGATGGCCCTGGATTGTCCTTGATGACAGCCAGACATTGTTTGGCACCAAAACATTGTCCTGAGACCGCACTTCTGAAATTTTAACACCGATGAACAGGGAAACCTGGTCAGCTCACAATGATGTCTACTTCACAGGGACTCTGTAAACCCTGTCAGTCAGTCAGACACAACGCCGTGGGCAAAGGCGGGCAGAGCTAGAAAGGCTACAGGTGGCGAAAGGAACCAGAGCGGAGAGCACTCGGGCCTGACTTCTGCAAACAGCACATTTTCTTCTGCAAACAGAAGAGGGGTGACTCCTCACTGCAGAGGGGGTCAGACCACCTGAAAACATCTCACAGCCTCACAGTGGAGGCAAAATGAGTCTTCTAGAGAGAAACCGCACTCAGCGCTCTGAGGAAAGGCAGGGTGAGCAGGCGGAAGAGAAACTCGAACCGAGTGGGGGGGGGCGTGTGCCTGGGGGAGAGTGGGCGTCTAGGGCGGGTGCTCTGGAGGGGCAGGGCCATCACAGGGCGTCTGACCTACGGGGAGTGTGGGCTTCACGAGGATGGGAAAGGACTCAGGAACAGAGCGTGTCTCAGGCCTCACTGCCCAGCCCTCCCTCCAATAGCAGCAGAGAAAGAAGACAGAGCAGGAGCCGGTCACAGGAGGCTCTGCAGAAACTGGACACTGCGACGGTGGCCTGACCCCGGCTGGCAACTGTGGGGGCCCCAGGCCAGAGAGAAGGGGAGAAAGCTGAGGGGATGCTGGGAGGCCGTGGCAGGAGGACGGCTGTGCACCTGGCCACCGGATCCAGGAGGCTGTGGTGGCCGCAGTGCCTGGTGGCCGACCTCCTGGAGACTGTCCCGAGGTAGCTGCACGCAGGGCTGTCACTGAGGCCCAGACACTCCGGGCGTCAATAAGACCAGTCAGCAGAGGGACAGCCAATGTTCCCTTGTGCAGCCTTTCTCCAGGCAGTGGCTTTAACCTTTCCAGTGTGGTTACTTAGGGATTTAGGCCCATGGTGGGGGAAAAAATAAAATCTGAAAGAAATGTATTCGGAAACTTCCAAATATTTGAAAATTTTATATGTGATAAAGGGGCTACTTCTAATCAATAAACAGTTAAACAGCGCTGGGACACATAGCCAGTCATTTGGATGAAATAAGTTAGAGCCCAGTGTCACCCTGAAACACCAGATGGACCAAAGGTTAAAGTATTTTTTAAAAACCTACAAAAATACTATCAGGAAAACCCGATGAGTTTTTTATAACTTTGCAGCAAGAGCTACTCCGCACAGCGTTGCCCATTCATCAGGTGCTGATTTAAGAAACACACCGATACTCAGTCCTCACACCCGAGGGCACCTTCACCTCACAGCCAAGGACGCCTGACCTTCCCAGTCACTCCCGAGAACATGAGGCAGACTGGAGCTCGGTCTCCGTGCCCTTCACCTTCTAAGAGGACCTCGTCTGAGACCTAACACTGAGAAAGTGAAAGAAAATACCATCACTCAAATCCCTACGTCACAACACAAAGGTGGAGAAAACCGACTGCAATAAGCGTCAGAGCTTGGATTCTAACCTACCAAGGACACGAAAATCAGTAAGAAGGAATGAACAAGCCTCTCCTGCGTGGGAAAGGAAAGGCATAATGTGTCTGAAATTGTCAGCAACAAGCTGCTCAGTGATGCTGAATCACTGAGAAACATGAGGACAAGACCACCCTCCACCCACCAGCTGGCACAGGTGGACAATGGACCACGTCCGCTGTGGGCAGGAGGTGGGCCCAGGCCTCCCCTGCGCTGGCGGCAAACGGCAACCAGCTCAGAGCTCATCAGGGCAAGTGGCTAGATGACCACATCCTTTCACCCAGCAGCTCTACTTCTGTATATTCATTTTACAGAACTAAACACACAAATACATGAAAACGTATACACAATGGTAGCCCCTGAGGCTTCACAGAACAACCAAAAACCAAACAACATAAGTGTCTAAAAACAGGAAACTGGTCCATGAGATGTCCACACGATGGACTACCATGCAGGCATGAGGAAAGACGCTCTATACCCATGAGTGAAACAACCAGAAAAGACAAGAAACCAGCAGGTCTATAGCAGTCTACACGGCACAATCCTTTCCGTTAGGTGAGAAAGACACACATTTTTGAAATAACTGTTGCTTTCAGAGGGACTGACTGATCATTTTATTAAAGACAATTCTATAAATTCTGAATCCCACACACGCCATAAGGACTTTTATAACTGCACGGAGGTACAGTGTCCCAGAATAACTGAAACGTATTTCCAAAATTCAAAATAAATTTGGATTAAACACTACAGCTTTTTCAGAGATATTAATACCTACATTAATGTCACATCCTTAAAAACCTAAGGTTCAATAAAAGTAATTTGATTTATTGCCCAAGAAGAATTTAAGAAAACCAACAGAAATCCAGAAAATAAATAACAGATGTAGCCAATTATTTTGGAGAAGGGAAAAAAAATAACTGTGAAATGTCTGTTTCAAAACATTTATCATTGTAGAGCATGAAGACATTACAATGCTTTCACAAGTAGCATCTTATTAAACCAGAAACCCCTGTAATCAGAAAACGTGGTCAGTGTTACAAAGCTGAAATTTACCGCCTGACTCCTCAGTCTGACCAGGAGATAAACCAGTATATTGGTGGTGGTTAGTTATTAAGTATTTTAAAGAAACTGCAACGTATAAAATGGCCAACAAATGAAGCAAAAACAAACATTTTCCCACATAAACAATCCATAAGACATTTCTGATGAGCGGCGACCAACTTGATGGAATTCTACAGAAAACGCATTAATTCAGTGTTGTCACAGCTACAGGACTAACTTTCAGGTGATCTAGCCATTTACTTCGTTAAGGATCCAAACACTTTCTACAGCTCCCCTGGTAGGAAACGCTCCGAGCACTGCAAGCTTTCTAACTTCAGCCCCGAGCGGAAACAGGACAACCCTGCGAGAATGAGCCACCGTTTAAAAAATCACATATAAACTGATCACATTCATCTTACAAATAGGGAAACAGATGCCCAGGAGGCACTGCTGGACAGTGCCGTGATGCAATAAACGTATAATCCAGACGCCATGCAGGTGTGCGAGGTACGCGTCCCGACACCAGGTGGCCCCCGACAGCAGCGAGTAGCGTCTCGCTCTCCCGCCCTGGCCGGCTCTCGGGAACCTTGCTCACCGGCCGCCCTTCTCACTGGCTGCTTTTAACTGCAGCCTCTCAGGGCCACCACCCGGCAAGGCTGTGAGAATGCCTTAAATAAGTGTCGCGAGTTCCGAGCAAAAGCCCTTGGACTCTTCTGAGTGTAAAATCAGAACTTCAAAGCGCAGGTTTAGTTACTGCCTCTGGCGGCTCAGAGCTTTCTCCCTCGCTTCTTAGCACTGAAGCAGCTCCAGATAAGGGTGCTGCAGGCTCAGTTACCACAGCAAACCTGAAACGTGTCCTGTTACGTGGGCTCTTGGCTCTCCTGGGTTCTTGAAATCTCTTGTAGCACTTGCCCAGCAAATCTTTTCTTTAATGCAAAGGTGAACTTCTACTCGTCCGAGCAGGATTATTGTCAATAACAAATTAATGAATTTTGGGTGAAGTGCAGTTATTAGGACAAGAATTCTAAATGTGGCATCTTAAGTTTCCATAACATTGAGAACTCGAAAGAGGGAATCATTATATTAATGCAGAACACAATTTTGTGCATATTTACTTATGTATATGCGCGCACACACAGACACACACACTCAGCTCCCTAGGAAGTGCAGAATTACACACAGACAGCAAAGGCCTCTTTTCTCTGTAGGTCACCACGCAGTGTGGCTATTTCCTCCATGCCACGTCAGCTGTCACCCTCACTGGAGGCACCTGGCATGCCTAACAGATGCTTCCCAGTGGATCTACCACGGGCAGCGATCTGGAAGAGCCAACTGCCTAGGCTTTTGCCAGATGACCTCGTCTCGGCTAGGCCCTCACTGTGTCTAGACAAAGGGGAAGAACAGGTCACCTGCTAGGTTGAACTTGCCACATTACTAGCACCCTCACCTGCTTATTCAGCAGCATGTGCTGAGTGTCTACTCTGTGCCAGGCATCCTGCTAGATGCTGGGTCTCCATCCAGCCACAGGCCCTGCCCACTCAGGACTAAGTCTTCTGGGAAAGGCATGAGATAACATGTAAAATCACATCAGTGAGCTAAGATCTGAACAATGACAAGCTGACTGGGGAGTGTTCCTGGCAGAGGGTGCTGGCACATACAAAGGCCCTGTGGCAGGCGGTGTTGTGCTGAGTTTGAGGAAATCAAAGAGAGCAATTCTGCGGGAGTAGGGACGAGTGTGGCTGGAGACGGAGGCAGGCAGGGGCCAGACCACATGGGGACTCCATGGACATGTTACAGATTCTCTGGTCTTTATCCAAATGGAAAGCATTTGGAAGTTTTAAAATTATTAAATTTATTAATTTTTAAAAATTAAATTTATTTTTTAGAGGAAAACTTATAATCAGATTTACATTTTTAAATAAACATTTTGGCCACATAACATGGAGAACAGACTGGAAGGGAGAAAGCAGGGACAGGGAGCAAGTTAGCAGGTGATACATGAGTCCACATGAGGCACCAGGGAAGCAGCCTCAAACGAGGGGCTACATCCAAGGAGTTCTCAAGATAATGCCTAGGTCCTGGTTCTGCTATTTCATGAGCAAGGAGCATGTTAGTGGGACAGGTACAGAGAAAACCCTGGTTTCAGATACCTGAGTACAAATGTGTCCTGTGAACAGTGAGGTCTGGAGTTTAGGAAAGGTCATGGCTCGAAAAATAAACTCTGCAATCCTTTGTGAATGGCCAATAATTGATCTACAGACATTAATAGGACTGGCAAGGGCATGCGGGGGGGGGGAGGGGTCAAAGAAGACAGAAGCCCTGGGACCCCCCAGGATCTGATATTGATGTTCAAGAGGAGGATGGGGGGGCCATCGAGGAGAATCATCAGGGTTCACAAAATCAGAAGGACCTGCCCATCAGCCCAAACAACCAGACACCTTCAAATACCAGAACCTCAATCTCCTCACTATTTGCCAGTTTGAGTATGGCTCCAGTTACTTTGTAACTACACTTAGTTACTAAACTAATTAACTTTTACATTATATAAAATTAGTCAATATTATCAACTCAGCTGTTAAACACCAACTACTGCTACTAAGTATCAAGCAATGTACCAAAGCTCCTAAGAAACAGTTCTTGCCTTCAGGCCTGCCTTAAGCTAGATCTTGATTAACATCACAACACAGTAAACTTTTGTAATCATCTGATACACTAATTTTAAAACTACCTTGAGAAAAAATAATTCACCCTAACATTCATGGGCAACTAGTACTATTCATGGGTCCCAGACGCTAGACTGGGTGGTGTGAAGAATCAGACAAAGTTCCTTGTCTGTTAACGACGGACAGTTGTGACTCAGAGTGCTTGCTGTTGGACCAGTTTGCAGATTATTTGATAATATATCAGTTAAATGATTATTTGGGCACGAAAGAAAGGTAATGACCACATCTTGTAGTCTGGGGTAAAGCCTCCACCCACCGCCCAGCACCCACCTCCCTTGCTGCACACTCATCACAATGCCTACACGTGATAACCCAGGTTAACACACTAACCACTGCACTGTGCAAGCTTCAGGGACCTCCAGGCTCCAAGAGGTCTGACGTTCTCATTAATTGATAATTAATAATTTCCAGGTGACTGTACTTTCAGGAAAGTGAGTTTGCTAGGTCTTAAGAACTTAGCAGTTCCTGACACTCTCCCACGTCTCAATCTATTAAACCGAACTGATCAGACTGGTATTCCACAGGCCTCAATCACCCAGCAGAGCTCTCCATTCCAAGCATACCTGAACCAACTGGGATCCCCGCAGAGTAAATGAAGACGGGATATCTCCCTGGTTATCTTATGCCCTGGAGCGTATTTTACATGTCCTCATGCTGTTTTCTTAACCTTGCTGTTTCTAATAAGACTGAATTTTACAACCGGCATTGGCAGATGCCAAGTTTCTTGCTCCCCATGTCCCCGCTTTTATTTCTTCCTTCAAGAAAGAAAGAAAAAAATCACACCTGAGTTTGCAGTTTCATGTATATTCCTGTTGATTTAGGCACAAGAACAGTCTGGAAATAATCTGTACCGAAGCTCCTTTCCCCACCATGGGGGGAAAGGAAAGACTCTACTATGTCTGTCCTAAGAAAAAGGAAAGAGGCTGGAGGCAAAGGGCAAACACAGCTGACCAAGCAACAAGCAGAGAGGGGAACAAAGCTACCACCTCAGCTGCAAACCCGGGAGGACGCCTGGTCCCTCAGACGTTAGAGGGGTGCGGTAGGTGGCTACAGGTGGGACTCAGAGCACTCGTGTTTAATCTGGGGTTCCCTGCATCACCGCACTTAACGTGGTCTTGGGACACATGCTCGTCCCCCAACCCACCAACAGAACCGGCCGTGCACCCGCAGGCTCTCCTCTCTCACGCAGAGCAGACGGTGCCTTGCAGAGGCTGAGCGCTGGGAGGACGTCTGAGTGGCAGGGCCAGGGCCAGCCACACTGAACAGTTCTCTCCACGCGCGGAGGTTAAGGTGAGGGAGGAATGTGAACTTCTTCCACTCATGACCTAACACAGCACACGTCAAGAAATCCACGGAGCAGGGGCGCTCGCGTTCCCCACGCCCGCGGGGTGATCCGAGCGGCTTACCCGTATCGCACGGACGAGGCCGCGGAACAGAAGCCGTGCGTGACCTCCGATCGAGAGGTGCTGGCAACGGCACTGCAGAGAGCCTGTGTTCACTACAGAGCAGCCGCCTCCCTAAAAACCACCAGTTTATTGATTTGAAAGAGAAACGGAGGCAGCAGAGAAGGGAGGAGAGAGGCGGTCTGTGCAGTCAGGTGGGCCCGAGTGTGGATCCCATCTGTCTTCTGGTTGTGGGCTTTAGCATCGCCAATGAGTTTCTGCCCCAAAACCGAACTTATGACGCCCTGGCGGGTGGCAGTGACCACCCGTGGAGGGCAGGGCGGTGACTGCAGGAGCCGCCTGCTGCCAGCCTGTTCCTGGCCATTGCTCTCCTGTTTAAAAACGTCCTTGAAGCACTCCTGAGACAGCCTGGGTTTACCCCCTGCGTGTCCTCCCTCTGGTCTACCACCGGTCCCCACGTTCAGCAGCGCTAGCCCTGACTGCGGGTCAGAGGAGGTCGGGCTGAGGCCAGCAGGGAGCCCGAGGAGGGACTGGTCCCCCTGACACCACAGAGTGTCCGTTCCAGGGAGAGGCGCGGGCCTGCAGCTCCGAGCAGCACCTGCGCACGGTCACTTTCCAACGCCACGCCTTCCTACCACGTCTCCTCGGAGAAATGCCTCTTACCCAGAGAAGTGGGTTACAAAAGGCAGTGCTGTGCTGTCTAGCCCCGAGCGCCCGTGAAGGCCCGCTGCCCTCGGGGAGCCGTCCCTGTGAACGCCTGGCCACCCCAGCACTGCGTCTGGAATGCTCACAGCCGGCAAGCGCCGATCACCGTGGGCCTCGGCAAGCTGCACCGGCTCTCCTGCTCCTGCTGAAGGCAGAGGACACTCCTCTTTTTTCCTGTTTTGCAATCTTCAAGTGGACAGGTCAGCAACTGTCTCTAAATCACGCAACGTGGGCTTGAGGTTCGAGACAAGACGGGAGAGTATCTCCGGACAGGGCTGCTTCCTGCTTTTTGTCTCTAACAAAATGGAGTTATTATGGTGTATTGGAAATCGCAGATCAAGGAATGCTGGTTAACCAGTCACCCTTGCCAAAATCAGATAGGAAAAGAAAACAGAAGTTGGCAACGACTCTAGCGCTCATATTTCTCTTTCGGAATTATATTTAATAAGGCTAATCTTTGAAGAGTGTGTTAATTCTCTTACCTGATTTAAAATAGAACTCGGAGACAATTCACAGCTACAAAACTTACAAATTCATGCCTGACTAACATATGTAACTACCTCTATTGTTTTATAAAATCACCAACTTAAGTTTTTAAAAATTTATTTTTAGGTCATAATGTTCCTATACCCCCTCTAGTAAAAAAAAAAAAAAAAAATTGCTACATTGTATTTTTAGCCCAGCAGCTTCTAACAGGAAGTGAAAGCCTAGTGCTAGATGAGGTATAAAGGCAGCCTATGAAACAGCTTCGGTTTTAAACAAAAACCAACATTAACAAGCACAGACACCTTGTTCTTTCGTGGGGCCAGCAAACTGATAGGGTGTGTGTGGTTTTTTTTAAGTTACAAAAATAGGAGGGGGTAATTATATCTACCAAACTCACAATAGCCTGTTCAATGGAGAGCAACACTGTAATTTTTCTTCAAAGACAGTACATTGGAAGAAAAAGCCCCTGATTCTGTAATACAAGGAAAAATTCCAAACCCTTGGGCGCCACTCACAGGCACAAGGCTTTCACTGATTCCAGTTGTGACCCTGAAGAAGAGGGACAGACCTGAAATCTTCTCTTTATAATGAGTATTATTTATGTAACTTATGCTCCACAAATGTATTTTCTACACTTTCAATTTCCACATCCAAAGATTAAAAACTGAAGGAAATTCTGAAATAAAATATCACAGGATTTTCTTTAGACAGAAGGGGTCCCCAGACCCATGCTACTACTGCAACATAAAAATAGTTCAAAATCTGTTAGATTTTCCTCTGGAAAGTATGAATGTAACTATTGTCAAGAAAATTAAAATGTAGAGTTCAACTGAGATTTTACTGAACAGCTTACAATGGAAGTGTTTATACCAACAGATTCAAATGAACTTCAACCCTATTGACAAGGAAATGGGGGGGTCGCGGAAATCACTGTATTTCAAAAGCTGGAGAATGACCCTTTGACATAAGAGCTTCAGGCACGACACCCAGGTGGGCGCACGAGCACTCAGGCCGGTGAGACCCGTTTTTAAAGACCACGGTGCTGCTTGGCCCAGGGTCGCACCCACGGCGGCGACGCGCCCTAGAGGGGACCTGGGCGCACCCCCTCCGTCCGGCTGGACCCACGTTCGTTACGCGGCCCTGCAGCCACCGCCGACGCCGAATGACCGACCGTATCCAAAAAGGGGGTCTCGCGAGAACAGGTAGAGTGAGTGTGCCAGGCCTGGGGCTCCCCATTTTCATCTGGAGCCTCTTTGCGGGAACAGCTGCTCTCAAAGCACCCTCTCGGGAGGCTTCGCCCGGGGCAGGAAGGCCGGGGCGCGCCACGGGCGAGACCGCGGCACGAGTGCCCACGGACGACCCCGGTCACGCGTGTCCCTTGCTCCCGGCGTAGCCGTGGCTCGGTGCGGTCATATTTTTTAGGATTTTTTTTTGGGGGGGGCAACCTCCAAGTAACATACTGTGACTTTAGACAAATAATCAAGTTCAGAACAAGTGCCAACCGCTCAGCACATCTGCCGACACCGAGGCCGGCGCCGCGCAGCCCCCGGGACCGTGGGCACGAGGTCGGACGGCAGGGGCGGCGGTGACCGACTCCGCTCGGCAGCTGTCAGGCGCCCGGCGCGCGGGGCGCCGCTGCCACCCGAAAGGCTCCTCTCCCGCGGGGACCTGCAGTCGCCTGACCTGCGCCCCGCAAGCCCCGCTGCACGAGCGCCCTGTCCCCGCACCGGCCGTCCCGGCGGCTGCTCGGAGCGGGGTCCCGAACCTCGCCGGGACGCAGAGAGGCCGGCACGGGGGGCCCGCGCCGAGCGCAAACTGCCACGAAGTCGCCGCGGTGCAGCGCGTCCCCCGCCCGGAACCGGGCCGGTCCCGCGGCCGTGACAGGCTCCCGACCGCCCCCGAGGCCCGGCCCGCACCTGCCCGCGCTCGCCCCGCAGGCCCGCGGCCTCGCCGGTTCCCCCGCGCCCCGGGACGGCGCCGGGTGGGGGTCCCCGCGGCCCCCGCGCGCGCCTGTCACTCGGCCGCGAACAATCCCAGACGCGGTCCCGCGGGCGCAAGACGCGCGGTCCGAGCGCCCACTGCCCGCCCGCCCGCCCGTCCCGCCCCGTCCGCCCGCGGCTCACCCGGCGGCTGCAGGAGGCTCGGTCCCCGCGGCGCTCGGGGGGCCGCTGCTGCCCGGCTCGGGGGCGGGGGCGCGGCTCGCGGCTCCGGGGGGCGGCGGCTCGGGCACCGGCTGCGCAGCGCTGCCGCCCGCGGGCTCGGGCGACGGGGACCGGGACGGGGAGCGGGGCGGGGACGGCGGCGCGGGCGGCGCGTCCAGCTCCACGCTCCGCACTTTGCGCAGCTGCCGCCGCCGCCAGTCCGCGCGCTCGCGGCCCCCGCCCGCCTGCAGGGACCCCCCGCCCGCCTCCGCGCCCGCGAGTCCCGACGACGACGCGCGAGTCCCCGCCGCCGCCGCCATTTTCTGTCGCGGCCGCGTCCGCGGGGCGGAGGGAGGGGCGGGGGCGGGGCGCGCGGGGCGGGGCGCTAGGCCGCCTGCGCAGTGCGGGAGCGCGGCCCGCGGGCCTGGGCGCGCGCGAGGGCGGGGCTCCGGGCGGGGGCGGGGCTCCGGGGGGAGGGGCCGCGGGGGCGGGACGCGCGCGGGGAGCGGGGTTGGAAGCGCTCGGACCCTGGGGTCGGGGCGGGGCTCCGGGGGGAAAGAGCTGCGGGTGGAGGGCCGCGCGCGGGGGCGGGGACAGAGCTGGGGCGACACCGGGGCCGAGAGCCGGGACTCGGGGCGGCGGCAGCGGGCCCAGGCGGAGGGGGCGCCGTGCGCGCTGCCCCAGGTGGTCCCGCCGCCCCTGCGACAGGAGGCGCCCCGGCGGGACGGCCGCTCGGATCGCGGGGCGCGGCGCGTGCTGGGGACGCCGGCACCGTGTCCCATTTGCCGACTCCCCTGGGCGTTGGGCACTCGGCACGGACCACCCCACCCCCACCCCGACCCCGCCGGACGCGACTCAACGTCCCGCAGACGCGCTGCCCCGGACCAAAGAAACACAGGGTTTAAAAAGTTGCTGAGTCTTCTGCCCCCTCTTTTGCTACAAATAAAACTTCACGGCGTCCTGGGACCTACAGCTCCCAAACCGAAATCACGAATTTCGGACCGGACCCCGCGCCGGGCTGGAGAGACACCTGCTCCAGGTGTGCGCGGCCCCGGGTCACAGGGTAGCCCGCAGCGCGTGAGGGGAGGGGCGACGGCGAGCCTGGGGGTGCGCGGGGCCTGGGGCCTGGTCCGCCCCGCACCCCCCGACGCCGGGCCCGCGCCCCGCCCCACACTGCGGGCCGGCCCTCCAGCCCGGGGCGCGGCCACGAGGTGCCGGCGGTGAAAACGCGCGTTCACAGGTTAATGGTTTTCGACCTTTCATGGCGCATGGGGCCGCTGCTTCGCGTTCCCGTGTCCCCCTGTCCCCCCAGCAGCCGTGCTGGCGACGGGAAACCTCCCGCCCACCACCGGGTGCGTCCCCAGACTTACTCGGAAGCGCGGAGACGGCGGGGCGGGTCCCTCCTGAGCGAGGGGACCGCCCTGTCCTGTGCTCTTGGTGCGTTCAGACCAGAGTCACAACTGTCCACGGAATCACCCCGACTTCTTGGAACGAGATCAAGGGACAGTTCCTCTCCCGAACTGTGACTGTTAGTCCAGGAGGACGGGGACACCCAGGGGTTTTCATAACCGGCCCGATTTCATTTCAGCTTCGTGCTCTGAGTGCCCTACAACATCTGCCAGAAGATACTTCCACCGGGACAGATTTTGAAAGTTTGGGTAAATCCGTGAAGTGCACGTGCAGTCTGTGCTCACACGCGTTCCTGGTGGCAGCCGTGTGCCCGGCTCTTCCCAATGGCCCACCGAACCCTAAACTGAAAACGATACCTTCCTCTTTCCGGTTTAAATCGGAAAAAGACACCAAAAAAAACACCCTACATTTGCTCACCCGTGCTCAGGCACCTGTAACTGAGAAAGGAAGTGAATGCCTTTAGCCTTAAAAACATTCTGAAGTTTGGCCAGAATAGCAAAGCAGAAGGGATTCCAGCAAAACATTTCCTTTTGCCCTTCCTTTGTCCCTAGCGATGAAAAGGGGGGGAGTGGACAGGGGTTCCAAATGCCACCTAACCCCCCAGCCGGGTCCTCTGACCTCCGCGGCCACCTCCGCGGATGACAAAGCTCAGTGCTGGTCTCTTGCCTGGGGTTTGGTGCTTTTGAGCCATTTTCTCCTTAATCTTTTATGTAAATATTTGGGTTGTCATTACGCATCTATACACTGAGAAACCCTTTTTCTGTTAAGAGAAAAAAAGAACCTCAGGACCTGCTTGACTGAGGGCAACGTTGATACAATCTTAGGGAATGTAACCGAATGTAACCGAATGTAACCCGCGGGGCTGCCAGCGGTTGGCTCAAAGTGGGGAGACCCCAGCTCTGGTTTTGGAGCTGCTGGCTCCTGCCTTATATTCCTTCACAAAGGCAAACGTCAGACTGCCTTCGTTTGATTTCTTTAATGACGCAAAGGAAACCGAATTGCCAAGGAAGAAGCAATGTGACGTCAGGAGCAGCAGGCTCGGGGTCTCAACAATAATTATTTTCCAGCGGAGAAAAACCTTGGCTCAGCGGCAGCATTTACACCCCCGGAATCAGCATCTCTCCCAGAGCCGTGTGCTACACACTAACCAGCCTGCCAGCGCTCTTACCTGTTGGGTGGGATGACTCAGGAGCCTGTTCTAAAGTGGTTTCTGGATTTTTCCCTGAGGGATTAACTCCATGTACCCACGGTGGTAGCCAGCTAGGAAACACAACCCTGATCAGCTGCCTTCCCTGCCTCACTTCCCCCATCTCTGCAGCATCTCCTTCGCCTCCCACATCAACTCTTTGCACAGGAATCCCGTCACAAGGCCTGCTTTTAGAAACCCCGAGGAGAACGAGACTGGCAGTAAAATAAAGTTGAAATTACGTTAACCACATGGTGCTTAGTACGTGCTCTCCAAATATTAGCTCTTCCCCAGGCTGAAAATAATTCATGGCTGGAATAAACTCGGCAGTAATCACAGGTCAAGTAACCACATGAGGAATTGAAATTACGCATTTAAAACTCAGCTGTCCTAAATATACAAATCACTCCCAATGACTTTTTAAAACTTTTATTATTTTAAAGAATTTTATTACAATAAATAAAAACTTTACATATGGAGGCTTAAAGCAAATCTCCAATATCTCCAAAGAAACCAAGCTAGAATGTAGTCTAATGGGATGTGCAGACCTGCAGGGTCCCTCTGTCTGCCAGCAGCTATAGACCTCTAACAGATTTAAGGTCTCTGCCCCCCCTTATTGATTTTGATTTTATGTTAGTAACTGTCAGTTTTCTTTTATTTCATTTTTACTTTAGATGCCTATGTTGACCCCTTGTTTTACGTCAGCCTCAGACAGTGCTGTAGCCAGGATCTCACTTTTATTACCGTTTTAATAACAAATTGCAATGTTGGAGCCACTGGGAACCCTCAGGAGCTTGCTGTTGCAGAGCTGCTTGAAAAGATAACCTTTCTGACAGTTTTCTTTAAAAATAGCCTTTTGTGGCATAGAGGGGATAAATGGTGATGGGAAAATAAAATAAACATTTTTTTTAAAAATAGCCCTTAGTGATGTCTTTATGGCGAGATTATAAATGACATTTCTTACCTTGTTGTGTTTCAATAGCGAACAGATTCCTATCAGACAGTTCTCAGGACTGGGGATGTTTTGGAAAAGCCAAGTGATCATTTTCTGAAGAAATGGCACGATTTAGTCAGAAAAGCACCAAGCTGAGCGTAGGGAGTCCTCGGTTGGTCCCACCATGGTCTGTGTGGCGTCGGATGAATCATTCAGTCACTTCCCCTTCCTGGGTCTCAGTGTCTCCATTTTCAAAGAAAGGAGCCTGAACTAGATGACATTTAACATCCATGTTAGCGACAAAATTTTATGGAAGTCTGACACCAGTTCAAATTATGTAGCCATTATTTGCTGGTCCTGCCTCAACATTTCAAGGGCTGTGAGGCGATGGGAACAGAGGTCTCTGGTCTGTTTTCTTGCTGTTGTCTTGGGGTGGGTGTTGGATGGGGGAACTTTCACTTTTACTTCCATGTTGTTTTTTACATCTTAAAACAGGCATGTTTCTTTTCTAAAATAATAAATTATAGGTAACAAACCTGTCAATGTAAGCAATACATAAAATATAAAATAATAGATCTTTCAAACACGTGTGTCTTGCTACCAGTGATTTTGTCCTGGCTCAGATTTAGTTAGACTCATAACTTAACCTTTTGAAAATAAAAGTGTTTTTATAACAAGTCCACCAACTTACAAACATTATGAAGTTTACATTTCGGGCGGGGTAAGAGAGTGACATTAAATGCTAGCATATCAGATTCTCTTTTGGCAACATTACATTTTATAACATTTTACTTATGGTCCCCAAACTTCAGTTGCAAAACTTTGAGCCGTGCAGCCTTTGCACCTGGATCTGAAATTACAGCTTTGAGGAGCCCGATCCCTACAGTGCGTTCGGTGCACACTTTTCCGTGCGTCCAGTAATTAAAGTGTTTTTGCTAAGTTGAAAAAAAACCCAAAAAACTAAACTGAAAAAGAAACACAGCCGAGAAGGGGAAGCGGCCCCGATGCTTGCCCTTGGTGCAGCATCTCTGCATTCCTGCGGGTCCCCCTCCAACTGAGCTGGGAAGAAACATTGTTTCCAAGATGAAGTGAAAGCGGGGCGGGCGGCTCGGGGCAGGAAGTCCCTGCAGGGAGCCCGCCGCTTACTGGCAGCCGCGGAGGGCGGGGCCTCTGCCGCCTCCCGGGGAGCAGGGCTGCGCCCCCCAGCTCTGCAGACCGTGGAGCCGCTCACAGCCCATCCGGGAGGCCGAGGGCGACCAAGAGCAGCTGTCCTTTGAGAAGTGTTGCAAGCGGGGGGATGCTCGAGGCTCCCTTCTTTAGTGCTAAAGGGTTAGGGTGAAACGGGTGGGCGTTGTGTTTCTGCTCACTGACGTGTACCAAAATACTGGAATGCAGCTTACCTTAAGGTAAGGAAACCCTGGATTTGGCCGAGTACCACCACGGAAGGAAACTTTTCATCTTTTTTAAAATCACTTCTGATATCTCAGAGGATCTCAAAGTTCTGTTTTAAAGACTCATCTCCTCTAGAAATCAGATACTGGCTGGGCAGGGTCTTCTAGGAGAGGCCCCCCCCCCCCCAACAACAAGCTGCACAGGAAATAATCCCTCCTCTTCTTTGGTCTGATGTACTCGACGCCTGAACAGTCCAGCAGCCACCTGCGGCCACCCGGAGAGACATCCTGCTCAAGACAACAGGTCAGCGAGACAAGAACCTGTGTCCTTGCTTATTTCACTGAGCGGCTGGCCCTGCCCACGCAATGACCCTAGTCCAGAATTTTCATTTTGACATAACATGTCCCTATTTTTAGAGTTGTTTTTTCTTGGGTGTTCTGATCTGTAGCCAAAAGCACCCCGATTAGGGAAGTTTAATTCAGCGGTTTTGTTTCACAGATAAAGAAACAGAGACTCCGAGTAACTTGCTCAACACCCACCGCGATTAAGTGACAGACCTACAACTCAAATGCTGGTGTCCACATTCTCTCTGCCAGGCCTTAGAGAACATTCCAGCAGGAATCGAAGGGAACACGACCAGAGAGAGGCCCTGCAGGGAGAGAATCCGGGGCACTCGGGGAGAAGAGGGCCTCTGCTGGGACGTGCAGACCAAGAGGACAGGATGCAGCCAGCTGCGAGCGACTCTCCTGCCTGGTTGCTGACCTCTTAGCCCACCCCTGCATCCCCAGAAAGCCAATCAAAAATAAACACTGACCATGTCCCTGTCCTAGATACATAAAAATAACATTACTGTACATGACCAAAAGTGAACCAGATTCTCTGAATTTTTTTCCAGCTTCCAAAAATAGTCAGGACTTTCTGCCAAAGAGAGCGGGGCTCGGATTCCCATGAAGAACACATCAGTCCGTGGCATTTGCTCCAGTGTAGAAATAATTAGATGCACACTGAAGAGTGGAAGCTCAGCGCTCTCTCACCCCGCCAGCTTGACTCCTGAAAGGAAAGAGTCGTGGCCCCCACTACGTAGTGAAGAAAGCGCTGCCCTGGGAACCAGGAAAACTGGGTTCTGGTCTGTAGGACACTTGCCATTCTTTTCCGTCACCCGGGATCTGACCTTTATTTTTTTTACATGTTTGAGGAATCTCTCGTCTTAAGACAGAGAATCCCTCTTTCACTGTATAAACTTAAAAGGCCAGATACTTATTTTCCCAGCCTCCCTTGCAGCTAGAATTTGGGTATGTGGCTTACGCTCCACTGTGATGGCTGATTTGATGTCCACTTACTGGGCCTCAGGTTAAACAATATCCTGGGCGTGTCTGTGGGAGCATGTTTGTGAGGGTGTTTCTGGATGATATTAATATTTGAGTCAGTGGGCTGGGCCCAGCAGATCCCTGTCTTTCGTGGGGGTAGGCCTTATCCAACCCCACAAAGGGGCAGAGTAAGAGGAACTTTATCTTTCTGCCCGACCTTTGGATGTCTTCCTCCTGTCCTTGGGCGGAGACCGAGGCTACATCGCCAGCTGTCCTGGGCCTCCAGCTGGCCAGCTGCAGACCTGGGACCCCTCGATCTCCATAACTGTGTGAGCCAATTCCTTACAACCGAGCTTCTTATAATCAATCTTGTTCCTTGTCATATAATTCCTGATAATAAGTCACGATAAACCATCCTGATGGCTCCACTTCTCTGAGGAACCCAGACTCCAGGGCTCAAAGCTGGATGGAGGAGCCAAAGCTGTGATGTGGCCGGTACAGGCTCCTCTCGAAGGACTCTGACTTAATTCGTCTGCAGTTCACTATTAATATACCTCTTACTGTGACAGAGACTGCGAGAAAAATGCCCCAGGACCAACCATCAGAGGTGTCTTGACCCAAATGGACTGGGTTTGGGTTCCAGACGAGCACAGAACCAATTGTTGCTGCCACTCAGGGCTGCTCCTCTCCGGACTGGCCTTGAAAATACGGGGTGGGCAAGAGCGGGCTTACGGTCCTGAGTCCATGAAACAGAGCTTATTTCTGTATTTTTATTTATTAATTATTGTATTGTTTTTCGTATGAACACCTGTAAACCTACTGTTGCCCTGCCCTGTACATAGAAAAGTAAGGGTTAAGCAATGCTTCAGAAAGTTACTAAAGTGATTAGAAAAACAAAGTGAGAATTTTGAAATCCTAACTTACAAAATTTATTACTTCTTATTAACCCTTAAACGTCTCTCATAAAAATCATACGTTTGTTGTAATCATTAGCATCTTCTGGAGGAGACACAATAAAACAAAAAGAGATGTAGCCAGTGTTACACGTGACACGGAATAAATGGGAACCAGAATTGGGAACCAGGAGGTGGACTGATGGTGGTTGTGTATAAGTGAACCGTTTAAAACCCCCATGGATACAATGTATTTATTCATATGTAAGTGAACTGTTTAAAACCCCCATGGGTACGATGTATCCATAGGTGTGGATGCACATTCTTTCTGGACTGACAATCATGAACAATGGTTTAGTTTTCATTTAATGTTCAGTTTAAAGGTGTTCAGTTGAGCATTCTCACCATTTACTAATGACAGTTTCCTTTTAATAGAAACAGTGCTATCTGGGCAGTAAGGATATAGCCCATTTAAATTTTCTTCTATATTCTTCCTAATATTAAAAAACCTAATCACGCTATGTTAAAATTCAATATCATTACCCATTCTATTATTCAAAACATTGGGGAGGGCAGGGAGCCTTCAGAGTACGTTAGAGCTGGTGGAAAAACATTATGTGAGGGATTCTCTAGGAACCCAGACAGGTTTTTCCCCATTAGCATATTTATTCCACTGCCCACTCATGACCTGGAGATTTTAGTCTGGTCAACAATGGTATTCTAGTTTTTTAAAAAATTCTAAAATTTAAAAAAGCACATCAAGATCGACCAGAATAAGGTGTTGAATGCTAACAAGTCACCGGGTGGCCGCATCTTCCGTGGAGCTACAGGAAACCCGCCACCCAGAGCTCCATGAGGCTCCTGCAGATCTGCGGGGTGGGACGCCCTGCTCAGAGCCACGGGGACTTCGGTAGTCCTTTGCTCCTCAAAGTACTGTTTTGTGTTTTCCACTGTCCAGCCCCAGGGACCTTGACTGACAGGCCGGCCCTCTGTGCTGGGCTGATTCAGCATCGGCACCCGGGGCAGCCTCAGCGCAGACGGCGAGGACACAGAGGGGCAATGTCTGTGGAGCCGGCGGCCTCCCCGCTCCACGAAGAAGAAATGCCCCCATTGTCTCCCGAAGCAAGATCGCCGGATTCCCCAGAAACAAGCGGTTGTCCGTTGACTGTTATAAATAGACTCTAATATACAACCAGCTGTCTGAGAGTTTATAATGTTGACCAGAGGCACAGTGGGAACAGGACGGGACATTTCCACACAGCAGGACGGCTCCCTGCAGTGAGCGAGGCCGCGGACGGGAGCCCCGATGTACCACTTGCAGTGTGCCCTTGACGTGCGTTACCGAGCGTGTAGTAACCGCGCGCTTTCATCGGCTTCCCATTCCCGCCACGTCCCCGTGACAGACCGGCCGGAGCGAGCACAGGCACGCAAGAGGAAACGCTGGAGGAGTCAGTCCTCGCACCCCGAGGAGGCAGGGCTCGGAGAAGTCGCCTCGCAGGTCACCAGCCTCTGTGTCGTCACATCGCGTGTCGCCAGCCTCTGTGGTCGTCACATCGCGTGTCGCCAGCCTCTGCGGTCGTCACATCGCGTGTCGCCAGCCTCTGTGGTCGTCACATCGCGTGTCGCCAGCCTCTGCGGTCGTCACATCACTCCGTGACAGCACAGTGACACCTGAAATAGAAAGTCCCTGGACTGGAAGTCAAATGCCCTCGGTGGATATTTCCTCCAGCGTGATTGCTGATCAATGATCTTTTTGGTGTTTACTTCTCTGGGACTTTAGAAGATGTTTATTTATTTGCTAATAAAACGTATACATGTTCCTTTCTACTGATACGTGTGAGACACACAATAACAACAACTGAAAAGAGTTTAGAAAAGCAGGGACGGAGTTCTGGCGTTTTCTTCCTGCCCCGGTGACTTACGTTTGGAGGCCGCGGCTCTCACGCGACACATCTTTCCGAGAACGAGGCGCGATGATTGTAATTGGCATTTAGACGCATGTGCAAACTCCAGTGCTTTACATGTATTAACTGGCTTTATCTTGGTATCAGCTTTATGCAAGGGGGGTAATTATTACCTGCACTTCACAAACGGTGACACCGAGGCACAGAGGGTCACCTGACTCGTCCCGGCCACACGATCACAAAGCCAGAGGGACGGATGCGCAGCTGGGCTCAAGCTAAGCGGGAAGCTGAGGTCCTGGCCAGTTGTCACACAAATCCGTGGGGAACAGGGCCGCCTGTGCATTCGCCGCCACACACCTGGTGGTGCCTGTGTCTCCCCAGGCGTAACTTGCTCCCAACGCTTGTGTCTCCCACTGGAATGAAAACTCCTGGAGCCTGAGGACTGAAGAACTTTTGTGCTTGTGTCGCCGCAGCCCCGAGCGCAGTGCCCGGTGTCTACGAGGCACACAGCAGGCACGTGTCGAGTGAATGGCTGGTGAAAGAAAGAAGATTTTAAGCGTGTGTGGATGGATGGATTTACCCTAAAATACTAGACATCCACTGGCATTCGAATGTCCTTGAAGTAAGGACAGGAAGCTATCCTTCCAACAGAGACCTTCTCAGGCTTTCTTCCTAATGGGATGTTGCTCTGTTGCTAAACCAACACAGAAAAAACAGCCCGTTGGTGCGGCCCAGGCCCCTCGGGCAGGATCGCTGTCCTGCAGGAGCCTCCAAGCCTGTGGTTCTGGAGAGAGAAAAGGTGAGCTAGGAAGACAGCATTGTTTATGGAAAAGTACATCTTTCAGGAGCCTCATCTGTATTTTCTCTCCTAAAAAGAACAAAACAAAAAGAGAGCCTGCCCGCATGCCCTGGAGCAAACAGGTTTATTTCTTATAAGCTTGGCCTGGACGCCGGCAGGAAATCCCAGGATGGAAGAAGAAGTGAATGAGGGGCTCTCCTTCTGTGACATGGACCCAGCTGCCCAGGCCTCAGTCCAGTGCGTCCAGCATGCGGCCACCCTGCCGTCAGCAACGCGCTTTGTCACCGCACAAGCTGCCCAGCGTTCACCCGGGAACCAGGAGTCTGTGTATTTCCCATCTCACGTTTCGCGTGGCACAGACCACCCCAGGGTGTGTCCGCCAAGCCGGGGAAAGTCACTTCCGGCACCTGAAGCTGTAAAAGCTCCAGGGAACTTCGACCCAGACACGCGCTGATAAACTGTTTCTTCCACACCCCTTACTTCTGTCCGAAGCTTAAGGTGCAAAAAGCTCAGATAGGAACAGTGGCTGTGGAGTTGTGTCAGCAAAGCGGACGGTGACCTTGTGATGGGCTCCAGCTGAATACTATGTAACTGGTTTAATATATTATAAATACAGGGTGTCCTAAAAGATGTATACACACTGTAACAGCTGATTTCTATAACATTTTGAAAATGAGATGTATTTTAATAAACACTGCCTTTATAATTACTCAAAGTGTGTATACATTTTTGGGGGAGAGGCTGTATATAATTTTGTCTATTTTACATTGCTTTGTATTTTTTCAAATGAAAGATGATTTTATAGAAGTTGAATTCAGACTTTCTTTGTTACAATTATATGTAATATAATTATATAGCAACATTAACAATATATACATATTACATATAATATGTATTTTGATTGAGGGTGATTACTGTTGCTCTTTAGAGCTTTCTTGCAACAATCAAACACAATTACCACGCTGGACAACTTAACAGCTCATCAAGCCCAGTGTTTCTCTCTGGGCCTGTTTGTATTTTCCCTTCTCAGGACAGCAGCCGCCAGGGTGTTGACAAACCTTCACTGAACTGAATCACTACTGAACTACTTAGAAAGGTGGCATTTCCCAAAGGCATTACTAGCTCTAAAGGGCAGAGAGGGAGCAGGGTCCTGCCACTTACCTGCACCAGCCAGGCAGCATTCACTCACCTGAGAGCATCTCAGAGGCAGGTTCTCAAAGCTCTCGCTTCCAGGCGCATGGAGCCAACTGAAGATTGTGATAAAAAGGAGATTCCGACTCAGGAGCCCCGGGGGGGGGGGGCTGAGAACCCACAGTCCAGTGAGCTCTCAGGTAGCGATGTGGGAGCCCCCAGGCAGGACAGTGAGCCAGGACAACCCCGTGTCCCAGGGGGTGGGGCTTAAGGCCCAAGGGGGACAGAGGTGTGGCCTGGGCCCGCACGAGGCAGGGACCCCAAACTGAGACACCGTCATGAAGTTGGGACACCGTGACAGGAGGGTTCGAAAACCTCTGCCAGGGGAACTGGTCTTTTCCCGGGCTCTGAGTAGAAGGGGAGATTGTGGGGGGGCCTTTGACCCCCAGCTGGGCATGAAGTGGAGCCGATTTAACACCCCTAAAGGATGTGAGATCCCAGAGTGAAACCCCTGGCTCCCCGGGAAAGCAGAAGCGAACATGAGACCTCCCATGGGATGTTCCCCCAGCCCAGGTGGCCGACGGGCACCAGAAGACCAGAGAGAAAACGTGTGAACAAAAGAGATTTTCAAACAAGGAGAGTCTATCATTCAAAAGACCTTGGCAAAGGAGCCGCTGAAGGTTGCAAAGGGAGTTGAACTCAGAATTTCTTTCAGCTCCAAATAAAATGACAACCCATTTAAAATGAGGGGAAGTTAAAACAGACGTTTCTTCACAGGAGAGAAACAGATGACCAGGGCATGACCAAGGTGCTCAGCATCATCAGCCAGGAGAGAGATGCGAACCCCAACCACTGCGAAGCACCCTTTACACCACCAGGGCGGCGATGACCTTAAGATCTGATCACAGTAAGTGTTGGTGCCGGCGGGGAGCAGTCGGAGCCCTCATACGTTTAGAGCAGAAACGCGAAATAACGCAACCGTTTCGGAAGATAGTTTGGCAGTTCCTCAAAATTTGAAACGCGGCGTTATCACGCGCCCCTGAAATTCCACTCTTGGATAAACGCCTGTGAGAATTCAGGGTTATGAAAATCATTGCACATGAGCGTTCGCAGCAGCATTACTCACAATCGCTGAAGGGACAGCCCAACGCCCGTCACCCGGGGATGGGTAAGTAAAAGGTGTTGTATCTCACAGCGAAATACTATGAGTACAACACTGCCTTTTCCACATTCTCACGGGGTGAATAGTGACCAGATAGCTACATGTCCTGGAAAGGGGCTCAACTGTTGGCTTTCCTGGAGGGGGAAGGACAACATTCAGCAAAACAGGTGTTTTATCTCCCACCAGAGGCCTGCAGGGCCAGCCAGTCTCCTGAGAGGCTGGATGGGCAGGGGATTTTCCCGTGGCCACTGCGCATGGAGTGATGGCCGTTTTCACCAGCACCGTGGCCGGTTTACGGAAAAGACCCGCGTGGGATGGGTTCTCAGGTGGCAGTTTCACTGTGGGGCCCGAGTTACAAAGCCCCCTGGGTTTCACTGAGAGACAAGGGAGGACATCTGCAGACGCAGGCCAGCTGGGGATGCTGGGCACTGAGACGCACAAGGCTGGTTCCTAACCGACCGGCCGGGAGGGTGATACACGCCAGGCGTCCCCGCGTGAAAGGAGCTGCCGCATCCCAGGTGACCCTGATGAACACGCGTTCCTGCAACAGGCCCACGTGCGTCGTGGCTGAGGGTAGACCCTGAGCTTCTAGGGGGCGACTCGGTAACTGCCGCCACCCTCCAGGAGCAGAACTGGTTAAGGCACTTAGAACCCAAAACACAACAGCGACATTAACTTCAGGGAAAACGGTTGTTTTTCATGGATTAACTGTGAACTGTGGTCATAATAATGTCAACACTGAATTCTTAGATAACCCAAATTACAATTTAACTCTGCCGGCAGGACAGGGTATGAGTGATGAAATTTTGATGAGTGCTGGTCCATTAGGTAGAATAATTGGTTGAATAATTAGAAAAACTGGGTGAGCATAAAATCTGGAAATATAGCAAATGTATGTAATAAGTGCTTTTTGTCTTTTGTTATGATAAATCGTGTGCTCCTGGTGCTGTTTTCTGTCTCTTAACCGCACGTCTCCATCCAGCTCTGCACGTGCCCCTGGGAGGCCTGGCTGCAGGTGATTTGTGGCCCTGGTTTTCCATTGAACGAACCTGTGCCTGCGGCATAACCCACAGGAATCATCAGGGGGTCCAATCTGTAAAAAATAAAGAAAACACTCGATTGTATTTATGTCCCATACCTAACGGCCGGCCTCTAGCTCTGCCCCCACTCATGAGAGAACCTTTAGTTTTGCTATTTCCTCTGTATACTTTTGGGGGTAAAGAAGATAATTAAGGGAAACGTACTTAATGTCCTTTCGCTAATCACTTCGCTTAATGACGCGGTTGCTTTTCTTCGGCTCGATTCGTTGGTTGTGCTAG
Source organism: Miniopterus schreibersii (assembly GCF_964146895.1). NCBI lineage: Eukaryota > Metazoa > Chordata > Mammalia > Chiroptera > Miniopteridae > Miniopterus > Miniopterus schreibersii. The sequence continues at coordinate 104,574,365 of NC_138103.1, read as the reverse complement.
ACCTGTAAAGTTTCAAGGGCCCATCGATCACTCTTCTGTCTTCAGGGAGCCTCTGGCCCTTCCTTATGTTAAATGCGCCTTCAGCGCCTTCAGGGCCTAAGGAGCTGTGAACCAGGAGGGGAAGGGGGCCCCTGGGCTGCTGGCGAGCCAGATAGATGCCTCTGGATTACATTTTACTGAGAAATATCCTTTTGAACTAGTGTTTTTGTCAGTAAAGCTGTAATTTACGGCTGCAAATGGGATTGAAGTAGATTGGATTTTCCGTTTTCTGACTCGATCCTGCCCATATCCTCAGCCCCCCCCAGCCCCCCAGAGCGCGCGCTCCCCAACACTGGCACAGCAGCCGGAGAGACGGTTCTGGAGCCATGCGACCTCTTTGGAGCTGTTCGTGTTTCACGCGTGTATAGAGCCCTCCTAGTCGCTGGTCAAGCCCAGGAAGGAAGAGCCCAGACTGTGTGGGGAAGTAAGTCAATCGGAAAGGAATTCAGTTGCTTGGGAGTGAGAAGGTGCTGGTATCACCCAGGCCCGGGCTCTTCATTCCCAGGCCTGCATTTCAGGCAGCGGTTCCCCGAAGAGAAACTCGGCGCAGCCCTGGGTTCCCGCTTTCATGGTCTCGAGCACCCGACGTGGCAAACGCAGCGGAGATTCCCGTGTAAACACCACAGGCTCCCTTGTCGACTTGTTTTTGCTTGTTTGGTTTTACAGAGATTAGTTAGTAAGCCGCTGTGTTTCTAGTGACTAACTGAGAGTGAACAAGGCTGTCGCGGGGAGGCTGGCGGCGAGGAAGGCCGTGGCTGTTTCCGTGGTTCCCTCAGCAGCGGGGGCACCTGCCTGACGCGGTCGCGACTGGGGTGAGCAGTTATGACGACAGTGAGCACTGAGCGTCCCGGCGAGGAACGGCTCCGAGTCAGAAACGGCCTCTTGCCCTGGGGCTCCAGACGCGCAATCTGATTTCCTGCGTCTCCTTTTTCGTATCTGGAGATGATAATGCCTGTCCCTCGGGGGTGCTGTAAGGAGCTGGTGAGATGAACCTGAAGACCGTGTCCAGCGGCGCTTGGCAGGGAGGGAGGGCACCACTGAAGCCAGCGCCTGCGCAGGCCGCGGCCGTAACCATCAGCCTGCTTGAAGAGCAGGGCGCAGATTCCGAGGAACCCCTGGCCTAGGATATGCGTCAAAAAGTGCAGTTTGGACTAAAGACAACTCACCGCCGCAGTCACAGGCTGGGGAACGATCAGCGGCCCCAGCCAGCCTGTTACTTAACAGGTTGCCGGATGCAATACACACGAGCTCAGCAGTAGGAAGATTGTGCCTGAAATCTGCTCTCTCGTAATCAGCCGCACGCAGTTTGAGAACCCACCGTCCGATCCTCAGGAGGAGCCCCGGGGGCTGTGGCTGACCGGGGAGCGTAGAGGGCGCCTCTGTTTTTGGCGACGGATGGATCACATGTGTCCCGATTCTGGACGCAGATGCCTCCTGAAGCTGGCACCGCGGGGCCACCAGACGTAACAGATTCTAAACATTTCTGGCAAGAAATCTTCTGCCAGGGTTTTTTTCAAATTTAGGCAATTAGTCATTTTACAGCAGGTGAAACTATTAGCTCCCAACCTCGGGTTATCCTGGGATTTGCAAAGTAAGAGGAGGCTGTGTGAGGGCTGGGTGACGAAGCGACGGGCCTGCCGCCGAGGGGATTCGGGCCGGAGCACCCCTGCTTCATTGGCGGCATTCGGAAGCCAGTCGAATTGGTGTCAGACCCCTGAAATGGTCAATACGAAGGTATCCTCAGTTGTTTTTTTAAAATATGTTTTTATTGATGTCAGAGAGAGGAGGGGAGCGGGAGAAAGATCAGCGCTGAGAGTCCCCCGTCGGATGCCTGCCGCACCTGCCCCGCGGAGCCTCCCCTCCGCACCGCCAGGCCGATCGATCTCCGTCGGCCACGGCAGTTCTCTCGATTGTGATGTCAATAGGCTTCATTCTCGAGCAGTTTCAGGTCTGCAGCAGCGTCGGGCGGAAGGACAGAGCTCTCCCGCTTAGCCTTGCCCCCCGCCCCCCGCCTGCCACCAGCACCCCCAGCGAGCGGCGGGGCTGCCACACGGCGACAGTTTTATAATAACAGGTGTGGTGTCAATGCCATGTTTTGCTGCTGCTTTTCTTGATTCTCTCTTTTCTGAGATTTTTATTTTTGCCCGTGTCAGTTTTGCTCACCGCGACGCAGTCCACAGACCTACGCTGAGCGGGTTCTACAGGTCCCAGCACAGACGAGGCCGTGACCGTGAACACGCCCTGAGTGGTGAGTTATCCTGTTGTTCCTTTTTTTTGGTAACTCTTCTGTAAATTTATTTTTAAATTAAATTTACTGGGTGACACTGGTTAACAGGCTCAGACAGGCTTCAGTGCTACAGTTCTGCATATTGCTGTGTGCCCACCCCCAAGTCGTACCTTCTCCTCTCACCATGTTTTAGCCCCTCCGCCCCTTCCCTCTGGCAGCCACCGCACCGCTGTTGGCAGCCACGGGTTTCGGTTTTATATCCCACATAGGAGTGCAATCACGTGGTTCTCAGCTTTTTCTGCCTGACCTAGTTCACTTGGCATAACGTTCTCGTGGCTGATGTTTAACCAGTTGTTTCCGTAAAACACGCAGGACCTTTGAGAGTAAGGCAGGTAGGAGCCCTCAGGTGCTCAGCCCTCGGAGGTCAGACGCACCTGCGCCTTGGCCGAGGGCTGTGCTCAGACCAGGACCAGTCGCAGCGGCCTGTTGCGGGCACAGAGGTGACCCTGACAAGCACAGGTACGTTCTAACCACCCTGGAAGTTACTCCTGAGACGGGAAGGACACAGCTCTCTGCGAGCGAGCAGCAGCGACCCACGCCTCCTGTGACCGTGACCAAGGACAGAGTCCTCTCCTGGACAGTCACTGTTGCCAGCCGCCCTCCCCCCACCAGCAGGGTTGTGTCATTCAGACAGGATTTCCTGTGTGCTCCCCGAGCATTCGCGACTCTTTTCTATTTTTTTGCTGGTTCTAAAGTTCCCCACTTAGGGCCTTTCAGCCTCTTGCCCTATGTGTCTGAGCCCGAGCCCCGTGGCGCAGGCTGGGCCTTGCAGACAGGCACCTCCTCCAGGTCAGGGTGCGGGTGGGACCACAGCCAGGGCCTCGCGGGCTGTGTGCTCCGGAGAAGGGGCAGGTGCCCGGCGGAGCCTCTGCCCTCTCCCTTGGGCCCACATTCCCTCCAGTCCCTGTTTTCCACTCCTGGGCTTTTAAGCTGCCTCAGTGCCACCCACGGGCCTGCTCTCCTTGCAGTCGCCCTGGGTGTCTCTCCAGCTGCCCCACAGGCCATCCCAAAGCCCCCCCCTCGCTGTTCCCAGGGTCTCTTCTAACTGGAAACCTCTGGCGCGACCCCTTAGTAAATCACTGTTTGAAGCACTGGGTGCACTGATTTCCACGACTGTAGAAAAATGGGTGAAAGCTGGGTTGAGTCGAAATGCAAAACTATCCAAAGCAAAACAGGAAACAAATGTTTGCTCAGCCTCTGGTTTCCTGCCGAGGCTCCGTGTGCAGCGTGAGGTAAGGAGAGTTCACGCTCAGCCTGGGACAGAGCGGAGGCCGGGGGTGTTGGGGGGCGCGGACCCCAGACCCAGGGCTGTGCGGCCAAGTCCCGGTGGCTGCGGGAGGCGGCGGGAGGCGGCTGCGAGGCCTGGCTCTGCCCTGAAGGAGGGCTCTGCAGGCTGTGGTCCCGGCTGCCAGGAAAGAAGACAGCTCCAAGGGCCCCTGAGCATCGCTTCCGCCCACGGGCTCCAGCCCCTGACGTTATTCTTAGGCCTGCTGGCTTCAAAGGTTTCCTCTTCTCCACTGGTGGGGGCAGAGCGCGGATTCAGACCAGCTCAGCCCCTCTCGCTGCGGATCCCGGCCCCGAGAGAGCAGGGCCGCCGTGTTCTGTCGCGATCTGTTCTCTGTCTTTTCAGCGCCTCCCAATGATTTTTAATATTAAGGACACGGATTTATGGGAGGAGTCGCTGAGCTCTCAGAGGGATTTGCAGCCTCCTAATTGGCACATTCCTTTCTCCGGCAGGGGCCTGTCAGGGATCCTCGGAGCCAGGGCCTGACCCTGTGATGAGTGAAGGAAGCCAGGTTGGTAAACATGCCCGTCGATGGCCAAAAGGCAAGCAAGGCGGCTCTGCATGGGAGCCGCTAGCACCTGATCAACACAGCTCCACGGGACAGAAACAGGGAGCCTGTGTAACCCAAGAGGAGCTTAATCTGAGCACACGGCCGCAGAGGCCGCCGGCACCCCGGGCTGGGACCTGAGGGCCCTGGGCCGGGAGAGGCGAACCCTCCGGGGGGGAGCAGGGCTTCCTAGCCTCACGGTGTCTGACCTCATGCCCCGAACTCTGCTGCTTTCTGTTTAGCTCTCACCCAGGCATTTCCCCTGCTTCCCAGGGAGCGTGGGAGGGAGGGAGGGAGACATCGATGGAGGGAGACGCGTCGACTGGTTGCCTCGAGCCTGCACCCGAGGTACGTGCCCTTGGCCAGAGCCGAGTGCGGCCGACACCCTGACCACTGAGCCACCGGCCGGGGCGCGAACCCGCTTCTTCAGTGCCTCCGTGTCTCCTGACCCAACAGCCACCGGCCTGTTTGCTCTCCAGCAGCAGCAGCGGCCCCGTGTGCGTCCTCTTTACGTCCAGACAGCTCAACATTTTTAAAAAAATAATATTAAGCCCTCAAGTCCTCCCGTAAAGATATGGGGCCGCCCAGAGGGCTGAACGCAGAGCTGGGGATCGGGCGCCCCCACCCCTCAGCCCAGCTGCCCCCTCCCCGTGGTCCGACTCAGGGTTTCCTTCCGCCGCCTTAAAAGGCTGCCGGTCGTGTGCGTGGACGGATTCCCGCGGGAAGGGTGAGCCGGAGACGCCCCGGCTGCCCGCGGCCCCGGGTTACCGACACTTCTGCCCATCGCAGCCCCTGGTTTGACCTCCTAGAAACCGTGAGCCACACTCTGAATATTCCGAGTGTTCTCCGTGTGCCGTCAGGCTATTCTGTTTTTCGAGAACCAGGTGAACAGCCGCGTGTGGGGTGGGGAGGGTGGGATGAGGAGAGTTATTTCTACGCACTTTGCAAAGGGACCCTGGCGGGAAACCGCCAGCCGGGCCACACGTGGGGTCCTGCCCTGGGAAGGCCTTTGACTGTCTCACGGATGGTCTGGGGAGCAGGCGCGTTACTGTACCTGCTGAGCGGCAGTATTGACAGTGAACTGAAAAGCTGTGTAATAGCTTAAAAAGTGTTTTTTAAACGCCTCCCTTAATTTCCTCCGGAGCCTTTTCCCCTGCTGCCTTCAGGTGTCATTTTAAACGTGTTCCAGTGTCAGGCTTCTCCCGGGAGAGCGGCGATTGGCTTTTTCTTTCCCTGGAGCTGCCCCCTGCGGACTGTCCTCTCCCCGGATTCCTATGCAAATGTCCCGGCCCCGCTGGGAAAGGTTAAAAGGAGCTGAAAAGCCTACGGTGGCCTTTCCGAGACGCCCCACACTTGGCAGGGTGAGGTGCTCGTGGCAGGTGCTGGATTCTATAAACGGACAATTTATAAACAGAGCTGACAACTGGGCAAACAGAGCGGGGGGAGGCTGGCATTCCAGGCCCGGCCGATTCCCATCGGGCGCCCAGCCGGGGTTATTGATGGCTGCTGCTCCGAGAGAAAGCCCGCGGCGGCCGCAGGAAGGCTGGACCTCAACTCCCGCCGATCGGCCGCGAGATACCGTAACTAGGTCAGCGCAAATTAGCTTCTGCAGGCCGGGGCCTCCTGGGTGAGCGCCGTGTCGCGAGTCCTCCCCTCGCTCCTCGGCGGGGCTGAACCTCGCCCTCGCCCCCCTGCAGGGCCTGAGAGGTCAGGCAGGACCGGGAGGAGCCCGGGCAGTGGGAAGGGATCAGAGCCGGCTGAGGCAAGTCCTGCGGGAAGCCAGGGGCAGCATTGTAGGCTGAGTGTCCCCGGGGAGAAAGGGGGGAGTCTGTGCCCTGAGAGTGGGGGAGCACCAGGAACACGCACCCAACGCGTCTCCTTTCTTCTCTGCTCTGTCAGGCTGCCGCCCTCGGGGCCCTTCCTCAGCCCCTCGGCAAGGGTCCCGCGTGCTTCTGACCCGCACGTCCAGTTTCCACTGCTTTGTTTATTTTCTGGACAAGCGTCCCCCCTGTGGAAAAGCCTAACGCTGGCTCCCGGACCGAGAACGTGACGGGTCCGGAGGATACGCCTGAGGCCCTGCCTGGTGCCAGCTTAGAGCTCAGGGCTGCCAAGCGGCCCTACCTGTTTGTTGGAGCCTTGGGGGTGGTTTCCCCGGGAGACAGTTGTCTGGCTTTTCTCCCAACCACACCCTATTGTTTCTCTCCCCAGAGGACCTGACGGCACAGACCTCCGCCTTCCTCGCAGGCAGTGAAAGCGACAAGGCCCGAGGACCAGGGTGCTGAGTCGGGTGCCGGCCTGGGCTGCTGCAGAGTCCAGCCTCGCGCTCGGAGGGGACCCAGAACGGGGCTGTTCGGTGCCACACAATGGCGGGCGCCCCAGTCGGAGCCGGATGGAGACGCCGAGGTGGTGGAGCCTTTTGTTAGTGGGCAGTTGTGTCCGGCGTGGAAACTCCTGAGCCTCACCTCTGGGAACCTCAGCTTCATCCACTGTGGTGAGCTCGGGGCAGACAGAGGCAGGTCTCACTGAGCATCTGCTATCCCCCGGGCTGGCCTGGGTGCAGGATGTCAGGGGCCTGTGGGCACAGCCCTGCCCCGGAAGATCACCGTGCGTCAGAGACACACACTCGTGACAAGAGCCACGGGGCCTGAAACCCACAGGCAGCGGGGAGGCCCCAGGAGGGCCCAGGGAGGGTGGGGCTGGGCCTGGCGGGGGATCCCAGGGAGCTGGTCTGGGGGTGCCGGGTAAGAGTCCCAGTGGGAGGTGGTCCCTGAACGAGGGAGGGAAGGCGGGAGGACCACAGGGGCCGGAGGCCAGGCAGGCAGTGTGTCGGGAGGTAGAGCAGAGAGAGTGACAGTCCCCGTCCGAGGACCTCACTAGTCCGGTCTTTGGTGACCGAGGCTCCAGTCTGCAGGGGTCCGTGGATGGGCGGTGAGTTCTGCCAGGCCCCTGGGCACAGACAGAGCCCCCGTCCTGGTGCCCCTCTTCCCAGCCCCGCTGGACACCTCACCAGCCAGGGCCACACCCGCTCTGTTCCCAGAGTCCCCACAAGCACAGGGACAAAGCGAAACAGGCAGATTCACCGTCTTCAAGTCCAGGGCTTGCCGGGCATTCGCTCCCTCTCGGATTCCTGTCAGTGTCTCCCTCATGGGTTCCCACGAGCGTGTGGCTGGTTGACGTGAGGCCGTGAGGGGCGTCAGATGATGCTTATTGTGAGAGGCCCTGGAAGGTGGCTGTCGGCTCCGGGAGCCTCTGCTCCATGTGACAGTGAAGGCAGAGCTGGGGCGGGGGGGGGTGGGTGCCAGGGCAGGAGGGCTCACCTGCTAATCCCCCCGGAGGACGGAGCGTGGAACCCTCTTTCCCGGCACTGTCCCTCGTTCTCTGACACTCCCTGTGGCCTGCAGACACCCAGCGCGGGCATCACCCAGAAGCTGGTTACAAACCCAGGATGTGAGGCTCTGCCCGGACCTGCTGGGTCAGCGGATGCCTGTTGGACAAGATCCCAGGGATTCGGACTCGGCAGGGTTTGAGAATCACCGCTTTCTGCTCGGCTGGATGGAGGGTCACTTGGGCTCTGAAAACACTCCCTGGTGCACTGCCCACCCCGGGCAGAGTCAGTCAGGATCCTCAGGGTGGAGCCTGGCATGGCAGGGCCGTTAAACAGTTTCCAGATGGTTCTCTGCGCAGCCGAGTTGACAGCCCCTGGCCTGAGGTCTGAGTTAGGCACCCTGTTTCCAAGGCACCAAATTCCCCTCGTGTCATAAAACAAAACACCAACCTTTCAGCCACAGACCCGGTCGGTGAAAACAGTGCTGATCGATGGCGTGTTCGGGGCCTGGCCGGGAGGCTCGGCCCAGAGCAGATGCAGCCACTGGGTTCGCGCCACAGGGTCAGGGCGGCCGCTTTGAAGCTCCATCGTTCGCTTCCACCCTCTGGCTCTGGGGGGCTCGACACAGCCCAGGAGACCAGTGACCTTGGCCCTGACCTTGATAACAAAGAGATGGCACCCAGGCCCGTGTCCCGGGGCCACACTCCCGGTTCCCTGTCCGCTGACTGCAGAATTCAGAGCGTTAACTTCCACACAAATGCTCATTCTCAGGAAACGCAAAAGGACTTGAAAGCGGTTTTCCGCCCATCCTCAGGCCGGGGTAGGCGTCAGATTTTAAGAACCATCATGGTGATTTCAAAGCACTGCTGCTTCCAACGAAGGCACAGGCCTGTCGGCCGCCGGCCCGGGAGGGTCCTCGGCGGCCCTCGCGGCAGCTCCTCCGGGGACACCAGACCCCTTCCACTCTCCGTGCAGCTTCGTGGGGAGGATCAGAGGGCTGGAGGCACCGCCGCTGTCCGTGAGGAATTTGTAATTTGCGCCTTGCTGTGCCCGGTCGCTCCCGGGCACCCTCGCTCGGGTGCTTGAAGTTTATGCCCCTGTCCAGACACGTTGCTTCTTGGGCTATTAATTATGTAATTAAAAGTCCAAACCTTCTCATTTTCAACGATAATAAAATGTTTATAGGCAGGTTGCTTGTGAGCCTATTTTACTCTTTGTCTTTCCATTGGCTTCCATTTTACTGCCTTTTATGAAGGGCTGGCTGCCCGGCCCAGCCCCGGCAATGGTGGCTGTTGTTTTGTTAGACGAGGCGACACCAAGGCTCTTCCTGAGCCCCCTGCTCCGCTGTGGCCGAGTCTGAGGACGGGCTCCGGGGAGGCGGCCGGCGGGGGCTCGGGGCCCTGGCTGATCGAGAAATGCCCGACTGGGCAGAGGATCCAGGGGCCGGGGCCGTGAGAGGGCCGGGGGGCCACCAGGATGGGAGAAAGGGAAGAGGGAATTGGGAACATACCGCAAATTAGCTAGAGACGTGTCCCCCTCCGACCAGGACCCTGGGATCGCGTCGGCGTCAGGTGGACTCGCAGGTGGACACTCACCTGGTCAGGGCGGAACCCGCTGAGCCGGGGCTGGGCCTCTCCCCAGCTCATCACCAAACGCAGCCCAGCTAAAGACGTCGGGCAAAACCGTGCGTCCTGAACGCGTGTTCATTCTAATCTTCATGAAATAAAATGATTTCTGTTTTTGAGAAGTGATAGGGTGCCTGTCACAAAAGGCAGCACTTGGGAACTCACAGAATAAATAAATGGTCTCTTGATAAAACTCTATTTGCCTGAAAGTTATATAGGTTATATTTTTACGTTGCTTTTAGATTTATTTAAAAAATAAAGTGTATTTTTCCATTACAAAAGTCACATGGTAAATACAGACCAATAAAAAGAAAAAAAATTCATGCCGGGTCTCAAAGGCCACGTCGGTTAATATTTTTGTGTATTTTCTTGCAGTTTTCTACCAAGAGGTTTGTTTGTGTTTCTGTTTTTGGGCAGGGGGCTGGGCAGGAGGAATGTGGGATATAACATCCATGGTTATTTTCAAATTTAATCCAATTAACATCAATTTGGCTGGGAGGCTCCTGCGGCCCCTGGGAGTCCCTGGGGAGCCTCTGGCGTGTTGGAAACACCTGTTGCGAGGCTGGGCTCCGGCGTCAGCAGGAGCAGAGCGGCTGCCTGCTGGTGAGGTGGGACGCGGGCATTCGATGCGCAGTCCGCGGAGCTCGGGCCGCTGCGGACTCGAGCCGGGGTCACAGCCTCCGGGTCTTCCAGGTAAGCCGGTCGTGGACATTGCAGCAAGGGGGCAGCCCCAGGAAGGCGAGGGGGCCTGGACTCCCACACAGCACCTCGGCGTGAAAGGAGCCGATTCCATAGAAAGAAACAGCGAAATGGTTAAAAGCGTGAGCTCGGTGGGTTTGATCCCTGGTTGGGGCGTATTTGGAGGCAGCCGATCGATGTCCCCCCCCTCCCCGAGAAGTGACTTTGGCTGCAGCTGGGCATCGGGGCTGGGAGATGAGAAACGGGGCACCGGTCTCAGCACAGCTCCGAGCCCCTTTCTCCCAGCAGCACGGGGCTCCCGCCGGCGTGTCCAGCCTGGCGGGTCAGCCACGGCCCACCCAGCGCCTGCTCCTCGGGGAGCGTGTTTTGGGAGAGCCCCGAACAACCAGGCCGAAGCCAGACGGGAGCCAAACACAGGGAACAGCAGTAGCTGCGGGAAAGTCACGTCCTACCGACAGTGGGGTCAGCTACCCAGGTTCCTCTGGAGGCCGGACGCCTGACGCCCACAAACACAGGGGCGCCCAGAGGCCACCCCCGTAAAGCGAGTGTGGCAGTAAAGCGAGTCCTAGTGGTTCTGCGGGCGGACGGTCTTGCCTTCAGTTTGTAAAAATTTGCAGTGGCTGTGAAGCACTGGAGGTTGGCCGGAGTCGTCGGTTCTGACGGGACAGCCCGGGCCAGTCTGGCTCTGTGGTTGGAGCGTCGGCCCCGGACTGCAGGGTCCCAGGTCCGATCCTGGTCCAGGGCACCCACCCCCGCGGCCGGCTCGGTGCCCCAGGCACACGCGAGGCAACCGGCCCGTGTCTCCCTTTCCCTCCCGCCCTCCTCTCCTCTCTCTGGGGAGCAATGGAAAAAATAGTCTCGGGTGATGATTAAGAGAAAAATTCTAGTGGGATAAAAGGCGCCCGATGTTTGCAGGTGAGCGGCCAGCCGCGGGGACACAGGCCACAGCCGGACGAAGCCAGCCGACCGGGACACGGCCGCGACGTCCTGTCCGCAGGGCGTGAGCTTGCTTTGTGGATCTGCTGGCCGCGCCGAGAACGCAGCTGGGCCGGCTCTTAAGCAGCTTCACCATCAGCGCGTCTTCCCTCTGTTTTAAATTTAATCGGCTGCACCTAGTGTCTGACCCTGACGACCAGCGGAGCCGCGTTGGAACGTGCGCCGTGGACACAGGCGGAGCCGAGTGGCATCAGAAGGGGGGGCGCGGGCCCGGCCCGGCCGCTGCGCTCAGGCCGCCCACGCGGAGCAGGGCCGCACCCGGGCCTTCAGAAACGTGGCCTCCAAGCGTAGCCGGCGGCCCGAGAGCATGGCGCCCCCATGACAGGTGAAAAACAGCAGGTCGCGGAAGGACTTGGGAACAAGCCCAAAGGAAAACGGAGAGACTCGAAATTAATAAAGGAGAAGACTAACTGTGACCATCCAGGTGGCGGGACTGGGTGTGGTGTCGGTTTTCCCCTTTGCGTTTTTCTGCATATTCTACGACGGGCAACGTTTAATTTATTTTCATAATTTATTTTCGTAACAGTTTTTTGTTTTTTTTTAAAATGTATCTTTATTGATTTGAGAGAGAGGAAAGGAGAGGGAGAGAGAGAGAAACATCAATGATGAGAGAGTCACTGATCGAGCCCACAACCCGGGCCTGTGCCCTGACCGGGAATCGAACCCCGATCGCCTGGATCCTAGGTCGACGCTCAACCGCTGAGCCACAGCTGGCCGGGCTCGTAACACTTTTTTAAAAAAGAAGAAAAAACAGGAAAAAAGTGAGCTGATTGAATGTAGTCTAACCCTCAAGCGAACACCCCACAGCAAAGGAGAAAGCACTTTTCAGTAGGAAAGAGGCCGGTGCCAGGCGGGAGAGGAGCCGAGGTGGGAGCGGGTCAGGTGCCCGCGGGGCCTTCTCTGCGGAGCTCCCGCGTGTTCCTCCCGACCGGCCCGGCCCCCCAGAGCTGGCTTCCTTCGCTCTCCGGCGGGCGAGCCCCTGGCGAAGCTGCCGCCTGGCATTGCCTCCGGGAGCAGCACGTCTCGGGTGCTGACCGACCGTGCGCGCTCTTCGCCCGCGCCCTGGGCCGCCGTCCGAGCTGGTTTTAGGAGACGCGGCCGTTGACTTCGCCGGCCTCTCCAGCCCCCGCGGGCGGCCAGGACGCCACGTCTGACTCTGCCATGATCTGAACCTTCGCATTGCAGCCTGAACTGGCCTCCGGACGTGACAACTGCTCCACGTTAGCCTGTGGCCTGGTTCCCCCTCTTCTGCCCAGAACGCCTCTTATCCAGCTGGTTCAGACCTCGGCTCGGGGACGCTGACCCCACGGTGTCCGCGCTGCGAGGTTGCCCCGGACGCCGATCTCCAGAAGAGACGTGCGCGTCTCCGGTCCGGGCACGCCCGCCACGCCCGGGGAGGCTGGCCTTTGGGTAACGCTGGGTTTGCAAACAAGCCCATGTGTTGCAGACACGGGCGACTTTGAGCCGGGGCTCAGAGGGCTGGGTTAGGCTCCCAGGCTCGTTCCTGAGCCAAGATTTAAAAAAAAAAATCAGGTTTACAAAGCAGCCGATAAAGGGGCTGCAATTATTTTGGTGAAATAATTTCTTAAAAATAATAGATTCTGTGCTCTAGGCATAAAAGTAACAAATCTTTGCTCCAAATATGATTTTCAAAAGATGGGATGGCCGCCCGTGGTTGGCCCGGACGGCGAGCCCTCCACAGACTGACCGGCGGTGGGCGAGGGGCCCACACCGCTGGCAGCCCCGGGCTGGGTCCCTCGTCAGAGGGCAGTTTTAATGCCGGGGCTTTTCTTCCTGGACTGGAATCTGCCTCAACTCCAAGGATTTCATGTTGTTCCCATTCTGAGCTCCTCAGAAAGTGCATTTTCTCTTGGGCCGTGGGGAGGGAAGACGGCGAACGTCTCAGCTGGCCCGTCTGCTGCGTCTCGACTCCCCGGGGTGACCGGACTGTCCGCCTGCCTGAGGAGCCTCCCAGGGACGGGATGGGCTCGTCCGGCTCTTCCAGCTCAGGGGTGCGGCCGGGCTGGTGAGACGGGCGCTTTGTTTCAACAACATTCCTCTTTCCTAGTCAGGAGGTCGTCTGCTCAGCTTTTTTCCCATCGGAGACTTGGAGGCGATTTGCCGCAGACGGATCTGGGCGCTGGGGAGACGGGAGACGCCTCTCGGAGGGAGGAGCCCACTCCGGCCGTGCTGGGGGCGCCGACGAGGTCAAGCCTGGTGGACGCCTTCACTCGCGGGGCTGTTATCCGGGGGGCCAAAGGCAACATTCAAAGGACCACGCGTCGCGGCAGAGCTGCGGCTGGGGCCTCCCCCCGGGCGCGAGGGGCCGCGAGAGGTGGGGGGAGCGGGCGCCCCTCGGACGCCCCTCGGCTCTCCCATTCCACGAGGCTCTCTCCTGAAAACCACCCTTCTGCCCCATTTCCTCCCACGGGTGTCCCCACCCTAGGGATCCGGGGCCTCCTTCCTCCCTTCTGTCCCTTCCTTCCACGCGTTGATGGCACCTCGTTTCTACTTGTTTAGAACAGAAGCACCCTATTTCCTTTACACGCCTTTAGTTCTGAATCTCAGAATGTGCCCCCCACCCCCACGGCCGGGAAGGGCACGTGCCGGGGCCAGGGAGCACCCACAGTGGGGCGGCCTTGGGGAAGGCCTCCCGTCGGACCCCCTGCAAACTCCCGCGTTCGCTCCCGTTGGGACGGGGCAGAGCCGCCCACAGGGCACCGTTCTTACAACTGTCCGGTGTCTTGTCTTTGCCTTTGCCAATACCTCCGAGTACTTGGTCACTTAGGCCCTGAGGACACCCGTCTTCCCGGTACCAGTGCAGCTCCTGTTCGCCTCTGAATAGGCGGCTTTGTCGGTTCTGGCTCAGAGGAGAGCACCGGCCACCGAGCGGAGCCCTGGACATGGGTGCAAAGGAGGCGCCTTGCAGGTGTCTCTCTTCTTTACGGGAAAAGCAGAGACGTGATAGAAGCAGGGATGTGGAAGAGAGGGGGCGAGGGGATGTTGCTTCCCAAATATAAAACGTAGAGTAACCATCGTGGGCGCAGAGGGAGGCGACTCCGTCCGCAGAGAAAGCGGGCGGTGAAACCAGGTCGTGTGCTTACAGGCGGGAGGGGCCTCCGAGGGGGACAGTGCGCCGTTTCAGAAATCAAGGTGCTTCCCTTGGGTGCTGGGTTCAAAGCAACCTCGTGCCCTAACGGAGCTGCGGCCACCTCGTTGCTTCAACAGGTGCCCGCGGTCCCATCCCGCTTGCCCGCCGATCTGACGCGCGGGCCCAGGGCAGTTCTCGCCCTTGAGTGAGCGTCAGGGTCGCCGTGGGGCTTATTAACCGTGCGGCCTCCAGGGCCCACATGGGACAGTGGGCTCAGCAGGGCTGGGAGGGCCCAGGAGCCGTGTGCCTCATCCGTCCTCTGCGTGGCTCAGACACAGGGTCGAGGGGTGAGCCACGGGAACGACGACTCGACGGTGCCTGTGACGGGAAGAAGTGTGCGAAGAATGACTGGGAAAGGCTGGGATGGCAGGCGTTAGCCCACAGGAAGACCAGTCCATCCAGCGGACTAAAGAAAGATCGTGAGCCCCTTATAATTCTACTCAGCAAATGTCAGGTGAGTGCCCAAGTGTTATTGAAGCACTTTTTTTTTTTTTAAAAATTATAGTTGGCTGGTTGCTTCCTGGGAATTTCTAGACTCACGACGATTTTGAAAACTCTCTCACAGCTCTGGCCTTCAGACTTCGGATCGAGGCTTTGGAACGAATGGACTCAGAGGCCCCCTCCCCATCTCACGTCAGGGAACATGGACTCGTTTCCCCCACGAACCTGAGCTGGGCCCCCGTCCAGGTCGACAGCTGGCCCGGCCCTCGGGCCTCGTGAGAGGAGAAGGGAAAGCGCCTGCTGACTACAGAGCAGGGGGTGTAACTGGCGCCCCAGCAGGTGGACTGCGAGGGGCAGGAACGCGGAGGAAGAAGCGTGTTTGTGACTTAACGGGAAACAGGGACAGTTATCGGGTCTGTCAAACGCTCGCTTCACAGACGGGGCTGGAGCTTAGAACTGGGGGAACTTCAGCATCTTCATGTGTGAAGAACCTTCAAAATCCACACTGTGCTTTTTGTCCCACCCACACGAACTTTGTAAATGAGGCTCTGTGGTGTGCATGCGTGTGTGTGCGTGTGTGTGTGTCTGCACATGTTTGCATGTGTGTGCACATGCGTGTATCCAAATGAAAGAAAACCAAGTATTACTTTACCATCTCGTTTTCTTAATTGTTTATTTTACACCATCCTTGGACCTTCTGAAATCTCTTGGTCGCTGGGGCGACGGTAACCGTCCCTGAACTCGGTGGGTTGTATGTAGAGTTGTACTGACCGGCACACGTGTCCCCCTAAAACACGGCTCCCAGCTATGCAGACCATCCGGGGGAGCCACGGAATTAGCGTCAAGCCTCAGACACTGGGTTTTATTTCCAAAACCTCACTCCTTCCTGACACAAGTGCGTTTTGGAAAAGGGTTTGGTGATATTTTGCCCCGGGGCCTGTTTAGGACGTAGGTACCCTAGAGCAAGACAACCCCAAAGAAACAAAGAGAAAGAATAAAAAAAGACAGAAACGTCTCTACACCCCCGGCTTCTTTCAAGCCCCCGGGACAGGCCAGGAAGGAGCCTTTGAGTGAACTGCGTCTCTCTCCCGACAAGGCCCCTGACTCCGAGGGGGGGCTCCCAGCGCGAGGCTGGGGGGGGGCAGTTACCAGTTGCTGAGGCTCTCGGCAAATCTGACCCGGGGCTGACGGCGTGGCCTGTCCCACAGCCCTTGGCCGGGTTATTTCCGACACCGAGCAGACAGTGCACCGAGGGTGGACTGGGCAACTGCGTGATTTTGCCTAATCCAGGAGTTAACGTTGAATCTGTGGCCTGAGGGCAGAGCAGACGTGGGACGAGTGGGGACCCTCCACCTCCCGGGGGCCCCTTCCTTTAAAGTCCACAGGGATCGGCCAGCTTTGCCTCTCCACCCTCAAAAGCAAGGGCCGTTGCCAATTTGCTAAGTGTTTTCTGATAAATTCCTCGCTTTGTTTTCGCCAGCTAGGCTCAAACCACGAAGAAGGTGGATAACCTTACGTTTCAAGAAGGTGTGACGTGGGGAAAATTGGATCCTCTCCTGCAACGTCGCACTGGCCCAAGGAGCCCCTGTGAAACTCCTGGAGCAGGGAGCACAGTCGGGGCTTCACACACACTAGCGACCGCGATCTCGCTGGTGGATTTCCATCTTCCGATCGCTGACAAAGGGAATGGCATTGTCTCGATTTTTTTAAATTAACCTGGACTTTCTTCTGAGCCGCGGAGCTGGGGATGGGGTCGCCTTCCCCGAGAACTGGAGAGCTTAGGTTTTGCCGACAGAGAAATAGGATGGCTGTGTTTGAAGACAAATAATCGAATACAGTTGTGTTTAACGCTCCCGGGGAGGGGCCTTGCCCAGCGCTCCACTGTCAGGTATGTTGAGCGTCCCAATAAGGCCAGAAGGAGGCTGGAAGAGGCCTGTCGGTTACGGCTCTGACCTCTCCCCAAAGGGCGGGAGCAGCGAGAGCTCAGAACCGCTCGCGGCTGGGAAAGGGATCGTGCCCGCTCCTGGTCGCAGTCGAGGCTCCTTTGCGTCTTTGGTTTGGAACCACCAGGGCAGGTCTCAGGGACGGGGGCAGAGGGCTCGCCACTCGCACCCACACGGTGGAAACCTCAGGGGCGGCTCCTCGGCCGGTTTCGGAGCCGCCGGCGGGTCTCGGCCTCCTTCCCACAGCGAGACCCGCTCCAGCCCGGCGGGCAGCTGCCAAGCGCCTCCCGCTTGATTCCAGTTCTTGAGGCCGGTCCAGGCGCCGTTCCTACTCTCTCCCCATTTGACACCCATTTCTTATAGTTGCTCAGTTTAGGAGCAAGAAGGGGGAAGCCTTCTGCCCGGGGCCTTTGGGGACAGGGAAGGGAAAGCCACTCGAGCTGGTTCGAGTAAATGGGTTGAGGGTGTTACTTTCAGAATACAAATCAGCTTCACCAAGTCCAGATGTGACCGGCCTCAGACACTGCTCACGGGCAGTGAGCCCCAGAGCAGCCCGGCTCGGCGGTGCCGACAGGGACGTCACCCGCAGACCCGCAGGGCCCTCGGCGTGAGCTCCGCGCGCTGGGCTTGACTCCTCAGTTCTAGCACTTTCCACGGACAGTCCCTCCCTGTCCTCACTCTCAATTCCTGAGACACAAACATGATGAGTTTCTTTTTTTTAACATCCTCACCAGAGGATCTGCTTACTGATTTTTAGAGAGAGAGGAAAGGGGAGGAGAGGGAGAAATATCGATGTGAGGGAGGAACGTCGGTTGGCGCCCGGGGACTGACCCTGCAGGACGACCCTCCCGCTAACCGAGCCACCGGCCAGGGCTTGGCTGGTTCACGTACCGATTCCAGAGCACGTGCCGGCTGCCGAGGAGACGAACAAGTGACCCGATAGGTAAGGACACTCTGCTGTGATGGGGATGGAACGTGAATTATTCAGATCACGGCCCAGACTGTGGTCAGTGAAGTCAACACCGGATCACGAGCTTAGAAGCCCGGGGTCTGCTTCTGACTGAGTCTCTCCCCGGGTGTAAGGTCTTAACGTCTGCAAAAGTGAAATCGAAATGGGTTTTCCCGAGGGCTCCTCTTGCCCGGCACTCTGTAAATCTTGGTTTCGCAATCTGTCAGTGACATGTTTCAATTCCCAAACTCATCCCGCAGGTTTCACCCAGACGGACTCCATACAGTGGGTCAGGAACCTGTGTCTCGCCAGCAATGTGCCCGCACAGCCCACGGTGGGGGGCTTTCCTCAGGGAGTCGCCCTGATGCCTGAGTTTCTGTTTACAGCTGACGTAGAAGACGCAGGAGGGGGAGGCCTGTCCGAAGTAAACCCGGGGCCCCTGGACGAGGCGCAGTTCACCGGGAGAGGCGGGGGGGCCCTATCAGAGTGCCTGCTATTTTGTTAATAAACACGGAGATGATTAATATTTATACCGTGCTAAATTCTAAGACCTCGTTAACATATTATTACTCATGTCATTTTTAAATAAGATTCATTGAAACCAACTCAGCCACATCTTATGTATATGGATGTGACTTTGCACATAGAAATCGGTCAGGATCTTGTTTTACTAAAATAGCATTACAGTTGGGCAGCTTACTGGTCCGTATTCTGAATTCTCTACTTCTGTAATGGCACAGAATAGAGAAACACTGAATTATGGAAGGTTTAAAGCAGGAAAATTTCATATGTTTGATTGTCAGTGGAACACTTGAGTCTTGAGAGGGGCCTCCTGAGGGTGGTGGGAGCCACATGGGTGCCACGTGGGTGAGGGTCTGTGTTGCCGTCTCCCCGTGTTGGGTACAGAGGTTGGAGAAGGTGGTGTTTCTTCCAGTGGGACAGCTGGAGGGGGAAGAGCCGGGGTGGGGAAGAGCTCGGGCCCTGGGAAGGGCCAGCCTCCTGTCCCCCCATCTGGCGTCTTCTGCATCTTCCTGCCTCCCCCCCTGGTCTCCGCTAGGTTCCTGCAGAAGGAGACCTGGAGGCCAGGTTTCAAATGCAAAAGTTGGAAGGTGACCCCGGGAAACACTGGAGGGGTCAGTGAAGGGAAGGTGACCGGTGAAGGGTGAGCTGTCACTCATGTGGGCAACCAGAGGGTCCGTCCACTGAGGAGCCAACTCTGGGAGCCAGTGCAGACCGGGCGCCGCAGGGCCAGCCCCTCCATGGGGCCGTGGACACGGCCGACCACAGCCGTAGGCGGGAATGACGCCTTTGAACTCTACTCGCAGAAGGTCGGCGTGAAGGACGATTTCCTGTCGGGAGTGGCCTGTAATGCTGGTGTTTATTAGTTAGGGCACATTGTGTGCAGTGCTCCTGCTTCATGGGCCAAGTGAAAAGAAAGTCTCCGGAGCGGAAACCAGTTAATAGTTAATTCGATCGCGTCCACTGTCACCACGGAGAGCGCAGGTGACGCTGACCAGCAGCTTCCAAATGCTGGTGGTCGGGGGCTTGGCCAAGGCGACAAGCACCTGAGTTGCTCCTGAGTTCCACCTGCTCTACCGAGTCACAGCAACACCCAAAGGACTCGGGAGAGTCTGCGCCGAGGCGGATGGCCGGCAGTTCTCTTAGCCCTGGACGCTCCCTCCTGCCCCTGCGAGGTTTCCTGCTCCAGGCTGTCCCCCTACAGCTCCCCTCACAGACCCGCAGAGACCGTAAATACCGACGGGACCGGGGAAGCGGAGCTTCTCCCTCAAAGAGAAAATCAGTGAGCTCCGCAGAGGCGCGAGACTCGCCGAGGGAAGGCTGCCTGGGTGCCCGCCGCGGAGCCCGGTTCGCACAAGGCCCGGCCGCGTGGTGAGGCTCCGGGTAACCCGACCTGTTTTCGGCCGCCTGCTGCCACTCACTGCAAAGGTTACTATCTCTCCTTTATTGTGGCCACAAAAGCTCCCCGCAGAACCTGAAACCCTGCTGGGAAGTCGCCTCCCACACAAAGCGCAGAGGCCGGGCGCGCAGGGTTCAGTTCTTTCCGAGCTCCGATAAAGGAGTTTTTGTCTGCCCTGCGAGGCTCCAGGCAGGGAGGCCCCGCGAATCCAGGTTAGCTTGGCGTGGAGCGTCTCAGGGAGGAGGTGCCCCGCGGACGGTGCCACACAGGTGCCTTGCCGTCGGCTCGCGGGAGGGCAGTGAGTGGCAGCCCTGGCACGTCCCCGCGGGAAGGGTCGGGAGAGAGAAGGGGAAAGAGGGAGAGACAGAGACAGAGAGACAGAGACACAGAAAGACAGACAGACAGACACCCAGAGAGGAACAGGGGGACAGAGAGGTTTGCACCAGATGAGGTGTCTGTTTTCGGATCCGGCAGCTTTCCCGAAGGCGGTGTGACAACCTTAGTTCCCCTGTTTGCTTTCACCACGCTCTGCTTAAGGTTTGAAAACTATGATCATGGCGTGAGGGTGCTGGGAGGCTCCTATTTTTATCCCTCTGCCAGCATCACCGCCGTGGGCGCTCAGAACCGACCCCCTACCGCCCGCGGCCCTGGCCCGCCGCCCGCCAGCCGCCCCCGAGGCTGGGCCCTGGGCGAGGGGCGCGTTTCGCCGCCTCAGAAACGCGTGAGCGAAACCTGCGCTCAGAGCAGCTCCCTAACGGACACGGAAGCGCGAGCCAAACGTGTGCTCTGCGGATCACGGGGGCCAGGAAGGGGGGGGCCCTGCTGCGGACGCCTCCTCCTCCGGCCGCTCGGCCGCTTCCTCACAAGAAGTTTGCTTTCCTGGGGCGGCGCCTCGCGGGAGGACCGCGTCTCCCCTGGGACAGGTGTGGCCGGGCTCTGGCTCCCGGGCCGGGCGCCGTGCTCCCTGGATTTCCAGGAAGGCTTCTAAGAGGGAGGGCGGGCACCTTGCCCTGGTCCTGCCAGCCTGCCCGCTGCCGGGAAGCGGGTGGGAGGCGAGAGCTCCAACCAGCCACCCCGGCCTCAGGGGTGACCTTGAAGGGGCAGCCTGGGCGGAGGGAGCCGGGCGGGGGGGCAGTGCCACCCCGGAGACCTGCTGAGCTGTCAGCCAGCCTGACCCGCCTCCCACGGTTCTTCTTCTTTTTAAGGAGAAAAAATGCTTTTGTGTGTTTGGGTCGTTATTTTGGGGGGTTCTCTGTCACGAGCAGACAGATGCCAGTTCTGATACGTGAACCTGAGGTTCAACATCGCCCGAGGCCTGAGTCGGCGGGTTTACAGGCTCAGAGGACGGGGCGGCCGGCAGTGCCCCGGCGGAATCGTCAGGTTTCCCAGTCATCTCTGGCTTACGCCTTGGCGTAGAAACGCCCGCCTCGTTGGCTGTGTGGTCATTATAAGGCCTCTGTGGCCCTGCTGGCTGGGCTCGGCTGCCTACTGGACCGGAGGGCCCCTCGAATGTAAATGTGTATGAGTTTGTCCCCTCATTTATTCACTCCGGAAACCTTTGTTCAGGGTGTTATGTGTGAGGCGCAGCTTTAGATGCCGGCGAGGGTCCTGGGGGGGGTACATAGAGGAAAACGAGGGGAAGGCTCTGGCTTCAGGTGCACAGGCCAGGGAAAGAGAGAGGTTCTCAAGGTGCAGCCCTGGGGGTCCTACAAATGCAAACCATTGGCCTCACCTGCTGAATGGGAAGCTCCGGGTGGGGCCCAGCGGCCTGGGTTTCAGCGGCGCTTCCAGGTGAAGCGGGTGCCTGCTGGGGTTTGAGCACCACTGAGGTGGGAGATGAACAGATGAGTGAGGCCTGGGTTTGTAGGAGGGACCAGCAGGTGTACAAATAACTGGAATTCACCGCAGATAGGACGAAGCTCTGAGGGAGGGTTAGGATCCTACTGAGTTCGACTTTGCTGCCAGGTTTTATTTATTTTTTATTATTTTTTATTTTTATATCTTTATTGATTTCAGAGAGAGGAAGGGAGAGGGGGAGAGAGAGACATCAATGATGAGAGTCATTGGTCGGCTGCCTCCTGCTCGCCCCCCACTGGGGATGGAGCCTGCACCCCGGGCCTGTGCCCTGACCGGGAATCAAACCGTGATCTCCTGGATCCCACGTCGATGCTCAACCGCTGAGCCACGCCGGGCGGGCTGCTACCAGGTTTTCTGATTTTTCAAGAGAAGCTGGGAATCCAGATTTTAGTGGGAAATCTCCCAACTTTATGTGTACATGGAGCCAAAAAAAAAAAAAAAATTTAAAAATCAACAGGCAAGGCAGGTGCCAGTCTGTGTGCCCTGCTGAGGACAAAGGGGCTTTCAGTGGTCGGCCCAGGATGCACAGGGTTCATTTACCTGGAGAGGCTGCGACGCTGGTTGGGACAGGAGGAGGCTGGCTCCCTGCCCTAGTTCATGGGGCTGCACACGAGGTACAGTCCCCCCTTGTCCTCAGGGGACACGATCCAAGGCCCCCCTCGTCCTCAGGGGACACGATCCAAGGCCCCAGTGGGCGCCTGAACCGCAGATAGTGCTGAACCCTATGTGTGCCGTCTTTTCCTACACACGCACGCCTGTGATAAAGCTTTTTACAAATTAGGCACCATAAGGGACTGAGAACAGCAACGATAAATGGAGCAGTTCTAACACTATTCTGCAGCAGAGGTTATGTGGCTGTCGTCTCGCTCAGCAAACTGGCACAAACTGATTCTCCTTCACAATTTCACAGAGACGCGCTCTTACCAGAGAGCTCGGCAACCCCAGCACACGAGTTTTCTCTGGCGTGGAGGAAGTTCAGCTTTTCACTTAAAGGAGACACTTCACAGCTTCTCTGTGGCAAAAGCCAATATCCGGCGTCCCTGCCCACGGGCTCTGGGGACGGACACGATGCAGTGAAGAGCCGTTACCTGAGCACAAGCAGAGACACCTGGCCGGCCGGCCGCGCGGGACTCAGGGCGGAGCGTAAGCGGCGCGGACACGTGGTTCAGGTTCCCGCCCGGGGGGACGGGTGGGGATTCCCGAGACTTCACCTCGCTGCTCAGAATGGCCGGCAAGGAAAACCTATCAATTGTTTGTTTCCGGAATTTTTCATTTAATGTTTTCGGACCACGGTGACTGACACCCCGGAATGCGAACCCGGGATGAGTGGAACTACTGGACCCCAAGGTGAGTGATTCACCTGCAGAAACGAGGCGTCTCTCAGGCTCCCATCGCCGGAGCGTCAGGTCGCACGGGGGCAGGGCTGGTGTCCCCCGAGGGCTCCGACTCGGGGTCCAGCAGCCCCGACATCCCTTGGCTTGTGGGTGCAGCGCTCCGACCCCCCGCCTGCACGTGGCTCCCTTCCACGGGGGACGCCAGCCTAGCCGGAGCAGGGCCCACCCTCCTCCAGCGAGCTCGTCTCAACCAGTTACACCTGCAGCCCACCCGCTTCCCAAGCAAGGCCACAGGCTGAGACTCCGAGGTTGAGGGCTTTTGGGGGGACCCAGTTTAACCCATACATTCACCTTTAGGTAGCATAATTCAATCAAGTCTTTGTTTTCATTATAAACAGAGGCGAATGCGTTCATTTTTGTTGCTGTTCCTTTCTGTGGGAATACTGAGGGTGTGATACCCTCGCCGAAGGTTACGGGCAATGTGTAGATACCTGGGGTCTTTAAAATCCACCGAAATATCAACAGACCAGGACACGGAGCCGGTGGCGAGGTCCAGGCCTTGTGCTGAGCACAACACGAAAGGCAGCTCATTTAAAAGATACTTGAGACACGTGACTTTTGAGAACTTAGATGAAGAGACGCGACTTTGATAGAAATTCAAATATTCTGTTTGGCTTAATTAAGGGGAGGCGAAGGGCCCAGTGGCTTTTAAGGGCCCCCAGAACTAATCCAATTTTTGTCTAGGATCTGGCTGGCCACTGGTATATGGTAAATTTCACGTAGGGGATAAATCAAGATAAATTTAGGTGCAGCAGGCAGACGTTGCTTCTCTGCGTAATTTGTATACAAAAACGAATGGGAATGTCACCCTCAAAGGTCAGAGGATAGACCAACGGGCTCTGGGAAGGTCTTCGTTCCTTAGGAGCCAGAAAAGAAGTACATTTCTAACTTTACCTTACTTTTAAGACACAGTTTTAATTGCATATTTCTAGGGTTTTACATAATTTCCCTTGTCTTGTGTGTGTGTGTGTGACCCGTGCGTTTTGTAGTCGAATCCAGAGCCGAGCAGCTTGGGCCTCGTGCCTGAGCTGACGGAGGGTTTACTGCCGTCGGCTGCCCCAGGGATTTCTATTTCTCTCTTAATTGCACTAAATCTGAAGACCTGTACTTCTTGGCACTATCCACACTTCCATTTCTCCATTTTCGAGTGTTTTTGTATAAAATAACGTAGGCAAAATGAAATAAAAAAGGATACGTTTCAAACATTTTTTTTTTTTTTTAAGCAAAATAATTGATTTTCAAAGGAAGCCCAACATGTGAAAACAGGGGGCCTGCTCTGGTTGAACCAAGAAGGTTTGAAAAGGTACCTCCTGGGGGCTCTACCTGGGCACCCTTGGTGCATCCTTTGAAAATCAGTCCAATAAAATATACAATTCATTTCAGAAATAAATGCTGAAACCCTATAAAATGCTGCTGACTGTTGGTTGGGGAGAGCGGCATGGCAGGTTAACTTGAAATGTTGATTTCTCCGTTCACTCATTCAGTAACTATTTGCCGAGTGTCCCAGGTACTGTGAAACCTCAGGTAGGTAAAATATAAATTAGGCGTCCACATAGGGCAGGTGTTGCTAGTTGCCTTCTGGGGTAGCCTCCAAGGTGGCCCCCAACAATCCCGTCTCCTGGGGTTCATGCCTTCGTGTAGCCCCTGCTGCCGGGAGCCAGTGCTCTGGGTGGCTGGTAAGGTGCAGCCAGGTGACAGAATCTCACTTTAAGAGCCTGTGACTGCCACCTTGGGCCTGGCCTCTCTGTCTGTCCCTCTGTCTGTCTGTCTGTCCCTCTGTCTGTCTCCCTCATCACTTTCTCTGGGGAAAGCCAGCCATGTCGTGAGCGGCCTCGTGGGGCGGCCCACACGGTGAGAACGTGAACTTTCCAGCCGGCGGCAGCAGGACCGAGGCCCGTCACGGCCGTGCGAGCGCTCGAGCGGGTCCCGGCCCCTCGGGGGCTGCAGCTGGGCCAGCAGCCGGCTGGGTCTCCATGGGACAGCCCGAGCCAGCCGCCCGGTTAGCTGCCCTGGACTCTTCTCCCTCCTAAGCTGCGCGACAATGTGTGCTTATGGCTCTGAGCTGGACGTTTTGGGGGGTAATTGGTTACCTAGCGATAACTAATAAACCTCCTCGAAATCTCTCCTTCCCTTCAATCCTTTCGAAGTAGCAATGTACTCAGAATAAAAACCAAACCAAACAGGGGGACCCCAAAAGAAAGGCGGGGCTCCAACGACAGCGTCGGGACACCTTGACCCTGGCCAGTAGAACAAAACAAGACAGAGCCAAACAGATGAAAACACCTTTCAGTTGTGTTTCGGACCCATACTTAAAAACCCCGCAAAAACCCCACGAACACCCTCCTTCTCCTGGGAGCCTACTCGGTGGGGAAATCTCCAGACACGATTTCAACAGCGACCCTCCCCTGTCCCCGCCCGAGCAACCAGACAGCTGGCCTTGGCCAAGAATAAGTGGAACTTGAGTTTCAAAACCTTCCACCCAATAATATTTCAAATCTGTGGCCTTGAGGACAGAGAAGCCACCGAATGCAGCAAACGACAGGGTTGAGGCTCCTCTCGCCTCTCCTGGGCAGGGCGCGGGTGCGGGTGCGGGGCCCGGACCGGGGGCCCTCCTTGCCCTCCTTGGGACCGGCCGCCCAGCGCCTGGGTCCTGTCTGCCGGGACGTGGTCCCCGCGTCAAACAGGACAGGAAAGGCTTTGCTTGGTTTCTGTTTCAGCATTGCCGCACCCTAAACGGGACATCTTAAAATTAAAAACATCGAAAATTAACACCTCAAGCCATGCTGTTCATAATGTGAAAATGAAAAAAAATAATTTAATCCTGGGTTTAAAAATTTTAATAAAAATTTGTCTTGCTGAGGAAGCTCCTTTCTCCGTGATGTTCTTCCTGCCCGCCCCGCTTCCCCCCCACCTTATCGCTGTCATTTGACACCATAACTAATCTTTCGAGATCAACCAAATCTGTTAAAATCTATTAAAATCAACTTCCGGTAACTGTTAAAATTGTTTTGTCACGTCAGGAGTTTAAAAAATGACAGGAGTTCAGTTATTTTGATATTCCAGTTTTGGAGGGATTAGGAAATAATCTGTAGAACAAAAGAAAAAACTACACAAGAGGCCGTAAAAATGAAATTAATTTCCCGCTGTGTTGTAATCATAAGAGAAATGGAACGTCCCTCCTCCAGAAGTTATTGTCAGATGTCCAAACGATATTCTTGGAATAGAATAAATTTAGCAAAGTAATTGAACTTCTAATCAATTCTTTGTCTTTTCCCCAACATGTGACTATCTGCTGATATATATATTTTTATCTTTATTGTTGAAAGTATTACAGATGCCCCCCTTTTTTCCTCCATTGACCCCCTCCACCCAGCATCCACCCCCATATTTTTAATAGAGGAGGTATTCAAATTTTTGGAGCAAGATTATACTAAAAATGTGATCAAACTTCTATGAACAAATACATAAGAATGAAGGAATTGAAATGGGATACGTACCAGGACATTTGAAACCTAATCTGACTTGAAACAAGGTCGAAAAAGGCCGTCAAGAATAGCTGTTTCTCTAGTAAGCGTTTTCTAGAAGAAGACTTGGTGCAGAGTGGCCTTGGCTTTCTATCTCCTGTTGGCGAATTAGACTGCTTAAAACTCCTGTTTTAAATGTGAACGATTGGATTAGGAGGGCGAGGGTCTGATGGGCGTTTCCAGGACTGTATTTAAGAAAAACATAAACAGCACAGCCAGGGCCTCTGCCAGTGTCCCGTGTCTTACGTGGTCTGTTCATAAATTTCCCTTTTTCATCTGACAGACGAACATGCTGTAAATATTTGTAACAGCATTTTTTTTTTTTTTAAAACAAGGCCAAAAAAAAGATTAAAGATTAAAAAGGTTTTTGAGAACCATTAACAGATCAAGTGGATTCGTATAACTCATCAGTAGTCTTGTGTATTTTGGTAGCCGCAGCACCAGCTTTCATTTGTAACACAGTTGGTGGCACTGGGAAAAAGATTCTGTGACTGTTGAAGTGAATTACATTATAAATGCAGAGAAGATAAAATATTTAAGAACATTTTCTAAAAAAAAGAAAGAAACTAGGTAGAAAAATAAATTATTGTCTTACTTTGAAATGGGAAGATGAACCCTTGATACAACTGTCTTTTTATCACTTGGGCGAATCACAGGACATCCCACATCAACCAGTTAGTCCAAAACCCAAATGCAGGGTCATGTAATGCTTGGAGGTAATTCTCCTGGCCCAGCACAAATGTTTGTAGCCTAGAGCATGTCCAGGTTGTGATGTTAGAAGCAGTGATAGGACATGACAAAGCTATTTTTCAAGTGTAGCTATAAGACAAGATTTTACCTCTGCACCGTAACTCCTGTGGCTGTTTCCACTGGAAAGGAAGCCGGGACTTAGACGGTTGGGTTTTGGTGTCGATCCTGAACAGAATCTTGGCTTTACTACATTTCAGTTTTGTGACCATAGGTGGGTTAACGTCTCTGAGACACAGTTTCTCATCCGTAAAATGGGTATAATGATAATTTCTCATGAGATTTGTGTGAGGATTGAGTGAGAAAACATGTAAACTGTCTGCTCGACAGAGGAGGCTTCTTCGTTGTCCTTTCTGTTACAGGATTTTAAACGTCTAAAGCTAAGAATTCTCACACTCGTCCATGAAAAGAGCTCGCTCCGGATTTTCTGGGTGTTTCTTCTCTCCTGACCTGTCATATCCTTCCCTGGTTGTCCCTTTTCAGCCTCACCCCCGATCCTGTTCAACCTTAGTGCTATTTAAACCTCCCATCGCCCATCTTGGTGTCCCACCCACCTGACTTTTCTTTTTTTAATTTATTTTTATTGATTTCAGAGAGAGGAAAGGAGAGGGAGAGAGAGAGAGAAACATCAATGATGAGAGAGTCATTGACCGGCTGCCTCCTGCACGCCCCTGACTGGGGATCAAGCCCACAACCCAGGCAAGTGCCCTGACCAGGAATCAAACTGCAACCCCCTGGATCCTAGGTCGATGCTCCACCACTGAGCCACACCGGCTGGGCCCCCCTGACTTTTTTCCCTTCCCTGAAACCCAGTCACCTCTCTACACTTAGCACTTTCCACTCTCTAGAAACAACTCAGGAGTGCGTATTACTGGTAAAAACACTGGAGCATCAGAAATACTTTTCAAGGAAAAAATCCACTTAGATTCAGCATCTGTCATATATGTACATTCAACAAATGCGCTTGTAAGTGTCCAAGACAAAGACGTTCCTGGGCTAGTTGGCGCAACTGATGGAGCTCAGGAGGAGAGACACCTGTTGGGCTCTTGCGACTCTCGTTGGGCCCGTTTACTTCTCAGGATCTCAGTTTCTTTATCTCTAAAACGAAGCAGCTGGAGCAATTACTCCCGAGGTCCCTTCCAGCTTTGGAAACAGCCTAAGAGTTGGCATCTTTATAAAACGGATGCTCTTCCGGTGCTGACTCGCCCACGAGCGCGGTCGACCGCAGCAGCTTCATTCAGTTTCCCCCAGCTCTTCTCACGAGAGCAGAGACGAAGCAGAGGGTGGGCCCTGCAGGCCCCGAGAGGAGCACTTTCTGCCAGACAGATGATCACCTCTCAGCTTAGGACGGATTACGATCTGAGGCCACACTGACACCTGCCCGGCTCCAGGTGGGCTCTCCTGCCGTCCCCCCACCACAGGGCTGTAACCGCCATGCGACTGAGTTTGTGGGATGGCTGGGTGGGCTAAAGGCCAAGCTTCACCCTAACAAGGATGGATCTATAGGTCTGAGCTGGGACTGACCCCAAGTATGTCTAATCCGATGGGGGCGTCATCTCACGGGTGGGGTGGGGGTGGGGGTGTCGGCGCAGGGATGTCAGACACAAACGTGTGGAAAACATCCCCGTGTATCCACTTCCCAACTTGATTTGTTTTTGGAGTACGGTCCCGTGTCCCGTCCCCCGGTGGTGGTGGACTGAAGAGCCGGACAGAGGCCCCTGTGTTAAGACAGTGATGTGAAGTCTTACTGTGCTTTGAGGGCTTGGGCAAGGCTAGTGGGAGATCTCCAGGGAAGATGGTGGGTGTTATTAACATGGAAATATGTATGAGGATTCCTAAATGAAGGCTTTATAGGATGGAGTGGGCGGCTAATAGACCCTGGCTGGCCGGGGGTGGGCAGGGTGTGGGAGCGGCGGGGGTGGGAGAAAGGCTAGGGAAGAAAGCCCTCCTTTGGACTCGGGGACTCCGTGGGCCTGGTCAAGGGGCCAGAGTGAAAGCTGGGGGCCGGGAGGGGTTTGGGGGGAGACGGAGGAGCATGGGGAAATGTTAGAGAACCTAAAAGATGGGAGCTAGAGGACCGGGGCATGGACGGGCCCTGGCCCTGGGGGTAGAAAACACTGGGAGTTATTTTTAAAAAGAAATGGAAAAAATTAATTCCTGAAGGCAAGGACCACGCTGGGGAGGAGGGGGAGCCCGGTGGAGTTGAAGGAAACTGGCCTCTAGGAGTCTCGGGAGCGGCCTGGGCTCTGAACCGGGGCCAAGCCGTTCGGTGTCACGGTCGGGGTGGCTCCGGTGCCTCCAGGCTCAGCCTTTGCAGCGAAGGCCCCAGCTGCCCGTCTGCCTGAGACTCTGCAGCCAGCCCCGTTTTACAAAGAAACTGGAACCGAGGGCTCTAGTCAGAGCCTCATGGCTCCGGGCGTCTCAGCTCTGCCCAGGGGCTGCTCTGCCTGCAACCGACTGGCCTTGGCCTTATTTCCTTCGGCTAAACCTCCGCCGCGGGTCCTGGGAGCTGCCTCTTTTTTTTTTTTTAATTATAATCACATTGCTTTCATTTAGTTGCACACCAGCTGCTGTGCTGACACACGCCCGTCTTGTGTGATGACCTAGCCCTCGGTTATTAGGCAACGTTACTCCCATTGTGTGGATTAGAGTACTGAGGCTTAGCGTGTTCTTAATTTTTTGTTCTGTTTTGCTGGCCCCAGACCATGGATCAGGGCCAGGGCTTGGCCCAGGCAGTTATAACTGGAGCCCCGCCGTGGACCCACTGTGCGCACTGCTTCGCCTTCAGTCCCCGTCCTGGCGGTCCCGCCGTCCTGACTGTACCGGGGAGGCGTCCTCGGTGCTCCACGCCCCGTCCTGCTGTTGGACAACCTCAGCCGCCTGCCTTCACTTTATCTAACGACGTCTTGCTCAGCGGCCTGCTGCTTTCTGGGTCTGGGCCGGTCCCCGTTTACTGGCCCTGCTGCCGACGGAGAGCCCCCCTGTGGCCCTGGTCCCAGCAGGGCCGTGACCGCACACGGTCCTCTCCCGACCTCGCTCACGGTGGGCCGAGCGGTGCGGGCGCAGGCGCTGCCGGCAGAAGCGGGGAGGTCGGCCGGTAAGATGCGCGGGAAGCGACGCCCTCAGGGGCCCATGTGGACGTGGTTTGCAGGCTCGAGGCGTGGACGTGAGAGGAAGGAATCTGGCCCCGGGAGCTCAGGGCCTGAGGCTGGTCTCTGACGTCCTGGTGGTTGGAGCTGAGGCTCTCTCTCCACCCCTCTGTCCACCATGGTCACCAGCCGGGCTCCTAAGACTGTCTCAGCTTCGTCCCTGGATGGTCTGGGGTGACACCGGCATCCAGTTTTATAAAATAGTGGTACCGGGTGCGAACCACTCGCGCTGTGTGGTTCTTGGGCTGAGGGCATCGGCCGTGAACAGGGGCAAAGCTGGTGGCCTGAGAAAGGAAGAAATCCCTAATGTTGCCTCACTGTGGAGCCTGGGTGTTGCGAATCTGATTAAGGGGGCACTTGGGTTCCTTAACTTGTCCAGGAGGAAGCCCACCGCGTCCTGGAAGGTGCTGTGGTCCAGGGGCTTAGAGAGGACCTGGACCTCGGAGGCTGCTCTAGGGGACGGGGGTGCTCGGCCTCGAGGTTATCGAGGGAAAAGTGCTCGACAGGCAGGCGGGGAGTCCTGGATTCTCCCCGGACGTGGTCCCTGGCTGCCCGGAAGCCTTGGGCTGTTTCCACAGAACTGCCCACTGCTTTAAACTCTAAGTCAGTCACAACTGCACAGGCAGATCTGCCAGGCGCGAGAGCCTGGCACAGCCGTGAAAGGCCAGGGAAAAGCACAGGTCGTGATCTAAAACGTGGTGGCCGGCAGGGTGGCAGTGATGACCCAGATTCGATGCAAAAGCAAAAGGAAGCCCAAGATGTTTCAGACACGATTTCAGACTCACGAAGTCAAGGGCTTTCTCTGCAGAAAGGTGGCTGTGATGTTTACTTGGTTTGGCTGGGATTTTATAAAATTTTTGGTTCCTGCCCGGCCGGGCGTGGCTCAGCGGTTGAGTGTCGACCTAGGATCCAGGCGATTGGGGTTCGATTCCCGGTCAGGGCACATGCCCGGGTTGTGGGCTCGATCCCCAGTCGGGGGCGTGCAGGAGGCAGTCGATCAATGACTCTCATCATTGATGTTTCTCTCTCTCCCTTTCCTTTCCTCTCTCTGAAATCAATAAAGACATATTAAAAAAATTTTTTTTGGTTCCTGTTACTTAGCTTTTATTCCTGACCCTGTAGACTTCAGAGGGTCAACTTTAGGTCAAGTGATATATATTTTTATCAGATTTGAGACACACCAGGTTTATATGACTAGAAAAGTGAATGTCGGGTCTTCAGGTCAGACCAGGGGTCTCGCCCATCTGTCCGAGCTCTGGCTGTGAAGGTGGGAATATGCACCCCCTCCTCTGCGGGGCCTCGGGTGTGAGTGAACGGCCAGAGCTGGGGACTCGTGACCACCGAGTAAAGGCCGACGCCTGTGGAGCCCGCACGGCGGCCAGGTCTGTGTTCAGTTCTCATCGGTCCCTCCCTGCGCCTCCAGGATGTCGGTACTGTTCTTGTCACTGCCCCTGTTTTAGAGGCGGGGGCTGAGGTTCAGAGCGGTTAGTGACCTTCTTAAGGTCATGCAGCTGGTAAGTGCTGGAACTGAGATTCTGATCCCAGACCCACACACATAATCACTGCTCCTGTATTATCTCCCCACTTCGTAAAATGGGTCCTGCGAGGGCGGCCCTCTAGGAGCCTGTTTCCTCGGGGGGTTCCTTCGTCAGCGCTGAGATGAACGGCTCCCCTCTCACGACCGGCCAACCAGCTCAGCTCATTCCGAGTGGATAACAGAATAAGAGCGGCTGGGGTTAGCTTTTTTAAAATTTAAATATGTTTTTATTGATTTCAGAGAGAGGAAGGGAGAGAGAGAGAAACATCAATGATGAGAGTCATTGGTCGGCTGCCTCCTGCACGCCCCCGACTGGGGATCGAGCCCGCAGCCTGGGCCTGTGCCTTGACCGGGAATCAAACTGTGACCTCCTGGTTCACGGGTCGACGCTCAGGCACTGAGCCGCGCCGGCCGGGCCCACGCTAGCCTTTGAGAACTAGAACGTAAGACTGTGAGTTGGGAGGAACACGACAGAACGTAATCGATTTATTTTAACTAAAGGCAGTTTGCTAGTCCACACGCGTCCACAGTAGCCAAGAGGTGGAAGGAAGCAACCCACGAGTCCAGGGCAGGTGAAGGGATACAGAAAACACGGCGCAGACACACAGGGGAATGTCACTCAGCCTTAAAGCGGAAGGAAATTCTATACAGGCTGCACCGGGATGAGCCCTGAGGACATTGCCCTGAGTGAGCCAGTCACAGAAAGACAAACGCTGGTGATCCCACGGACATGAAGCTTTTAGAGGAGCCGGTCATAGGAACTGAAAGCAGAGCCGTGGGTGCCAAGGGCTGGGGAAAGGAATGGGCTGTTTAACGGAGACAGAGTTTCAGTTTTTCAAGATGAGAGGGTTCTGGAAATGGATTGCACAACAGTGAGAATACATTTAACAGAACTGAACTGTACATTTAACATTAGCTAAGATGGTAAATTCCGTTACTCAGATTTACCACCACAAACAAACAGCATTCTCCATAACGATCAGACCTGGAAATAGGTCTTCCACGAAAATCACATCACTGTCCCAGGACCCTGAAGACACGTTCACACTCTCCTCCTGGGGGGAACTGTAAACGTAGATTTTATTTTTCTTGAAAGTCGTCATTACTCTGAGTCTGTGGTGCACCTACAGGGATTAAAGAGGAGGAGCATTATACCTGTGATGTGGGGAATGTGTCATACATTTAAGGCACTTAGCACAGTAATGACAACAAAGTATTGCTGTTGCTCTTTGAAAATTAATATATTTGGAGAAATGCAAAAAAAAAAATAATAATTTGCCAGTTTTTACAGAGAAATATGCACTTTCTCCAAATTACTGACACCTACCAGTGACAACCACCAGCCAGGACCTCTTTCGGCGCTAACACTCTGCCTCCTGGGATTGGTGTGCAACCATTGTCCCCACCACTGGCTGCCTGGTGTATTTCTGAGACTGGCCTTTTCACTGCTGTTCTCACAGGCAGGGCGGGGGTCTGTGATATTTGTAAAAGGCCGTGTACCGTGTTGGTTCTAGAGCAGCGGAGGCAGGGACTGTAAGTCATTTTTAGGGCGGTTTTCCGTGGAGGAGGCCACACAGTGCGGGGGCCTGGGCTGTCCCACACGTTCTGATTGGCAGGGAAGCAGGGTGTGCCGCTCACCAGGTCCCGAGCAATTCAGGTTCCCTCTATGAGAAGAAGTGTTGGACTGGTAAACCGAGTGTTCTTTCCCATCCTGTCCCCATTCCTTCTTCAGAGAGAGCCCCAGGGGTTTTAGGGACTGTCATCCATAGGGTCCCAGGCATGCCCAGTGGGGCCCACAGTTAGAAAGGGTTTGAGCTCAGAAAATTCTACTTGGGTGAAGAAAGCCTTCAAATGTGCTTCAAGACATGTCTGGATTGGATATGAACATGTGCCAATGATAACGTGAGGGGCCAGCGCTGTCTTTCTGGGTAATTTAATAAGGGATTATGCCAAGCCTTCTGCACAGACTAGTGTAGAATGAGCCTTCCCAGATCAACAGTCAGTTCTCTGCAAATCTAGGTGGAGACGCAGACCCAGCCGCTCACACCCTGGTCACTGTGGATCCTGGGCAGGAGAGAAAACAATCCACCTGCGATTTGAGGAACTTTTGCCAAAACGGGAGCTGAAGTCAGAGTGAGACGAGGGGACATGATATGTGCACCAGACACCACCATGGTCCTCTCTACCCTCTAATCTCGTGGCCGATAGTGTGAGGTAGTGGTTACGTCCATGGAGCTACTTAGAGGGCCTGGGTTTGAGCCCTGATCCCACAGACACAGGTTCCTGTGCAGGTTAACCTCCCAAAGCCTCAGTTTTCCCACCTGTGGAACGGGGCTGCTGAAATCTTCCCTGGATATTGTGAGAACGGACTCTTCTGCTAAAGCAGCTATTTTAATACCACAATTTTTGAGAAACTGGGTTAATTTCAGGAATCTACAGATCACATCACAGCAGAACAAATGGTACGGCTGAAAGCTGAGTCTGGTTCCAAGTTCCTGTGAGAGCCCCAGTCCACCCCTGTGTGTGCTGTTCGCCGTGACCCTCCCCTTTTACCGCCTATTTATGAACTGTCACCACCATGGCACGTGTGAGTTCAGTGGTGACCGACCTTTGTTCTGACCTTGAGAGCTGCAGAATGGACACTCACCGGCCTGGACGTGTTTTTAGTTTCTGGTTAAAGCGAATCAGAGGAACAGAAGGCCCTGAAGTGACAGGAGAGGAAGCTGTGGCTGCCCCTCGGGAGTGGGGTGAGGAGATTTATTCCGGGGGACCGTCCTGAGCTGCAGGAAGCACAGCAGCGTGGAGTGGACGAACCACTGGGGAAGCCTGAGGACCTACTATGCGCTCAGCACTGTGATGGGTACGAAAGCACAGGAGGTTTGTCCTCTGTGACCTTGGGCTCCTGCCGCAGAGACTCTCACTGGGGGCTGCTGGGCTCACTCAGGGCCATGAGGATGGGCCGAGTCCAGCCGGGCAGACAGGGCACCAGAGAGCAAATCCCCTGGGAGTGATTTTCAAAGAAGGGACTCTGTCAAATTGTAACTGGAGTCCATCCTGTCGCAGGGGCACCCCGGGAGGCCGCGGGGTTGTTTCAGGGGAGAAATAGTCGCCCCTGTTGTGGGGGTCATCTCCTGGCACGGGGCCAGCACGACACGCAGGGGATGCTGCTGCTTCAGGTGTCTGTGGTCACACTGGTCGGCGGGGAAGGTGGGAGAAGGGGTACTTACTGCCCCTCTTCTGACAAGGGCGTTCTCCCCACGGCCAGCGCTTGACACGACCTTTGTTGTGTGTCCGTGGCTGGAAACTCCTACGCGGAACGTGTTGGTTCCTGTGAGAGCGAGAGCACGTTTGCTTGAAGAAAAGCTGCTCGAGCTCAGAGCTCCCTCCCTCCATCGGCTTCCTTACCCAGCGCTTTCCTTCCGCGCCCTGTCTTCCCACGTTCCCTCTCCCCTCTGCACCCAGCTCTCCTCCGGGTGTAGGCCAGCTTGGATTTTGGCTCCTCCGTGAGTCCATTTTTGTTAGAAGTATCTTAGAATTCCTCACGTATGGGATATGGCTTCACTTTTCTATCCTCCCCTTGTCAGGTCTGAGATCCCCGGTTGGAAACGGAGGTGCCCTGATGGATTTATGTTGTCACCCCAACATGCTCAGGGCGGCGACGGGGGAGCTGGGGGGCGCTCATGTTCCCGACGCCGACCACGCAGGGCAGGGCCCCTCTGGCTCTCTCGTTGTCACCCCGCTCGCCAGGCTGGGCGCGGGCTGGGGTTGGCGTCTTCGCAGTGGCTGGGATTTCCGTGGCGAGGTCACGCTCTGCCCGGCCATGTTCTGCTGTTGGGCCGTCCTAAGATAAACAAATAAAATTGGCAGAACTTCTGCATTTTTGGCTTTTACCCTTTCCTTCACCTTTCTGAAGTCTGTCTCTTGAATTCTAAATTTCTTTCTTTTTTTTTTCTCCCCTTCAATTTCCTTAAGATTCTCAAAATCCAAGAATGCACCTTAGGAGGCCAGAAAAAGAGCAAATTAAATTCTAATTAAGCAGAAGGAAAGAAATAGTAAGAGAGCAGAAATCAGTGAAATCGAAAGCAGGAAGTCAATACAGAAAATCAATATGATCAAAACCTCTTCAGAAAGGCCAATGAAACCGATCAGCCTCCACCAGGCTAAGAAAAGAAGAGAGCAAGCGAATTACCACCAACAAAAATAGGGGGGGCACCAAGCTCCGGGTATTATCACGAGACCACGATTCCTTTCTTATGCTATTTTCTTATACTCACACCTAACTCCTTAATTTTGGGATTGCCGATGTAAGGGGTGTCGTGTGGTAAATGCCGAGTTCCACCTGTTTGCTGCCGGTTCTAGGAGAAGTGACTGAGGGTTTTAATCCCTGCATCTTGCAAACTCGCTCTCGCCCCTTATTAGTTGCAGAAGTTTCTTCGTTGATCTTTCAGGTTCGTTCCCCGTGTGGGTGCCCAGTTGCTCCGGCTCCATTTGTTGAAAACGGTCTTTGCTCCATTGAGTCCCTTGCTCCGGTCTCAGAGATCAGTGGGCTATTTATGCGGCTCTTTAGTGGGCTCCCTGGCCTGTCCCGCTGACCTATGGCCTGTCCTTCCCCCAGCCCCACCCTGTCGTGACCACGCAGCTTCACGGTCAGCCTCAGATCGGGGAGCATCTCTCCTCCAACTTTGTCTTCGAGACTGCGCTGGCGACTCTGGGTCTTTGCCTCTCCATTTAAACGTTAGCGTCGGTTTGTCAGTATCCGCAGGATGACTCGGGGGACTGGTTGGGCCGCGCCAGATCCTCGGTCGGGTTGACGAGAGCGACACCTTGACAATACCGAGTCTCCCTATCCGTGAACATGGATTGGATATTTGTAGCTAATTAACTTTATTTTGGGTTTAAAGACCTGAAAATGTGAAATGTAGTAGGTTTTAAAGTGTAGATTAAAAAATTGATATTGTTTCCATAGGGCTGACCGGCCAGGTGGATCCACGATGCTCGTATAGTCCGTGCGTCTGTCAGTGAGCCCACAGGGGAGGTGCCAGGGGCTGGGCGCGTCGGGGCGAGAGGGGGAGAGGGGTGGTCAGTCTGTCAGCTGGAAGGAAGAGGGGACGATGACAGGCCGCCTGAGACCCCGAACCTTAGGCCCTGTGCCCACAGAGCGCCGGAGTCCTAGTCCCAGGGGCTGCATGAGAGAAACGGGCCCTGACGACTCTCCTGGGCCTCCCTTCCTCCTTTTTACCCTGAAGAAGCTGAATGGAGGCCGTGAGCCTTTGAATTTCTCTTTTCTAGGAGTGGGGCTTCCGACGTCCCCGACGTTCCCCTGGTGCCCCTCTGAGTCCGGTTACAACCTGCTCACCCGCAGAGAAACGCCCTTCAGGTTTTGTGATAATCGTCTATTTGCTTCCCCCTGGATCTGTTGCCTCTATGTGCATCTCTGAACACTATCGATGATGGTTGTCTGTTTTAAATCTTTATATAAATGGGGAAATTCTGTGTTTTCTTTCATGTGTTGCCTTTTTCCTACAACACTGTGTGTGTGAGATTCATCCGCCCCGGCCCAGGCCTCTGTTTATTAATCTCCGCTGCTGTGTAGCTTCCCCTGGACGACTCTCCACGAGGCGCTGATCCGTGGTGCCCGGGTGGACGTTCGGGTTGCTCTGGTTTGGAGCTGCTGTGGACAAGGGTGCCGTGAACATTGACCCCTGTGTGCTCTGGGCCACTACGTACAGCAGACTCCAGGACACACCCAGAGGCAGAGCCGCTGGTCACAGGGACCCACACCTCAGGTTGTTTCCAGAGAGGCCGTAGCAGCGCTTTTCTCCCCGAACAGGCCCCGATGCCCAGGGCCGGGAGGTTAGTGGGTGAGAGCAGAGCTGGGCGCGGAGCAGGAGCGGCCATCCCAGGGCGCTGGGAGCTCTGCGCTGAGCTCCGCAGGTGCTTCCTCGGGAGCCCCCACCTTGCTCCCCGATGTTCTACGTGCCCCTGTATCCTCCAGGCTGTTCTGGAAGATAGCGAATCCCAGAGCTTGCCCATTGCAAGGGCAAGAAGAGATCCTGACCTTCCGACCGCCCCCCCCCCCCCAAAACAGCATCTCTGCTCAGGATTATTTTAATCTGGGAACTCAAGGTTCTACTTTCAAAATAGGTGCTTCCCAAGACCCTCCCTAAGGAAACCCTTATTCCACGAAGAACCAGAAGATGAAAAAGATGCACCAGATCCTGCCCCTTGGGCCCACTTGCCCTTGTGACGACCCTGAATGAGCTGGACTTGGGTCCAGAAAATACTCTGGGCGGCGAAGACATGTCGGAAGAGAAACACGTCGGAGGAGAAACACGTCGGAGGAGAAAGTTACGCCCAGCAGTTGGGGAGGAGCGAGGGGCACCTGGGAGGGGAGAGTTTGGAGCAGCTTAGGCGCAGGGAGGAAGCCGCCGGTGTCGAGGGAGAGCGAGCGTGTCGGGCCGGCGCCGGGTGGCGGTGGACGCCGACCGTCTTGTCATGAGACCTTGGGGTGGGTTAAGGTTTTGGGGGGATTCACGCCGTGAGGAGTCACTGCCCCCACGAAGACGACAAACCCCCCAAATGGGGACTTTCCCGGCGCTGCTCTTTGCCAGACACCTAGCCCCGCGCGGCCGGAGCTGGGCCAGCCCGCGGTGGACAGGCCGAGGCGCCGGACGCGTGTCGTTGAAGACAGACAGGACGAAGGCAGGCTGCTGCTGCGCCTCGGCGCGTCGGACGCGGCGGCTAACCGCCGTAAGCTGCTTCCCCCTCCCGGGGCCGTGTGCAGTTTTCGAATTCTTACGGCACAAGCCGCTTTCAGGACGTTCAATACAGAGCGCATTGAGCCGGGCAGCGAGAGTCGAAAGGTCTGCGTTTTCCCACCGCAGCTATTTCGTATCCGCTGCGCAGTGGGCGTGTGTGTGTGGAGAGGTCGTGACCGCCTTATTTTTGCAGCCACGCCGTGATTTCATGATGCTGGCAGCGGTCACCCCGGGCGGAGAGGGGCACTCTGTTGCAGTAATTAGATGCCAGAATGTGGGCATTCAAACAGAAAAACGTTTCTGCGGATAGCAAATGTCAAGGGGGAAATGACTCGACCCGGCAAACCGCCGCTGGTCGTGGTGTTAGGGTGGCGATGGACCCGTGAAGACGAAGACGTGCCAGGGGTGGGAGTCCCCGCGGCCCTCGGCCGGGGGCGGTGGGAGGTGGGGGCCTCGGTGAGGTAGCCGGGCCTTTCCCCGCGGCGTAAACTCCGCCGCATTTGTTTGCACGTGAGCCGAGGCAGCGATGGTTTTACAGGCGGACGAGTCACCGCCGCGGACGAGTTGTCCCGGGGCCACGTCACTGCTCTCCCCTGGCACGCTCGGGTGGTTTTTCCGGGCTGGCACGAGGCTCCCATCTGGAACCAGGGTCGTACTTTGACCAGTAAACAGGAGAAGCTCAAATAAGAGGCCAGAAGGGGAAAGTTCTTGAAAACAGCCGTACTCTGTGAACTGGAGGCGTGTGGCTGCTGAGCTACACTCAAGCATGAACCGCGGGGCTTGTCCAGATATCTCTGAAATAATAAACATAACATAGTGTAGAAAGTCCGCATCAGGAGGACCCTGGACGCACTCGGCGGTTGACTCCAGCGAGAGGGGGACTCGCCCCAAGAAGCGTGGGAATTACGGTGCTTTTTATCTCTGATTTCGGGGGACTTGGACGTGGGCAGCGGGCCGTCCTCTGAGCGCCCCCGTTGCTGGGATGGTTGAGACGGAATCTGTACAAACAGTGAGCAGCCAAGGTCAGGCCGAGGCGCGCTCTCCGGGCTGCACCACCCAAGGGTCCGGAGACCATACGTCCCGTGGGTTTTCAGCCAGTTGCTCGAGCCATAGATGTGAGGTGACGGTGACCTTGGGCTGTTCTCTGAAATCCAGTGTTTACTCCTGCATCCAGTTGATGCTTAACGGGTGCTGGGGGTGATGAAGGTGACGTCCAGTCTGGGGCCCGCTCTGGCCCCCGGGAAGGACCTGGGTGAGCGTGAGATGACCACTGGTGGTGGTCTGGCCGGCATCTCAGGGGGCCGAGCCCAGAGGCGGGGAGCGCGGGCTCCCCGCAGCCCCAGGTGCGGCCACTCGGCCGCGGCTCGGCACCCAGACCAGGCCCGAGCAGGACACTGCTCCTCTCTGTTCCCCTCTGCTCTGCGCTGTGGGCTTGCTCCGAACAATGAGCCATTCATGGGACCCAGGACCAGGGAGCCGGCTGCAGGCCCCTCAGGCAGCTGGCGGTGCCCCAGCCCAGATATTCTTGGGAATGTGGAATTATTTGAATCAAAGGGAAATAAATCTTTTGCAAATGTTAATACAAATGACTGTGGGAAGGGCTTGGTGCTACCAGAGAAGCTGAGAATTCTTGGTGCCCACTGAGTTATTTTTTGGCAGGGACTCATACTAGGTTGCTATGGGGATGCTGGGGACAAACACGAGTCCTGTTTTCAGTGGTTGCTCTTACGGCCGCATCTTCCAATTGCCCTCGGTTGGAAAAACTTGTATTGGAATCATTTCGATGACTCCTGTCTTGTGTTCTGGTCCCTTTTCTCTTCTAGTTAAGTTTGCAAATATTGCACCATTTTTTTTTTTCCTTAGCAAGAAGGGACCACTGCTTTGGAAGTTTATGCTTTTGATTATATGCTTCTGCGTCGTAGGTTTCAGTCGGAAGAGGTGCAGCGGGATCTCAAATCCGGTGCACTTTCCGGGTGGGATGGAGAGAGACTGACGCGTGGGGCAGGGCCTCTGGCCAAGCCTCCCTTCGCCACACCAACCCGAGCCCCTCAGAGAGGGCAGCAAGGGGCTGATTCCACCAGCACAGGGGTGTGGTGAGCCCCACGGATGACGTCCGTCACATCCCATCACAGGGGTCACGAGTGGGGCGCAAATCGATGCCAGTCCCTCACTCTGCGTCCACGGCAGAGGCCACAACCCAACCTTCCTCCTGGAGCCGAGAGGCCGCCTCAGGTTCCTTCCCAGCGCGGGCTCCCGGGAGCCACCCCGACCCGGCCAATGTGAGGGTCGCCAAAGCACAGCCCTGGGACCTGATGGGCACCCCTAGGTGGTAGTTCCTGATGATTACTATCCTTGCTGATATTCTTAGTATTATTATTATTACTACTATTATCGGGAGAGCAGGGGACACAGCAGCTGTGCTTTGCTTTTCCCATCGGCTGCGTTTAGCTTCCGCCCGCAGTCGGCTGCCCCTTCCTGCGCCTCGCTGGCCCCGCACACGGCAGTGTCTCAGGCCCTCCTTTGTTTAACCTTCGGTCACTGGGTGACCTTCCGTCCACGGCCGTCCACACGCTCACAACACCAACGTCTGTGCCCCGGGCTGGG
Source organism: Miniopterus schreibersii (assembly GCF_964146895.1). Lineage (NCBI taxonomy): Eukaryota > Metazoa > Chordata > Mammalia > Chiroptera > Miniopteridae > Miniopterus > Miniopterus schreibersii. The sequence goes on along the minus strand of NC_138103.1, from coordinate 104,533,590 downwards.
CCCTGCTCTGGGCTGTAGTGTACGTTCAGGTACAGTCTTGAGACTCGCCTCTCGTAGGACGCGTCCGTTCACTGGATATAAAAGGCAGAGATTTAAAGTTGCCCGAGAGCCGCGGAGCCGCGTTGGCCCGGGCGGGGCTGACCCGGTGGCTCCCGGCTGGAAAGACCTGGGTCCGTAAACCGTATCGAGGGGGTGAAAGTGCAGACCGTGTTGAAAGCATCAGTGGCCCAGCTCGCGGGACGGAAGGCGGGCAAGGCTGCTGATGGGTCGGGGCGGGGGAAGGTCCCGGGCTCTCGGAGAGGCCCACGCACGGGGCTCGGTCCTGCTAAGCACCCGCGTGGCCGCCGAGCACTCCGTGAGCGCTTTGAGCCCCGTTTCCTCATCAGCGACACGAGGCACTTTGAGGACGTTGTTTGTAAGGCTGACTCCGAGCCCGTCCTCAGGTGGTGCCGGGAGCGGCCTCCTCGCAGGCTCGCAGGCGTGACCCCACTTACCCGGAGATCTCCGCGAGGCGTTTCTTTCTCTGTGAATTTAAGAGGTTTGGCTGAAACAGGTTCTAAGGCGATCCCCAAGTCCGACATTCTTGGCTTCCATTGTAGTTTTTGGGGTTCTCCTCCTTCCTCTGGTGGAACTGAGACTCGTTTTTTGGTTGTTGCTGAATTTTTTTTCCTTTGGGGTCGTGGCCACGCACGCACAATGCGAGGTGATGACGTGCTTTCGTAGGGTCCGTGTTCCGCTGGTGGTGAGTCCTAACGGTGCCTGGAGGCAGAGTGCGGAGCGGAGGGGTCGCCTGTGGTTGGTTTTAGGCTCTAAACGTGTGAGGCCCAGAGGACGGGAAATGGTGCCCTGAGAAACCGGTGACCGAAAACGCTGAGATCGGTCTTTAACCTCAGTGCTGGTCAGTTCACGGAGGGAGCTGCAGCGTTTTTCATCTGTGCTGGCACGTCCCCTCCTCCCCGGCCCTTGGCTTGTCTCCGGGCACCTGGGTGAGTGGGCCCAGCCGGGGCAGCTGGCCGGGCCTGCTTCCCGCCCACGTCACGGGCAAAGCTGGGGTCCAGCCCTGATGTTCCGCCTCCAGCTCCTGGGCTCATTCCCCGTGTGGTCGTTGTTTGGTAGAGTCGGTACATGGGGGAGCCAATGTGACCTTAAAAATCCGAATAATCGTATTTTTATCATCGCCTTGTACACTTTAAACTTACACAGTGTTATATGTATGTCAGTTTTATCTCAAGGAAGCTGGAAAAATCACATTTTTCGGACTCTACCTGGGAGAGTCCCGTTTGGCGTTTTTTCCATCAAGGTGACATTGGTGAGCAACCTTTTACATACGTTCCAGGCGCTTCGACACCTGTATTCACTGTGCCCCGTGTGCCGCCAATAGTCTAGTTCCTGCCCATCACCTCACATTCGCCCGGCCCCTGACTCAGTTTACCCTCTGCTCACCCCCTGCCCCTCCGGTAATCACTGGTCGGTTGTCTGTGTCCAACCATTGCTTTTTGTTTTTGTTTTTTCATCTGTTTTCATTTGTTTATATTGTTTTTTATTCCACATGGGAGTGAAATCATGCGGTTTTTTACCTTGTCCGGCTGACTTATTTCACTCAGCATAACACCCTCAAGATCCATCCCTGTTGTTGCAAATGGCAAGATTTCATCTTTTTGTGGCTGAATCGTCGTATTTCGTCGGATGCACATATATCTTCTTTATCCCTTTGCCCGTCGATGGGCACCCAGGCCGGGTCCGTACCTTGGCTGTTACTCGTGACGCTCCCGTGAACGTGGGGTGCAGATGTCTTTTCGAGTCAGTGTTTTCATTTTCTTCGGGTGTCCGGAGCATCCGGTTTAAATCACCTGTCGCCGCAGCGAAAGCCATGAGAAGTCACCGCAGCGGAAACTCTCTGGCTGTTTGGGACGGCTTTGCACCGGCCTCTCTGTGGATCGGCTTACGGAAACCTAGGATTAATCGGGAAATAAGCATTAACGTAAAGCGTTGGCCGTGACGGGAAGAGCCCTCCCGTTCCCCACCCGGACCCGGCTCACCGAGCAGGACCCCGAGGCCTCTCCCTAATGCTGGCTCAGGGCCCATGTAGGAGAACCGACTCCCCCTCTGTGTCCTTTGGGGTCCTCCGGTCGCTGAGATGTCCCTCCGGAGCTGCGAGAACCCCCTGATGTGGTCTCAGTGGTCCAGTTTGATGAAGTGATTGATCCTCGTTTGCTTTGAGACCTTAGGGCAGAACTGAGGCTGATATTCAAAGAATTCCCTGTTATTTCAGACTCTCCCCAAAAATAGCGGGTGGAGAATCTGGGCACCACTTGCTTCAAGGATCTCCGCGCCTCGGAGCCTTTCACACAGGAGGCGATGCCTTGGCGTTAAGCGTTGTGAACGGCACCCCTTCCATCCCCCGGCGTTACCTGCCCAAGGTGGGCTCTCGGGTTCTACCTGCTCATTCATCCCGACTTAGCCGAAAGCCCACCCCCGAGAGGCCTCTGCCCCCCCCACCGGGGCCCCGTCCTTTCTTAACCCCCAGGGCTCCCGCCGGCCAGCTCATTGCTCACGGGGCTCGGACACCCTCCCACGGACGGACGGAATAATTACCTAGATATTTCACTGTTCAACTTCGCATCAGCTTATGTTTTATCTCCTTCGCTAGATTAGATGATACACCAGTTTGGGGTAAAGAAACTAATGTAACTGCTTGGAGGGCTCCAGTCCTTGAACCCAGCTGGAGCTCGGTGAATGTGCGCGTTTCTGTGAATTCGATTAGCTCGCCAACGAGAAAAGGGGACGCGAGTCAGGAATCCTGCCCCCAGGAAACAGACTCACTCTGCCGTCTCGGTAATTGCTTCTTTCCTTTCATTTCTTCCCCTAAATGAAGTTAGCTGGTTCCGGCGTAGACACAGCAACATACGCTCTTGTGTGTGCGTCTGGGCTGAAGGTTTTCAGAGAGAAGGGATTTCAGAGACTAGGGAGGAACAGAGAAGAATGTGTTTGGGGCGTTTTAAAGGAAGTCGCTGAGAAAAACCACTATTTCAGGGGCCTATTTATGATATTTCTACGATGGGGTAGAAGGCGGACTTTTCAGGTGTCCGTAGGTAATTGACTTACCGCCAGAGTGGTTCTAAAAACATACGCCCCCCCCCCTTCCATGTGGGGTCGGAGTAAATGCCAAAGTGCAATGTGTTTGCCGAACGGCTGCTCAGGACGCTGGTCATCAAAGAGCCCAGGAGCTCGTGGCGTGAAGAGCCCCCCTCGCCCCCGACGCAGGCGGTGGCGGCCTCGCGGGAACCGATGTCTGGCCATTGTGCTGAGGGTGGTGGGGACAGAGGGTGGGCTCCGGATCCACAGAACTGCGCCCCTTCCCTCGAAGGCCACGGGCAGCGATAAGGTGATTAGTCATCGCCGAGCGCCATGGACTTGGCTGCTCAGGTCCACGAATCTTCCCTTTCCACGGACCTCGCTGCACAGGAAAAACGATCCCGTGTCAAGAAAGAGGGAGGGAGTGGGTCGGGCAGATGTTTTATAATTATTACTGTGTATTTCCCCCCAATACTTTTTATTATGAAGATTTTTCAAACATGGAGAAAAGTTGAAGGAATTCCACAGTGATACCTATAGACCCTCTTAGATTCTACGATGAACGTTTGCCATAATTATTTTATTATCTCTCCATCCCTCTATCGACCCATCGTAAGAACAGCATCCTGTGACTTTCAACAAAGGCTTTTACCTGTGTGACCCAAACCCCTGACCAGGTATGAAATGTAACCTTCATTCCACAAGGTTCCTCCATGCGCCTTCCTGGGTAACCCCTGCTTCCCCCGCCTCCCCCCACTTTCTAATTTTTTATTTTTACTATTCTAGAACTTTGCATGAGGCTTCTTTCACCCAAATAATACTTGTGAGATTCATCCATGCTCTTGTGAGAGTATCCATTTATTTTTTCATCCTAAATAATCTATTAGTTTCTGGAGATTCTCAGGTTAGCAGCTTCTTTAGAAAGCAGGGAAGAAAATAAATTTTTTTTTTTAAAGGAGAGTTGAAGGGGACACTATGCCAGTTATGTTGACCCTTCCCGCTCCATAAGCACGACTGGGAGCCAGGGACTGCTCTGGCCACGTGGACCGGCTGGAACTGGGGCCCTGGTCTCCTGACTGTCGGCTCCAGCCGGTCAGGAGGCCGCTGAGGGGGGCGGCCGTTTGAGCCGGAGCCATGTGAGACCAGAGAGTTTCGACAGAGCTCTGCTTAGAGGATGTGAAACTACACTAACCTCATGTGACCAGAAATCCTCGGAGGCCTGGTGAGGAGCCAGGGGAGGTGCTCTGACGTGGCTGCCGGTGGCCAGCTCCAGGCCGGCACCCGCGGGCCCAGGTGACTCAGGGCCAGCTCTCGGCTGTGCTCCCAGAGGAGCCGGAGGACGGGGCGTGTTTCCACACCGGCACACAGGTGGGGGATGCTGGAGGGACAAATAACCCAAGAAAGACACCTTGGGTCCGTGGCACTCCCCTAGGAAGGGACCTGGAGCTCAAAATAAAACATCGGGGAGGGAGGGGGGATGCCGTGTTACAGACGGGCCTTTGTCTCCAGTTCAGCCGGATGACAATGGCCTGGCGGGGCCTGCCTGCCAGCTGCTGGCGGTCTTTGTGAAAGTCCCCGATCTCCGGGCCAAGGCTCAGTGGGCAGGTATCCATAGCATGAAGCCAACTGGCACCGTTGGCACCTTTGTGGGTGAAACGAGCCCAGTGACAGGGAACTGGGCCACTCTGGCTACCAGCTGGCAGGTGCGAACCCCACGGGCAGGTGCCTTGGGGAGAGGGGGCTGGCATTGCCATGGTAACGGGCCAAAAAAGGACATTTCTTCTTCAAGGTCGGTTTGACCTCTTTCCTACCAGGGGTGTCTCGAGGGAGGAGTGACTGTGGACGCACCCGGTCTGGTCTGAGTGTAGCACTTCTCATGGGATCTCATTAGTGTCACCCACGGGGAAACCTGGGGGTCTCCTGGGGGACATCGCTGAGGACGCAGATGGGTCACCGGAGCAGCCAGGGCGACTTCTTGGTGTGAAGCAAGCAGGACGCAGGAAGGCACAAAGGGTCCCAAAGGCAGCCAGTCGGGTTGGGCGGGTTCTCCGGGCTGTTCCGGGAGAGGTTAGTGCTGACCGGGGCGGCATGTCACCCCAGACGTCCTTCGGCCGCCTGTCCTGGGCGCAGGGTGAGGGGCCCGCCGGCTCCCCAGGTGGCCCCAGTCGGTGGCAGGGACCCAGCTCTCCTCACCTTTGTCCTCCCCTCCGCCCACCTCTCTCTCACGCCGTTACCTTGGCAAATACGCTTCGGGCGCTGATTTAAACGCCCAGCTTTTCCTCGGTATTTAGCATTTCTGCATCTCACCCCGTGAAAGCTGTGCCGGCCCAGGCCATGGGGTTGGGTGTCGGTAACGTTCCCGTTTCCCATCTCTTGCCTTCGTTCCCGTGACGAGCTCCCCTTCCCAGGCCCAAGATTTCTGTTGGAGGAAGAGCAGCATTGTGGGGGCTCCCCGATCCCCCGAGGGTTTTACTCTGTTCTGCCCCCTGGGAGGCTATGGGAATTACTCAGAGGGGACGGCACCCGAACCTGGGTAAACCCTGAGCAGCTGCCCTGGAGACGCAGCCGGTGACACAGGCCCCGGTCTCCGGATGCGCCAAATGCAGGCTGCGTGGTCTCAGGCGGGCCAGCTCCGTGCGAGTTGCAAACTGACAGCTTTGACTAAATCCTGCGGCTAACTCGCTGGCCTTGCTAACTCACACGTTTTTATCCTGGATTCTTGTAGTCAGTAGATATTTCCAGCTCTTCTACTCCACGTAGGCACCGGGGACATAGGAAGGGATGAGCCCCCCTTTCTTTGCTGGGGGAGCTCGTGGTCCACTGGGGGAGGCGTAGCCAGAAAGAATTATTCTCAAACTTGGCAGGGGTCCGGGGGCAGGGCTCTGCCTGGGAAAACAACCTGCCTTCTGGTTTGGAAAAGCCCCCAGTGGGCAGATTTCATACAAAGATGAGCCTCCGGCATGGCCAGGAGGGGTGATCGGAGGCACTTCCTTTGGGTCCAGGACAGGGGGCCAGGCGACGTCGTGGTCAAGATAAAGGCCATCGCACACGTCTGAGAGTCAGTCGGTGAAAATCCACGGCGACCCCGCGGGGGAGGGCGGGCCTGAGGGCGTCTTGCCCTGCGTGGGCATGGTCTTGCCTCACCCTTCCTCACCCAGACTCTGGCCCTGGTTCCAGGAAAACTTTATTTTAAAAATTTGCCAATTTAAATAAATGAACAAACCAAATAGAAACTGATTCATAGACCCAGAGAACAGGCAGATGGGTGCCAGAGGGCAGGGGTGGGGGATGAAAAGGCCCAGGGGTTGCCCTGGCCGGTGTGGCTCAGCGGTTGGAGCGTCGGCCTGCGGACCGAGGGGTCTCAGTCTGACTCCGGCCAAGGGCACGTACCCGGGTTGTGGGCTCGGCTGCTTGCGAGAGGCAACCAATCGCTGTCTCTCTCGCATGGTGTCTCCCTCCCTCCCTCTCTCCCACCCCTCACCTTCCACTCTCCCTGAAAAGCAACGGAAAAAATATCCTCGGGTGAGAATTAACATAAAAATTAGAAAAAAATGGTGAGGGGACTGAGAACTATGGATCGGCAGCTACAGAACAGCCTCCGGACGTTCAGTGCGGGGAATGCGGTCAGTGTTATTGTGATAACTGTGGCTGGTGCCAGGCGGGTCCTGGAGATGTCGGGGGGACCCTCTGTGAGGTGCCCGACCGCTGTGCTGTGCGCCTGAAGCCAAGACAGAATAATTCTGAAGCCAACTGTAATTGAAAAGTGAAGTTTAAAAATTTTTGCCAATTTGATTTTTAGAAATTACTGCATTAAACCATCTAAAGGTTTAGACGAAGGTGAGTGCAACAGAGTTCGGGGTTTGGAGGGCTGTCCTCGGAGGGAGAAGGGGGCACCCCTGAGGGGGACGGGCCCCGGGGGTGGGGGTGCGCTCACTGAGGAGCCCTCCGTGGGGAAGACGGTGGGGCCGCGGTCACCCCCGCCTGCCCTCAGACGTCGACCCATCGATAACCTCGGTTCCTGCTGACTCGTGGAAGGGAAGGAAGCGGGGTGTGTCCGGGGCGGGAGGAAGTGGGGGGCCCGCGGAGGACCAGGCCAGATGCCGCCGGCCCAGCTCGGGGAGGCCGGCTCCCTGGGCCCTGTTAGAGGAGCTGGACCGGGGGGGGGGTGGGGGGGTCCTGCCTGCAGCCTTGGGGCACCCGGCTGGCGACACCGTAGGGAGGAGGGAGCCCTAGGCGCAGGCGGGGGTCCGGGCCTGTCAGTGATCAGGTGACTGTGATGGGTTTGCGCCCCCAGGTCCACCCACCACCCTTCTCCCGCCTCCTCCCGGGAGGCCGCCCTCCACGGGCCCCTCCACGGGCCCTTTGCCCCCAGCTTCCCGTGGTTTGTTCAACGAGGAGCTGCAGCGGGCTCCTGGAGGGAGGGAGGGAGGAGGTGAACGGGCTGGTTCACCCCTCGGCTGACCCGCCGCTCCTGTCCAGCGCCCTCGCACCCCTCCCGCTGCCCCTTCAGGCCGGGGTGCTGGCCGAGCCCCCGCCCCCACCCCGGGCACGCGCCCTCTCCTGTGGGCTCCTGCTTTGTGAGCAGTCTCCTGGGCGGCGAACTCTCTCCAGTACTAGAAGGTGCCGCCGTCTCCCGCCGAGGCCCTGGCTGCGCAGGTGGGAAGGACTCGGGCGGGCGGCCGGCCGGGGAGCAGCTCCCTGCCCCGGGGAGGGAGGAGGGTGGGCGCGGAGCTGAGTCCTGCCGGACGAGACACGTCTGGTCTGTGCGGGCCAAGCTCAGCCGCTGCGTGGCCGCGAGAGCCAGCGAGTGTCGGGGGGCATGGGGGGCTCTGAACGGCCCGGGGGGCTCCCACGGGGAGGCAGCGACCACCCCGCTCCCGCAAGCCCTGCGGAGAATCTGCTGCTTCCTCCGGACTCCCGCAGGGTCGGCGGTGCTCTGAGTTCACATGCGGCCCCGGTTCCCTCTGAGGTTACGTGAGGAAGGCCCCATCTGCTCGCAGGCCGCTCCTCTCCGGGGCAGCGAGTCACCTTGAAGCGCCGAAGGCCCTTGCATCACACAGGCGCACTGTGGGCTTAAAAAAAAAGCCCCAGTGATTCTGTATCTCCGTGTCACGCCTTTCGGCTGCTTTGCTTGCTGAATTTAAAAAATCACCACTAACGACCCTGGCTACAGACACATCCGTGTTTCAGGATCGCTGAGCGATAGATTTTTGGTTGGTGGTTTTCTTTTCTTTCTGTTTTAATGGGAAGGAAGACTGACTTTCCCCTGGCGGGAAGGGCGGGTGGGGTGGGAACGGTGCCTGGGGCTCCGCCCGAGGGCAGCCCCCGAAACCCGGCCAGGAGGGGCTCCCCAGGAGGGGCAGGAGCAGTGATGCCCCAGCTCATTTCATGCTGGGCTTTCTCTCCCGGTTTCCAGCCCCTCAGTGCGGCTCTGACGCAACACGGCCCTGTGCTGGTGGCCACCGAGGGAAGGCGGGCAGGAAGAGCATGTGGGGGACAAAGGGCTGCGAGGAGGGGGCGCGAGGGCGGAGCTAACTGGCCCCCCCCCCCAGCAGGGCTTGGAGGGACAGGTGACTGGCAGCCTCCAGGAGAGCAGCCTGGGGCCGTCCCAGGAGGCACTGAACCGGGCACTGGGCACCCCGCGTTCCGGGCACCGTGCTTGTGTGTGAAGGGAGGGCTGGGGGCTCAGGTGATGTGTCCCCGAGAGGAAGGAGTTGGAGGACAGGGAGGGCGGGCGCGTGGGGACACTTGGGTGGGCCGGTCCTGGCGTCAGAACTGAACGAGGGAAGTGATGTCTTTTTTGGTTAATTCTCACCCAAGGATTTTTTCCCCAGAGAGTGGAAGGGAGGGGGGAGGGGGAGAGAGACATCGAGGTGAGGGGGGCACATCGGTTCGTGGCCTCCCCCGCGCAGCCCCGGGGATGGAGCCTGCAACCCGGCTGCGTGCCCCTGACTGGGAATCGAACCCAGGACCCTTCGGTCTGCCAGCCGACACACTGACCGCTGAGCCACACCGGCCAGGGCAAGGGAAGTCATATTTTATCAGAGCACTTCCTGCAGAATCATGGAGAACGGGACACGAGCGTTCGAACAGGGTTTGTGCAGAGGGGCAAACCGCTTCTAAAGAGGTAAATTTCCTCTTAATTTTATTTTAAAAATTTCATTGCGATATGATTGCCGTGACGTCGTATTAGTTTCTGGTGCGCCGCGTAACGACTCGATAGCATCTCCCCGCAAGGCTGAGCGTGGGAAGGTGCGTTACGACCGTCTGACTCTTTGTAACAGGACCTGACGGGAAAGGGATTAATATTCTGACCAGCTTGAGCTCTGAGAGTAACCGAACTCCTTGGGCTTCCCTCCTGGCTGCTCATTTCATGACGAGACAAGTTCAGATCATGAACTTAGCTGGGACTCTTTTTTCTCACTGAAGTTTTTTCCGAGTAGAAACCCCCAAATAAGTGCCTTATTTGTTCCCATGTTATTATCTAACCCATTTTTCAGCTCACACTCAGCCTCTGCTGGACACGGTGCTGGGGAACGGCGCAGGGAAAGCACTGGCTGGAGACGCACTCGCGTCTTCCACGTGACTTGGCCGAGGCCGTTTCTGCGTCTGAGCTGGGAAGCGGCCACACTCAGGGCTGCCTTCACTTAATATTCCAATCTGCTTTGCAAAAACTCGGCTGTGGGACTCGAGCTAGTTTCTGCAGATCGTTTAGAGAGTCGTTCCTGTTTTTCTCTGGGAAGTTAAAGATAGTGTCTCTTAGGGCCGGGCTTAAAGACCCCAGGAAAACGCAGAGGTAATGTTTCGATGTGGCTTTTATTGTCACGTGGATTTCGTAGGCTTTCATTCCAGAATATGTCTTAGAAAGGAGCACGTAGGATTCTGGCAAGAAGGCTGTTTTGATTAAAAAAATAACCTTGAAAGATCAGCGACCCGTCACCTAACGCACGGTTAGGTTAAATGGCCATTGCTTCAGCGGCACCCGTAGGAGCTTATGTTTGCAAAGCATGAAAAACAATACCGAGCACCCATCCAAAACCGACACAAGGAAGCGCCCGGATACTTCCTGGTGTCCAGCAACGAGGCGTCTTCTCCGGTGAGGTGCCTCCGGGCTGAGGTCTTGGGCCGTGGCCTGGTTTTGTTGTGTGGACACGGCCTCGGCCAGGCACGGCCAGGTCTCTGACCATGGTGTCAGGGCTCTTGGTCTGAGTTTGTCGGTTTTGCCTCCACTCTTATTAGTGATTTGAACAAAGATATAGAGGTCATATTTGGATGTTTACAGTTTACATAAATTTGGGAGGTTCTCCTAAAGGAATCGGTATTCCTAAAAAATCTCCACGTGTTAGATGGATGGACTGAAACTCAGGGGATAAAGTTGAATAAGATATGAGTATTAGATTGTAGGCTAAAAAAACACAACAATTGCCCTGGCCAGTGTGGCTCAGCTGGCTGGGCATTGTCCGGTGCACCAAAAAGCCACTGGACCAGTTCCCAGTCGGGGCACATGCCCAGGTCACAGGTTCTGTCCCCGGTTGGGGTGCATTTGGGAGGCAACTGATGGATGTTTCTCTCTCTCTTTCCCTTTCTCTCTTTCTAAAATCAATAAAAACATATTTAAAAACAACAAATGCCCCCACAACAATTGACTGGAGGCGATTGCCGTAAGAGAGCTGATGGAAAACTCTCATGAGTTTATCACCAGGAAGCCCAGTGGGCACAGTGGGCATCGGCTCCGAGGGCGCGTTCAGGAGACTCCTCCTGGCCAGGACGTTAATGGGCCAAACCTCAGCTGAGCCCCTACCTTCAAAGGGGTTCAAGAAAACCCAAGCGTGTCTGCAGACAGCTCGCCAGGGGCAAACACCACACAGCTGCCCTGGACAGGAAACCGCTGCAGGAACTGCAGACATGAGCCAGCCCAGCGAGGAAAAGGTCAGGGGGAGGCACGAGCGATTGCCGGGTGGACACTTTCGTCTGAAGGGCCAGGATTTCCTGGAACTGGAGTGCCCAGCCTTGGGCAAGACCAGGAGCAGTGCCTGGACATTGCAGGGAAGTCCTCTGGGGATTGAACCAAGAAGGAATTATCCAGCAAATAAGACTTGTCCAAACGTGGGATGACGTGAATGGGAGAAGAGGCCCCGGTCCTGGAGCACAAGGCCAGACGCCGGCCTCTGGGAGGGGCTGTGGAGGGACCGACGGGGGCTGTGCTCGGTCCCCCTTCAGATGCCGTCCGTCGTGAGTCAGCGGAGTTTGTCCCCACAGCTGTCCTTTCTCCCCACCATCCCGGCAGCTGCTCTGGGAAACAGGCTCACACGCCTTCCGCCACAATATTAATTACTTGCAAGGCTGACGTCTGGAGCCCAGAGAAATCTGTACTTCAGCAAAGTTCCCACAGACAGGCATGTTCCCCAACCTCCAGACAGGGGAGGTGTCCTAAGAATGGGCATTTTCACGGGCAGTAACCGGCTCCTGCAGGGAGAGATGTGGGCAAGGGTCAGCTTGCATCTTTATTTTTTTAGGTTTTTTTTTTTAAAAGCCTCACCTGAGGATATTTTTTCCATTGCTTTTCAGAGAGAGTGGAAGGGGGAGAGGGAGAGAGGGACATCAGTTGGTTGCCTCCTGCAGGCGTCTGGACCAGGGCCGGACACGAAGCCCGCAACCGAGGTACGTGCCCTTGGCTGGATTCGAACCCAGGACCCTTCAGTCCACAGGCCAATGCTCCAGCCACTGAGCCAAACCCTGCTAGGGCTCAGCTGGCATCTCTTCAATCAAAACATAGCGAGAGTCTCAGTCCTGTAGGAGCCGTGCCGGGGACAACGCTGGCCTGTCTCCCCAGGGTGACGCCTGCTAGCTAGTGGCACAGGAGAGACACATTCATGTCCACTGTCCTCTCCCGTTGCTCTGGAATTAAGCGGTCAGTAGAAACGGTAGCCGTGTCCTGGTGTTTGATGAGAATTTGTAGCCATCGCTGCCCACTCTGGTCCCTTATCTCAGCCGAGGAAGTGTCCAGAGGGAGGGGTGTTTGAACGTAGACGACCACAGACCGTCCGCCTTAGAGGAAGAAGACGGGTGCCCCCCTGTCTTCTCTCGCCAGCCATCGGGCGAGGTGTCTGAGCCGCAGGGAGGCAGGGGGCCAAGTATTTTTGGGGTGAAGAGCCACCGCCCCAGGAGCTGGGAGAGAGACCTGGGAGGGAGGAGAGAACTGAGGCGTGTTTTCCTCTGCCATCCCGAGGCTCCCGGGGACCCCCTTCTGAATTCAGTGTCCCCTCGTGGGTGGGTCTCTGCAGAGACGTGCAGGGCCCGTGGAGTCCCGAGGAGGCCACAGCTGTGGGGCTCTTAGGAGATGAGTGTGTCTCCCGGCCCTTGTTCCTCCCACAAACGGCCCATTCAGGGAGAGGGGAAGGGAGGCACCCCGGCTGGCCCTGGGGTCCCTCAATGGGGCTCTGTTCTGGCCTGGGCGGGGGCCAGCGGACCCCACGCTGCCTGTTAGAGCCCCATTCTCCCCGAGGCAGCGGCTGGAGAGGCCGGAGCAGCTGAGGCTCCGGGAAGGTGCTTCTCTTGTTCTCACAAGGCCCGGCTGAGCCAGAGGAAGCTGCGCCCTTTTCTCTGATTCTGCAGTTTGGTCCATTTACATCCCGAGCGTTTCCTCTCTCACTGTTTCACGGCTCAAGACCCTAAACTGATGGGCTTTTCCTCTCTCCCCCAGCTCAGCTGAGACTTAGAAACGGTGTCAGGTGGTTCTGCTTTGCACCCGTCCCCGGGGGCAGCCCCTCAGAGGTGCCCCCGAGGACCCTGCTGTTCGCGGTCACTCTGGAGCCCCGGAGGGGTCACAGTGTCTTGAGTGGAGATGAGTGGGGCGTGGGAGACGGCAGAGTCCTGCACGCCCACCGGGAGGCGTGTGCCCTCCTGCCTGCCCAGCACCCACACTTTCTGGGAACAACACCTCGATTTTCCTTTGAGAGCCACGCCTTGTATGCTCAGCCCGTGGGCACTGGTGGAGTTGACCCGACCTTGGTTTAGTGGCGGCCACAGCTCTCCGGCCGGCCCTCTACCCTTCTGCCTCTGGGTAGTTGGGACCCAGATTGGGCCACATCAGAGTCAATCCTGAGAGATTTGCGGGAAGTATTGGGAAAGAGGCTATTTTCACCGAGGTTGCTTATGAATTGGGAGCTGTGGTGACAGCTTTGCTACCACGTGAGGAGAGTCTGAGTGAGAATATAGGCCAAAGGGACAGACCCCGGATGACCTAGGATGTAGGCTGGATCGAGCCGTGCCTGAAGCCAGCCTCCCAGCCCTTCAGCTGTGCTGACCAGAACATTCCCTTTTGGTTCTTTATCTCATCTGAGTTGAGGTTCTGTTAGCTCAACTCCTTTAGTTAGTTGCAAGTAAGAAAGTCCTTACAATTACTGAACTTTTTCCTGTTTGCTGCTCCCTGCTCAGGCCACCCCTGTTCACTTACTTGCTACAGTGTCTTGCAATGGCCCCAAATGGTACCAGAGCTAAGGGGCACTAACACTGTCCAGAATTCCAGCCCCGATGGAAAAAGTTGCCTTAAGCAGCCACAGCCGAGCAGGGAGGCTGTTGCGATGCAGCGAAATGCGGCAGCTTCCACGGGCCTGGGGAGGGCTGGCAGTTCTTAGCAGGACGAACAAGCGAGTTCTTATCTTAGCAGGACGAACAAGGGCTCACAGAAGGGGAGATGCTTGAGGTGCATCGTCAGGGATGAACAGAGCTCTTTCAGCTGAGAAAAGTGCGGGAAAATCAGGCCAGCCTGGCCCCGGAGGGAGCAGTCGACTGTAGACTGTTATCTGGCTTAAAACGCTGTCTCCTGCGGGCAGAGTGGGCAGCCTGGCTGTGGGGTTAGCGCGGCCTGACTGGTGTGCCACGCTGTCTGGAACCCAGGACAAGGGCCACACCGTCCCCTTCCACCCTTTCCACGTTGAGCAAAGGTGGTGACGCCCCCTTGCTGGTGAGCAGGGCCACCAGGAGCTGTGGCTGACTCTGCGTCCCAGGTCCAGGCTCAGCTGTGTCGGGGGGGGGGCCTGTTGTGGGGAGACAGCGACATCCGTAGCCCAGCACCTGCCCTGCTTCATGGTCAAAGCTAGAATTGTGTGCCCGCAAAATAAATCAGTTGTCCGGTGGTCCCCCGACTTCCTCTTTAGCTTTCGTGGCTTTGTAACTGCATTAGAAGCCGTGACGCGTACATACAAACAGTGAACACAGTTTGAAAGATGCCGCAAGGCCGCACGCGGTCTGCAGCCACCTCCCGGCTGCGAGGGTTAGCCTGGCCCAGCGGGGGTTGCTGTGGGCGCCAGCGTCCGCGGGAGACTCGGCAGGGGCGTCCTGGCGGAAAGGAACTGGGTTCTGACAGAGAAGCAGAAACTGGGTGGGGAACAAACACGACAACTGAGCGGACGTCCGGGCGTCAGACCTCAGTGCGATCTCAGGGCGTGCGCAGCCGTGTGACTCACTCCTGAAGTGAGCCCTGAGGTCCCTCTGAGACACGTGGGCCCACGAGCGAAGGGAAAGGTCTTGGCACCACGCTCTTGGGTTTTGCCAAACCCGAATGTTGTGCTTGGAGCCCTCCTCTGCCCCCTCGGCCACAAGAATTCCCCCGTCCCCATCCCATGCCCACATCAAGCATGTTTCCAGGTCTCCTGGGAGGCCACGCGCGGAGCTGCCAGCTGTCTGATGCTGCTTCAGGGGAGCAGGGCGAGACTGGGCTTCAGGCAGCGGACGTTTCTTGGGGAAAGCGTTGGCCCGGGATGTGGGTGGACAGCTCCTGGAGCCCCCGCAGCAGAGTTCCCACGGGGAGCCTTGGCCAGGGCGCTGGGGGACAGCCCCGGGTCCCCCCGAGCTGCAGGAGCGGACGAGAGGTGGGGTGGACAGAGCTCTCTCCGTTACACAGATTCAAGGGCCTTCCTACCTGCCGGTCAAGCTGACCGGTGCCACCAGAAGGCCACCAGGCTTAAGAGCTCTCATTTCCGCGGCTACCGACTCCACCAGTGCTGGTTTCTCATTTCATGGCTTAGGCGTAAAATGAGTCATCGCTGCCTTTTAAAAACTGAGTACAAGCTCTCGGAATTGCGTTAACTAGGTGACTAGCCGTTTACCGCGACCCGCAGCCCGACACCGGCCTGGCTGGGGACGGTCGGGGGGAGAGGGAGCCTGCTGTCTGCCTGTCGGGGTGGGAGGCAGCCGCGGCTACAGAGGCTGCCTGAGCCGCACGCCACGCGCCACGCGCCACACGCGGGTTAGCCAGGCGCCGGGGCGAGACCAGAGCCCTGCGGCTTCGAGCAGCTTGTAGGAGGGGCTGGAACACCCGAGGGGATGAGCGCCTGGGACTGTGGTCTGCAGCTCGGGACCCTCGGGCTCCACTCGATGGGCGTGAGGCTTCCCCCTCTATTTCAATGGCGTTTAAAAGTAGGGGGCCTCCTATTTCTAGGAGAGACACAGGGCTCCACAGCCGCCATCCTGGGGACGTCCGAGGCCGTAGGGCTTTGTCGTCTAGCCCAGCCCTCCATTCTACAGAGCCACTGGTTAGATTGATTTCTTCTGAGTCAGCAAAGGCCAGCGTGTGGCCAGAGAGCGAGCGTGTGAATAGAGGGCGGGACCTGCAGCTGGGGGAGATGCACCCAGGGGGCTGGGGGCGCAGGGACCCTACGAGCAGGTGAGGGTCTCGCAGAGAGAAGCAGCGCGTCCCCACCCGCGGGCGCAGGGCTGTGCGCGGCTCCTCCGTGTGTGCGAAGCAGGGGTCAGAGCAAGGGGGCCGCGAACAGGAAAACCAGGCCTGCTGGGGCCGCGGGCCCAGGCTTCCTCCGAGCGACTGTATAGACTCAACCCCTGGTCTGCATCCTGCAGCCTCCTGCTGCGCTCAGCTCCCCAAACCCTTGCTGCGCCTCCACAGAGCCCCCTGGAAGCCCGAGGAATGTTAACGAGGCCCAATTACGGGACGCGGCAGGTTTTAATCCACTTTGGACGTGCGGCTGAAGGGTTCAGCTCACCCCGAGGAAACGTACGTTACAGGAGATCAGATGCGCTGCAGACCTGCCATCCCCAAGGTCGCCCCACATCTGGCCTTCTCCCCCACAGCCCAGCACCCGCCCCGGCCCCCTCCTGCCCTCCCGCTCCCGCCCCCCACGGTCACGCAGAGCAGCGGCCTTGGCTGCCCCTGGTCTGGAGTCTGCAGGACAAACAGCGCAGCCGCGGCCGGCTGGTCCACCCGGCCGGTGTCTGTCCAGCCCCCAGCCCTGCTCGGGGCCTGCACCCAGGTGCGCGGGGAGGCCTTGCTGCCGCTCCCGCCCTCGTCACCTGCGAGCAAGCCGCCTGGCTCCTCTTCCCGGGTATTTTTGAAGACAGATTAGAGGCTTGAAGAAACACTGGGAATAACTCTTGGAACCGGAGTTTCTCGTCCTGTGCAGCCTCGGGCCCCCGCAGCCCGGGTCCCCGGCCTCGGAAACTTGGCAGACTCCCGGGGCCCCTCTCGCGGAGGCTGCTCCCCACCCGGCGAGGCCGGGCCCCCCCAACCCTGCTGCTGTGGGAGCCGCACCCGGAGCCACTTCCTCCCCGGGGAGGGGCCGGGCTCCACCCTGCGCAGTTTCACAGTGATGCCGGGGCTCCCCGGGCTCCCGGGGCGCAGGGGTGGGGTGAGCTCTTAGCATCCTCCCAGCTCCGGGCCCCGGGCCGGGCTCAGCCCATCAGACATTCCTCGTCTGGGGGAGCGTTTAAAGGGACATCGCGCCGTGTGGCCCAGTTTCCACGGCTAAAAATTCCATTCTCAAGGTGGGGAGCCCAGGTTAGAAACAAAGGAGAAGGGAAAAGGAGAGGGGAAGGGGGGGAGGAAGAAGAAGAGGAAACTAGGGGGCCCGGAAGAGGGGTCTTCAGAGGCGGTGGCCTCCGTCCTGCCCTTAGACGGAGCCGTCCCGTCCGCTTCAGCGGCAGGGAGCTCTTTAATAAGCCGAGGTTCTTTGAGTTGCGGGTGACCAGAGAGCAACTTGATCTGTGTAGACTGGACAATTGAGGGCGTTTGTCAGCCCCGAAATCGGGTGGGAACAGCGCTGGGTCTCAGGTGTGCGGGATCTGGCTTTTACTGGCTCTTGAGGGCTGAGTGTTTGCTTTTCGGGAATCCTGTGAGCCAGTTGTTAAGCACAGCCGTTAGTAAAACTAAACTGTATAAGTTCAGGAGTCAGAATTATGTTAAACACAAAGTAACATTCTAAAAACTCATCGTTTCCGATTGCTTCACGCTCTTGTCCATTTGATCTGTGCGCTTGGGAGTCTTTGTATCTACGGGACCTGCTGCGGCCCGTCTCCTGCAACTCTGTTGCTCGTGATACTGTGTCGGAAGCATTTACACCTTGGAAATTAACAAGTGCTACAGGTCAGGGCTGCTCTACTTACGGTTCTGTTGGTTGCCTACAGTCGAGACTGAAGGAAGTGATGGAGAAGATGTTGATAATGCAAAATAAACTTATAAAATTTTGTCATGTCGTGGTTGTTACATTGTGAGTAGCATCAAAAAATGACAAAACAGTCCTTCTGTTTTTGACAATGATTCTCTTCAACCTTTGATCTAGGACAGATTTCCAAATGGCCACTTACCTGGGACATATTTCATTAGTTGTGTCTGGCTGGTAGCAATTTCCTTGTTTTTGTTTTTTTTTGCCTGTTTTTTACTTGGGGGAAAGACAACCACTATTTTCTCTTAACCCTATTGCATTGTTTGGTGGTGGGAGGGAGATCTGGGGCATGCATTATTTTGGTGCCTCTCAAGTCACACCATTATATATATATATGATATTATGCTAATTTGTATCATATATACTTGAACAATCTCATTTAATCCTTACAACTAAGTGCTTTTCTTAGATCTGCATGACTTTTTTTGTTGGTGGGAGAGAGATTTGGGGGGTTATCTTGGTGCGCCTCCAGTCTGAGCCAGTGTCTGCCTGTCTCCAAGGAATCCGGCGGCAGGTTTGATGTGTGCGTGGTTGCTCTCCTTCAGGATCTCTGGCTCCTGGCCATCGTCATCGCTGTTTTCTGCTGATGCTAACAGACAGGCTTGGCCGTCTTTCCCAGCCTGCATCCTGAGCAGAGCACTTCGTGAAATTCTTGTTCAGAATCCTCATTACAGATGGTGATCTCGGGGAACCTGCGGGAAGGAAAGTCAGTTCTGCTGGGAAGGTGGCAGTGCTTCTGTGCTGTTGCGGGTGGGCAGGGCAGGCGGGAGGGCGGGGGAGGGCGACCCTACCCAGGGCATGGGCCCAGGACTACTGAGTGGGCCATTGGACCCATCCCTCTGCCTCCACACTGTTTCCCTGGAACAGTGTAACCAGCAGCATGTAAAAGGGAGCCTTTAAAAGACAATAACGTATTTAAGAATACATTCGAGTGACCTGTCTCACCCTTTCCTTCTGCACCGTAAGTTCATTTCTCCTTATTCAGGTTTTTAGGCTTCTACAAAACACAAAAACAAAACCCAGCCAAATAAACAAAACCCAAAACCCACTGTGTTTTAGATACTGAAGCTCTTTAAAAGTCCCTGGTCATCTTCTCTTCTGAGCAAATATTTTTTTAACCTTTTAAATGTGTCCACAATGATTTCAAGGCCTCACATTTTAGGCATTTGTTGTTGTTTTAATCTTTAAAACAAAGGGCTTGCTATAATTTTTTTGTTATTTTAAAGAAGATTTGTCTCTGTGAATGTTTTTTACTCTCTCCCATGCTGATTTCTCCCTTCCCTGAATACTCTTAAAGCTACGGCTGGTGCTATGTAATTTATGTTTTTATTTATTTCCCGTGTGGAACTCATTTCTACCTTCAGCCAAAATATAAACCATGGGGGGCAAGGATCCTAACCTGGACTTTTCTGTCCCTTAACATCCGCTAATGCGCCAGAAAAACAGTTAATGTTCAGAGCGAATGTGTCGGTTTGTGGGCCTCTTGGCCGATGGCTGTGAGAACTCTTCCCTGGGGTGGTGTGTCTACACCCCTGACTTGCTGCTTTTCACTTGCTGGTTGTGGGAGGAATCAGATGGAAAAGCTCGTTAGAAGTGTGGACAAAGCGAGGATGACTGAGCTCTAAGTACTATTCTGCAGGATGTCTCCTGAAGCCATTCCTGGCTGTGAGACTAAGGTTGTGAATATCTATTTTGCCTGCTCAGAGGCTCCCCTGACCTCTGTCCTGCCGTCTGGTCATTACCGCGTTCTGACTTGGCTGAGGTTCTGAGTAAGTGATGTCACTATCACAGACTCCAAGCACACTTACAAATTGTGTTTTATTAAAAAAAAAAAAAAATTAAATCCAGGGAATAGGGACTCTTTTTGACATTTAGCTCTTGATTGATAAATGGTTTGGCTAGAGTTTTGGTAAAGTTATGAAAAACCTAATGAAAATGTGGTATTTGTGATCGAATGTATACTATTTTGTCCTCAAATAGTTCAAAGGACCAAGCATTTGCCTTCTAAAAATAGTCCAAACAAACCCATAAGGCACGTAATACATTCAAGTGTTCATGAGACAATTTTATATAAGATTTTGTCAACAAATCACTGTAACGAATAACTTAGTATTTGGTATTGAACAGAGCGATAAAATTCTTTTGCTTATAAATATAGGACACGATGGGATTTGGGAAATCAACCCAGCTGTCCCGAGGCGGGAAGGTTACAACTGCATTTAAGTGAATCCTTCAGACCCAGGGGCTGGCACTTACGTGGGATAATATCAGACCCGTTCTTCTGGGAAACCCAGTTGACTTGGGGAGCAGTGGACACTGGATACAGACTTTTTCCAAAGCAGGAGGACTCCCCTGACATGCGGCGAATGCCTCCCACGGGCAGGGTTTCATGCAGACTCTCCACCAAATGCTAACCAGGTAAATATTTGCTTAGCTCCAAACACCCAATGAGATTCGGGATATGAAAGATGAGATGGACTTACCCTCCCAAGCAAGTATTTATTGAGTGACCACGGTGTGCCAGGAACTGTAGTAGTAGCTTACATTCTTTTTTTAAAATGTTTTTATTGATTTTTAGAGGGAGAGGAAAGGCGAAAAACATTGATGAGAGAGAAGCATCGATCGGCTGCCTCCTGCACGCCCCCGACTGGGGATCGAGCCTGCAACCTGGGCCTGTGCCCTGACCGGGAATCGAACCCGCAGCCTCTCGGTGCACCGGACAGAGCTCAGCTAACTGAGCCACACCGGCCCGGGCTAGCATCCGTTCTTGACTATCGGTGAGCAAGCAGGTGCTGAGAGAGGGTCGGCTAATTCGCCTAGAGGCAGGGTTAGTGGTCAGGTCTAAATCCAAAGGCTGGGCTTTCCTTTCCATCCTCGTGGCTGAAAACAGTATTTCCTGCCCGGATGGGATCATGTCCCCGTCAGCGGGCTGGGGGTGAGGCTGTGATCCGGGCAAAGAATGTCACCCGCCACCCCCCGGGGGGAAGACGGCAGGGCTCAGGCCCAGCAGTGGGCGTGATGCCCGTGGACGGGAATTCTGGTTCCCTGACTTACAGGAATCCTGAGAGAACTGGTACCAACAAGAAGTGCTCGGAGCTGCTCAGATGAAAGGCTTCAGCTGAGCGTGAAGTGCCCGGTTAGAGGCTGGCTGGAATTTTATGGGAGGGAGAGTGCTCACTAATTATAAGATAGCTCCTCATTTGCAGATTTGTTTTCCAGCCTAACCTCTCGTCGGGGCTGTAACGAGGGCTTGAAAGGTGCCCAAAGGTTTATGACCAAGACTGCAAAGCTAAGTTTGCATGCCCTGGATAGACCCATGTGCTTAAAATAATAAAAATAATAATGGCATTCACAGTCAATCCTGTTTACACCTGCCTTTGCTTGAATAGCTTCAGTCCCTGCAAGCCTGAGCCCTCCGTGACTTCGTTTGCTCGCTGGCCTATGACTTATCTGAGCATCTAAGAACATTTTAGCAATAATAGGAACGGACAGGACCACAGAATTAATTAGGCATCGTCTCCATTCAGAGCCTACCTGTCGGGGAGAAGGAAGGGGACAGCTGAGTGTTTATTTAACGTGGCCTGGACGGCCACAAGTCTCCCCGCTCCTTTCATCTTTAGCCAATTCTGCATCAGCCTGGAGATTGTTCCTGTAACCCCTCCCCCCCCCCAGGTTAATGTTTCCCTTTGTCTGTGGCTTATTTTTAGACGACCCAGGCAGTGGCTCAGAAAGGAATGCAATTCTCATTAAACATTTCCCCACATTAAACAATTAAAATTATTTGGGGGGCAAAAGAGGGAGAGAAAGCAAGAGAAGGAACTGGGAGTTACAGAAAAACTTTTACAGAAATTGGGGTGGTGCTTCTCTTTTGTGGCTACGATTCGAAAGCCAAGGAAGGCTGCACGTCATGACCAGGGCACAGGGCCGGGCAGGGACAGACGGGCCGGTCGGGATGACCAGCGGCACACGCTCCGCTCACAGCCACACTCTTACGTTCTTTATCCCGGGGCCCTGGCCCCAAGACGACCCACAGATATCATCTCCCATCCTCTGCTTTCTCCCAGCTCTCTCCCTTCCTCTCCTTATAATTCTCACTCTTTCTATTCAAAACGCAGCCGGCGGGCTCCTGCGCCCCCCGGTCCCATCCACGCTGTTTAAGGCGACGACGCCACTGGAACGCTTTCCCAGCACACCCCGGGCGGCGCAGGGACCAGCCCGAGGGACGCCGCTTAGAGCTCGGACAGACAGAAGCGGGCTGTCTCCGCCGGGTGCCGGGCGGCCTCCTTTTCCATGCTCCTCGGGGGCCGTGGTCGGCTGGCCCTGCCCGGCCCTGTTCGGCCGCAGCCCAAGCAGGGCTTTCGAAGCAGAGACTGTTCACAGTGGCAGAGCCGTGGCCCCGCAGGGGGAGGCCACCCCGCCTCCTGGGCTCCCTTCCTGACCGTCTCGGCTGGCAAGGTCCTGCCTGGCGCCCGCCTCAGACGCTGTGCCCCTTACAGACCCAGGTGGGCACAGCGGGAGGGGCTGGCCCCACCCGCACGGTAAGCAGCAGGCGTGAGGCTTTGCCACCACCAGCCTGGCCGGGTACATGTCAGCCCCCCAGCCGGGGGCGTGAACCCCAGGACCATCGACTCCGTTTCCCTCCCTCGCTCTGCAAGGGGACTGCATCCTGCCTGGTCCTCAGCACCGTCACTGCTCCGCTCTTCCGGTTGTGGAAACAATCAGACCAGGAGGGAAATCCCTTCAACGGGAGCGCCGATTTCATCTTTCGATTTTTGTGATTTCTATTTTTTATTTTATTTTATTTTATTTTATTTATTTTATTTTATTTATTTTATTTTATTTATTTATTTATTTATTTATTTATTTATTTATTTATTTATTTATTTATTTAAATATACCTTTATTGATTTCAGAGAGAGGAAAGGAGAGGGAGAGAGAGAGACAGAAACATCAATGATGAGAGAGTCATTGATCGAGCCCACGACCTGGGCATGTGCCCTGACCGGGAATCAAACCCTGATTGCCTGGATCCCAGGTTGACGCTCAACCACTGAGCCACGGCCGGCCGGGCTGATTTTTGTGATTTCTGATGCGGAGGGTGCTGTGGTGGGGCACAGGAGGCTGATTTTTCTGTCTCCTGTAAATCTATGGCTGCTCTTCCACTCAGCCCCCAGCCCAAGGCCCATCGTGCCGTAGGCGACACAGTGATCGATAGCACAAGGCCTGCTCCCCCGGGGGGCTCAAGGGCTGAGCGTCCACCCAGGAACCAGGAGCTCAGGGTTCGATTCCCGGTCAGGGCTCCTCCCCACCAGGGGCGTGCGGGAGGCAGCCGACCGATGACTCGCTCTTATCAATGATGTTTCTCTCTCTCTGTCCCTCCCCCTTCCTCTCTCTCAGAATCAATAAACACACATTTAAAAATAAAAATAAAACAATAACACAAGGCCATCACGTTTTGAAGCCCTTCCTGGGAGGCCTGTTTATAAGAACCCATTTCCCTTCTTCATCGTTAGGTGGACGCCACCCAAAGGCAGCCTTGTCCATCTGAAAACCAAACGCAGCGTCCGTTGTGGTCAAAGACGATTTTTTTTAGGTGAGGAGCCCTTCCGGGTGCGACCACACGTCGGGGCAGACGGGGAAGCCGGCCTTCTCGCCAGCGTCTGCGGCTTCAGTGCCCTTGACCTCTCCTTCCCCCCTCCTTTCCCAAGACCAGCTCCAGGAAATGACCCGTGTGGGTCACCTGTCCCTTCATGTGCTTTACGGAGGCCCGAGAATGTCTGGTGCTCTGTTTACCCTGGAAGCTTATCTTTCATGGTGGAACGAAAGGAATTCCAGGTATCGGATCGCAGCTCAAAGCTCCAGTTTGCCAGCTCTGTTCACACAGAGGTCAGAGAGAACCGTTTTGTTTGGAAGGAGGGCAGTTTCCAGCAGGTGCCCCTCCCAGACGCTGGAGGCGACAGTGTCTGCTCCCCAGGGAGCCACCCTGGAGGGCAGGGCATTAGGCCGGGCGGGCAGGACCAGCAGCGTCGAGAGGTTTCTGAGCTGTTGCTGATAAGCTGAGACTCGGCCCCGAGCCCTAACGGGCCGGCAGTAAGGGGGTAGGTGGACCAGGACTGTGAAAAGGGTCGGTGGGATCAGGGCAGGACCCTCTTCTTCCCTGGGACGTGGGAGATGCCCCCGGAGGCATATTTTTTAAATATGTCTTTATTGATTTCAGAGAGAGGAAGGGAGAGGGAGAGAGAGAGAGAGAAACATCAATGATGAGAGAGTCATTGATCGAGCCCACAACCCGGGCATGTGCCCTGACCGGGAATCGAACCCCGATCGCCTGGGTCCTAGGTCGACGCTCAACCGCTGAGTGGCGCCCGGCCGGTCATGACACCTCGTTTTAGGGGGGCTGGAGTGAGGTCTTGTCCGCTCATCACTTTGTTTCCGGGGAGTTGGGGTATTTTCGTGTTTCTGGGCAGGAACCTGCAGGCTCAGGTCTCAGGCCTGGTCCCTGCGTCTGGGCGATAGTGTCTCCCTGGAAAGGGTCCAGACGCGATGGTTCGTCTTGGTCTTGTCTCTAGACGCAGACTAAGGCGTTTCTTCGGCAGCTCAGTTTCAGAGAACGGGGTTTCCCGGTCAGTCACCGAGGTTCCTTCCAGCTTCCAACGTCCGAAGTCTCAGATCGATGAGGTGAATTTAGTCGCCCCAACTTGGTGTGATGCTGTTCAAGCTGGAACGCGCAGGGTCGGAGCTCCGGCACAGGTTAGAAGGCGAGGGTCGTGCCCCGTGGGGTGTTGCTCCCCGACCGGAGGGCTCTGGGGTCATGGGAGGGAACGAGCTCCCGGTGGCAAATCCAAACCACCCACCTCACCGTGCAGATCGTTCAGGGAAATACGTTGGCCGAGGCGGGGAGGGAACGCGCGGAGTCCGGGAGAGCTCGGGCCGAGGCCAGCTGCTCCTAGTGACCGTGGCTGGAGCTGACACACGGCACAGCCTCTTCGCGGTGAAGCGATTACACTGAGCCGCGGGGAGAAAACCACGGCCCCGGTCAGCCGCTCTCGGGTGATCGAGGAGCGTTTGCTTCACGGCCGACAGACTGTTCCAGAAGTTCTCTCCGCAGCCCAGGCCTTCAGGTCCAAGGTGACCGGGAGGCGCCGGATCTCAGAAAAACAGGAGAAATTCAGAGAAAACCGAGGATTTCGGGGTTTTTAAGGATCTCCGTTCGGCAGTGTTTCTGTTCTCAGCGCCGTCGGGATACTTTCCTGGGTAGCACATCCCGTCAAATATGAAGTCCAGGTCCCAGGTGGGGGAGCCCTGTGGACCTGTCACCCCTAATTCAGTAATAATTAGCCAAGTTTTTGTGTCCTTAGGACGCAGCTGGGGAAGGCGGAACAAAAGACAAGGCGCACAGCCTTGGGAACGTGGAATTTATCACAAACTCACTCACAGTGGGTGACGAGTGTGGAAATTCCTCAACCTTGCCGCTGAAGACGGGGCCAGTAGCCTGGACAACCTTCTCAGGATTGGGTGTCGCAAGGGGCATCGGAGGAGGTGGTAGGACCAGGGTGACTCCCTGTCACCCCAGGGCTTTGTGTTTGGGGTGGGGGGTGGTGGCACCGCTTGATATACAGACACTCCGGGATTTTCTGGTTAGAGTGCTGACGGCTGTGTCTTTTCTCATTAATAAATATACGGATTTAGTGATGGAAAACTCTGGGTTCCCGGTCCTTTAACTTCTGAAACGAACCAAGTGAAGGTGAGAAAGATATTCTGACACACAGGTGACAGAAATCGGTTAATCCGCCCATAGTTGTGGTAGAAATTAGGGTGTGTTGGCATGTAAGCTAACTGCTACCAAGGTGTAAAAGTTTTTAGGAAAACAAAGGAAGACAGTGCTGGTGGCTGGGAGGGTCTAGCACATGGGGGCCTGGGGGCTGTGTCCGCCGCTTGGCTTGGGAGAGACTCGGGTGCTCCGGCTGCGAGGGTTTACAGCCCAGCCAGTGACCCGGCCCGGCCTGCAGACGTTGCTGGGGAAGCTTCCACGGGGAGGGCACGGCCTCCAGCGTCCACTCCTGCCTTCCTGTGGTCCGTTCTCTACACAGGAGCCAGAGTGAAGCTCAACAGGGACAAGCCTGGTTACCCCCCTGCCCTGTTTACAGCCCTCCCAGGACTTCCCGCAGCGCTTGGAACAAAATCCGAACCCTGAGCGAGACCCAGGGCCTGTCCTCTGAGCTCCCTCGGGTGCCGTCCTGCCCCGGCCCGAGGCCCTCGCCTCTGCCTGCGCCCGTTGGCGTGTCCTCGGCTCCTGCTTGGCAGGGGGATGCCGCCTCCTCCGAGACGCCCTCTCTGATTGCCCGGTTCCCCCTTGACTGTCCCGTCCCCAGTTCTCTGCAGTGCTTCTCGCTCTAAGTTACTTTTCTCCTTTATTTCTTTGTTTGTTGTCAGTCTTCCCCCCTCCCCCGAGTAACAGCGTCGTGATTACAGGGACTTTGTCTAGTCTTACGAGTCTCTCATCCCGTTGCCTAGGACAGGGCCTGGTGCGTAGTAGGCCCCCTAACGATCGTGGTTAAACAAATAAACAAATAAACAAATGTGACAGTACCGATCATAGAACATTATCACGAGGATTAAATAACAATGTGTATAAAGAGCTTAAAATAGAAACTGACATAGGCTCAGGAAATAGCTACTGTTGTCCTTATCATTGTTACTTTGTAGTTTCTTTGTCGTTTCTTTGTAGTTTCAGTCTTTATAACGGAAAGTTCCCTCTTCGACGTCGGTCGCTCCTCCCTCCGCTTCCAGCTCGCGTCTCTGGGTGCAGAGCCGCGCGTTTCCTCCGAGGCGCGAGGAAATAGCGGGTTTAGCCCCTGCTTCTCTCTCCGTGGCCTAAGTAATTCTTCCTTATTAAGGCAGATAATTCCAACGCTGTTCACCTGTTCTTGTCTTTGGAGAAGGGACTTTAAACGTTTCTCATGTCGTCTCCGCGAGAGCCCTGCCCCGGGGAGCAAATTCCCGCCGAGCGCTCATGTGTCCAGACAACACGGCAGCTGCCCACACGGTTTCCCGGGAAAACGCCCCCCGTGTGTCGTGTTCCAGCGGCTCTGCCGCGGCCGGAGCGTCCTGCCCGGGCCTTGTCGTGCGCTTTTGAAAACACGCCCGGATTCGGGGGCTGGTCTGTGCTCCACTCTCGGTTCACAAGCTTTTTTAGGGCCCTCCCTCCACGGCTTCCTCAACCGCAAAAAGGGCGTCATAACTGGAATTGGAATCGGAAATTATTTCATCTCCAAAGTAAGTGCTATTATATTAAAAAAAGAAAAGAAAAGAAGGGGAGGCCTGGCCTGGCCTGGGTCTGTCAGGAATACGGGGCTTTTCAATGATCTGAGCGGCAGTGGAGACGAAGGGTTTGTCCGCTCACCTGGATGTGGCCGGACTCACGTTTGACTGTCGTCCTAAATTCTTTCTAAAAGGGAAACGCACCGCTGGAGAAAAGAGACCAAATAAGAGCAAGCAAAGACATGACAAATGACAACTTATACTTACATTTATATTGACGTGTTTTCCTTCACAATAAAACCAGTTATGCTCCAAGCCGCCCTCGTCGTTTCCCGAAGTTGCGGGACGACGGCCGCTTCAGATCCGAGGCCCCATGGAGTCCTCAGCGGCAGCCTCCCCGGGCTCACCCTTTGTCACGGAAATTTAATCACCTCGGCGGCTGTGAAAGAACAACACTGGCCCTTGAAGCACCGACATCCATGAGATGAAAGATGCGATTAAGAAAACACCGAAGGGGCTAAGGAAAGGCCTGCGCCGCCAGCCGTTGGAAGGGAGATGACGGGTGCGAGAAGGAGCCAGCGGGGACTCGGGGCGCAGAAAACAGCACTTCACAGACAGGAGGAAAGAAGACATTAGAAGATATAACAGCAGAAAACTTTCCTGAAATGAAGGACCTGACTGTCCAGACCAAAAGAAAGGAAAGAAAACCAATTTATAAGTGAAATAAAATGAACTGGAAAAAAGCATAAATTGATTTAGGTGTAAAATTAAGACATTCTCAAGGGGTAGGAGCAAACCCTGGAGCTCAGGGCAGGGAGGGCGACCGAAGGCTCTGCGCGAACTCGGGTTTTCTAAAAGTTGTCACCTTCAGCGGCTGCAAGGTCAGCCAGGCAAGGAGACTATTTAGTTAAAGTGAGGGGACAGCTGGTTGTCCTTAGAAAGGAAAAAAAAATGAAAACTGCTTTTCTTTCTGCACTTTACACAAAAATCAATTCTGTATGGATTTAAAAATTGAAAGATGAAGCTTAAAAGCTTTTAGAAAAAATAGAGACTGTCTCTGGGATTTAGGTTAGGGAAAGTTTTGTTAATAAGACACCAAAAGAAACTAATGATAAAGGAAAAGATCAATATATTTGAGAACATTAAAATAAAGAATTTTTGCTCGTTAGAAGACACCATAAAGGTGTAAAATTCATAAGGAGGGAGAAGGTATTTTCTGCATATAACCATTTGGCACTAACTGGAAGGTCAGTGTCTGGAATACAGAAGGAGCTCCTTTGATTCATTAAGAAGGTGAACAAGCCAATAGAGAAATGGGCAACTGTCCTGAATGGCCTGTTTCCAGAAGAGGAAACACAGTGCCTGATAAACATGTAAAAATACTATTAACATCATTTTGTGTCAAGGCAGTAAATAAAAACCACAATGACATCCTTCAGCTCTACCGGGTTAACAAAAATGGAAAAGTTAGTTAATACCAAGTGTTGGCGAAGATATGGAGCAACTGGAATGTTCAAAGGCTGCCCGAGGGAACGCAGTTTGCTCCCCTTTGTCAAACTAACCACTGAAGTCAATCACATGCGTACCCCACGATCTAGCCGCCTGTTTCCTACGTGTGTGTTTCATAGAAACGTTTGCACACAGCCAGGATATGTTAAGGGAAACAGTCATTCTATTAGCAAAAGTCTGCAAGGAATCCAAATATCCATCCACCATGGAATGGATTTTAAAAAAACCAGGGATATACATATAATAAAACGCTACACAGCAGTAAAAATATATGAACACATTGTGCAAATCAATACATGCGTGTGCGCACACACACACACACGGCGTGGGACCACAAAGGAAGTTACAGAGAAATACATATAGGATGATTTCATTTAGAAAAGGTTAGAAACCGGGCAAAATTGAAAAAATATATATTGTTTAGGAAAATACACATGTGGTAAAACTATAAAGAAAAGCAGGGGACTGCTTAGTGCTGATATGGTAGAGGGTTACCTTGAGGGCAGGGAGGAGGTCAGGCCATGGAGGGCACAGGTGGGGTGGGGTGGGGTGGGGTGGGCTTCCCAGGTCAGGGCCCAGTGGAGGGTGCCTGGGTGTCATTATCCTCATTGAGTGGTGTATGTATACACACTTTTAGTTTAAACAATAAACATTTAAAAAGCTAAACGAAAACTATAATACATATGGTTACAAAGTGATCTTATTATAACAGATTGGCAAAAATGCAAATACACATCCAGAAAAATAGTTTAGTGTAAAATCATCAATGGAAAAAAAAAAAAAGGAATGATTTTTCATCTTGGCCCAGATAAAAGTAAAACAGCAATTATAAGAAAAAGGCCTATGAAATGAAAACAGACTGATTTTTAAAACAGGATACAGAGTCCTGGGCCAGACTCCAGTGAATGTAGAAATCCAGTGTGTAGAAACAATACTCACGCTTCCAGGGCACTTACTGTGTACGTGGCAGCCTGAACTTGAATTAATTCCTGGTGGATCAAAGATTTAAATGGGAAATGAAGCCACAAGTATGTAACTCATCGTTCAGGTGACAGTCGCTGGGGCTGTCACCAGGGTGCCCGCCCGCGGCTTCCCCAGGGCCTGGGCTCAGGAGGAAGCATCCCAGTGGGGAGTGTTCCCAGAGACCCAGAAGAGGCTGCAGGCCCCGCGGGACCTGGCCGCCAAGTCCTGCAGCATCATTCCTGCCACATTTGTCGTCCAGCTAGTGGCTGAGGCAGCTGAGTAGACAGGGAACCAGACTGCGCGTGCTGATGGGAGGACTGTGCGTGTGCAGGCCGGGAGGCGTGGACAGAGCCATCGGCTCTTGAGTGGCAGGACATTTCAGCGTGTTCACGTGCAGGGTGTAAATGTGAGCGAGTGTGTGTGTGAGTGTGAGTGTGAGTGTGTTTTTGGGGGTGTCACAGTACTGGAAAATTTCTTTGGATTTGAAAGAGTCTTGCAGTTGTTGGAAAGCTTTCATTTGTGACTCAAGCGGTGCTAAGTGTCCTTGAGTCCCTGCCTCTGCTTGGCTCCTGTGATTACCTTGCTGGAGGAGGTCATGCCAGCTGCTTGACTGCGGAGAGTTACGAAACGGCCAGGGCACCAGGACATCCTTCGACTGTGGGTCCCTCAAGGAAAATAAACTTCTTCTTGCACTGAACCCAGCTGCCAGTAACCCACGTGCTTGTCTGTCTGTGGCCACGGGTGGCTCCCTGTGTGTCGGGAGCCTGTGGCTGGGCCAGTCCTGGCTGCACCTTCCTCCGAGGACCAGCAGTCAGAGTGAAGGGAACCCCTTTATCAGAGAGTCAACCCCTTCATTGAATGTAAACAACGAGACTTCTCTAGAAGGGCTTCCCTGCTCCCTCAGAAACAAGCTAACACGGTTCACGGCGCACCCCTGACACCCCTAATCCGACATCAGCCTCGATGAAAACCAGCGTTTATTTATTAAAGGGATGTTTACATAATTTAAGGGTCTCCCACCGTCCCCTCCACTGTTCACCTTCAGGAGGAGAGAAAATCCACGTTTCTGTTTGGTCCAACCTGTTGGATCTGTTTTGGTCCAACCAGTACCCTGAAGACAGAGTTTGGGGTTCCACTGCATTGCCATTGCTTTGTCTGCCGGATGCAGAGGAACGTGCTCCCTTACAGGGGCTCTTCTCAGAGCTAGAAGCTGAAAGTGAAACAGAAACAGCCCCTGAGGAAGCTGTTCCCCTGGAGAAGTGGGGGGGCACTGAGACAGCCCCAACCGCGCCCCCCCCACCCCCGCTCACAGGAAGAGCTTCCTGCCGCAGAGGGTGGGGCCTCTCAGATTTCTCTAAACACTTGGGGGGGGGGGGGGATCAGGCTCCGATGCCAAGAGACAACTCTAACCCTCAATCCCAGCACCCAAGGTCAACCGGAGGTCACACGTGAGCCCTGAAGCCTGAGGGCTGGCGGGCTCGCTCGGGCCGTGTTTCTTCCGAAACCTGCGCT
Source organism: Miniopterus schreibersii (assembly GCF_964146895.1). Lineage (NCBI taxonomy): Eukaryota > Metazoa > Chordata > Mammalia > Chiroptera > Miniopteridae > Miniopterus > Miniopterus schreibersii. The sequence goes on along the minus strand of NC_138103.1, from coordinate 104,502,814 downwards.
CTCCGCTCTCAGAGGTACCTGTGATTGATGACGGGTGAGGAGGTGCTGAGGGGGCCTGAAGTTAAAGTTGAAAAGGAGCTGCTCCCACGCCTGCCCCTCCTTCGTGACCCCCCCCAGAGCACATCCAAGTCTGTACCGAGGCATTCCTAGTACCACTGTGTATACATCCCGTCTGGTCCAGCCTTCAAATATTTATGCAAACCGAAATACGTCTGGAGAGAAGTCAAACCCAAACAAACATGTGACCATCTCCCTCCAGCCGGCCTCCCCCTCGTTTACGCTCCAGGGTGAACCTCCCCAGCTGGCTCCCCTCTGCCGGCCAGTTAATTAGTGGTGATCGTGGAGACTGCGTCTTTGGCTGCCGGATGGCCTCCTGTCCTGCAACCAGCGTAGCCTGGAGTTTGCAGCACCCGTGAAACGCATTGGTAGAAGGATTTTATTTTTTAAATCATTACAGATTAGAGCAGTTGGGTGCATCTCCCTGGACCCGCAGCAGCAATAATGAAAGTTTGGGAAACACCTCCAGGTGGGTGGGACCTGTTCCCGGGCTGTGGGGCCGGCCCGCCCTGTCCTCGCTGTGGGGCCGGCCCGCCCTGTCCTCGCGGGGCCTGCTCTCCGGCCCCCTCCAGGCTCAGCTTCAGACGCGGTTGCTGGTGACCGGCGGCCGCCTGCAAACTTCAGCAACAACGGGATCTTGCGGTCTGTCCGGGCGCCTGATACGTGTCATTAGAGACAGTGGGAGATGGGAGGGAGCTTTAAAGCGACTGTACTCACATCACAGCTCTGAAACCCAAGGCCAGAGGGAGACTTTGTTAGTGTTAATCACAGACACTCTCCTGCTCTTAGGAAGATACTTTGTAACCTTCCGCGGTTGGAATTGGAAATGGAAGTAAATGGTCTTTTCCCTCACAGGGTTTTGTTTATATTAATAGAGTTTGGGGGTTTTATTAATTTTTCCAATGTTTACTGACCACTCCCACTGCTCTGTGCTTGGGGGGGGTGGTGAGGAAGAAAGAATGGGGCTCAGGTCCTGTTCTGAAGTTTGGGGGGCCAGTGCTTCTCTCACTGTGTGTTCATCACCCAATAGTTAGGGTCTTCTCGACCTGAATCCCTCGAGTCTCCGAGGCATCGAGGAATCGCAGAGAATGGGGCTTTAGAGTCAAGACCCACGTACAGGAGACCTGAAGGATTTATTTAGATATTGGGGACCCAAGGGGCACGGCTGATGTTTCTTTATCGTGAACTGAACAGATATGACTTCAGGTTTGTGGATTTTCTTAGTCAGGGGAGGGTTGGCCGGTGACAATGACAATGACGATGGTGAAGATGATGCTCGAAACGCACACGTATCGTTTCTGTTCCTGCTCGCCGTGTGTTCTGAGGGCACAGAAGAGGGGAGAGGCCAGGCTTAGGTCTCAGGCTCCAGGAACCCCGACCTTTTCCATCTGGGGATCGAGGTCTCACGATCTGAAGCTTGTTGCTATGAGGATGATTCTGTGCGGCTGTCCAGCAGCAGTGGGCAGCCAAGCTCAGCATCCTCGGAAAGCGCGGGCCCCAGCCTCCCTCTGACACCGACGGTCAAATGCGGCCGGTCGCCGGCCGGGGGTGGACCGGAGCTGCCAGCTGCAGGAAACCAGCACAAGGCCGCGCCTGCTGAGTTTGGGAGCCTCGCAAAGACCGTTGACAACTCATTTCTACAAAGGAGAACAGGCTAAAAATGCAGTTAAATGCGGAGCAGGAGGCGTATCTCACTTGTGACTGGGTTTTCCTGTATCTGTAAGGCCGGGCGACGCTGAATTCTGTGACTTGTTTCCTTCTGTGAGGGGATGGAATGGCTCCCGTTTCTTGCTGTTTCGGCTCTAGCGCCCTGTGAGAGCAGGTTTCTCCTCTTGCTGTTGGTGGGAACTGGGTGTTTGTCGGTTTAGTGTATGTTTAAAATATTTTGTCTTTGGACAACTGCGCCAATGGCCTTGTCCGCCCAGTCGGAATCGGCCTCGTCTGCTCTGGCTCTCGTGGCCTGTGGCTCTGACACAGCACATCTCACGCTCCGTGTCATTCGGTGTCTGTGTCTGTTACGTGTCTCAGTGGAAACACAGGGCAAAACATAGTGTTTTCCTACGTGTCTATCAGCACACTCGAAGCCTCAGGCGGTGCTCGGTCTTGTGCGTGGCGTGGCCGCCCCAGAGCCCAGGCCTGCGATGAAGGCAGGGGGCAGCCCAGAGGGCGCGGGGGTCTGCGACGCGCACGCGTCCCTTCCCCAAGGGGCTTCGCTTGGGTGGGGACCCGTTCCTGGGACCCACCGAGAGGTTTTCTGTGACGGGTGCTGCAACCCAAGCACTGGGTGGAAACACAGCTGTGAAAGGAAAAGGCAGGTCCTCCTGGGCTGGACACCTGGTAACTGATGAAGAGGCTTCTGTTGGAAATGAAGCCAAGTCCCTCCGAGACAGACAGAAAGAAAAACCTTTTACCTACTGATTTCCACCCGCAGGTGGAGGTGGGGGCACCAGAAGACCTCGACTCTGACCCCCCGGCTCTGACCTGTGGGAGTCACGTCCCTGGTCACCTGCTCCATCGCCCGTGGAGTGATGGGGACGCCCCGCCGTCCTGAAGAGCTGCTGGACTCGGACCCCAGGTGAGACGGTCGGTCTGCAGAGGCCGGGGCAGGGCTGGCCGGGAGGGGCCGCTCCGGCGCTCCTGTTCCGTGGGTGGAGCGTGGATGGAACACGCGTGACTGATTGGCCTCTGCGGCGAGAGGGTGTGAGAGCCTTCCTGACAATCCTGCTAGTGGAGACCCCTTGGGGTCTGACTGTCAGGCTTTCGTTTCCTTCCCCTGTGCTATTTTCATCCCAGTAAACCCCCCCCCCCAACAACCACCCTTGTTCAAGTCTAATCGGATATCTTCGGTTCTAAGCAACTTGCCACCACCCCGTCCCGTGGACAGTGGCAGAAGGGAAAGGCTGGCCTGAGCGAGGAGGTGGGGCCTGTGTGGGCAGATGCTTGGCCTGACCCCTGCGGTCCCCAGCCCTCTGCACCCTGGGTGCTCCGCTGAGCCAGGGATGCGGGGTGGCCCCCTCGCACCCGTAACTTCCCTGTGGCCGCGGGAGGGTGGGAGGCCTGTGGGGAAGGCTGATCTGTCCTGCACTCCAGCCCGAGCAGAGGCGCCCGTCTCAGTTACGCGCGAGGAGTGTCATCCTGCGCCAGCTTCCCGCGCCCTCGGCCGAGTTCTCCAGCCGTTCCCCCAGGTCCTTCCCCCTCCTTCCTCACCGTCCGCTTCAGGGTCGACCGTGAACAAATACGATCTTTTTATTTCCCCGCTTCCTCCCTTTCTGAGGCCCTGGGATGTTTGTTGCTGTTTTCGGCGTATTGATAAGGTGGTGCGTACACTTTACAGGGTCGAGAAAGGTCGATGAGAGAACTTCAGAGATTTGTGCAAAGGTCAAAAGCAGACCCCCGTCGCCCTGGCTGGTGGCCCAGCGGTCAGAGCGCCGGCCTGCGCACCAAGGGTCTCGGGTTCCAAAGGTGAAGGGCACGTGCTGGGTTGCAGGTTTGATCCCAGGCCCCAACCAGGGCTCGGGGGAGGCAGCCCGTCAACGTGTCTCTCACACGGTGTTTCTCTCCCTCTCCCCCCACCGCTCTCTCTGAAAAGCCATGAAAAAAATTTCCCCAGGAGCAGATTTACAACAAAACCAACCAAACAAAAAAAAGTAGAAACGTGTTAACTGCAAATAACCATCATCATCTTCATCATCTTCAAAACCCAGTGCCCGGCAGGCTGGTGTGCGCCTGGGCCCCACGTGTCCGGTCTCACACCGAGTCCTGTCCCGACTCCCGTTTCGTGCCCGTGGAGGTGGCTTCCACTTACCCAGCAATTCACGGCCCCGGTTTCCCCGCACACCTTCCGCCGGCTGCCGGCTCTGCCCTTTCCGTCCTGGGGAAACTCGTCGGCGACGCGCGCTCCTCGCAAGGAGCCCTGGGTGGTGAGAAGGGAGGGGACCCCCGGACGGCTGGTTGGTCCTGGTGAACGCTTTCAGGTTCAGGATTACCACGCACACGTTTCCGGGACGACGCAAGAGGAGACGTTGGTTCACTGGGACCACGAGGATGCGGGTTCTGAGCGCAGGCTTCCCGGCAGCAGCAGGGCAGCTTCTTGGGAACCTTGTCCTGACCTGACCGTGGGCCGGAGGAGCAGGTCTTTCTTTAACGTGTCTCGGTCCTACCCTCGCTCCTGGCTCTGGGCGGCACCGCCGTTCACGGACAGCCCTGCCTTTGGGGGGAGCCGCCCTCCTCTCCCCTGAGCGGATGTTTAGGGGGTTCATTCGTTCACCATGACCCAGAGTTATAACAGTGCCCCCATTGGCATAATGCTTTGCAATTTATAAAGAGAGTTTGCTGTTTAACTTCACTTGGTCACCACAACAACCCTGCGAGACGGTTGCTAGAGTGTCATTACCCCCAGTTTGCACTGGAGGAAACTGAGGCACAGAGAGGTCAGGGACCTGCCCAAGGTCAATGGCTAGCAAGTGGTGAGGACGCATCTCCAACTCCGACCGTGGGACGCTTCTAATTCGGAAGTCTCGCCGCCATCCTGCCTCCCTCAGAAACGAGGAACTGAGGACTTGCCCTGTGGACCCGTCGAGGGCAAAGAGCTTGTCTTGGGTCCCACCGTCCCGGCCCTGCCCCGCTCCAGGCCCCCCGGCCTCTGCTAAGCATCAGGTCACACCGCGGGGCTACTGGCCGGAGTTGAAGCCCTTCGATGGGCGAGCACGGAGAGATGGCCGCCTTCCCACCTTTGTCCCCAGACTTCGAGGACTCTGATGGTCGCTGGCTTGCCCACCACCCTGCCTAGAATTGCCTGTAAATATTTGTTGGCGTGGAAGGTTTCGTTCCCGGCCGTCTAGGGCATTCTGGGTAGACAGCCGCCCGAAACAGACACCACCCGTCCGCACAGGTCTTCACTCACGTCAGAGCCTGGCCGGTCTTCAGGCCTCTGCCAACGTGAGGACGCCTGGGGAGAGCCGGGCTCGGGGACTGCTCCAGAGACCAGCCAAGCAAACGATTGTAATAACCTCCCTGCGGACGCCGCAGAGACGGGAGGGAGTGGGCTGTTAGCAGCCTCTTCACAACTCCCGCTGCAGAGGTAAGCCAGGGACTTGTCTCAAAGCTCAGGGCCCAGAAACGCTCCTCCTGCCCCGGCTCCTGGGCTCATGCTCAGCAGAGACTTTCCTGCAGGCTCAGTGGGGCACGTATGCCAGCCTGAGACCACAGTCGCTCAGCTTGGAGAAATCTGGAGAACCTCAAGCAGGTGATATTCGGAGGTTTTCTGTTTTGTGTAGGATGAATTTTAGTCTTTCTCTGAGGTCCCCAGCATGGCGTTGAGATCCCTCGATGGGTGCCCGTGGACCCGAGCCATCCAGCTTGTGCTCAGCAAGTGGAAAATCTATTTCAGATGAGGCTCTGTCCCCATTCTGCCCGTCAGCAGGGAAGAAAGGGGACAATTACTTGGTAATAATTACTCTGCCAGCAGTAATTTCTGGCAGCTGCTGGAGAAGAGACGTAATTACCTCCTCCCACCCCAACCTCGAGAACAGAGCTCTGGAAGCCTGAAGAGGGCCTGGGGATGCGAGCACAGCCTCCAAACAACTTCCACCCACTTCCGCCCGCAGGCTGGAATTAAACACAGGTCACACCTCCTCAGAGGCCTTCGGTGATGCAGTGAAAGGCCTTTATAAATAGAAAGCCATCCCGGCCGCGTGGCTCAGCGGTTGAGCGTCGGCCTAGGATCCAGGAGCTCACGGTTTGATTCCCGGTCAGGGCACATGCCCAGGTTGGGGGCTCCATCCCTAGTAGGGGGCAGCCAATCCATGACTCTCTCATCAATGATGTTTCTGTCTCTCTCTCCCTCTCCCTTCCTCTCTCTGAAATCAATGAAGATATATTTTTTAAAGGGAGAGGGGCCAGACCCACGGTGAGCGTTACTATAGCATCCAGTTCCTCTCGTCCGAGTCAGGAGCCTCTCTCCCTGAGGGGACGGGGTAGCACTGAGAACTGAATTTTCCTCCCGAAAGTCAGAGAGCCCTAAGGACACATTTGAATTCATTCGGTAAAGGCCAGAGCCCAGGTTTTGCTGTGAACCCCTCTCTCCTCCCCTCCTCCCTACCTCAGCCCCGAAACACACATGGTCCTGGTGGGTGCCAGGGGCAGGGGCACCCACGGGGTGTTTTGGAGAAGACTGTAGCAGTCAGCTCAGCTCTTCTGGGGCCAAACCACAAAATGCTCAGGTTTCCTTAGAGTCCGGAATCCCAAAGGGTGTCGGCCCTCTCTGTGCGAGAATGCTGAGCTCTGTAAAATCCCGCGGGGTGCAGACACGCTTATTTACCTAGGGAACGTGGGTGGGTATTGGAGCCCGTAGGTGTAGGTAGAAGTATCATGCCCGTTTGAATCAGACTTGGCTGTGCCGGGATCACCCGGGGATCTTGTTAAACTGCAGGTCTGGCTTCTTGGGCCTGGCAGGGGCAGGGGGAGGGGGTCAGGCTGAGGTCCTCCATTTTTCAAGCTCCCAGGTGATGCTGATCCTGCGGGTAACTGAACCAGTCTCTGAGTGGGCGGGCCCTGGCGGTGTGCACCCCCCCCCCCCCCCCCCCCCGTCAGCCAGGTCAAGATTCACTGGCTTCGGAAGGTTTGATTAGGGAGCAGGACGGGCGCAGGAAGGGAGGGCGGGAAGCTTCTGCGTGGGCCTCGTGCGTCTCTCTGAAGCAGTTTCGATGCGATGGGTCATGAGGACACGAGTGAAAACGTGGGGCTGGTTTGTGGTCAGATAAGCTAAGAGCTCGAGGAGGAGGGTTACCGTGTGGCACGTGGCACTGAAACAGCCACAGTGTTCTGTGTAGAGAAGATGCTCCGAAAAAATGTGCGAACAGAATGGAAACTGGAGGTCGACTTTCAGTAAAGACTCTCCTATTTTATCACCCATCTGAGTGCCCATTAAAATACAGGGAGCATCACAGAAAGAGCTACGAAAAGGAATTGAAAAGACAGGGCTTGTTGTGTGTGCCTTGGTTTGCTGTGTGGAGTGATAGAGGAGCGAAGCCCCTTATTTCAGCATTTCACTGATCCACCGGCCATAATAATCTGGGTTCAGGTCCTGGTCCTGACGCTTGCGTGCTGTGTGGTCGCAGGCAAGTCACTTAACCTCTCTGAACTCTGCTTTTCTCATTTGTAATATTCGGGAAGTGCCGTATCTGACTTGTGGGATTTCGGAGAGAATTCAAGAGATGGCATAGAGGTTCCCTCCTCCCTCAGGCTCAAGGATAGTTCCCACGGTGGGCCCGACCCCGGTGGGCAGCCTTGTCTTGCGCAGCTTGATGGGCAGCCTGAGAGAGGAGACACGAGCCAGCCGAGTGCCTCGTCTTCCCCAGCCTCCAGGCGGAAGGTGCAGGCCCTGCCTCGCAGCAGGTGCGTCTCTGCCTCGTGGTGTCCGTTTGTGAGTTCCGGGGCAGGAGAAATCTCTGTGTCCCGGTCACTTTCGCAGCAGCCGGCTCAGTCGGGCTGTGTCCTAAATTCCCGTAAATCAGCTGTGTTTCCAGTGGGGCCTTCCTCTCGTGGGAGGACAGTAACCCCAGTGCCTCTGGTTAGACAGGATTTGTTAATAAGGGTGGTTCCCACAGCCACGTGTGCGGGGTACAGTCTCGGGCCTCCATAGAGCCACGCGCTGGGAAACTGCCCACGGTGCCCGGATTGGGGGTAAAGCAGCCTGAGCAGGGGCCCCAAGGAGAAGCCTCAGGCGCTGTCCCCAGGTGCACACAGGAGCCCCACGCTCTCCGTGGGAGCTGGGAGCAGAGGAGCCTGGGCTGGCAGGAGGAGCCCGGCTGCTGAAGCTGGGACAACAGTGCCACTCAGCTCGGGGCCTGGGGAGCTCCGGGTTTCAGAGCAGACACTCGGGCTGGGAGAAAAGGGAAGAGCCTGAGGCGTGAAGTCCGGCTGCCATCGGTCAGGGCCAGCAGGCTGGGTGTCCAGGGGGTTTCTGCAGCCACTGTTGTTTCCGTTGCCGCGGCAACCGGAGGAGAAACACACCACGCCCAGTGCAGGTGCACTGGGCCGCGTGGGCCTGTTTCCTCCAAACAGCCTTGGCTGGCCGGAGACCGTGACCTCCGGGCTCCTCCTGAGATGGCCAGCTGAACGTTTTGGGGTGTGGAGATCGAATTGTGAGAACTCTGAATTCGGAGGCTTTGACCATGGGGGCTGTGGGCATCTCCCAGGTGGGGCCCTCCCTGTTGTCACAAGAAAGCTGGGCCTGGGCTTGGGTGGGTCACTGGGGTTCCTTGCCTGTCCCCACTCAGCTTCCCTGACACTGGCAGCTGCAGCCCCAGTGGGTGTGTCCTGTTCCCGCTGAGGACACCCAGAGCTGGGTCACCCCGGGGCTTGCTGCTCCACCCTGGGGCTCTGATGAGAAGATGTGGCAGCCAGGGGGTGTTAGGGCCTCTCACCCCGAGCGGGTGGAACCTCACAGAGCCACTGTGCTATGCACACCCCAAGGGCTGTCCGTCCACAAGGGGCCCAGGGCGACGGGCCCAGGACATGGGGCCCAGGGCTCTAGGGTCTGGTGTCACTGGTGCAGATTTCTGTCCCTGTCCATGTCCATGGTGTGGGAACAATCACATCTACTACAAAGACTTGCAAAGAAGGAGCTTCTGTGAAAGTACCTGGGCTGCACCTGGCACATAGTAGGTGCTCAGTGAACGAGACCTCTGCCCCTTGCCTAAGGGCCAGTCCGAGAGGCCTCCATTTCTGATGCATTCATACATCTCTGAACTTGGCCAGGCCCGTCTTTTACCAGAAGTTTTGGGACCGACGGCATCCGGCCCGCCCAGCCCAGCAGAGCCCGCAGCTCTGTTCTCCGCGTGTCCAGCTTGCTCTCCCGCCGCCCCGACTGTCAGCGTCTCCCAGCAGCGTCGCCTCTTGCCCGGATTCCTGCAGTTGCCTCAGAACTGGGCTCTCTGCTACCCCGGACCCGCTCGCTCAGCCTCTTCCCACCAGGCAGCCAAAGCAAACTTTCGACACCATTAGTCAGCCGGCATCTGTCTTCTGCTCAGAACGAGCCAAGTCTGCAATCCCTTCCTGAGCCTGCCCCTCAGGGACCCTCCTCGATGGCTGCCTCCCTCCCCCTCCCTGCCTGGTCCTCCCACTGCACCCCCTCTGGCCACCTGTTGCCCCTCGGGTCTGTGGGGCATGCCCCACCCCAGGGCATTTGCACCTGCCCTCCCTCTGCCTCGGGGCTCCGCCTCGGGTATCTCTATGGCTCGTGCCCGAGTCCTTCAGCTGTCCACTCCGTGGCCACCTTCCCAGGGACTGCTTCCCTGATCACCTGTCTGAGAGGTCGTTCCCGATCCCCATCACTCCCTGTCCTGCTGACTGTCTTCGAATCCCTTACCTTAACCTGAAGCCCACGCTTCCGTGTCTTTGCCTCGCCTGCCAGAATGTCAGCTCCAGGGGGCGGGAATCTGTTCCCTTCCAGCTGAGCCCCCGGTGCCTAGAACGCCGCCCGGCACGGAGTGTGCTCTAAATGGCTGTGAGTTAAATCCGTGAATGGGTGGGGCGGAGGAGGGAGTTTTACACATATATTTAAACAATACACATTCAGTGAAAATGTTCTGTAGGGATATTTTTTGGCGCGGTGTTTATGCCTGTTTGTTTGCCGGGGCCAGCGTGGGGCATCCCCTGCTCAGCCCGGCTGTGTCTGAGGCACCCGCCCAGCCCACCCCTCAGGTGATGATGGAGCCCTCGGGGCAGCAGCCAGGGTGCAGGGTGGAAGGTCCACGCGGGCCGTTCCCGGGGGACCTGTGTTTTAGATGCAGGACCCCCACTGAGAGCTAACTGGGTTTGTTTCTGATGGCAACTGAGGCGGGGCCGAGGAAGGAAGGGATGGAGGCACAGGCACAGGCAGACAGAGGACAGGCCAGCAACTGAAATATTTCCCCCGACGAGCCCCCGTGGGTGTGAACATTAGCACCTGCCCACAGAGGGGTGGATTCAAGGTGCCCGCGGGGGGAGGGGGAAGGCCACATGGTTGGGCAGCTTGGCTGGATGCTGGTGGCCCCTGGTGACCCTCAGGGTTCTCGCTCCACTCCCTTGTTTCTTGTTAAGACTCAGGGCCGAGATCAAGGGAAGGTTCACTTTCGGGGGGGCGGGGGGAGCTTCTGGCCCCTGGATACAGCCCATGAAATTGCTTGGTCTGGACCTGCCAAGGCCTCACCAAAGAGAAGCAGTTCCAGCCATCACCTTAGGGGTGAGTAAATTAAATGTTTGACCCAATAGAGCAGGCTTGTTTTGTTTTTTTAAAAATATGTTTTTTATTGATTTCAAAGAGAGGAAGGGAGAGAGAAAGAGAGAGAGAAACATCACTAATGAGAGAGGGTCATTGATCGGCTGCCTCCTGCACGCTCCCGACTGGGGATCGAGCCCGCAACCCGGGCATGTGCCCTGACCGGGAATCGAATGGTGACCTCCTGGTTCATAGGTCGATGCTCAACCACTGAGCTACGCCGGCTGGGCAGCAGGCTAATTTTTAAGTGGATAATTTTGTGTGGCCCTCGAATGTTATAAACATCCAAATGGCCCTTGGCAGAAAAAAGGTTCCCCACCCCTGCAAGTAATGTGAGGAAATGGAAGTCAAAGCCGCAAACTTTAATTTCTCCAAATGAAACAGACTCAGAGTTGCATCTGGAATTGTGTGGGCTTGGCCAGCCTGGGGGACCCTCTGGGAAACATCGACAGGAATCGCCTGTCCGTGCAATGGGAAGAGAAGTTCCCACCCAGTTATTAGGAGGGAAGGAAAACGCAGCTAACACAACACCGAGCTTGCCAAAGTCAGCCTCCCGGTTCCCCCGTCAGCAGGGCCCTCTTCCCAGGAGCACGGGGCTCGTGATCCGTGGTCCATCCCTGGTTCTGCCCCTCTTGCTGAGCCCCCACCCCAACCGGGAGCCCTGCCCCAGCTCCCCCTCTCCCGGGACTGTGCAGAGCCCGAACCTCGGAGTCCTGTCGAGAGCACAATGACCCGCACTCAGGATTGAATGGCCGCGGATGTCGCATCGCGTGTGGTGCCCTGCGCACCACCCAGCAGCTGCCGCGGCCACTGAGGAGGCGGCACAGGCCCTGAGAGCCGGCCTGTGTGTGCTTTGTTCCTGTGTTTTGCAGCTGAGTTAAAAACGAGAAAGGAACAGAACCGATCTGATGTCTTCACCCCAGAGACCGTCCACATCCTTCCTGGGGCGGGAAGAGCAGGTGACTGGGACACCGGACGCTTGGCAAGCGGGCGGCTTTCCTGCTTTGGCAGCTCTGCCGGGGTTTTCATGAAAAGACAATGACCTTCAGAGAAAACAATGACCTTTGCGGAGATCTCCAAACCCTGGCAACTCGGCTGAGAGCTCGGTTCCAAAAACACCCTTCTTGCCTTTCCCCACAGAGCTAACAACTGCAAAGAAAGGAAGGAACTTTTTATAAAAAAAAAAAAAAAATCACCCAAGTTTTTGGCAAGCCTTGGGTGCTCTTTTCCCCACCCTGTAATTAAGGCAGAAGTAAACAGTCAGGGACGATCACGTGGCGGCTTCTGCGCGATAGGCGCCGGGCGGGGCTGCTGCTTGTGCAGACCTGTGCCCGAGGCAGGGCCCTTCTCGGGGAGCTGTCTGGGGGGTCCCCGGATCTGACGCACCCAGACTGAGGAGCTGAGGGACAGGAACGGGTTCGTCGCTGGGGCATCATCAGAAAAAGGAAAAGTTTCTTCTTCCTTCTAACCACCGGGTACCCGGCCAGGACAGGGATGTCTGCTTTGGTCCTATTTTCTCACTTGGACTCTTCCATATTTATCATCTTTTTCTCTCAACTTTTTAAATTTTTTGTTGTTGTTAATCTTCACCTGAGGATATTTTCCCCATTGTTTTTTTAGAGAGAGTGGGAGGGAGGGAGGGAGGGGTAGGGAGAGAGAAACATCGATGTGAGAGACACTCCCATTGTTTGCCTCCCTCACGTGCCCGACCGGGGCTGGAGATCGAATCTGCAACCCAGGTATGTGCCCTTGACCGGGACCTGAACCTGCGACCCTTCAGTTCACAGGCTGACGCTCTGAGTCACACCGGCTAGGGCTGGACACGTTTTTGATCGAATCCTGATTCTGCTCCTCGAAAGGTCTGCTGTCTTGAGGAGACTGGCCTCGCCGAGCCTCAGCGGCCTCGTCTGTGAAACGCGATATTACTGCAGTGCCGCCGTGAGGATTTGCTGGGATAAATAATGTGAAGGGTCCGGCTCTGAGTCCGGCTTCTAGCAGCTGCCTAACGGCTCTTCCCTTTCTCCTTTGGTTTTCCCAACTGAACGGAAGGGTAGACCCAAGCAGTGTAACTGTAACAAGAGGAGGCTTTGTCTTAAAGGCCATTTAATTTAACCATTGCTCTGAAGCACCCATCGCAAGAGTATTAGAAAATATTCATTGAAGGCTTATGGCATCCTAGGGATTTTGCGAAGTTTATTACATACATCACTCACTTAATTGTTTAACATCTCCATGAGGTACGCCATAGCCTGTACCCCTTTTACAGTTGAGGAAACTGAGCCTTGGGCAACCTCTTACTCGAGCACATACGTGGCAGAGCCAACACTTGGTTCAAATTCTAACTTCGGTGGCCATGTCTTAACAAATGCAAAACGGGGTTTATGCACCGTGGCCCTCCCCTGTCCTGAGGGCCAGCACAGAAGCCAGAACACGTGAAGTGTCACGCCTGGCGTCGGGGGGGGGGGGGGGTCATGGCACACACGTGCATGCACAGGGTGCAGACAGGTTCATAAGAACGCAGTTATGTCCACACGCCCAGTGCTTACAGTGAGGACCCATTCTCGGGGGGCTAGGATGGGGTTCGAGCCAGTACTTAGAGGACACCTTCTTCCCTAGGGAGACAGCCTTGACCTGGAACTTCCAGTCTCTCCCCATTCCTAGGTGGCCTAGTCAGAGTAACTGCACCCTAAATACGGAGAGGACTGGGTTTTCTCAGATGTGTGTTTAAAATGTACCTGGGGCCGGCTGGTGTTGCTCAGTGGTTGCGTCACCCCCCCCAAGAACCAGGAGGTCGCCGGCCTTCGCTGGTGCCGTGTTGGAGGTCAAGGTCTGTGCCTCTGGGTCTGTTTTGGGCCTTGCTGTTCCCCCCACAGGCCCTTCCGCCCACCTCGGCGACGGCACCACGTGGTTTTAATCTCTGTGGATCAGCCGACACCGAGTCCACCGGGTCCTGGAACCTGCCAGTTTCTCTCCCGCTTCCCGTGTCTCCTTTAAAGCTTGTCTGGGCCATTCTAGTTTTTTATTTCCTTATATACATATTCAGATTCATTTTGTTAATTTCTTTTTTCAAAGAGTTGCCTGGATTCTGTTTGGCATTCCAGTTAATCTGATAAATCAACCGAGGGGGAGTTAACTTTCCCCAGCCCATGAATGTGATATGTAGGCCCATTTATTTAGATCATTATAAAAGGAGGAATAAGAGTTTACATTCAAATGTAATTTGTGTGATAAGAAAGAACATCACATAATTTTAAAAACTGGCTGCCTTTCTCAGGATGGAATCCCTTTTCGGGAGAGAGCGGCTTTTTGCCTTTTTTTTTTTTAAGCATAAGGCATCATCTGAAAAGAGACTTGAAACTAAATTTCTCTCTGAGATCAAGGAACAGGACGCTGTCCTGCTGCTGCTTCGGGGTCCTCCAGCCGGGGCGGACCCTGCGGCTCGGACAGTGGCCCAGCACTGGGGCCTGCGGACAGCGAGGGGCAGGCGGTGACAGGCGCCCTCCGAACGCACGCTCCCCGCTGGAAGACGGGGGTGACCCCAGAGCTGAGCGGAGGTGGGCTCCAGAGCCTTAGAAAGCCAGGTAAGGACTCTCTTAGAGGGCCCAGAGCTGGGTTATATTTGGAAACAAACAGAAAGCAACCCTGTTGTTTCTGTAATATAAACACCAGAGAAGACGGCTTTCCCTGCGGTGGGAGCTCTGTGATGGGCCCACCCCGGGTCACCGCCGATAGTCTCAGACAGTGACCCATGGGCTCCAGCTGGACATGTAGTTTGTCTGTGTCTCCAAAAGTCTGCAGAGCTGTGCCCTGGAGCTCCCGAAAGAGGCACTTTCTCAGGAACGCCTGGGTATCGAAGTGGTTGGCTCTTTCCTAAATGGCACCCGTGGGCCCTACCCCCTTGTACACACGCCTGTGTAGCCACTTCCCTGTGGGCTGGGCCTGGGGACGTCTTTCTAAGGAACAGAAAAGGCTGGGTTGTGGGAGACTGCGCTCTCCTCGCCCGCGCCCCTCGCTGCCGTCCGGCCCCTCCCCTGCTCTGAGCTGCCCACTCGGGCCCCTGGCAGCGAGCTGAGGGCCCCTGGCTGGGAGGCAGGGCTCCTCCAACAGCCCAGGAGGGACTGAGCTTTGCCAGTTCAGCAACCTGCCCGAGCCTGGGCGCAGCTCCCTCCCCCGCTTACCTGGGAGCCGCCCGGGCCCAGCTGGCTCCTTGATTGCAGCCTTTCGAGGATCCAGAGCCCAGGGCCCCCTGAGCCACCGGACTCCCCACCTACGGAAACCGGGATAATCCCACAGCGACAATAAAGCCAAGTGGAGATGCTAGTGACCGGCATTCTTGAGTGTTACCTACGCGCCCAGCACTGTGCCAAGAGTTTTATGCGACTTCTCTGTTTTCTTCACAACCCTCCACCGAGAAAGACATTAAATACTCATAGATGGGGAAACTGAGGCTCGGCGTCGTTTGCCAAGAGGTCCTGAGCGAGGAAGTAAGATGAGAGCTTAAGTCTGTGTGGTCTCGCTCTGGACCCGGATGCTGCGCTGTGCCAACCGCCCCCTCCGTCCTCGGTACAGCTGTTGCTGAATCGACTGATTGTTTAAACGGAGATACAGCCCGGCCGGCGTGGCTCAGCGGCTGCGCGTCGACCTAGGATCCAGGAGGCCTCGGTTCGATTCCCGGTCGGGGCACATGCCCGGGCTGCGGGCTCGATCAATGACTCTCATCACTGATGTTTCTCTCTCTCTCCCCCTTCCTTCCTCTCTCTGAAATCAATAAAGACATATTAAATTTTTTTTTTAAAATGTATTCTCTAAAAAAATAAAAGAAAAAATAAAAGAAAAAATAGATGGAGATCCATTTGCTGTTTCAAAGTGAAGACCCAGGCCTGGCCCTTGGTGACCACGGGGACCCGCAGGCCGGGCCAGGCCAGGAAGGGACCAGCAGATTCAGCAGAGAGGCTGGTGGGGTCTTGGATGTGGAGCTGAGATTTGTCCTGACAAGAGAAAAGCCGGGAAGGAGGCAGCCTTTCCTCGGGAAGGACACGGGGGAGGATGACTCATGACTCCCGCGTTCACGCCAGCGTATTGGGCGGCACGGAGGAAAAGGGGTCACGGCCTCCCAGGGAAAGCACTGCCTGGAACAGTCTCGGCTGCTTCTCAGCTGGGACCCAGCAGAGCCCCTCCAAATGCTCTGATGGAAACTGTCGTCCTGAGAAAGGCCACATTGCCCTTTTAAAAAGACGCTTTAGAAATAGTTTTTGTCTCCTTTCATGTAAAAGTAGTTACTATGACACGCTCAGTGTAATAAAAACACAGATACGATAACTGAGAATTTATAGAGAGTGGGTGTCGCCCCTAATCCCCCCCAGCGGCGATAACCAGAGCGGCGGCTTTTACGGTCTTGTGGGGTTTCATCTCACTCGCGGGTACTCTTTCGTCGGTAACGAGGTCGGCATCGCTGTGTTCAATGTCCCGTCATTTCTTCAATCGCCCGGGTACCTACGTTCTTCCGTTTTCTGGAGTAAACAGCTGCCCGAGAGAGCTCTGGGGGGCGTCGGGGCGTCTGTCCCAGGGTTTCTTTAGCATCGGTTTCCAGGGGTGGGATCGTGGGCCACAGGGTTTGCATCTCTTAATTTTTACAGGACTTGCCAAATCGCCCTCTGGAAAGCTCGTACCAGAATTAATTCCCACCAGTGGATGAGATGCCCACTTCCTGCCGCCGGGCCAGCCCCACGGATTAGCATCCTTTCAACCTCTGCCCATCTGATAAGTGGAAATAGCATCTTGCTGTTCTGGTTCCCACTCCTTTAATTACTGGGGAAATGAGGTGTTTTTCCTTATTGGCCTTTCTGCTTCTCTTGTGAATCACCTTTATGGGCCATTTACCATTTTCTCCATTGTGTTACTTATAATTTTTTTAACTATACATTTTTTAAGTGTGTGAAGTTAACATTTACCCCGGTTTGCAATCTGTCTTTCAGCTGGGCTTGAATTTATTGCTGGGTTCCCAGCTCTGCTGATATGCAGAAGTTTTATGTCATCAGCTCTGTCCATCTTTATATTTATGGTTTCTGACCTTGCTGTGCCTCGAAGGCCTTTCCTCTGGCCAGACGATTTCACAAAGCCTGATGGTCACGAGGAGCCGATGGTTTAAGGCAGATTTGGAAACCAAAAGGTAAAAGACATAAATTATAAAAAGCACCCTTCCCTCCCGTCGGCTTCGCAGTTCCCCAGGGAATCCTTTCTTTTCCATAATAACTGACTAACGACATTAGAGGAAATACCTCGAGATTTCTCACGTAGGTCGATTAGCATACACGCCCCGGCCTCAAGTTCGAGGTCTCTCCCTGGCCACACTCTTCAGTAATAACAGGAAAGACGCTGGAAATATGTTGGCTTGTCCCATTATAGCTCTGACGACAGACACCCACTGCCACACGATGTACACTCACGAAGTTATTTCACGTACGTCATTTTATTTAATCTAAATGATGGCAGAGGCAGGACCCAAACGTGTGTCTTTAAAAAAAACTCCAGCCCGTCGGGAGTGGCTCAGTGGTTGAGCATCGACCTAGGATCCAGGCGATCGGGGTTCGATTCCCCGTCAGGGCACATGCCCGGGTTGTGGGCTTGATCAATGACTCTCTCATCATTGATGTTTCTATCCCTCTCTCTCCCTCTCCTTTCCTCTCTCTGAAATCAATAAAAATATATTTAAAAACAAAACAAAAACAAAACTCCAGTGCTCCTCCCAGTTATCAAGATGGTAACCAGGATCGCCCTGGCCGGGTGGCCCAGCTGGCTGGAGCGTCGCCCCAACACCCTCTGGTTTGCCTCTTCCCGCCCCGGGTGGGCGAGAGTAGGAGCACGTTCTCCCTCCCGAGACCTGCGCCTCCCACCGCCACCGACAAGCCCAGCAGCTCTGAAATCGGCGTGTTTCCCTTGTGTGCCCCAGGCCCACGGGGACACGTGGGTCCTGCACAGGGAGATGCCACGAAGCTCACTCTCGGGGCGAGCGGGCGTTTCCTCGGGCGCACAGGGCAGAGAGCGTCACTCGTGGCAGAGAAATGAGCGCGTTCCAGGCGCAGAGGAGTCACCATGGGGGAGGGGTGCGATTTGCTGCGACAGGAGCCTGGGTGCCTGTGGGCGCAGCAGGCGGCGGGCGCGGGAGGTGGGCACAGGCCCTGTGTGGGTGCCACCGAGGGACCCAGCGTCTCTCCACAGCCCAGCGGGAGCGCTTGGCCCTTCTGAAGAGAGGGGCGGACAGGAGGTTGTACCGAGGGCCCCTGCGCCTGCTCTCACGCCCGAGCTCTGTCCCACGGGCGTTGCTGTGGCCACTGGGCCTGTTCCCGCTCCTCGCCGGCTGTCTGAGCTCCAGCTGGAGCTTCGGTTCTCAGTCTTGCTCCGCGACTCGGTGGGGCCACTCGGAGTCAGAGAGTTTAGCGACGCAGGTCGTCTCCCGGCCACGCTCGCATGGCTCCCCCTCCCCGAGCGACCTGCGAGTCCTATCAGCGGCGTCAGCGCCGGCACTGGCCCCTCTCGGCACCGCGCTGGTGACTCCTGCCTCCTCGCCGGCCCCCCTGCGTGCGCAGCTGTTCCCACCTCCAGCTCTTACCCTTGCAGCCCCCCCACCATCGGTCCCTGGGCCATTTCCTCCCGGGTGTCCACACGGCTTGTTCATATCGTCAAGGCTTGGCTCAAATGTCGTCCCCCGAGTAGGCTTTTCTCCCGTCGACGCCTACAGCATCCAGTCCCTCTGCTTTCTTTGCCCTCCGGCCGGCTGACGATTGCTGCTGGGATGAGATGATTCATCACCTACCGGTCTTTTGTCTTCTCCTTGTTGGACTGTAAGCACCGTGGAAGGAGCGCACTTGGTCTGTCGCATGCATTCAGGGCCCGGAACAGTGCCCGACACATAGTAGGTGCTCAATAATATTTGCTGAGTGGCTGAGTGAATGGTGGGATGGTCTAGCCTCCACCCCCTCGAAGAAAAGAGTAGGGTGCGGGGCAGAGAGGCCTTGGCCACGGGAGGAGAAACCGAGCGGACGCTCCTTCCAGCCCCGTCTCGGCCACGGAGGCCGACGCGATCACCGGGAATTTCCCCCCAGTGTCGCTGTGGCTACCGGGAGCCGTCACCGCACAGACCTTTGTTTTCTGCGGAGCAGCCTCGGGTGTGCTCCCCCTGGTCTAAAATGAAGCATTGGGTTTTGGACTACGGTTTCTCAAAGGCAAGAGACCCGAGTGGGCAGATGACCGGGTCCCTCTGCACTGACGCCGTGGTCATGGCAAGGAGAGTGGGAGCGTGGGCTTCGATGTTTGAAAGCCCGGCTCTCCTCTCCCTCGGACTCCTCGAGTCAGATCCCGGGTCGGGCAGACTCCCCGCTTGCGCCTGGCTGCTCCTCGCTGGCACCTCCAGCTTGTTTGCTCGTTTAAGGGGGGGACCTGGGACCACCGCTCCGTTCCCTGCCTCCAGCTGCCTCTCTGGACTCGTCTCCCCGCGAGCCCCCTGCCCGCCTGTCACCTCCAGGGATCTTCCCGTTTGCTGCCGATTCCCACGCACTGTTTACATAAACAGACGGCCCCCGGGCCAGTCCTGCGCCCTCAGCCCTGCGGCCTGGAGCAGCCTGGTGAGGCCGGTTGGGCAACGCGGAGCTGGGGAACCAGATCGGGCTCCCCCTCCTCCCCTGGGACGCGGCTCCACGTTCCCACAGTGTGTTTTCATTGTACAGTAGGCGCACGAGCTCCGGCGAGTGTGAGAACGAGCCTGGAAGAGAAAGCCGGTGGTGGCGTGGCCCCCGCAGGGCGCCGAGCTATTTTCTCAGCAGTGAGAAAACCCAGCCACGGCGCAGCAGTGACCCTGTGGCGTGTCAGCGGGTTTGCACAACTCCCGGGGGTCCTGTTAGCATCCGCACTTGCAGGGGGGTGTGTGTGAAGCTTTGGAAGAAGCAGGACACTCTGCTTTCTCCCAGAGCCGGAGGGGGGCGGCGGCTGAGTCCCGCCCCCGCTCACGTGGACGCAGCAGGGTCGCGACAGAGCGGCTCGGCTCGCGGTGGCCCGTGGAGGCTGCTCGCTCAGGGCCACGCGTCCCCCCTCTGCCGCGGACGTCCCGGCCTGTGTCTGCGGGAGATGCCCCGGACGCTGTGTTGCATCAGCTCTTCTCATGCTCTGGAAACCGGGGCACGTTGCTCGGCTGCGTGTGGGGAGAGGGCGATCCTTCCTCACCAGCTGGGGCCACGCTCCCTGGTGGCCCTTCTCCCCTTCTGTCCTCACAATATTCCCACATCTCTCAACTCGTGTTGTAATCTCTCTTGTTACATTAAGCCTCCAGACTTTTCTGAAGTTATTGCTCATAAAGACAGTATTTAGAAATTGTTTATAAAGTTATTTTTAGTGGGAAGCCGTGTAATGAGCTCCAACTGTCCCCTTTCCAAGATTCCAGGGGGCTGGGAGGGAATTCTGCTGAATTCTAGGGACCGAGGCCAGCGCCGCTCTCCTTGGGGGCCGAGCCTGCTGTCACCACCGAGCCGTGGCGGGCGCTCCTCCGCTCTACACCTCCGAGGACTAGATGCCACGGGAGGCAGGAGCCCTGTCTGTTTTGATCTATGTTTCGTGTTTAGCACAGTGCTTGCCGCCCACTAGGTGCTCAATAACTGGTTACCGAGCTAATGAGTAGCTCTCCTGTGTCTGAATTGCCCATTTTACTACCAATGGATCGAGATCACCAAATACCTGTTGTTCTTGTTGTGCGTGTGTGTGCGTCTGTGTGTGTGTGTTTGTCATGGTTACAAGGTTGCGATCTTGTAACACTGTTTTCAGGGATAAGCAACATTGTTGCTAACGTGCGAGCTCAGATGACCTCTGGTGTAGCGACCAGCCTGGTGGGTGTTCTTAGGCGGGGTGGGGCGGATGGGGCCCTGATTCTGTAACGTTCTGGGGGTGCTCACTGAGAAAAGTCAGCAAGTGCTCCCTTCTGCTTTGAGGACTGTTCTCTGTGTGTGTCATTTTTCACTGAGATTTTGTTTCCCTTTTTACAAAGACGGACTCGAGCTCATTGTCTAGGTTCGTATTCTCGCTCACCTACCCATTGTCTAGGTGGAGGGCCTGGGACAAGTCGCCGGTGTGTCTGTGACTGGCTTCCTTCATCCGCCCATCAAGAGTGATAATACATTTATTACACAGGGTTACAGTGAATTTAATGAGTTCATCCATAGCAAACGCTCAATAAATGCCGATTATTACTGGCTACTGCTTTTCAAAAGGTGAGACGTTTCAAACCTGGTATGATCAATGACTTGGAAAATATCACGGAGGTAATTAGAGGGCCCCCCACCACCACACAGGGTCGCCCTCCTTTCTCAAGATCTAGGCCCTTCTCAAAGGACCCTCTTTATATATTTGCTTTGAGAGCCCGTGATGCCCTTGTTCCCACGTTCTCACCTGGAGAAACTCCAGGCTTCAGACCGTCCTCTCCGCCACCACGGGCCCGCTTTTTAAGAAAGACCGTCCCCGCTTCACTGACTGGGGACTGCATTTCATTCTGGAGTCTTTTCTCCTGGGAATCGGGCTCGCGGGGTCTCTACGCGCAAAGGGAAACGCGTCAGGTTCGCGATAACGGCCGATGTTCGTTGAGCATTTACCACCTGCAGCCGCTTCCTCAGAGTGATTCACGCTCACTGAGGAGCATGAGACACAGAAAGGCTGTTTGGGGGGCCCAGGGTCACAGGAGCCGGGGTGGCCCCGGGATTTGAACCCGGGCCATCCGGCCTGGAGGCTCTGCCCTGACCCGCGGCACTCCCCGGCCTCTCCCTGTGCAGAGCGTCAGGGAAAAGCTGAGCGTGAGGGCGAAGACGGAGACGGCCGCGTTTCCTCTCAAGCACCCGATAGTCCGGCGGACGCTTGGGATTAGAGGGGGAGCCGTGAGCAGCCAGCACAGCGCTTATCACTCCTGGTGTTTACGGCCACAGATACTACGGATTTGGCTGCGGCATCTCTAACCCCCCCATTTCTGCTCTTCCTTTCTCTGGAAGAAACAAAACCCCAGCGTAAAACTTTCCAACGGCAAACGCCCTCTCGACTGCGGCGCCTGTTTTCGGGGCAGTCGCCTCCGCCTGGTTCCCACTCGGGCCCAAGGACCCGTCTCACTGACCCTGGGTGCAGGTGGGTGAAGGAAGTGAGCAGAGCCGCCCCTCAGGGCTGCGATTACAGTTCCGAGCCCCCCCCCGGCCTTCTCCAGGCCCTGGAGTTGGGTATGTTTGGAACATAGAGTCACTCAAGAGGAGAGGATGTTTTTTTAAGAGTTGATAGATTTAGCAGCTGATTCATGGTTTGGCAGCCATCACTTTGGGTTTTTAAACAACATCCTTGCCCACACTTGCCCATGAAGCCGCGTTGGCACCGGCTGGAACCTGGGGTGTTTGAACAGGCTGAGGCTGGCACCTCGGAGAGAGCAGGACGGGCGTTAGGCTCCCGGGGCCTCCTGGCCGCGCCAGGCGGGGCCTCTTCCAGGATCTCAGCAGATGCGTGAACCACGATCCCCGCTGCAGTGGCCCCTGCGAGCCGGGCCAACCCCAGGACGCTGCTATGTAGAGTGTGATCTTTATGGTTCATGTTCCATCTGCTCTGAGATGTGAATTCGAGTGCTTTGTGCTCAGTACCCCCTGCATTTGGCAGAGGCCTTGGCCACAGTCACAGAGTTTTTGGGCAGTTTCTGGGTCACGGGGGAGTGAAGTAGCCTCCTGAAGAAGTCGCCTCCCTAGACCTGCGGCTCCAGGGAGAGTCTAGAGACTAAATTGATTGTTTAACATAAATCGGGCGTTTTTTCCTTTTTAAAAAAAGAAAAGAAAGTTTTAAAAAATTGATTTTATAGAGAGAGAGGAAGGGAGAGGGAGAGAGAGAAACATCGATGTCAGAGTGAAACACCGACTGGCCTCCTGCACGCCCCCTACTGGAGATCGAGCCCACAACCCAGGCACGTGCCCTGAGCAGGACTCGAACTGACGGCCGCCTGGTGCACAGGTCGAGGTCCTACCCACTGAGCCACACCGTCTGGGGCTGCTCGCTCTTTCTTTCTTTTTTTTCAGGCTAGAAGTTAATCTCGCTGGGTATTATAAAGAAACTGAGGGTTATAGTGGGGGCTTTATCTACTGACTTCCAGCTAGCAGACACTAGCACCCCCTCCGCGCAGGGCTCCGTCTCCTGGTGTCTCGGTCCTGCTCCCATTTAGATTTAACTCACTGACTGATGGCCTGATCCCGACTGTGCCGAGTAAGAACCCGACCTATTCTTTCATAAGTTCATACTCTTTTCTTCCTCACCCCCAGTTTTGTTCGCTGGGTTAGGGAGCAAGCTCTTGGGCCCAGAATGAGGGAAACAGTGGGGGGGGGGAGCTCCACCAGGCCTGGGGGAGAAATGGACCAGTCTCCTTGCCCAGGTAGGTGGAGGGCTGAGGGGGAACTGCGGGCGTGGCCGTGACCAAGGAGGGCCTGAGTGAGGCCGGGGCTGGGAGTGAGGCTCAGGAGTCGAGCCATGGCAGAGCTTGGTGGCGATGCTGGAGCCTCGGGGGCTTGGGGGGTCCTGGCCCCCTCTCATCTGGAGTGACACCCAGGACAAGGGCGACGACGTTCGTGCACACAGCACGGGCTTAGTGCTGCCCGCTGGGTCTCCATTCAAGCCCCGTCGCGAGGCCATATTAGCCCCTGGCTGGCCAGGTAGCCGAGCCTTGGTGGGTGCAGCTACCCGGTGGTTTTGAGGGAGGAGGGAGTGGGTGTCAGGGTGTCAGCCCCTCGGCTTGGTGGCTTTCCGAGGACTGGGGCTCCATTGAATCCGCCACTGACTTCTGAGTCTTTCACACGACCTTTGCAAGGGCAGGATTTTAACTAAACACGAGACTAAAGCTAATTGGATGGTTTTAAAGTAATTACTGTGCAGTATTGTCAGGTTTATCTGGCAGTGATGTCGTTCATCACTCATGGCTGGTGAGCGGCGCTCAGAGCCCTGAGAAAGGAAGAGGACCCGGCGTCCGGAGGCCCCTGCATGAGCTCGGCCCACCCAGGGGCCCGAGCTCACAGACAATTAAATCGTTTAGGGCAGAGTTTGACACAGGGCAGCATGTTCCGGGGCCGCAGTCCCCCTTGTGTTTATACTGACAGAACCTCCTCTCACCCCGTCTCCGAGTTCCCAAAACGCATCATTGAAACGACAGAACTTGGCTTCGCTTGAAACCACGGCTGGACCTTCAGAACCTTGGATTCTGAGTCAAAGTGGAAGAAAGTGGTTTATTTTTACCAGCATCCTTAATTATGAGAAACAGAGGGCACTGGTCTCACTTTTACACTTTAAGTACGATGCTTCCTCAGCCGTCTTCCAAGAAACATTCGGAAATAGGCCGAAAACCCCACGGCGTGATGGGAGGCGAGGCGGACGCCAGCCGAAGGCGGTCCCGCTTTGCTCTTGACCCTATAGCTCTGTGATTCGTTTCAGATTAACTTAGGAAACGTGTTCTGTTTTGTTAAAAGAAGCACCACTTATGTCTTCTATATTTTACCGATTTTACTCCGCATTTCGGTCTGACCCACTCTCTGTTTTCTGGGGGTTTGCTTTTTGCTGCAAGAGGAAAGTATCTTTCGCTCCCACGCCACACAGACACGGTGCTTGGCTGCCGCTCCCACCCATCTTTCTAGAGCCTAGAAAGATGTTATAAAAATATCACAGAAGACTGTGAACGCGACGTATTTTCATGGCTGCAGAATATTAGTTTCCATGGATTGGGCACAAGTCTTTCCTGAACGCAGTGGGCTGTGTTCATCGAGGTGTCCGGGCCTGGACAGGAGCAGGGCCATCTAAGGGCGTCGGTGTTCGTGTCCTACTTCCCTGCGGTCCCACGTCGCTTCGCCGTCACCCCCAGAGGCCTTGGCGCCCTGTGCTGAGCTGCTTACCTGGCGGGTGGATTCACATCTGTTCACTCCCGAAGTCCCCGTGGCAGGAAGTCCAGGGTAATTTATGCTCAGCGGATGCTCGTCAAAGTTTACGAACTGAAGCAACAACTGTTAACACTGTGGCTCGTTGGCCCAGGTGGCCGGCGTGGTCCGTTCCCGGGCTGGGCAATCAGGGTTGCTGGTCCAGGCCCGCTGGCGACTGTCCCACTGTCTATGAACCATGAACCACCCCTTGCTCCTGAGCCTCTCCTGTCACCCTGGGGGGAGCATCATGTGGACTCTGAAACCAACCACAGGTTTTCCTTCACTCAGACAGACACTCACCCGCTCGGGAAAACAGGCACAGAGTCGAGAAGGAACAACAGCTGTGACGCCTTGGCACAGTTTTGAGTTTACTCTTTTTATTTTTAAAATTAACTTTTTTTTTTTTTTTTTTTTTTTTACTTATGAGTATCGTACGCTAATTGTGGAATATTTAGAAAACATAGAAATGGATTTAGGAAAGTAAAGATGAAAGGAATCTTACCAAAGATAAACACGGTTTGCAGTTTATTGCATCTCTTTATCTGCATGTGCGAGGTTTGGACAACACACACAGATATATGTACATATATTTGAACCCTGCTCTTTTTACTTAATGTTTTATCGTAAACATTTTTACATGCCGTTAAAAACCTTATAAACATCAGATTTAATGATGACCGTTGAGTGCTTGTACCATAAGTTACTGGCATTCCCCTGTGAGTGGTTATAAATAATGTTTTTATGAAAAACTTTGTGCTTAAAACTTTGTTTATATTTTGCTTAATTTCCTAAGGATAGATTCTCAGGAGTAGAGTTGCCGAGTCAGGTTGCAGGAGTATTTTTGGGACTCTCAGTACGTATTTTCAAATTGATTTCCAACCTGTTTGTGCCAATTCATGCTGCTGCGAACCAGGACGCATCTTACCATTAGGCGGAGACGGTTAAAGCCTCACAGTGCATCTCGCTGTGGAGCCGCGGCGCCAATGCCAGGGCAGGGGCCCTGCCCGAGTCCTCCTGGAAGGGCCTGGTCCTGGAGCCCACTGCTGGCTGTCGAGTTAATGAATCCATTTACTTTTCCCATCCAATGTATTGAATTTAAAAGGAAGGAATTTCTATGTTGGTTGCCAGATTTAACAAATACTTGAATTTACAATAAAAAGGACAGTTTAGTGAAGCAGTTTGGGCCCCTGCGCAGTGTGGGGTGCATGGCAGGCGTGTCTGTTTCCTCCCGTCCAATCAGAGAGACGCTCTTAGCGCCCAGATTAAAAACTAGAAAAAAAAAATCTCCCCTAAAAACATTCCGCTTTGAGGTCCTTGGGAGAATGACCCATCCGTACAAATAATGGTTTTTAATTATTGTGGGTATGACCCAATGAAATCTTGAAACTATCACTCAGGGCGTGGAAAGGGGTAGAATTATTTCACCCTCACCCCTTTGCCAAGTAGCCGAGTCCATCAGAGGACCAGGCGCTTCCAAGCCCCTCGCTGGAGATTTTACTCAAGTGCCTTTCAGGAGGAGCCCGGTGTCCTCGCCTACAAGATGCGGTTGACGGACCAGGTGGATGTTTAGGTTCCTCCCAACTATACTAATGTTCTTGGTCTTTGACGCTTTTCCAGAAGGGGATGTTTCTGGAGGGTGCAGATTTGAGATGTGGACACGTGCTGTTGGGGAGAGGACAATGCAATCTGAGTCTGGAAAATATTTGGTTCAACCTGAGTCTGGACCATCAGGGACAAGGGCACCTGGGCTCTGAGTAGGGACAAGTATTCAGAGAGGTAGAACCGGCCTGTTCTCTCTGAAGCTGGGAAAGTGGGCTTATCTCCCCACTCTGGTCGGACCCGTGGACGACTTCCACCGAAAAGGTAAACGACGGGGCATCATGCGGTCAGCGGTGGTTTGAGTAACTGCGAATCCTTCACGTCTGTGCTCTGGTGAGGGTGTGTGGAGAGCTCTGGTCAATGGCATCACCAGGGTCATAAAATAACAATCAGCCCTGACACCCAAAATGTCAGTCGGAGACCAGCGTGGTCGGGGATCCCTGGAGGGAACAGTCGTAACATCTGATGGTTTCCAACAGTGTTACGTAGAAACCTCACCAAAGGCTCTTTCAAGCCTAGAAGAGACTAGACTTTGGACAATTTAAAGAGAGTGAGGCTGAGGTGCAATAGTGCAAAATTACTAGGCTCAAAACAGGACAATCAGCCCGGCCAGCGTGGCTCAGGGGTCGAGCATCGACCTAGGATCCAGGAGATCGGGGTTCGATTCCCGGTCAGGGCGCGTACCTGGGTTTCAGGCTCCATCCCTAGCAGGGGGCGTGCAGGAGGCAGCCGATCAATGACTCTCCCA
Source organism: Miniopterus schreibersii (assembly GCF_964146895.1). NCBI lineage: Eukaryota > Metazoa > Chordata > Mammalia > Chiroptera > Miniopteridae > Miniopterus > Miniopterus schreibersii. Next base: position 104,476,197 of record NC_138103.1, on the reverse strand, counting down.
TCACTGATGTTTCTCTCTCTCCCTTCCTCTCTCTGAAATCAATAAAAACATATTTAAACCACCACCACCACCAGGACTATAAAAGCACAGGTGCTCTAAAGGGAGATGGAGACTGAGTTTCCAGCCCTTTCTGAGCACGGCACTGCCAAGGTCACCCCGGACCATCTCCCTTCCCTCAGCACCCCGGCCCTGCCCGTGTTTTTGGCCCTTTGGGACCCTTAGAGGCAGAGCCCTTGCTTACAGAGACCAAGAGTCTGATCCCAAAGATAAACTGTTTTTAAAATTTAAACTTAATTTTATTTTTCCATCACCTTCTATCCCCTCTACCCCCTCCACCCATCTCCCTCCACCCCCGAAATCACCACACTGGTGCCCCTGGGTTCTCTCTCTTTTTCTTTTATCTTTTGCTCCCCACCCCCCCATCTGTCTGTGAGTCTGTCTCTCTGTTTCTTGGTAGTTCAGTTTGATCACTAAACTTCATGTATGAGTGAAATCACATGGTACCTGCCTTCCTCTGGCTTAATAAACTCTACGCAGAAGGCCTCGCGCTGAGTGAGTGCCTGATACTGATGTGACCTGGGGAAAGGGAACTAGGTCATTTATCACCACAAGTGAGCGTTAGTGTCCACGAAAACTTGAAGTCTGCAATTAAAGGCTTTAAATAGTTTGGTCTTTAAAGAGTTTGGTCTCAGACCCAAGACAACGTCCCTTCTCTTGAGGTTGTGAGAATTCCGTCGGCGGAAGGAAGCGGCTCCCAGGGCGAGCGTGATTCGAAAGGCAACCCCGACCTCCGCCCTTCAGCAGAGTGGTGGTCCCCGTGTGCGAGGACGAGGCTCCCGCTGGGTTGGGGTGGCTCCAGAAGGACCCCAGCAGGTGCGGTCCCTCGTGGTGGGCCGGCCAGCGTCAACGTCAGCGAGTGTGCATCTCCCAACACGAACGGGCGCAGGCTGCGAGGTTGACCGCGGTGGAGCCAGAAGATAAACATATTAAAGATCTTTCATGAAACCTGGTCTTGCCGGAAAAACAGGCGGACCCGTGGCTGGCCGGGATCGTTCAGGATCAGGCGGGTCCTGACGACGGCACCCTCACCTGGCCTCCCCAGCCTCTTGCCCAACGTGTCTCTCACTAAAACCCTTTCCCAGGCCTCCGTCCTCCCCTGGAGACGACACACACGCCCGCTCCCCGCGCCTCGCCCGGGCCGACACCTCCCGCAGGAGAAAGGGACCACCGGCCACCGTGGTGGCTCCCAGGCCGCGCAGCTCCCTGGCCTCCCCGACGGGAGGAGAGGCAGGCGAGAGCTGGAAAAGTCACTTAGGGCTGCGAGAGCAGGTGGAGGCGGAGGAATCACACTTTCAAGCCCCCACCCGGACAGGGCTGTCGACGAAAAGAATTCACAGTAGAGGAGACTTGCTTGGATACACATCAAAACGTGACCGGTGGGCCCCCCGGAGAACCACAGGTAGACACCGTCCCTCGCCCTTGGTCACCGGGACCAGAGCTCCGTCACGCACAAGGGAGGGGCGGGTCCCATTACTGTCCCCATATCGAACGTGTACAGGCCGGAGACGGAGGGCAAGCGCCCCAAGGACATGTGCTTAATACAGAGCAGAGCTGAGCCTCGAAATTCGGTCTGCTCGCCCCGAAGCCTATCTGTGCTCTGATCCACTGGTAAGGAAAAAAAACTCAACTGATCGATTTTAAAGATCTTACTGGCTTTTTTCAACAATTCGGGAATCGGGCAGCATCCAGTCTAGCGGGTGGAGAAAAATCTGGATAAAATAAAAGGCCTTCCCGGCAGAGGGAGCGGGAAGGAGGGAGCTGTGCCGATGAAGGAAGAAGCTGGTCGGCTATTGAAGGTCGTTCCCTTAGGGGACGCAGGGGCGTCTCGGGCGGCTCGGCGATCCCGGCTGTCTGGGTCCGAGAGCCCGTTTCTGGGGAGTGGGAACTGCCCCCGGGCCCCCGTTCGATGACAGCTCGAGCGGCTTCCTTTGGGCCTGCTGTCTTGGCTTCAACGCCCCCGGAGGCTGCCCCATGTGCCATCGTCCCTCAGCTCGCGTTGCTTTACTAGTAACTAAAATCATGGTTTGTGTGTGTGTGTTTTTTAAAGAACTGTGCTTGCAGGGTTCAGTCTACTCTAACCGTGGCTCCTCTCGTCGGAGAACCTGGGGAGGCTGCTGAAGCTCCGTGGGCTTCGTTTCCTTACCGTCAAGGCGGGCAGCCCGGCTGGAGGAGAGCTGAGGCCTTCTCTTGCCCCGAATCCCTAACGCGTACGATTCTCGTGCGAAAGTCACTCGGAATAGAGATTTAAACAAGAAAAGTTTCCGTCCTACAAATAACGTCGTCCATGAAAAATCCGGTAGCGTTTTTAGAAACTGATGCCACTCTCTCTGTGAGACGCACCCGCTCGTTCGCCGCGGGCGCAGAGGGTGGCGTGGAGCCCTTCACCACGGGGCTTGGCCCTGGGGCCCCGGCGTGGGTCTCGCCTCTCTTCTCTCGGTCGTGGCACCTACTGCTCGCCCGGGACAGCTCGCAGGGCACGGACGTGCCGGGAGGCCCACCCGCCATGGCTGTGAGCGGACGGCTGTGCCACCGTGCCCGCCAGGCGCCTGGCATCTGGGAAGGCCCAGGCCCACCCCAGCGAGCAGAGGGGACCGTGCTCCAGAGCCCGCCTCCCGGTGACCACGCTGGCACCAGCTTTCTCCAGCCACCTTGCGAGGGTTGGAGGGAGAGGGACGGGAGACTCGCCCCCCAGCCTCGACGGGCGGGGCGGAGGCTCAGGCCGAGGGAGGAGAGGGGGTGTGTGTTTTATTTCCCACTTGTTTCCAGGAAATACGTAGGTAAGAGGAGAGAAAGTTCTTGCTGTTTTACTCAGACCAATATGAGAATTTTAAGTGGAAGAGCCAGGCGTCAGCAAGGCGACAGTCACGTTTGGGGAGGAAATTCTGATGTTGAAACGTCCACAGACTTCGCCATTAGAGAAACACACTTGCCCCTGGAGCTCCGGAAAAGCGGAGACGTGATAACCCGGGGCGAGGGTGTCTTCAGAATCACCCTTTCCCCCCAACCCGGATCCACACCGCCTCTATGCCCAGAACAACCGCAGAGTTAAATAAGAACCGCGGATGACCAGCCAGGCTTGGGGTAAACACTGTCGGATGTATTGCGGAGCCAGTGGGAGTCAGGCACCTGTCACAAGCGTTGAAGAGAAGATTACCGTGTTTGTTCACCGTGCCAGCTCATATGGATCGGAGACCCCGGGCATGGAGAGAAAATGGAAAAACACAGCTTCCCACAGTGGAATCGATATTGAAAATGCAATTGAAGGAGCCGGTTCTCTCGCTCGCTGTCTCTGGCAAAGAAGGAAACCGGGGGATGGATCCTGTACCCCGGGCGCCCCAGAAGGTTCTGGTCACTTTGGGTGACAGGCGCTTCCACGCTGGTCCCCTGCACCAGGCTCAGCATCCGTGAGACTGAGGCCACGGTCACGGGTAACCCTCCATCTGAGTCGGTGCCATTCTAGGAAACGAGAGCTTAAGTGATCCAGGTGACGGCTTTGGTTCCCCCTTTTCCTCCCCACACCAACTGAAGACAAAGCTCCAGGCGATGGGGAAACAGCACCGGCACCACGTTGTCACCGAATCCCGTCTACGATTTGTCCACACTCTCATGGGCCAATCCGGTCAAGACTTAGGGTCCTGGTCCTCCCTGAAAGCCATGCCCACGACACAGGCCGAGTCCCCTTCATTCAAGCCAGGTGGTCCTCCAGGGACCCCACGAAGGCAGCCGCCCCCACCAGGGGCCCTTGGAATCGCAGATTCCAGGCCTCACCCCTCCTGACAGCCCCGCTCGGTGCAGCTGCGAGGGAGCCACAGACCCCGAGCGCTTCCTCTCGGCTCCTCCCGGGTAGCTTTTCATCAGGAGACTCAACGTCACTCAAATAAAATTCAAATAAAACGCCCGCAGGTGCTGGAGAGAAAGGCCCTAGGGGGAGCCGGGGTTTAGCTGCACGGTGGTGCCGTTTCTGGGTTAGGTCAGCCCCAGCAGGTGCGAACGGCGGTGGATCTGGAGCCGGGGCAGTCTGGGTTCTGGCCCAGCCCTGACTACAGTTCACGAGCCGTGAGCTGTGCAGCCTCTCGACCTCGGTGTCCTCATCTGTGAAATGGTCTCTGACCTAATGATCCCGCGGAAAGCGAATGCCGGGCGCCCTGCTCACCTCTGCAGCCACCAGCTGCGACTGGGACTGGACCAAACGGCACCCACTGTCGAAACGTTTTAGGCTGAAGGGGAAACATTCTGAAATGGGACAAGGGCACCTCGTGTCGAAACCCGGAGCCAGCCGATCCTCCGAGGCCCGGCCGGCCTCCGCTGCGGCCTCCCACCCCAGGCGTCCCGCTGGACCGGGCGGGGCTCACCGAGGATGAAGCCGCTCCCAGGGAACAAGGGTCACTTCTCGTAGGTCGTTGACATGGGCTCTTGGGAAGCCCCGGGTGGGCTGTGGGTGCCCCACAAGTTCTGCAGGAGCAAGACCCAGGCCAGAGGCAAGAGGACAAAGTTCCCTGAAGGGAAAAGCGGTCCCAGGAGAGCTGACACAGGAAACTAACCGGCAAAGGACAAATGATAATGAAAGGTCACCACTGCCCTGGCAGGCGGCTCAGTGGTTAGAGCGTCGGCCTGCGACTGACCGGTCCTGGGTTCGACTCTGGCACATGCCTCAGTTGTAGGCTCGGTCCCTGGCCCTGGGCTGGGTGTGTGCAGGAGGCAACCAGCCAGCCTCTCTCTGTCCCTCTCTCTGTGTCTCTCTCTCCTTGTCTCTCTGTGCGTCTCTCTCTCTGTATCTCTCTGTCCTCTCTCTCTCTCTCTCTGTCTCTCTCTCTCTCTGAAAAGCAATGGAAAAAATATCCTGAGGTAAGGATTAAAAAAATTGTAAAAATGTCACCGCTGCTGCCACGGTGACATTTCCTGGACAGTGCGTGGGATCTGCACACACGTTGCCTGCGCAGCTCCGAGCAGAGCTCGAGGAAGGAGCACTGCCAGCGAGGCGTCTGGCTCGCCCCTGTGGACGGGAAACCGAGGCTCGAAGGTGTTTTGTGACTTTCCCAAGACGTACGGCTGGTGGGTGCCGAGCTCAGAGTGAAGCGTTTTTGCCGCGTCTCCACACGGAAGGAATTCCACCAAGAGAGCACTGGACACGGAGGGGACAGCGGGGCCTTAGGGGGTCGGGGCTATTTCCCCGTCGGGAACCGTTTCCACCAGCAATATTCCTGTTTTCGCCAGAACACTGAGGGGACCCACAGCTGCTGGTGAATTTCCTCCTTTCCGTCATAAAACACTCAAAGGGAACAGCCCAGCGGACGCAGATGGGCTCCCCCAGGTCCCAGGCCACGGTTTTCCACGCTTGGCTTGTTTTGAGTGGCCTCGGGTGGGCTGACCGCTCTCTCTAAACGTGACCCCTTTCCTGTCACTTAATTACGGGCTGACCGGGAGGCTGACACGCTCAGGTTAGAGCTGTGGGTAGAGGGTGACCAACGTCACCTGGTCAGCCACCTGCTGGGGGTGACATGTCACTCGCTTCTCACACCAGTAAGTTTTCAGCACCGTCAGATTACCCAGACCCCCAAAAATGTTTACCTTTCTGCTCCATATTTGCACAGTGATTGCTCAGCAGACTCTCTCCTTTCCAATGGTCCCCAGTCACCAGACCACAAATATGCACTGAGGTGGGAGATGTGGGCAGGCGCTGCATCCTGCAGGGCTCTGTGCAGGTCACAGAAGGAAACTGGACGCCGGCCAGGTGCAACGGGACACCGAGGAGTTAAAGCAAAGCGTCCTCTTTCCTGGCAAGAGTGGGGGGGGCGGGGTTCACAGTCTGTCCCAGTGGCTGGAGCACTGTGGGCCTCAGCCGGGATGGCCCTTGCCCTCCGGTGCGCGGTCTGTGAGCAGAGCAACACCCTCACTGCACAGGCCCCGGTCCCCCCACCTCCTTCCAGCTGTGACTGTGCCCTCCCCGGCCCTGCTCAGCCAGCTCGACCTGCCCGTCTTTCTGTACCACACCCGTCCATGTGCCCCGGTGTGGGGGACGCATGGCCACTGGCTGCGGGCGGGCTGTGGTCCTCGGTGCTCCTGCCCTCAGGATGCCCTCTGCTCGGACAGCGTGGGGCTCTTTGTGGACTTGGGACCCCAGCTTTGCCCCCTGACTCTGAGCAATGTCTGTGGTGCCAGCAGCCGTGGCAGCTGGACCTGTGGAGAAAGCAACTTCCCAGTGAAAACATGTTACCCTCGAGCCAACATTTTGTGAAACAAAACAAAACAAAGCAAACATCTCTGAATGTCACCTGAAGAACTGACTTGAAATCAGCTTCCTGTCCAGGATCCTATCACCTGCCAGGCAAGCAAGTGCCATATAAGGAAGGAGCTGCAAGGAGCCAGCGGCAGGCGGGCGCCCACACCTTCCGCGTGTGACTCACCTCCGGGAGGGAGCCCGGTCAGGCCCGGGGCAGCCGTCCCGCTCCACCCGCCTGAGGCTTCGGGCGGGGCAGTGCCGGCCTCCGGGGACCCCCTCCTCCGTCTCTCCAGGGACCAGCTAACCAACCCCTCCCAAGGCCAGTGCGAACTTCCACCTTCAAACGCACCTTCCCACAGGCCTGTGCTTGGCTTGGAGAATCTAATGCTGCTATCTGGGATCTTGGAATGGGGTGTCCATGGAGTCCACAGGCTCACACAGTGTCACATGAGAGGAAATGGTGCCCCATTGGGCGACTTGCCCTCTTCGCACGGCCAGGCGGTGGCAGGTCAAGGGCCAGCTCCAGGCTCTGCGGGGTCCTGCCTGTGCTGAGACGTGACTCGGGGCCCGTAGGCATCGATGCGAACCTGCAGCGTATTTGGTTGGTCCTATTAGCCACCTGGGCCCTAGCAGGGAACGGGCCAAAGGGCGGGATTCCTTTCATGAAGCTGGGGGGGGGAGGCGTTTGAGGGGGATACAGCTGCAGGCCGAGGGGCAGACGTGGCTTTAGTGCATCCAGAACCTGCAAGGAGCTGGGCCACAGCCAACTTCTTCCCTTTCCCCAAGTCTCGCCCAAGCTGTTAGGGAGTTAAACTTCTGTTGTCCTTTCTCAGGCCGTTTTCTATTCTAATGGCGAGTGTGCCAGCCATACCCTGGAGCTTCCGAGGGAATAGGCCCAGATCCCAGGCTTCAGAGGAGACAGAGCCTCAGTACGCTCCAGTCTGACTGACTCGCTGCTCACAAATGAGCACGTTGAGGCTCCAAAGAGGCTGAGTGACCTGGAGGTGGCAGGACCGTTGATGGGACCTCTGACGATGTTGGGACCATTCCATTTCTGTGCGTCCAATAGGGAAACCACTAGCCTTGTGTGGCCATCGAGCACCTAGGGCTACTGTGAAACCGCATTTTTAATTCTACCTAATTTTAATTAATTTAGATTGAAGTAGCGACGTGTGGCTGGAGGCTGTCACATTGGACAGCATAGGTCTAAGGTGCAGAGCTGGGAGATGCCACTGGGGCTCTTTGGTTCTAAATCCTTTCTTTTTCCACCACCCGCCTAGAGCCGCAGGTCGAGGTGGACTTACCTGTGGGGCAGGAGATACGATGCCGGTCTCTGGACAAAACTCCCGGTGGGCAGCGGTGGCTGGAGGTGTCCTGGGAAGTGTCAGTAATGGGAAGGGAGACTCGTGCTGCTGGTGTTGGAATATACGGCTTCCCCAGGGGGGCGAGGAGGTGGGATGTTGTCAAGGTGCCAGCCTGAACCATGCTCCTCTCAGATGCCCAGTCATACTGAGAGTCACAGACCAAGTGTGTGTCACTGTAGCTGAACATACAGGAGAAATGGGTGCCTGGGTGCTGTTCAGAGCTGTCCCCGAGCCCCCGGAAGGTGTGGTAGAAAGTCAGCGCTCCCGAAAAACATGGAGACTCGAGCAGAGGTCACCCCAGGGCCGGCCGGGTTCCGGTTGAGTGGCTGCCCTTTGCGTCGTAGCCCAGGCCAGGCCCCGAGGGTTCAGGGAGGATTAGGAAAGCCTGGGCCCGGGAGCCAGCTCGGGAAGAGACCGCACGGCCCCGATGGCCACTGCGCTCAGGGCGCCTGACTCGTGGGTGCCGACAGCCGCGGTGTGATTTCAATGATACGCGACCGTGTTTCACAGACCTGCCAGCCGGTTTGTAAAAGGTGGCCGCCAGAGGCCCTTAGCATCTAAACCGGCCGAGGGAGCCGAGCGGGAGCCGGGCGATGGTCATGAGGGGTGAGAAGTGGCCGGGAACACCCGGATCCCCACGGCCTGCTCGGTCCTAGCTCAGGCCCCCCTGTGTCTCAGAGGAGGGTCTGCCTCAGTCCCGTTGGCTCCAAGCCCAGGTCACCCCTCCACGGAATCCTGGTGGTTAATCCTACAGCTCAGATTCTGCTTGTCACAGTCACGTCTCCAACAGTCAGTGATGTTGGCCCAGGATCCTTAACGGCAGAGCCAAGACCGAAAGAGAAAGACAAACAGAAACTTCTGGGAGAGTCTCAGATACAAAGTCCCTCGGAGGAGAGGCTCCTGGCCTGGCTGAACTGTGAGGTACCTTCAGATAAAGATCTAGGTTACAAGACAGGATGTTCAAAAATATTTGTGAAGAGATTAACTTTGATTTTCTATCAAAAAGCAATGGCTCCTTTTTCTGCCTGAGCCGCACTGTGCGGTTCCTGGTGATGCAGGAGCCCGACCGTAAGAAGGAGAACGTCGCGGACCCTCCCCACGGAGGCTGACCGGCTCCGCAGCTGGGCAGGCCGACGGGAGAGCCTGTCGCCCGGGAGCCCTCTGGGTCCGCCGCCCGGGGCTGCCACCCACGCGCTCTCGGGAGCCCAGCTGGAAGGCGCTCGGGGCGGTTAAGACTGTGGGAACTGGAAAGCGAACTCTTAGGAAAGCCGTTCACATTTCTACAACAGCATTGGCCAAATAAAACACATCTGCGGGCCCAAGTGGGTCTGTTATTTATATTTCAGAAACCTGAGGCCTAGAGAAGCGAAACTTGCTGCCTAATGTCACGTGACTAGAGCTTAGCCACTGGAAGGAACACTCCTGCTCCTCCGGCAGCTCCAGGTGCACCCCCCGGGGGACATTAGGTTGCATTTGTGTGCACGTCTGTGTGTGTGCGTGTGGGCGTGTGTGTGCATGTGCATTAAGCCAAACGGGTTCAATTCTAATAATTGGCTGTTTGGAAAATACTTAGTTGCTGCCCTAGCCAGTTTGGCTCAGTGGGTAGAGCATCGGCCTGAGGCCTGAAGGGCCCAGGGCTCGATTCGGGCCAAGGGCATGTACCTCGGGTGCAGGCTCATCCCCGGCCCGGGTTGGGGCATGTGCAGGAGGCAACCAATTGACGTGTCTCTCACACTGACATTTCTCTCTCTCTCCCTCTCTCTCTCTCTCCCCCCCTTCCACTCTCTCTGAAAAGCAATGGAAAAAATATCCTAGAGTAAGGGTTTAAAAAAAATTCCTAGTTGCCAGCAACAGGACGAAAGCGACGGCTGTAACCCACACGCGGTGCCTCAGTGACAGAAACGGACGGGACCGGTGGTCTCCTCGACGGTCACAGGCTATCAATAACCGTATTCGCAGGTCTTGCATCTTTTTGAAGACATAATAAAAAAAACTATATTTTAAGAAAAAGACTTCTAGTTTTACAATTTAGTTGGCCAATTACTCAGAAAAAGACCGTGTGTTCTGGGTCAGCCTGCCCCGCCTTGGGCGAGGCCAGAGCAGCTCCGACCGCCCCCAGGCTTGAGTGAGGGGATGAGCAGAGGAGGCTGTTTCTGGCCCCGTGGTCGGCGGTGTCCACAGGCCGCCCTGGGCTGGCGCCCAGCTTCCTGTAGGCCCATCATTCGCGACGGCTCTTCAGTGGGGAGCTGGAGAGCAAGGCCGGCACCCGCCTGTCAGAGCCCTTCAGAGTCCCCTGCGCACAGGGACACAGGGACGCAGGGACGCAGGGACGCAGGGACGCAGGAGCCCTGTGTGGTGCTGTTCCGTGTGCACACACACGGTTCCGTTTCTCTCCCTGCCAGGTACTTTCCTGCACTTTTTCATTTAATCCTCACAACAAATCAAATCTTAGCACAATCGACGTCTCCCTATTTTAAAGACTAGGAAGCTGAAGGTGGGAGGGTTTAAGCAGTTTGCTCACGTGGTTGACTTGGGATTTGAACCAGACCTGTGTCCCCCACGGCCCGAGCCCTTGGACGCTGTGCTCTCCTCTGCCACTGCCCACAGGCGGCTGCTGGCGCGGCCCCTGTGTGCTGGCCCCTGCCGGCCTCCCCACCTGCCTTCTCCCTGGACGGGTCCCAACAGCAGTCTCCAGGCCGGGCTTTGAGCTCCGGATGTGGAGGGTGCCCACCTTGGGTCCAGTTATGGGGGGAGGGGTGTGGTGTGGTATTTACTAAGCACCCAGTGTTTTTGGGGAAAAAAAGAGAATGTTTTTGGAGCTCCACTGGCCGGCGCAGTAGAAATAGGCACTTTGCAGCCCTAGTGTCTGAAAAGCAAATTTTCAAAAAGCAAGTCCCTTTGTTCCCCCGGCTTCAGTAAAAGCTTAGACGAGTCCCCACAGGCCAGAGAAGAAGGGCCAGCACCTCTCACTGGGCTGAAAACATCTGGCAAGAACTGAGCTGGTCTGACCAGGGAGGGCACATACGGTCCTCCTGTGACCCCAATTCTTCATTCCCAGGTGAGCCCCTTCCTTCCCCCTCCTCTGCCTTCGTCACACCTGTGAGTCTCTGACCGTAGCCGCTCTGAGCACATTTCCCATGAGCCCGTCTACTCGGACCCTTTACAAAGCTGACAGCAATGCCACACTTCCCTGTGGGGACGCCGCCCAGAGCAGGAGTGTGTGCAGGTGTGCGCAGGTGTGCGCAGGTGTGCCCAGGTGTGCGCAGGTGTGCCCAGGTGTGTGCAGGTGTGCCCAGGTGTGCACAGGTGTGCCCAGGTGTGTGCAGGTGTGCCCAGGTGTGCGCAGGTGTGCGTGCCCAGGGACGGTCCAGATTCCAGACTGAATGCCTCGTTCTGTGAATTCTGGCATTTCAAACACCTGCACATCAAATTGGCCTAAAATAAGACGTCTTCGAAGCAAATGTGGAATTTTTAATGATGAATTAGAACTTTTCATTCTATGAACTTCATTCTGAGTCCGTTTTCCCAAATGTGAGTTTTTTGAGATTAAGGCTAAACATGTTTAGGGGTCCCAGCAAATAAAATAATACAAATCCAAAGATTTGGGGTGTCTTTACCTCGGTCTCTCCCATCCCTAGATCTCCATCTGACTCCGCCTGCTGTCTCCCCATCCCTCCTCCCAGGATGAGCAGGCGTGCTTTTTGTTTAAGGTGAGGGGTAGAGACTTGTCCTTGCCTGTTCTGCCTGGAACGGGAGTCACTGCCACAGGGACTGCGTGGAAGGGCGGCTGAACCTCTTGGTCCCGTGGGAGACCCGTAGCATAAAATTGGGAGGAATGCTGTCGAGGGCACAAAATTAAGGGAAAACGGCGGCAGGACTGAGTAAACGTGACCCAGTTTCTCTTGCACACGTGCATCCCTGTAGTTCAGCGGGACTCACCCGTTTGGTGTTTCTGTAGAAAAGCGTTTCCTGCCTCTGAGCGTTGACTCTCACCGTGTGACTGTGACCACGGGCACGTGCAGTGGCCACAGAATTAGCACCGTGTCCTGACGTTCGTAACAGAGTCTCCACGAGGGAGGATATTCCGAATATTTGGCCACGGCTCCCGCCATGACCCTGGCCGGTGAGCACGGCCGGCAGCCGTGAGCACGAACGACCGCTGACGCCACGGACGTGCCTACACGTGAAATCGGCCCCGCCCGCCCCAGCCGCTGGGAGCCGTGGCCTGGCCCTCATTTCCAAGGCCTTGGTTTCCCCAGGTGGTGAGCGTGTCCTGTCAACGGCACCGTCTGGGGTGGCGGTCCCTTTGCGCAGACACGGCCCCTGGCTGGGCGAGTGCTCCCTCCGGCACCTGCTGGCTGGGGAGGGAGAAACCAGAGCTTCTCAGACTTCGGATGCCAAAGACGGCCCAACAATTTTAGGAATTTTTTTAAAGTTTCATCAAAAACTTAAAATCCTCTTCGGCATCAGCAAGAGGGCTGGTGTGAGCTGTGGCCTTTTGGGCGGTGTGTGTCCTGGCCTCGTGCTAGTTGGAGGCACAGGTCAAGCTCTGTAGCTCTTCTCAGTGGAGGTGCCACCCCAAGCCCGGAGGTGATGCCTGTCTGACCCTGGGAGCAGCCGGGCCTCCCCCCTCACCCCCCGTTTTCTCCCCGGGAGCAGAGGGAATGCACTCAGCTCAGCCGCCTCCAGCTCTGTCCTCCTGTCCTCCCACCCCAGCTCCCTGGCTCCTCTCGCCCACTCACCCCACCAGGACCACCCAGGAGAAGAGAGGGGCCCCATCTCCCCCGGGCCTGCTGGACTGGAACATTTCTGCCCTCGGCCCCCCTCAGAGCCTGGGTGGGGGTGAGAGGGCACCTGAGCTGCAGGCCGCTCCCCCGAAGGCCTGAAGACTGAGTGTCCCGGGCACCCAGCTCTCGCCAGAGCCCTGGGGGGGCAGAGCCGTGGTCCTGGTCGCCTCCGGGGCGAATGCAGCGGATGCCTGCCTCAGACCTCATCCTAAGGGGATGGAGTCTGTCAGACGTGACCTGCCGCAGGCTGGGGCTGGAGCACAGCAAGACCATGGCAGGAGTCTGCACTGTGCTCAGCCACAGCTCCGAGACCCCGTTGGCCGATTTCAGGTCAGGAGGGCGTCTGGGGCAGCGCTGTGAGGAGGCCCCGGGGCCCCACCCTCCAGTCACCGTGGCAGCCAGGCTGTGGGTGACCCGGTTACTCTGGGCAGTTTCCCAACATCAAGAGCAAAACTGCTGAGATGCCAGACACTGAGTGTCTTCGCCCTGGGAGGACGTCCCAGTGACGATCGCCCTGCGTGCAGGGGCAGGTGTGGGCCGGGCCTGCTGCCACCGGCACAAAATGCTTTCTAGCAGCTTCAGGAGATGGGCCCCTCTTCCTCCCGGTGACCCGGGCCCTGACCCCCACTCCGTCTACGAGAAAAACCCTCCCCCAGCCCAAAGCACACAGCAAGGGGGTCGGGCAGAGCTAGCCCCGATGGACCAGGGCCCAGGGGTGGGGGTAGAGGGTGGGGCCTCACTTTCGTCACAGGCGCCTGTTCCTGGGTTTACAGCCACGTCCCCCTGCAGAGCCGCATTCCTGTGTGGCTGAGGAGCTGAATTTTCCTCCCCGCCCTGCGTTTCCCATAAGTCGCATATTAACCGGACTTCGAAGCCCTTCCCTTAGCATCTGGGTTATCACAGGTCTAATGCGAAGGAGCCAGACGCGTGGAACAAGCCAGGAATCTGGAGCTACGTGGACAGAAGACCACAGTTAACGGGGCGTGGCCCCCTCGATTCGGAACGTGGGCTCCTGTCTACAAGTGCTTTTTCCCCTTGGAGCAATTGTGACTTTTTCCAATTAACGTACAGACTCAGCTGCCGTGTCCCTCCATCTTTCTCTGCCACACCCCTCTTCCCGCTTCTCCGCAGACTAGTGCATCTGGGACAGACGAGATGTCGGATAAAGAGCCCCCGAGAAGGGAGCCCTTCCCTGTTTAACTGCCGTTTGGCTGGACTTGAAGTCCTCGCGTCCCACCGTGTGCAGGGCACGAACACGCAGCCGGCTCTGAAGGAGCAGCGTGTGGGGGGGGCAGAGCCCCGGAGCAGAGCCCGGAGGCCACGGGACCGTCGCATTGCAGCCCAGGCCTCTGAGTGAAGTATTCCCAGAAAGGGGGTGATCTGGTAGCTTTTGTGTTGCCGGAGCCAGGAACACGAGGGCCCAGCCCTGCCCCAAGCGGCCTCAGTAATTACTTAATTACACCCCTACCTGCTCGGCTCTGCCTGTGAATTGGGCACCAGCTCAGACACCCGTGGGGCTGGGCTGGCTGGGACACTGCCCTGAGCACAGGCGGGGTGACCGGGGATCTGGGGACAGGAGCCAGCTCCGCCTCCGCTGCGTCCAACTAGTTGTGTGACCTGCAGTAGGTTGCGGGCCCACTTTGGGCCTCCGTCCCCCCACCCGCCCCGTGAGACAGCGAAAGCAGTCGCACCGAGCTCAGCTGTCGCCCGAGAGTGACCGGCGCAGCGCTGAGCTTCTAGCCAAGCGGCGCCGACCTCCACCATCGCCGTGGGCCTTGCGGAGTCTGGGACCCCAGAAAATTCCACAGAACACACAAGAGGACACCGCTGTGGGGTGATGGCCCCCGGAGCTGCTCACGATTACGGACTTCTCCCCGCGTCCTCTCTAAGCTTCGGGAGACCAATCTGCAGTCTGCAGTGGAGCTCGGCCGGTGGAAGGGTCAGGCTCGGCCTTAAAACAGCAGGTCTCAGGGGCTGTGCGGAAATGACACCGGCCGGTCACACCTGGCCCAGAGCGTAAAGCCCCAGACTCTCAGAAGCCTGGAAACGTCTTTCAAACGAGAACCTTGGAAGGAGCGGCGCATGAAGGATTAGAAGGTTCCCCCGTATTTGACGTACGCGCGTTTTCACGTCCAGTGATTTGGCAGCAGCCATTCATTCTCCCCAGCAGTGAACGTAACCTCCGGGGATGGCGTTTTCTCTGCCGCTGCTGCTGGGCACGGCCAAGGTCACATTCCAGAAGCGGGTGCTCGCCTTGCAAAGCGCATCGTTCTCGGGACAGATAAAGAGTTAACGTTTGGAGACGTTGTCGACGGCATGGACAGCCAGCTGCTGACCTTCCTGCTCTGTCCTCTAACTTTGTTTCCTTCCCGGACAGCGGCGATAAGCAGGGTAACAAGGCCACTCGGACGGTGGAAGGACAGCGGCTTCGTGGAATCAGTCTTTTCAGGTCTACTGTTTGCACTTGGGGTCCGTGAGGGTTTTATATGTCATCACTCAAGTGTCTGTTTTTAAAGGGCGATGTGATTTATTAGAATCTGGGACATTCTTTCTGCGCGACGATGCTGGCGGTTAAGGGAGATGGCAAAGAGGCAGGAATCCGGAAGAATGTCACGTGTGGGCCCCTGTGGTTTTGCTGGAACTGCTTAGGGGGAATCTTGAATTTTAGAGCCAGATGGGACGTTGAGATGATGTAATCCAACCCGCCTTCTCTCTCCAGCTCAGGAGTCCACTGCTCAACGACTCTAGCAGGCCGTTCTCCAACTCTGCTTGGATGCCCCCAGGGATGGGGTGCTCACTACTGAACCAGAATTAGAATCATGTTTTAAAAAATGTTACTTTGTTATGTTGACCCAGTTTGATTTGGCAAAATCTCTCCGTTGCTCTAATTCTGCCTCTGGAGTTAGTTATGTGCAATAAATCCAACTCAAGGAGGGTGAGCAGTGTGGCGGAGTCGTGATAATCCTGGCCCTGGAGCCTTGGGTTCAAGTCCAAGTTCCTCCCATCCTCAGGAGTACCTGTGCCTCAGTGTCCACACCTGAAAAATGTGAATTCTCCGCGTCCACTGCACAGAGTGGTTATGGGGGAGAAACAGGTTATACAGGGAATAATTCAGAGCAGTGTGGGTCTGGTTCATGGTCTCGGGCTCTGCGATTGATAGAGGGGATGTTTGTCCTCCCTCTTACCTGATTCTGTTCCCAGGCCCAGGGCACTACGAAGGCCCCTCCACCCACAGTCTTTGCCATCAGTAGGACTCAGCCATACACAGAGGCTGGTCCGAGCTAAGGTGAAGGACAAGTCAGTGTCAGGAAAAGGAAAGACCACACCGACCTTGACGCCCCAGTCAAGCCCCGAGTGGCCGTTAGTGCAGAATGTACACCTTCTGCCTCTGCTTTCATACTCTCTCCACCTGGGTGTTCCTGAGCCACCAAAACACCTCAAATTTTAGGATTATTCAGAGACTGATTGACTTAACTAACTTATATAAAAGGCTTCCCCAAAGGAAAAAGGGCGATTTTCTTCCATAATAAAAGCAGACCTTCATCAGACGTTAACCATCGGCCCAGAGAGGCCTGATGTCCAGCGATGCCCCGACCACGTCCTGAGCCTCTCCAGGTCCCGCCTCAGCCCCGCCCACTGGACACGCCCGCTGGCCCTTCCTGCCGATAGCATCTTTACAAGAATCAACGGCCGTATTGTTATCACCCCTATGGTTTCAGTTCTCATTAGTGCCTATATTTAGACGGAAGGGAAACATCTCTTTTCACTGCCTAGGACAAGAGGCTGTTTTTAAGCGAGTTACTAAAATTCTCACAGGGGAATTCCATGTGCAGCTGATGTCCTGTTGCTGTGAAGAAACACTCAACGCTCAGGAAGTGTGGACGCTGCCGGCTGGTGGAGTGGCCACGACGTTGGCGGTCCGGCCGCAGGTGTCTGACCACGTACCTGTTCTCACTATGTGCTGGGCCAGGCTGTGGGCGGGGAGAGGAGAGGGCTTGGGTGTGTGCAGGTGGGAGCCAGCACCCTGTTCTGCTCTGACGGGGACACGGGTCCATTGGACTCAGGAAGGACGCTGATAAACACGGTGCTGAAGGGCAGGTGCCAGAGAATTTCTATCTCAAGTAGGAATCAGAGTCTGATATCAGGGTTAGAAAAAGTCCATGGATTAGAAAGAATCATGAGTTCCATGGATAACTAACCCGAACATATTCTCCTAGTTTCCCTTGCCGGCTTTGGGGAACTAACCTTTTTTTATACCATTTCCACTGAGCAACACGTCCAGGGTGTTTCCCACGCTCAACCCCTCTGCTGTGGAAGGGAGGGGACATCCCTCCGTCTAACTAACCTTACGAATGGAAAATCCGTGTGATGGTTCAGCGCAGAACAAACCAGGCAAAAATGAATCTTTCTCTTCTGCCCCCCCCCCCCCCCGGGAAGCACCATGGCCTAAGTCACCCGCGGTCCGCTGTCCGCTGTCCGCTGTCCGCTGTCCGAGGCGCTGTCCTGAGACTCACCGCCCTCCCCTGCCGGCCTCCAGGGCGCCACAGCGTGATGGGAGGGACTGGAAAGGCTCCAGGTCCCAGCCTCCAGAAAGCTGTTCCCTCTCAATATCGGCAATGCCTAAAATCACTTCTTTGGGAAAGATTCCTTTCAGTTGGGTTACTTCTGGTCAACACATCAATTCCTCTAAGTCCAGGGCATTCAGACATAATCAGTATACTTTTTTTCTTTTTTTTTTCTTGAGGGGGAAATAGAAAAAACTAGCGGGGACCTGACTGAAATCTGTACCTGTTACTCCCCATCTCAGACGGTAGGTCAGGCTCCGCAGCCTGACGCTCCTTTCAGGTTCGTGGGCTGCATGCATCTCTAATGCAGCCCTGTTCTCAGAGGTGGTGAGGCTTATACTTTCAGCCCCTTCCAAAGCCTCAAGCGGGGCCCTAGTAGCGCGCTGACCCATTTGTGTGCTTTTGCGGGATTTGCGGATGTACCGTATTTTCTACCTTAATTGGCTGATGTGCCGTCGGTTCCCTCTCTCCGATCGCCTCCCTTACGATTGTCCCGCAGAGGACCGAGGTGGGGCCGAGGCTCCCCCGTAGTTGCAGTCACATCTCACTTAACATTTACTTTGATGCCTAACTACCCATTTGCAATTTTAAATTACTTGTCTTATTGGGAGCCCCAAATTCTTCAAGTTCCACGAAGACCTGATTCCAGGCCTCCTGCGATTCACTCTCACACTCTCTCAGTCTCATGTCTTATTTCCCTCCCATCCCGATCTTCAGTAACGTGTACGCTTCACACGGCGCCTGGTTTCCTTGGTCCCCACCATGACCTGACACAGCCCAACACAGAAAGGGACAGGAAACGGGGAAACGGGGAAACGGGGAACACGGCGAGTTGATTGAGGAGAAAGAGAAGAGAGAATTGAGAATGCAGATAACTGGCAGGTGTCCTCTCGCATCTGCACGCGTCCTCACATGTCCTCACGTGTCCTCACGTGTCCTCACGTGCTCCTTGCTCCTGGAGGGTCACGGGAGGAGGTTCCCAAGCTCCCGCCTGTTTTGATGGCTGGAATAAAACACGACCAGGCTGGTGGGGAAGCCAAGTGACCCCTCAGCCTGGGATGAAACTGCGGGGACAGTAAAGGGAGGTAACAGGATGGGAAGTCGAAGTCAATTAAGGAAAACACATGGTCTTCCGAAAGGAAACATGGCTATGAACAGAGATGGAAAAACCAGCTCTTCCAGGATACGCCTTTTGTTGGCCCAACAGGAAGCCGGTGGTCGGACAGGAGGGAGCCGTGAGGATGTGAGGGACGCCCGGCTTACCTGGCAGGGGAAAGGGGGCCGAAGAGAGAGGCGGCCGGTGGGGGGCGGACACGGGGTCACGTTTTTCTTGGCATTGAGTTATTTTCAAAGGAGTTATTTTTCAAAGTTTCCAAGGAGGATCCCCTACCAGTTTCCAGCCTCCAGTTGGGATTTGAAACCTGCAGGAAACAAAGCCCCTTCCCATGACCTCTCTTCCTCTGAATTAAATGTGGACACGGAGAGCTGGTCCAGCAGGGGCCGGGGCCTGCGCGGGGCCTGGACGTGTGGCCCCACGTGGCCTTAGGGGCTGGTTCTGCTCCCGGTTAACGTTGTTTTGGCGAGTTCCGGGAAGTTTTGGGTTTTGGCGAGTTGGGTAAGGTTTGACTCTCAAGCTCTCCCATCTGTAGAATAAGGAGCCTGGTGGGAGCATCAAGGGGGACTGGTGGTCAAAGACCCTTTTCAGAACAGGCTGAAGGCGACAGAGCAACTCTCCAGACCCCCCCGTTCACGTACAATCCTGCAAACAATTCAATTCCAGGGTCCCGCGGACCCTGCAGGCGGCAGTGCTCCGATGCAGTTTTCCCCGCACGGGGAGGGTTGCCTTTCTCCACCCGCGTGAGCGGAAGGCCTGGGTGACACCCAGCGTTGAAGAGTTGAGAGCAGAGCCCTTTCCCTTCTGCGCCCAGGCCAGCAACGCTCCTGGTGGCAGCTCCTCCATCGGGCCCAGGACTGAGGACGATGCTGGTGCAGGAGTGAAGGCCCAGCCGGCCTCGGGCTAGCACCTGGTGCGAGATGGAACAAGCCTCTGTCGCTTCGAGCGGCCGGGAGTCCTGGAATTGTTCATTAATGCAGCAGAATCGGTCCCGTCCTGACTGAAACAGCCCCGAGTCCACCTGGACGCTAGGTTATCAACCTGAAGTCTAAACGGTATCTAAACTCCATCTACTTTTGAAAGTCTGTGAGTCTGTGGGATAAACCTAAAGATGTAACTACAGCCCTGGCCGGTGTGGCCCGCTGGTTAGAGCATCGGGCTCGCACCGGGGGTCTGGGTTCAATTCCCCGTCCAGAGCACGTACCTGGGTTGCAGGTTCCACCCCCAGCCCGTCAGGGTGAGTGGGGGAGGCAGCCAATCGATCGATGTCTCCCTCTCTCTCGCCCTCCCTCCCTTCCACACTCTCTAAAAAAATCAACAGGAAAAAATCCTCAAGTGAGGATTAACCACAACAAAATCGTGATTTCAGATCCTCAAATCCCCTGAACCCTCCCCTGATTCACAGGGAATGTCCATTTGGTCAAGTGCAGTCCCTTCGGAGTCAAGCTGTCAACCCCCTGACGTGGGCTCAGCAGCCGGGCTCAGAGGCGGTGAGGGGCCGACCGAGGTCTCACAGGGGCCCCCCGGCATTGCCACCGAGCCCTCGGCGCGGCGGGCGCTCCCCGGCTGCGGTCTCACGTGCGGGAGCCACGGGAAACCAAGACGAGAAATAAGGAGCCCGCGTCTGAGAGCTTCACGTCGCCGGAGAAGCCGGTGAGGAGGCGGGGTGTCTGCGCTGCGCTTCTATTTACGGAGCTCGCGGCTTAAACAGAGCCCTCCATTCAGAACTCAGCCGGCAAGTAAAGCTTCCTCCCCGTTATTACCTGCGAGGAAACCGGCAGCGCTCAGGTCTCCCCGGAGCGAGCGCATACTCAGAGCCGTTTCACACGCGTTTAGCTCGCTGGCCGATGTTACCTCGAGCACACGGAGGCCGTCTGTCAAACACAGGATGGAGCTCGTTAGGGAGATGGGACAATGCGGGGAAGCCGGCGGGCCGGCCCCGCAGGGAAACAGGAGGCCGCTCGGGGAGCGAGGGGCGACCAGGCCGCGACACGGTGCTCGCCGTGGACCCACGGCCGGGGGGACAGCTGTAGGGCCCACGCCTCAGTAAGCGATGCTGAAGAGGGGAGCCGGGGGCGGTTTCGGGGGGAAAGGACTTTAGCCCGGAGCGGAGGGGAGGGACTTAAGCGCATGCCGTGTGTAAGAAACCCCCTAGCAGCATTGTAGGGGTGCTGGACTGAGCGGAAGTCGGGAGACCCAGGGTCTAGCCTGGGTCCGCCCGGAGCCTTGGTTTGGGGGCCCAGAAAATGAACAGTAAGGACGAGGGACTTAACCGTCCGGTGAGGTCTTAGCCTGCGAACAGTCCAGATAGTTCTGGGGAAATATTGCTCGACGGCTCTCGTCACGACCCGGAAATTCTAGCACACGAGAAGTTTCCCAATTAACGTAAGAGGAGCAATTATTTACCTCGGTGAACTTCCTGCGCAATTTAGGGGGTTTTGGAAACGGCGCCCTTGCAGGTCTCCAACGGTCGGATGGAGCCCGTGGCTCTGAAGGTCCAGAGAGGCCAGGAGACACGGACAATGTACAGATTTTTTTATTGCCTTTTAAAGGAGACTTTCCCAGTGACCAGCCCCCAACAGAGGGAAACAAAATTCAAACCCAAAGTTGTCGATGGGCTGCCCCTGTAACGAAACGGAGATGAAGAGGTCAGCTGAGGCGAGCTCGAATCAGTCATTCACGCTGAACGGCGGGACACGTTCTGAGAGAGGCGTCGTCACAGTTTTGTCATCAGGGGAACGTCTCAGAGGCCCTTCTGCAAACCTAGACGGTCAGCCTGCTCCACGCCCGGCCGTGCGGTCTGGCCCGCTCCCCGGACTACAGCCCTGCACAGCACGTGACTGAAAAACACGAGACTGGATCGGCGCAAGAGAAAATGATGCCGTCAAGGGACGGCCCACGGTGCTCGAGGCCGCTGTCGGGTAACAGGCCAACCTGTTCCAAGCAGACGTTTGTTTAATAAGCAGAAAGCGCACTGTCAAGTAACGAACGGCGGGGTGCGGTGGACACCGAGCCAGGAGCCGTCGTTTATGATCATTTCCCAGCCCGCGCGGTGCGTGCCCGTCTGGGCTGCGCTTTCGGACGGGGCAGCGCAGTAGGTCCCGTTACGCCCATCAGCACAGGCGCTGAGTGATTCACACGCGGCCTCACCAGGCGGCGGGAGGCTTTGAGCCCCTGTAACCTTCTGAGACCAGGGCCGGTCTCAGCGACCGCACCAGAAACTGAATTTATTGGGGCAAGTCCCGAAAGGCCCTGAGCCAGCTCCTGGGGAGCCCTGGGTGTTTGGGGGGGACTGTATTTACCTGCAGGGAGTGCCGCGGGGGGCAGGCCCCGAGTCCAGGCAGGAGGCCCCTTGGCTGCCCGGTGGGGAGCGGCTCCTGGCCGACGCTCATTGGTCGGGAGGTGGGTCTCGTTTTCTGTAAGTCAGGCGTTTACAGGAAATGTCTCAGTTCCTAAGGGGCAGATGTGAGAGCTTCCGTGCCTCATCCTCGAGTCCACTTTAGATCAAAACCCTCCCACGGCACAGAGAGGTATCAGCAAAGACTGGCTCTAGTCTACGTGGTGCCCAGTCAGGCCGCTCACCTGCCCAGGGCAGGGCTGGGTCGGTGGCCACCCTGTCCCACCTGAGCCTGGCTCGGGGGCTGCAGGGGAGGCACCTGGGCCGGCCTGTGGCCACCCTGTCCCACCTGAGCCTGGCTCGGGGGCTGCGGGAGAGGCACCTGGGCCGGCCTGTGGCCATCCAGCCTCAGCAGTGACCCCGGGACGGTCGTGCCTGGTGTTTCCCGGTAAGCCTCCTTCCTGGCCCCGGAAGGTGGGGCAGGCCCTGGTCTACCTGGTCTACGCGGGGCGGGGATGGATCTGACCAGGTGCGGCTTCTGCGTGCACCGCTCTGCGGCTGCTGTTGAGAAAGGCAGCCCGATTTCAACAGGAGCCCCCTCAGCCACTGATCAGGAAAAAGGGGACGGCCGAAGGAGGAGGGGGGTCCGGGGGACCTGTCCTTTGAAATGCCTCAGAGAGAAAGGGAACCCCTCAAAACCCTAAGGCCCTGGGATGGGTCTTTGAGACCTGCTTCCCTGAGGTGGCTCCCTGAGGGCTGGTCTTCAGCCAGACTGGACACGTGGGGGCCCCTCCCCCTGCAGCCGGCTCTCGCCCCCCGTGGTCGTTGGGCGTGTCTCCAGGTGGACCTCCCTTCCTGGGAACTCACAAGCCCTTGCTGGTATTTCCTGATGTTTTTTGAAAATGGTGACACTTTTTTAGTGTGAAAACAATGTCAATGGTTCCCATCTAATGGCCATTCGTGGTCTGGGGAACAAGTGAGTGGTCAGCAAAGCAGATGGACCGATTTTCTCTGTTCTAGGTGGCAGGCAATCTTCCCATCTGAACATTTCTGGAGTCGGGAGTGTCCTATAGTAATTTGTATAATTAAAAATTCAAAAGGTACAAAAGGCATGTAGCCAGAGTCTCCCCAGTGTCTGGATTTCGGGACTGTATGGGGCAGGATGCTTCCAGCCAGGGAGCCACAATACCCGAACAGAAGAGTCTGGAGAACCACACTGAGGGGTGTCAGGGCAGGTCGCCCCAACAGCACGGTGACCCGGGGACACCTCAGGGGCGCGGTGGCTGCCGTGGATCCACGCACCGTGTTCCCGTGGACACGTTCGGTGGCAGGAAGGCACGGCTCTGCTTCACCTCCTGCGTTTAGATTGAGGTGGAGACCGTCTCCCCCAGACCCCGGAGCCCACTCTCGCCTGCCCACCCAGCCTGCAGGGGGAAGGAGGGGGGTTGCTGGAACAGGCTGGACTAGCCATGCTCCCGGCCTGGGCGCGGGGCAGGGGCCACCTTCCCGGGGGTGTTGCTGCCTCTCACTTGAGGGAAATTAGGGTCCATCAGGAAAAACAAAGAGCGCAGAGGCTGCTGACCAGGCCGTGGGAGCCGACAGGGCCTGCCGAGGGAAAGTGCGTCGCCTGTGGTCAGCAGTTCCTCTCGAGTGGCCCGGAATAAACGTCCTGCCCGGGGAACAGGAGGTCATTAGATTTTAGAAAACAAAAAGGAACCTTTCTCATCTGAGTGCTTGTCTCCTTCTCTGGGAGTGAAACTCATGCCTTTGGCCCTAGAGGTAGAAGTTTGGGTACCTCTTAGAACTGGGGGGTTTGAGGCTTGCCAGAGAGGCCCTTCCCTCCAGGCCCCGCCGTCCTGCTCACGTTTCCCATGCGCCCGGCAGGAGGAAACCCACTGGCACTTTAACCAAGGAGTTTCCAGTCATTTCTGTGAGTTTCTGGAACCCCCAAGACAGGCTCCTCCCTCCCTCCCTCCCTCCCTCCCTCCCTCCCTCCCTCCCTCCCTCCCTCCCTCCCTCCCTTCCTTCCCCCTCCCTTCCTTCCTTCCTTCCTTCCTTCCTTCCTTCCTTCCTTCCTTCCTTCCTTCCTTCCTTCCTTCCTCCCTCCCTCCCTCCCTCCCTTCCTTCTCTCTCTCTCTCTCTCTCTCTCTCTCTCTCTCTTCTCCCTGAAGCTCATGAGCCCTGAGCGGTGAGACATCGTCAAAGAATCGTGTGGACTCAGCAGCTTCGCTGTGTTAGCTTGTCTTCCAGACTCAGGGTGCTTATCTCTGAGGAAGGGAGATTATTGCCACACAGTCTGGGCTCGAAACTGCTTCGCCGACAGGTTTAACAGTCTTAACAAAATAAACAGCAGAAAAGGCAAAACTCTCCCTGGTGGGCCGGCCGGGTGGGGCGGGAACTCGGATGGAAACAGCACGGAGACCCGTCCTTTTGTTTTTTCGATGGTTTCCTTTGCTGTGCAAAGGGTTTCAGTTCGACGACGTCCCACCTGTTTATGTTTTCTGCTGTTGACCTTGTCTGGGGAGACATCTATCCAAAAGCTTTTCCCTTTGACCGATGTCAAAGAGCTGATGCCTGTGTTTTCTTCTAAGAGTTTTATGGTTTCTGACCTTACATTTAAGTCTTTTATCCATTTTGAGTTTATTTTTGTATTGGGCAGAGGACCTGAAGAGACATTTTCCAAAGAGGACCTGCAGATGGTCGATAGACATGAAACGATTCTCCACATCGGCAGTCAGCAGGAAAATGCAAATCAAAACCACAGTGGGGCCCGGCCGGGCGTGGCTCAGCGGTTGAGCGTCGACCTAGGATCCAGGCGATCGGGGTTCGATTCCGGGTCAGGGCACATGCCCGGGTTGTGGGCTCGATCAATGACTCTCTCATCATTGATGTTTCTATCTCTCTCTCTCCCTCTCGTTTCCTCTCTCTGAAATCAATAAAGATATATTTAAAAACAAAACAAAACAAAACAAAAAACCACAGAGCGGTCCGACTGCACACCTGTTGGGCTGGCTGTCGTCCGAAAGACAACAAGTAACAAGGGCCGGGGAGGGTGCGGAGAAGGGGACCCCTCGTGCGCCGCTGGTGGAATGCAGATCGGGGCAGCCACCGTGGAAAACAGTATGGAGGCTCCTAAAAAAAACCTAAAAATAGAACTACCAGGTGACACAGCAATCCCGCTCCTGGGCGTCTATTCAAAGAGAATAAAAACACCGATTCTGAAAGATGCAGGCACCCCTACGTTCAACGCAGCATTTTGCATAATAGTCAAGGCATGGGAGCCACCTTGGTGCCCGTCAACAGATGAGTGGATGCAAAAGCTGTGGAGCAAATACACCGTGGGACACGACTCGGCCATGAAAAGGGTGAACGCTTACCATCTGCAGCAGCGTGGATGGACTCAGAGGGTGTTCCGCTAAGTGAAGTAACCCAGAGAAGTGCAGGGACTGTGCGATTTCACTTGCATGTGGAATCTGAAAAAACAAAAACAAGTGAAACAAAGCAGAAAACAGACTAGAGAAAAGCTGATGGTTGGCAGAGAGGAGGGGTGGTGGGTGGGCAAAGAAGGTGAAGGAAACAAGAGCACAAACTCCCGGTCCTGCAATAAGTCAGTCACGGGGGTGTGGTCTACACCACAGGGAACGGAGTCAATGGTCCGTAATAACTGCGCACGTGACAGATGGTTACCGGCCTTACTGTGGTGGTCGCTTCGTCAGGTATGTAAATAACTATGTGGTTCACCTGAAACTTAAGAAGACTGCCGGGGCCCGGCCGGTGTGGCTCAGTGGCTGAGCGTCGAGGGCAGTGGTTCGATTCTTGGTCAGGGCACCTGCCTGGGTTGTGGGCTCGATGCCCAGCAGGGGGCGTGCAGGAGGCAGCCAACTGATGTTGATCTCTCTATACCTCTCTCTTCCTCTGTCTCTAAAATTAATAAAGAACGTGTATTTAAAAAAACCAAAATACTGCCGGGTGAGGTTCCGGGTAGATGCTGCGGCTGGCCCGGAAGCTTGCCAGGGTCTGCGCCCGCTCCGCCCTGCCCCTGGCCGCCCGTCAGCATCACGGTCTGCTCCGGGCGGAAGGGGCTCCTGCCGGTCCCTGTGGTCTCTCTGTGGGTCCCTCTGACAAGAGAATCTGTGCCCAGCTCGGGGCTGGGGAGTGTCTGTGCCTCGGTCCAGTAAGATCCTCTCCTGCAGAGCCCCCCAGAGGAGGGGAAACCCACTTCTGCCCGGTCGCAGGCCTCCCTCCCGCGAATTTCGGAGACAGTTCTCAAATCCGTTCAAAGACAGTGGAGTTAGTGCTCAAAGGTTTGGTCCAAGACAAAGAGACCCCGTGTCCGCACGTGGGAGGCGGGTGGCGGTGGAGCTGGGACACCTGGGTGCTGTTCTTGGGCCACGTCGGGGGCGGAGCTGGGAGTCTCCCGCCTCTTACTTCAGCCTCCGCACCGGCAAAGAGCAGCCGCCCCCCTTCCCTCCTGACTTTCGCTTCTGACTAATCCCGTCTGCAAAAAGGGCCCAGACGGGTGTCGTGGCCCCGGGGGCGAGCGTCGGGTCAGCCAGGTGGCAGGGTGGCGGGGCTCTGGGAAGTGAGAGGCACGGACGGGGGGGGGGGCTCCGGGCCTCGGGAGCTCCCCTCCCACGTGGTGTTGCCCTGAGCTGAGCAGCCAGGGAGCGAGCGGAGGGCAGGAGGGAGCAGGCCTGGGCCCCGGCGCTGCCGCCGACGGGCCCTGTGACCTCTCGGCCCGCGTTTCCTGGAGGGGAGGCGGGTGGTGCCCAGGGCTCACCCAGCTTAGGCTGATGTGCCCCGTGAGCCGAGTTTTAGCTCTTCCCTCTGCGCAGCCTGGTTCTGCCCACATCCCACTGTCAGGCCGCCCCTGACCCAGCAGCAGTCAGAGCGAGCCCCTGGCGCCGTTGGGGCAGGAGTCTGCTTGCGGATGCTGTTGTTTTCATGCATGTTACACTCACACGGTAAGTCTACTGTTTCTTAGTTGTTTTAGCCTCGAAGAATATGCTGCCGTGTTACACGTGGCCTCCCTGGGACACGGCCTGACTCAGGGTTCTGCTCCACACAGATGATGAGATCACCTGACACTATATGTGTATATACACAGACACACATGCACACACACATGCACACACACATGCACACACACATGCACACATACACATACACAGATATACACACACTCAAATACACAGGTACACATACAGATACTCATATACACATAAACACATGTGTACACACCCACATGCATACACACACGCACACACATGCACACACATGCACACATACACACAGATATACGCACTCAAATACACAGGTACACATACAGATACTCATATACACATAAACACATGTGTACACACACATGCACACACACATGCACACACACATAGATATACACACACTTAAACGCACAGGTACACATACAGATACTCATATACACATAAACACATGTGCACACATTCACATGCATATACACACATGTACACACATACATGTGGGATGATATAGGGTTTAAATAACATGCTACTTTCTCAAAAACGCCTTCGCCCTCTTGCATGTAACCCCGTCACGATTGTGTTCCACGTGTTTGCCGCCATCGCCGTCTCGCTTCCTTCCCGTGCGTGTCCACGTTGCTGCTCAAAGCAGAATCTTCAGAACACCTCTAGGGGCCTTTAAGAGGAGCCAGTAAGCAGCTCCAGCCGACACCTCGACACCCGGCCAGGGGACTGGGGCCAACACAAACAGGGCGTGGGCGGCGCTGGCAGCTGGGGTGGAGCCGGGACGGGTTTGGTGAGGCGACTGGATCCAGCTGGGGAGGCGGGGGCTCGGTCGGTCGTGTTGCCTCTTGTCCCAGCTCCCGCTCAGGGAAAGGAAGATAGAGAGGAGGCGGGCGACTGGGTGGGGACACAGGTGCCAGCTCAGCGCCTCGGTGCTCTGACCGGCTGGGTCACCCACCTGCTCCTGTGCGTGGTGCCCGGAGCTGTAACCCAAACTCCGGCATTATCCTGCCCGCGAGTTAGGATGGAGACCGAGCTGTTGGATGACAGGATTCCCGAGCACAGTGGCTTAAATCAGAAGAGGGTCCTTCTCTCTCACCGGTGAGCCCAGGCGTCCTGTCCAGAGGTGGCCGGTGCCTGATGCTGTTGGGACCCTGCTCAGGTGAAGCGCCCGCTCCGCTCAGTGTTCTTCAGTTTTCTCACTTAAGCACGAAGCCGTCGCCCAGCCGCCCGGCCAGCCTTAGAGACCCGAGCAAGCCCGTGAGACGGCCGAGGGGAGGGAGGGGGCAGGGCAGAGGGGGCGCGGAGCCTTCCCCCGTGGTCTGCCATTGCTCCTGTGAGCTCGGGCACGTTACCACACCGCTCTGCGCCCAATACATGAGAACATGGTAACAGCACCCACCTGGCAGGCGTGTTGAGGGCTTGCCTGTAGTAACGGGTGGGCACAGTGCACGCGCTCAGAGCTGTGCCCAGACCACAGCGATCGCCCAGGAGCAGACGCTGTTGACGCCTTATGCTCACCCTTTGGTCCTTCCATCTGTAAGCTCCAGGGGACTTTATACAACAGGATCCGGGGCCCCCTGCCTCTCGGCTTCCTCTGGAGCCTGTGGGGCGGCCGAGGGTAAGGCAGTCGTCCTCGCGCCACAGTGGGTCTCCAGTGTGCGTGGATCTCGCCCACCGCCGTTTAGTGATCTAGGTAAATGAAAGCGTCCTGTCCTACAGCAGGGTCGCAGTTTCAGTGACGCGGTGCACGGCCTGCGAGGACCGGCGGGAGGTCCCGACTTCGCCGCTCGTGAGTGTGGGCCTCACGGTCAGTGACGGGTCCTGTTGCTGCCCTCAAGGTCCAGCTGACTGGTCACCGTGCACCCTTGTCCAGGTCACACACGCGGAGCAAGGTGTGCAGCTGTGCTGTCGTCCAGCGAGGACCCAGGTCACCTTTTACAAAAGTGGGCGCTCAGTGGAGGGGGGTGGCCGACAGAAATGGGAGCGAAGGGAAGTCAGGCAGTGACCGTGCGGGAGGCGCAACTGAAGGGGACCGTGGGTGGAGTTTGGAACCGTAGCTGAGTGTGGAGATGTCGACACTGGAGCCGTTCAGAGACTCGGGATGAGCGGCCAAGACCCTTGGCGAGGGGGGCTCACTGCACGAGCGACGAAGGTGACAGCAAGGACAGAACTGTCCCGGGGAAGTGATGCCGGCAGAAAAGTCACCTAAATAGACTCTCAGACATTTCATGGTGTCGAACGTGCAAAGGGTAAAATGTTGGAAGCGAAGCCACGTTGAGGAAAGAGGCTGAATTTCCACGGCCCGGAGGAGATGGGGCTGTGCCGTAGGCGTGAGAAGAAGGCGAGCGTGGCTCCGACGCTCTTGGCGCAGAGAAATTAAACACCTCAGCCTCAGTGTCTCCCCCCTGCTCAATCAGAGCGTGCCAGCTAGAGATCTGTTTTACTATTTTTATTTCCCTGTACGTTTATCTTTATTTTTTAAAAATATGTTTTTATTGCTTTTAGAAAGAGAGGAAGGGAGAGAGAGAAACATCAGTGATGAGAGTCACGGATCGGCTGCGTCCTGCTCGCCCCCTGCTGGGGATCGAGCCCGCAACCCGGCCTGCGCCCCGACCGGGAAGCGAACCGCGACCTCCTGGTTCATGGGTCAACACTCAACCTCTGAGCCACACGGGCCTGGCCTCCCTGTACACTTATAACTGACAGCAGGAGAATTTTCACGTTTTGACAAAATTTTCTAGGGGTCGGGGAACAGCTGTGATTTTTCCCAGTGACGGGACCACTGTGCGTTCCCGCCCGCCTATCACCTCTCCTGCACCACACGCCTGTGTGATGACCACCCGTCCCTGACGTGTCTCCTCCTTATCAGGAAAGTGAAGTACCTGGGGTTTGGAGCCTGGGTTCTGGGTTCAGATCCAAACTCTGGCCCCGAATCCCTTGCTGTTTGCTGTGGGTCAGTGAGCCGACCAACCTGGGACTGTTTTCTTATTTAAAAAACATAGAAATACTAACACCGCATTGAGCCCTGAGGCCACAGAGGAGAAGCCCTCCCGAAATGCACCCGATGTCCAAGCGCTCGGCAAATAAGCTCGTGAAAGTGGAGCCCCTGTCTCCTGTCGGCATCAGGGTGCCCCTGGCACTCAGAGCGAAGTCAGGCAGTCGTTGCTGGATAAGGGTTTCGCTGCAGATAAGATCGAATGGTCACATTTAATATTCATCAAATGGGCGTCGTGCGGCTTCGGAGAGTGAGAACCCGTGGGCCCCTCTCCCTGGGACCCCTGGGCCCACCAGTGACCCTGCAGTGAGTCACTCTGTTGTGAGCGCCCCACCCGTGGGATTTACGCACAGGGTCCCTCGCAAGGTTGACGTGGTTCATGTAAACAGTGAGCTTGTGCAGATCGTAGGAAAAACACTAAAGCTTCACAGACACGGGAAGAGACCTATGCAGATCAAGGTAACAAATATTTGGAAAATTCGACCTCACCAGCCTGAACTAAGGTTAAGGCATTAGACATGCACCTGGTATGTAGCTCTCACCTGGAAGCGAGGGAAAACCCAACGAAAAATAGCCCAAGGATCATGTAAATCTCACGTAAGGAGACTGTCCCGTGTAAGAGGGCGTTTCATGGCAGGAAAGCCCCAGGGTGGGTTGGTTGCGGCAGTTCTGCCGCGTCCCCCACGGCCCCAGTTTTCCCACCTTCTGCTCTCAACCCCTCAGCTCATTCGCTTGTTCTCAGACTCCTGTGGCTTCATGTCACAAGGCGGCTGCCACACTTCTAGTGACCTGTAGATGCAGCGACATCCCGCCGAAGAAATAAGACGTCTTTTTTTCCACGTATCTCTTTTTAAGAGCGAGAAAATCTTTCCAAGAAGGTCCTTCCATCCCACAGAAGCTCACGTCTCACTGACCGGAGCTGGGACAGAACCTTTCACAAGGATTTGGACTGGTCATTGTATTAGTTGCCGGTGGCTGCTGTGACATCAAGCTCCGTGTCTTAAAACAATGGAAATTTATTCTGTCCCAGTTCAGAGGCCAGAAGTCCAAAACCGTTATTGTTGGTCCGTAGTGAAGGTGTCACCAGGCTGTGCTCCCGGACGTTCTGGGGAGAATCCATCCCCTGCCTCCTCCGCCTTTGGGGGCTGCTGGCGCTGCTGGGCTGTGGCCACTCCCCTCCAGCCTTCAGATCCCCCCCTGCTCCATTTTCACACCTTCTTCCCTCTGTGCGTGTGTCCAGTGTCTCTCTGCCTCTCGTATGAGTTCACTGGTGAGGGCATTTAGGGCCCACCTGGATGGCCCATGTGTGGGCGCAGGGCCTGGCATTTGTGAGGTTCTGCAGAGCATTGGCCGTGGGATGACTTGGGCTCCACTGTGTTCTCCACGGCCACCCGAGGAAAGGGTGCCCTGGCCTCTGAGCAGCACCTACCCCACGCCTAGCACAGAGCAAGGGCTCGATAAGCAAGTGTTGGGTAAATGGAGGGAGGGAGGGAGGGAAGGAGGAAGGGAGGGAGGGAGGGAGGGAGCGAGGGAGGGAGGAGGCGGGTGGCCAAGTGAGGATCAGACACAGCTCCCAGGGTGGTAGGTGCTCAGGGAGACAGAGCTGGAACTTGAACCCCAACCTCAGCTTCTGCAGATGCTCTCACCCCGAGTTAGCTCTGCAGCCGGTCCCTCCCTGGAGGGCGTGTCCAGCTGCTCCCAGGTGCGAAGGGCGAGGCCTCAGGAGCCTCTGAGAAAGGGCTTTGTGAATTGTTAAGCAGAATGAAATGCTGATTAAGAGGCTCCACAAGCAGGGACAGTCTCCTGAGCAGTCCTGGGAGAAACGCTTCTGTCTTTTTTTTGTCATCTGAGTGCTCAAAATTGTCCCCAGGATAGACCAAATCAAATGGTCTATGATTAAGATTTCCACTCTGAAAATCTGAACAACTTAGGAATGGTAGGAATTGGACCATCTGGGGATAATTTATAAATAACACTCGCCTTTCAAACCGGTTCCGTCTTCCCAAAGAGCCCTCTGTGCTGTCCTGGGCCCGCTGCCAAGGCCCAGGCTGCTGAACGGGGCCAGCGACTCGGACGTTGCTGGCGGGAGCCGCTCATCGCCGATGCTTCTAAGAATTGGGGTGCTCCGCTGAAACACCTGCTTTCCTCCCGTGCAACGCAGGCAGAAGCTTGTTGGCTGTCGTTAGGCTGGGAAAGGTCTTCAGGATTTTAACACATGATTCCCTGTTTCGCTTTGTCTGCACTAAGAGAGTTGAAACCCCAATCAAGCACGAAATAGAACCCAAATATCCCAGATACATAGTGAGGTTTGGGGCCTTGAGATACCTAAGCCCTTTGGTCCTTCCTTGCTGACCCTGTTGACACAAGTGGGCATCACTCAACCATCATTTCTGTCCCTTTGTTTCAGGTCCATCGTGGTCAGCAGGGCCTTGGCCCTGCGGCGTGTTTCTCACGAGCAGCCGGCTGTGTTAGGCGGCGCCGTGGTGTCTCCCAGGCCGAGGTTGGCGGGACCACTCGGAGTTGACAGCAGGTAATGATCCTGTTACCCCATCTGTGGGGTGGACGCACTGGGGTGCTCTCCTTGCCTCTGCTGAGCTGGAGGGATGGGGGCCTGGGTCTGCTCATGTCTAGGGACTATGACGTGTCCCCCTAGACCTCATGGCCCTCAGGCAGAGACAGGGATAAAAGATGACCAGGTTCAAAGGGAGCCTGCAGCCCCTGGTGTTTCTCCAGCAGAATCCCACCAGCCCCAGTTCCCTGCAGCCACAATGTGCGCGTGTGCACACTCACACTCGCACACACACGCACACACGTGCACACACACACACACTCACAGCCCGTCCGGGCCCTGGCCGTGGCTCCAGTTCGCACGTGTGCCCGCCGTGGACTTCTCAGGGACCTGATGGCAAATGGCAAGATCAACATCTGGTGCAGGAGAGAGCTCCACCGAACTCCTTGCACGAGAAACGAGATATTTATAGATTAGGGCTTTTCTGGAGGTTGGAATGAAAATGTTTTCATTTGGGAAATACAGCTGATCCTGAACACCATGGGGATTTGGGGACCCGATCCCCTACACAGTTGAAAATCTCCATATAACTTTTTTTTAAAAAAATTGTTGATTGATTTAGAGATAGAGGAAGGGGGGTGGGAGAGAGAAACATTGGTGAGAAACATTGACCGGCTGCCTCCTGCATGCTCCCTATGGGGATCGAGCCAGAGACCTGGGCATGTGCCATGACTGGGAATCGAACCCGCAACCCCTCAGTGCATGGGAGGATGCCCAGCCAATTGAGCCACACCAGCCAGGGCCCACGTGTAACTTTTGATTCCCCCAAAACTTAACTACTAACAGCCTACTGCTGAGCAGAAGCCTTACCGATGACACAAACGGTCAAGGAACACATATTTTGTATGTTCTGTGTATTATATACTGTATTCCTTCCAAAAGTAAGCTAGAGAAAAAGGAAGTTATTAAGATAATCATAAATAAGAGAAAATACATTTGTAGTATTTATTGAAATGCCCTGGCTGTACGTGGGCCCACTAATAAGACTTGTTAAAGGCTCAGCTGTACACAGCAGGGATTTTCAACCTTTTCATCCCCCGGCACACAAACTAGTTGCTGAGATTCTGCGGAACACCAAAAAGTATATTTTTTGCTGACCTGACAAAAAAATAACTATAAGTTTGTATCATTGACACCGGACGGCGACTGTGTCGGCTGCTGCCATTTTCTGTTTGACAATCTCGCGGGAAAGGGGCCAGAGCCCCGACCAGAGAGCAGGTGGTGCGTGTTTTATAAACCTCGTGGCTCAGCGGCTGAAGTCGCTGGTCCGCAGCACGGCAGTCGGGGCCGCGTGGGGACAGGACAAGCCCGTTTGAGAAGCGCGTTTGCTGGGGGGCTTCGCGGGGACCCTCCTGCTCCCCTCTGGTCCCACGGAGCTGCTCTCGTGCGCGTCCACCCCCCTCTTGTGCCCGACCGGTCACAGCGCTGGTTTTCTAGGGGGCGCATCTTGGGGTGTATCAGCGTTTCCAGAAGGAATGATTATACTTTGAAAAAACGTGTTTCAGAGTAACTAGAATGTCATCATTTGGGAATCAATCAAGGGCCCTGCTCTCGACTGCAAACACAGGAGGTCACGCGTGACGGGCTCTCCTGGGGGGTCTGCGCACAGTGAGCTCCTAAGGGGCACCTGGGGCCGGGCTCGCCTCCCTGGGTGGGTCGCCGCAAGGTCGTGCTGGGTGGTCAGCACAACAATTTGTGTTTATCAAATAGGAAAACAGAGGTTTTTTTAAGGTTCAAAACACTTCTGGGCAAAAATAACAACAGGAAACGCTCGTCTCTGATGTAGGAGGGGACCGCAGGCGACTAAGCTTGGACAGAGGGTCCCTGCCGAGGAAGGAGCGGCACCTCCAGGGTCCCGGTCGAGGATTTGGAAGAGAAGGGTGAGTGTTGAGTGTCGAGACGGCCGTGGCTGCCACAGCACAGGCTCTGCCTTCGCCGCATGCGCGAGGTCGCCCGGGAAAGGGCACGAGAGAGGACTGAGGGCCCTGCATTCAGCGGGGCCCTGGAGTGGGGGTCCCGGGACCTGCAGAGCAGGCGGCCGGGGGTGCAGCCTTCCTCAGGGGAGAGGCATGGCCCTGGCTGGTGTGGCTCGGTCGGTTGGGCGTCATTTCATGCGCAAAGGTTGCCGGTCTGATTCCCGGCCAGGGGACGTGCAGGGGGCAGCCGATCGATGTTTCTCTCTCTCTCCCTCTCCCTTCCTCTCTTTCTAAATATCAATTAAAAAATCTTTTTTTAAAAAAAGAAAGCACATGAAGCATGTGGAGGGAGGGGGCAGGGGCTGCTTGGTAACCTCCACGTGCCCCAGACACAGGGGCCCTACCTGTCAGGGTGGCAGTGCTCTGAAGGGGGCCTCACGGTGTTTCTAACGAGAGGGGTATCCATCCAGTATCCTTGAAGAGCAATGCCTGGGGTGGGGAGAGCAATCAGAGCGAGTGGAGTGACAGTGACGACGCAGGGGACAGTGTTGGAAACGTAACAATCAGGTGCAGTCGGTCAATGTTGACAATGAGAGGAGAGAGGGCCAGTGAGCAGGCCGGTGCGTAAGGATCACCACGTCCCACTGCTGAAGATGGGACGATTGAGGACACCTGGGGCACAATTTCATGGGGGAGCTGGAGGGACCCTGTGTCGTGAGAGGATGAGACCCCCTGTGGTGCCAGAGAAGGTTCGCCAGCTGCCCCAAGGGCTCCATGCTGCAGAGCAGAGGGTGGGCAGCCCTGGCACTGAGCCCATGAGGGTCACGCTGGAGCCATCCGAGGCCTTGCTAGGAAGGAGGGGGCACAGAGGGGTCTCCGAGGGCCAGCACCTGGCACCCTAGGTCATGCTGTCCCACGCTGATGTGCAGGAGGCCTGGCGAGGGGGCTAAGTCCATGGAACGGGGGTGGGAGCCACAGGGTCCTGAGACACGGGGGACAGGTAGGGCAAGGAGAGATGTCACCCGCTGGTTGGGGGTCCAACCAGAAGCATGTTTTCTTAAGGTGGCTCGGGGCAGTCAGAAGTCCCCATTGGAAAAAACCCTCAGCTATAAGTGGTAGAAAGACACGTCGATCTTTTGGAAACCTCTCCCCACGTTCCTTGGACACTGATATTTAATACGGGGATTGCTGTGACCTCAGCCAGACCATCTGCAAACCAACCAGGCTGTCCTGCAGCTCAGATTCGCTTACTCACCCCCGGCCCTGCTCTGTTATCTAAGCCAGCAGCCGGGGGAGAGCGGCCCTGAGCACCGGGCGGGGGCACCTTCAACCTTCTGAAATGCAAGGTGGAAAGTGACCAGCGTCCAGGGAGCTGCTGACAGTGGGAGGCACAGGAAGCTGCAATGATCTCGCACAATTCGGGCCCAAACGCTAATGAGCTTGGAGATTCGTGTGCTTAGGAAAATGAAGGAGAGAGGCTGCGGGGCACAGGGAGCCTTTCAGTGGGAATCGCCAGGAAGAGCCTCCGCCGTCACCCTGGCTGTGTGGCCGGTGTGGCCGGTGTGGCCGGTGTGGCCCGTGTGGCCCGTGTGGCCCGTGTGGCCGGTGTGGCCGGTGTGGCCCGTGTGGCCCGTGTGGCCGGTGTGGCTGAGCTAAAGTGCGTGTGGTTCTGAGGGTGGAACAAGGAGATGAAGAGCCTGCTCGTGCCCTCGGCCTGCCCATCACGAACCCCACAGCAGGACGGCTTGGAAACAGCTCACTGCCATTCTCACAGGTTAGAGGCCAGAGCCTGAAATCGGGGTGCTGGCCGTTGGTTCCTCCTGGGGTCTCCGAGCGAATGTTCTGTGCCTCCGTCCTGGCTCCCGGCGGCACCTGAGGTCCTTGCCCTCCCTTAGCCTGAGTAACTCCCGCCTCCGCGTCCGCCTTTCTCTCCGTGCGTGGGACCGTCACCTCTCCCCCACCCTTGTCTTCTGAGAACACCTTTCTTTTGGACCTAGGTCCGCTCCAAGTCCAGCGTAATTTCCCCTTGAGCTTCATAACTTGTTACACCTACTGCGATCCCTTCACCCGTCCAGGTCACGGTCACGGGTACTGAAGGATGGGACCCGGAAATGTCTATTTTGAGGCCGCAGCCCAACCCCCTCTGGAAGGTGTTTAGCATGTTCCTGGAGCTCACGGCGGCACCTTTCTCCCATTCCCCTGAGTAGCAACTGGAATCAGCAAGCCCGTCCTGTATTGTAGGAGGAGGTGCCTGTCTGTCTGTCTGTGGCTGTGTCCGGGGTCCTGTGACTATAGACTGGGCACGTGAGAGATGCAGGACTCACACACCGTCCTATGGGTGCCCCCACCTCGTGGCCCTTACACCCACTGGACAAAGGCCACAGTCGATGTGTCAGAAGTCGAGGGGTGTCCTCAGCGTTGGGTCCGGGGTCGAGCCTGTGACGTGTCCCTGGGAGCGGGGACTGTGCTCTCCAGCAGCAGCGTGCGGGCCTCTCTGGGAGCGAGTCCGGGCCGCGCATTGTCCCCTTGGCCTTGGGAAAATCTGCGGCTGAGATCTGGTTTCTGTCTCGGTAACGCGAGACGACAGTGCCCTCCTCCCCGGGCACTGTGTGAATTTGCTGACACCCACACGGCTCCCTGGAGCGAGGAGGCTTACATAAGTCCCGGGTTTGTTCACACAGCACGCGGCCCCTGGGGACGGAGCGGTAAATGGGGACATTGTGCGGCCGGTGGACTGCGTTCAAGAGTTTCCGTCCTCGACCGGGAGATCAGGTTGTGGGTGGCTGTATGGGCGTCTGTGTCCCTGCCAAGGTGGGTCCCAGACAGCCACACAATGGCCGTCCCGGGCGAGAGCTGTCGCACAGGAGACGGCCAGGTCCGGCGGGTATCCCGTCACACGGGACGTCCCGTGTGCCTGTGGCTCCGCATGCGCTGTCCCGACGGTGGATCCGGCCACTCGGGCCTGTCACGTGGCAGACACGGGGTGGCAGCCGCCTCGTCCACTGCGGGACCCACTGCCCGCGGCGACTGCCCCCCACGGGGGTGGGGGTTGCAATTAGAGCTCTGCTTGCTTTCTGGTTTCTCAGGCCCGGAAAAGCCAGGACCTAAACCAGGTGGCGTGTGCGGGGAGGGACCCGCGCTCTCGAAGTGCAGCCCATCCGGGCGGGATGCCTGGGAACCGTGTGCGGACGCCGCTGGCCGCGCAGGACGGGCCCTGAGACCCCCGGGTGGACACAGGGCAGATGTCTCCTCCCTGTTAGCGAGGCCGGGGCTCTGTCTTGAGCGGTTATGTCTCAGGAGACAGATCTCTCAGTAACACGAGAGGGGCATTCGTTCAACGTGGCAGCTACTGAGGACGCCGCATCCCGTTTTAACGAGGACGATATGTGATTAGGGACAGCCAGGGTCCCGCGACGAGCTTGCTCTGGTCTGGGCCCTCCTCAGCGGTGGGTTTTACATAGTCTCCCATTGAGGAAGCTAAGGGGGGTCCAGAATCACGGCGTTTCTGAGCTGCGAGTGACCCACCTTGATACTCGACAGGTATAAATCCCCTAGACGAGCCGACATTTCCTCCCTCTCTCTATTTAGTGACAACCACAGGAAAAGGGAGGTAATGAGCCGAGGACAACGGAAATAGGAGGGGCCAGGCTGAGAATCCACGTGTGAGCCGGTAACGTGTCTGAGAATCCACGTGTGAGCCGGTAACGTGTCTGAGAATCCAGGTGTGAGCCGGTAACGTGTCTGAGGATCCAGGTGTGAGCCGGTAACGTGTCTGAGAATCCAGGTGTGAGCCGGTAACGTGTCTGAGAATCCAGGTGTGAGCCGGTAACGTGTCTGAGAATCCGCGTGTGAGCCGGTAACGTGTCTGAGAATCCACGTGTGAGCCGGTAACGTGTCTGAGGATCCAGGTGTGAGCCGGTAACGTGTCTGAGGATCCAGGTGTGAGCCGGTAACGTGTCTGAGGATCCAGGTGTGAGCCGGTAACGTGTCTGAGGATCTGAGTGTGAGCCGGTAACGTGTCTGGGTTTTAAAGCAAAGGCCATGGGGAGGTTCTTTGCCACCCACGGGGCCCGTAGGACGCCCTCAGCCCTCCTTCCACACGCCTGTCATTCTGTCTGCTGAGAATCACCCACTCAGTGCCCGTTTACTGAGCTCCTGTCCTGCACTGGGCAGTGGGCCAGGAGCACACAACATGAAGGGCACAGTCTCGGCCCTCGCGGAGCCGTCACCTGGGGAAGGTCACAGCATCGAGTCTGCGATGGGGTCTCTGTCACACCTGAGGTCACTGGAGGGCATTTCTTTGGGATGTGCTTTCCCCACTGGGTGCCCAGTAGCTGGCTCTGCCCACACTGTGCGCTCAGCCCCTCACACAATGGACAGCTGCTGACCGCTCTTTATCGACCCACGGCCTCCTTCCCTCTTCCCCCGAAGGTGTCGCCTCTCCCAGCTGGGGCACCGTGTGTCACCCACCCCGTGGGCATCTCCCGACGTACATTCCAAGACCCCCATTTCTAACCCCTGGTATACTTTTTATGTGTCTCCTCGAGGGAGAGCTGCTCAAAATGTGGGTGGGGAGGGGGGGCTGTGTCTCCAGGGCCACCCTGTGCCCTCAGGCCCACCGTGCTCCCTGGTGCACCGCGGGCGCTGGGCAATGCTGGGCAAAGGGAATGAAGAACCCGGGGCGGGCCTTCCTGACCCGCAAAACTAGGAAAGTCATTATTCAGGTAACTCGGGCGAAGCCTCGCTTTCTTGTAGACAGGCCCCTGCTGCTCTCGTCCTGACATCTCCTCTGTCCTTCAGCCTGACCCCAGCCATGAGGTCAGCACGAGGCCCTGAGAGCCGAGCCCCTTGGCCGACGACCCCCTGGGAGGAAGCACAGAGCAGACGCTGGGAGAGCTTCCTGGGAAACAGGGGAAACGCCCAGAACCAGGGCCGAGGACCAGGGGGGGGGGCAGGGCAGGGTGGGCGGAGGCGCTCTCTGGCCTGGAGATGTTGACACGCGTCCAACCTGAACCCTCCGGCCACAGGGAAACCTCCGGGCTCCCTCTCGGTTGGCTCGGTTTCTGTTTACATTTTTTGCGTAATTCGTCACTCCCAGTGTGGGGCCGAACGCAAAGGGCTCCTCGCCTCCCACTGCTCCCTGGGGTTTGTCGGGGAGACCTGGGGACAGCGAGACGGGCCCTCCCTCCACCCTCCCCGCGGGATTTCCACACAGCAGGGCGTTAGGGCTCCATCCGGACACTTCCACCCCCTTCCCCACGGTCTCAAATTTCCATCAAACTTCTTAAAAAGAAAAGC
This sequence comes from Miniopterus schreibersii, assembly GCF_964146895.1. Classification (NCBI taxonomy): domain Eukaryota; kingdom Metazoa; phylum Chordata; class Mammalia; order Chiroptera; family Miniopteridae; genus Miniopterus; species Miniopterus schreibersii. The sequence goes on along the minus strand of NC_138103.1, from coordinate 104,436,969 downwards.
CGAGACAAAGAAGGAAGGGGCAGAAAAACCCCAGGTCACCTGCCCTTTTAGCGACTATCTTGGCCGAGCCTGAGCTAACATGTCGGGGTCCCCCAAGCTCCATGTCTCCTCCCTCCACATCTGTTCACCTTTATTCAGGTCCCCAGAACCTTCCCGATGGCTCTAGACTCCCTTTTATATGCTAGAAAGTTCATAATGTGCTGCTTCTCAGGGGTATTTGACATTTAGCAAGGGACAAACCCCTCAGCCAAAGGACTGAGTCTCGGGGTGGGACTTAGGGGCCAGGAGGGATTTTATTGGGGGGAGAGGCTGTGAGAGAGCCGAGGTCATGCCCTGTGCTCGGCGCCAGCCTTGTTCGTAGGGTGTCCCTGTCTGTGAGCTGTGTTATTTCTGGGTCTGGTGACTTCTCAGGTGTCCTTCCCGACCCCAGGACACTGACTCTAGCAGCTGGGGGCAAAGCAGCCATATTTCCCCAAGAAAATGCAACATCGCTCGGACGTTCCAGGCTTTCCTTTAAATTTTACTGAACAGGAGCTTTGCAGGGCAGAGACTGTTTCCTTTTCATGTTCGAGCTGCTCAGTCCCAAGCGCACAGCTGAGCACATAGTAGGTGCTATTTAGTGAATGGAATTGAAGGGACTCTAACCGCACCCGTTTAGTGTCTCTTGTTCAGTTTAGAGAAGATGCTGTATTGCTGGGAAGCCAGGATAGAAACAGACGAGACTGGTGCTGGTTCTATGCTACTTGTTTGCTCTGAGTGCAAGCGGCCGAATCCCCACCAACAGCTGCTGGACAGAGGGTCTCACTTGCCCTTCACCCCGCCAGGGGTCCGGAGGCCAGTCTGCTCTGAAGCCTGGCGCTGACACCCAGGCCAGTCTTCCCACTGTTCACTGTCTGTTCCTCATGGTCACAACAGGGCTGCCACAGCCCCAAGCACCACCTTCCCAGCAGCTGCATTCGGGGAAGGAAGCACCGTCGGGGTGGCCCCCGTGTCCCTCTGTCCTCGAGGAGGAATTCTTCCCGAGCTCTGTCACTGGCCCAGCGTGGATCACGGGATCGCTCCGCAGCAGTCACCGTGAAGGGGTGGGCTCACCCTCAGGGGCCTCCCCATCTCGAGCCTTCCCCGGCCCGGGGGCGGCCACCCTTCCCCAGCCACAGTGACCCCAACACTGGGCGAGTGGACAGTGGGGCCTGCGGACCGGTAAACACGAGGCCGGCCCGGACCCTGCTCAGCCGTAGGGAGTCCTCTCAGCCTTTTACCTGCAGGTGCGGATTCGAGCCCCTGCTTCCCAGGGCCGATGCCAGTTGGTAGAGAAGACAGAGACTTCCAGAGACCCAGGGGGACTGTCCTGCTCCTTATAATCCCTGCTTTTCAGAATTTGCAGGAAGGGTGGAACTACCAGCCACAAAGTGACTTTATTTTAAGGGAAATTGTCTTGAAATGTTTCCAGGAGGTTAAAGGTCCCGCCCGAATTCGTTTGTCCTGTGAGAGGAGAAACAGCCTGAACTGAACTCGGCTGTGCTCCTTCCGTGTACACGGGCGGACTGGACACTCGACTGGAATCGGGTCTCCTGCGCGAGCCTGTAGTTGTTGCAGAGCATTTTTACTCCATCCTAAAGTAAACAGGAGGGGTGGGTGAGGGGACTCAAGTGGTACCAAGTGCTAATTTCCCCCATGTGCTCTCAGCGGAAAGCAGCCCGTTTGAAGAATAAATAGGCTATTTGAAAAGGAGGCATTTGGGGGGTGTAGCTGAAACAAAGTTGGCCACCAGCTGATTTATTTTGATGGCTACAGGGGGTGATACATGGAGATTCAGTATATTATTCCTTCATAATAAAAAGCAAAAATGTAAATAAAAAGGGTTTCTTGAGAGCAGTGATAGAAACTAAAGTGTAATTCCATGAAAAATTCCATACTGTGAATGAAGTTCTCAGTGGGTAAAATGAAAGAGTCCGTGTTTGAAGAAACGCTGGAAGTAAAAGTTCTCCAGACGTGCAAAGGTGCGTCCGTCAGGCCCGCAGGATGGGACTCCTGGGGCAGAGGTGACGTGGGCTTTGAGGAGTCATTATTCTGAGCCGGGAGAGGAGGCTAGTTGGTCTGCTGCGAGTGACCTTTCTCAGTCTCGGGACTGACCACTGGCCCTGGGCGCATATCAGTTGTAAACGTCTCCAGAGAGAGGTGGTGACTGGCGTCTCCAGAGGGGAAACCAAGCAGAGAAGGTCCCGTAGCATTTAGCTGGTGTCAGGGAAGGACGGGAGAGCGGGGGGGGGCGGAGTAAATACCTGTGGAGATAACAATGGCCGAGAATTGTCCAAAGCTAGTGGCAGACGCTGGCCCACAAATCAAAGTGGCTCCCAAAACCCTTCGAGCGTTTCCTGCTCCCCGCAGAATAGGCCCCACGGCATGGGGGGGGGGGGTGCGTGGCCTGGGCCTTGCCGGCCTCTCCGGCCTCCGTCTCTGCAGATCCCCGATCGAAGTTCCTCCGCCGCTCTCTCATTTCTCTCGCAGGTTTCTCCCTGGACGGTCAGGCGCCAGTCCCAGTGCCAGCTTCTCAGAGAGGCTGTCTGCCGTGTCTGTAGTGGTGTCAAACCCCAGCCCCCCCCCCTTTTTTTAAAGGGAGTAGAGTAGGTGGAATTTATAGTCTTTTTAAAAATTTTTTATGGTCTCATTGATCTGAGAGAGGACAGGAGAGGGAGAGGGGGAAACATCCACGATGAGAGAGAAACACGGATCGGCTGCCTCCCGCATGATGCCCCCCCCGGGGATGGAGCCCGGAACCTGGGCATGTGCCCCAACCGGGAACCGACCCTCAACTACTGAGCCACACGGGCCAGGCTATTTAATTATTTGGGTTGTTTTTTCACAGCACATACAATTATTTGAATTTATCTTATTTATTTTCCGACGTCTTCACACACGGGAATGTAAACTGGAAGAATGTGTGTGTCATTCAATAGTGTCCCCTGGGCGCTTCTCACAGTGCCTGGCACCAGTGGGAGGTCAGCGTGTGTATACACACGGCACATACGTGTGTGTGGGGGGTGGGGACTGACAGCGAAGGTTTCACGAACTGCTGGGCTCCGCCCGGGTCCGTCGGCGCAGCTCAGTTACTGAAGCGGCGCCTTCCCCCAGGTCGCCCTCACGTCCCTCTGGACGGCGTGTGCAAGATGAGCCAGCACAGTATGTTCACAGTATCTTTACCACAGCAAACACTCGCGGTCACCCGGCCACCCAGGTGCTCCTCGAATCCGACAGAAAGGGGACGACAGAGCCGGCATGGCGTCCGTGTCAGACTCGCTGCCCCAGCGACGGCCGACTCAGCTCCGAGGTCCAGAGCTGACTTTTCAGACAGCTTTTCAGAGCTTTCTTATTGACCGTTTTTCTACTCGGAGCCGAATTTGGGGCCAAAAACAAAAAAAATAGGCTCGTTAAATAAAATAGTATACATTCGAAAAGGCCCTTAACGTTTCCAGGTATGTTATCTCTGTTCTATTCCTAATCATCCGCGTGAAGAGCTAGATAAAGGGGCCCATTGAAAAGTGTTTCTGTGGGAGTCAGTAAGCTTAGGTCCAGAGGGGAGGGGCCTTTCCCAAGATCACACAGGGAAATACCTAAATTCTAAAATTATCTCCTGACATTTTCTGCTAATATTCATTTCGTTGACAAAACATGTTTCAACCTCCAAGTCTTGGGTTCTCTTTAAATAATATTTTCGTAGATAATCAGGGCAATTGAAAATCAGGCTTTTAAGATTTCTGATGGGTAGAGATGGAAATGGCAAGTAGTCGTCTTACCGGAAGGTCAGAACTAGGACCTTGACACTCTCCAAATCCATGTCTGTCCCTTCTTTCCGACAATAAACCTCCCAGGCTGGCTGCCTGGTTTTTCTCCGAGGACCAGATGCCCTGAGTCCTGTCTTTCTGGTGCTCTGCTCGTCAGATGCCCAGTGTTTGCCGCCACAGCCCAAGCAGCTGGCACCTAGAACATGGAAGGAAGTCGTTCCCAGGCCCCGGGGAGAGGGGCGACCTGAAGGGGCGTGTGGGTAAAGTACCCGCCTCAGGTGGCATCTTACTGTTTCTCTTTAAATGTGTCTTAATGGTTCTGAAACCTTCATCGTTGTTATTGTGAAACTAACACCCCCGACATTAAACCTGGTTCTCCAGTTTGCCCCACCCAGGAGCTCTATTTCCACCAGACTTCTCATTTTATCAGGGCTGATGAGCGGCCTCCTTGGCTGCGACCGAGGAGTAACAGGCGGCCGGGGAACAGGGCATCGTCCCAGCGGCCGCCCCAGGTCAGCCTGGCGTTTTCCCGGGTCAGAGTCAGCCAGGGCCTCGCCCCGTGAGAACGGGGCACATGGGAAGGAGCGAGTAGAGGCCGCTCCCATCATAGGCTGGGCGCAATAGCTGGATGCCTGCGACGTGAAGATATTCATTTAAAATCACTTACTGGTGGCCAGTTCCACACCCAGCCACACACACACGCACAGACACAGATACACACAGACACATAGACACACACACAGACACACACAGACACATAGACACACACACAGACACATAGACACACACAGACACATAGACACACACAGACACATAGACACACACACAGACACACAGACACACACACAGACACAGATACACACAGACACAGAGACACACACACAGACACACAGACACATAGACACACACACAGACACAGACACACACAGACACATAGACACACACACAGACACATAGACACACACAGACACATAGACACACACACAGACACACAGACACACACACAGACACAGATACACACAGACACAGAGACACACACACAGACACACAGACACATAGACACACACACAGACACAGACACACACAGACACAGACACACAGACACATAGACACACAGATACATAGATACACAGACACAGATACACATACACACAGACACACACGGATACACACGGACACACAGATACACACAGACACACAGATACATAGATACACACACAGATACACACAGGCACACACACAGCTAAGTTCAGGCCTCCCAGGCGGAGACTCACACCTCCTTCTTTGGTGTCTCGTATCCCAAAGGAGCAACAGTCTTTTTGGGGGGATGTGTGTCATGTTCAAACATGCGCCGTGCAGTAATTTCACACAGAAGGGATGTACCATGTTCTATAAAGAAAGAACAACTGGAAACAGAATTTTTTTTTTCTTAATTCAGTTCTGTCCTGAATCTCCTAAAGTAATTAGGGTGGATCCATTGGCTGGTTCCAGGTTAATTTTAAGAAAGAACTGAATGCAGGTGTCGCAGGGCCCCCACAGTCTTGGTGGCTGATAAAACCTCGCCGCCCTCAAGCACCGAGGGCCAGCTGGCCGGACCTCACCAAGAGAAAATCACACTTGCCCTACATTCGATGCCTCTCCATGAGGTCTCAATTATCCTATTTTCTTTCCATTTTTTAAAAGACGATGCCGTGAAAATACAGAGCAGCTGAAATGAGTTATGAGTCCTTTTGAAACGGGGAGGGAGAGTCCTCCCCAGGGAGACGTGTGGTTTATTTTCAAGTTCCTCTTTCAATCTGGAATCCTTCCTGGCTTGACGGCTGGATTTCACAACCGCGCGGGTTCAGGGAAGACCAGCTCTGCCGACGGCGGAGGAACTTGACTTGCAAATGGAAGATGGTCCCGGCTGCTAACCCTGCCCAGGGCTCTCTCGGTGGTTGGCAGACGCCAGCTCCTCGTGGTTCCCTCTCTGGCGTCCTGAGCGTGGACGTGAGTATCACCGAGATGCGTCGCAATCCTGGCGCCTGGCGACCAAACATGAAACCTGTCAGACCAAGCCAGGCTTCTAAGGTTGTCGAGTTATGATTTTCAAAACGCTACAACATATTTCTGACACAAATATACAGATGCGAACAAAGAAACCGGAGGACTCTAAGACACGGTTATTCCCAAATGAACCGATGTAACCAAACGTGCTGAGATTTCTTCAAGGTTTTCCAGACTCATTGCTGACAGGGCCAGAGGGTGGCAGGGACCCAGGGGGAGGGTGGGATGTGTGGAAAGGAAAACCCTGGAATAAGCCGTGAGCACGGGGGCACCTCTTTTTCTAGACGGGAATCCTTTGCCGCGTGTCAGTTTTCCGTGACGTAGCGCCCTGACTTCGTTAAGACGACGTTACTGTCCCCTAGCAGGGGTGGGGAACCTTTCTCCTGCCAAGGGCCATTTGGGTATTTATAACAACATTCGTGGGCCATACAAAATGATCCAACTTAAAAATTAGCTATGGGAAAAAGCTCCTACCTTTATTGAATTTCAAGTCACGCCCGCGGTTGCCTTGGCAGGGCCGGACCCGATGGCCTCGCAGGCCGTGTGCGGCCCGAGCTGGACGCTCCCCGCCCGGCTCAGAGGGAGTCCGGCCCCGGTGGGGGCGGGAGGAAGGCTGGCTGGGCAGGGCCGGGGGCTGGGAGAAATGTCGGACCCTTTGCTCGCAGCGTCCGGCCCTGTGGCTGAGCCCTCAGCGCGGCTAATGAAGGGGTGAGAGCGAGGGGAGGAGTGAAGGGTCCGAGCGTTTTTAATCGGCCCCACGCCCGCGGCGACTGCGCCCGAGACGCGACCCTGCGTCTGTTCTGCGGCGTTTCCCTCTCCCCGCCCGCCCTCGCTGTCTGGCTTTACTCATTTCAGTCTTGCTGTCGACGATGTTCTATAATCTTTTTCCAAAATAACATGAGACTCTTTATAAGTTGCTGTTAAATGGCTCAACAGACACATTTCACCCCATAAAACGGCACAGCCGTGTGGTTTTAACTAGCAGATTGCTCTTCTTTCCGCCTGTCCCGCGGGGCGCAGTCGTTGGAAATGCCCTCGGGGTTCCTGCGCCGTGATGGGCAGCGCTCAGGATGCCCTCAGGTGGCCATCTGGTCAGTTACGGCGCCACGGAGGAGCGGTGGGGCCAAAACACTGACCAGCTCCCTTTATTCCAAAGGTTAACCTAAAATTGGGGGAAAAAACTGTCAGAAACTATTCATAATTAGTATGAGGGAAAGACTCTCCCAGACCAACCTGCAGGTTTTTTACTTACAAGAACGTGATGGGCTTTCTCTTTTGCCAATTTTACTATAGAATCCACACGTCTGAACTTCTAGGACAGGATCTGCTCTTTCAGGGAAAGTCCACCATCTTTTCCAGCAGCAGTGAAACCACATAAAAACCGGTGTCGAGAAAAAAGTGTGGAAATGCCGTGTGACCGTCTGAAAAAGCGATTCCAGCTCTGTGATCTCTGGCGTGGCGGGTTTTTGAAAGGGCACAGACAAGGCCCGGCTGGCATGGCTCAGTGGTTAGAGCGTCGGCCTGCCCGCCTGAGGGTCGCAGGTTCGATTCCCGCCCCAGGTTGGGGCTCGTGTGGGAGGAAACCAATCAGCGTGTCTCTGTCACATTGATGTTTCCCTCCCTCCCTCCCTCCCTCAAATCAGTGGAAAAAGCGAAAGGGCAGACTCAGGGCTGGACAGAGGCTGCTCGTGTCCGAGCTCTTGCCCATGAAGTTCGCACTTTCACTGGTCAGGGTCAGCCTTGCTCCCAGGCCCCTGGCTGGTGACCTGCCTGATGGAACTCACCCCTGGACACCTGGGGGGATGTGGGGCAGTCGGAGGCCCTCAGGAAAAGTCATGGGAAAACAGAAGAGCTGGGGCTCCGACCTAGAGCCCCTGGGGACTGATGTGGTCAGACCCAGGTGGAGGGCAGGCGATCCCAGGCCCTAGGACTCGCCGGGATGGAGAGCGATCTTCACACGAGGACAGGCCCCTTCCTGCCCACGCTGCGGGACCCTGGCGGTCGGCCTGTCTCAGGCCCCCGCTCTGGCCACGCCTCGGGACAGTGGGCACCGCAGGCCAGGCTCGGTTCTGCCCCTGCTGGGTTGTGGGCCCCCCTCCCCGAGTCTCTCAGGTCCTGTGATGGGGCCAAAAGGGGGAAAAGAAAAGCACAGGGAGGGTGGGGGTAGACCGAGGGGAGCACACGGTCAGGAGAGGGGGTCCCAGGGGAAAAGCCCCCGGGCCATGAAAACACAGCAAAATGGAAGTCAGAATCCTTCGGTTTTCTCAGCGGTTCAAAAACGTGTTTCAGGAGCGACCGGCCTTCCTGAGGTGAGGGGTCAGCTCGCGCAGAACTTCCTTAGTGGGATGGTTTATGTGCAGTTTTACACGAATCGGCCACACGTGTCAGTAACGGAAGGTCGAGGCTCAGGACAGCCTCGGCCACACAGCCGCCCGCCCCGCAGGAGGCCCTCTCCCCCCGCCCCGTGTGCCAGGCAGCCAGTGCGCAGGAGGGGACGGGCTGGGTCAGCGTCCTCACCCCGGGAGCGCGAGGCCCGCGACGGGAGGAGCAGGAGGGGGCGGCCTGTGCGCTCGGACTCTGCCCTGACCCCTGGTCCAGCTCTGGGGCGGCGGAAGGACGCCGGGCAGAAGGGACGTCGCTGTCCCTGGGCTCAGCACGAGGCCTCCCTAGATTAGTGCCCACACTAATGTTCATGCCATGTCCTTGCAGGCGGGCTTCCCCAGAGGCGGCTGCTGATTGGCCGAGTGGGGATCCGGCTGGGTTAGGAAAATGCAAGCTGACAGCCGGTCTCTTTGCAGGAGCATAAAGCTCTGGTTGTTGGAGGGACGGATGGGGGCTGGTCCGACCCTCGGGCCAAGGAGGAGGGTGGTTCTCCGCTGTGGCCGACGTTCCCCAGGCTGAGATGACTTTTTAAAAGCGGGGACTGTGCAAGTACAGTTCGCTGGACATGCCCAGACGACCTCAGAGCAGACGCGGGAGCGGGCAGGGAGCACGGCGTGGGAACCAGGCTCGAGGCAGAGAAGCCCACTCCCAGGGGAGCCCCAGGGTCCTCGCACAGGGTCCTGCCTCCCCGGAGCGGCAGGTCACCTGAGTCTCCACAGGAAGGTTCGGTCACAGTATCAGTGGGTATTAAACAGGGACTTAAATGATTTATTTGCCTAAGGAAAGACCTGGAAGTGTTTGGAAATAAAATGACAAGAAAAAGCGTGTGTGTGCGTGTATGTGTGCATACGTGTGCATGCACACGCATGCATGCGTGTATTCATGTGTGTGCACGTGCATACATGTGTGTGTGGACCTGAGCCAGGCGATGTGCTAGGTATTTAATGTGTGTGAACTAATCCAACCCTCACAGCGGCCCTGGGGGATGGGAACCATCCTGTCCCCGGGAAGGAAACTGAGGCTCAGAGGGTTAGGGGCCTGTGGGCTGCCCTAGAGCGTAACCTGCTTTACTAACTACAGCTCTTCCTGTGGTTTTCTGAAGGGCGGGCTACAATCCATTAAACACAACAACATCCACGGGGAGGGAGGCAACTGGGCTTTCGAAAGACAGAACAGAAAGAACCGGGCGCACCGCGTGTACCGGGTGAGGCCTGGCTGACCTTCGGTCCGCAGGCGTGTGTTGCGTGTGCTGGGTGAGGCCTGGCTTACCTTCGGTCCGCAGGCGTGTGTTGCGTGTGCTGGGTGAGGCCTGGCTTACCTTCGGTCCGCAGGCGTGTGTTGCGTGTGCTGAGTGAGGCCTGGCTTACCTTCGGTCCGCAGGCGTGTGTTGCGTGTGCTGGGTGAGGCCTGGCTTGCCTTCGGTCTGCAGGCGTGTGTTGCGTGTGCTGGGTGAGGCCTGGCTTGCCTTCGGTCCGCAGGCGTGTGCTGCGTGCTATGGGAGCAATGCAGGGGGCGGCAGCTGACACCGGGCACGTGGATTCGCTCAGCCCGACTTTGAACTTTGAGTGACTGAAATGACATGCGTGGGTCCTTTTGTGCCTTTCACCCCTGGCTGCTTTGCTCAGCGTGAGTTTCGAGAGAACCATCGTCCAGCTGAGGTTGGCTCTTCCTCTTTCTCCCGCCGCGTCCCCCACACACGGTGCATCCTGGGGCCACACAGGTTTTTAAACCAGCGTCCGGTGGCCGGCGTGGGGGCTGTGCTCCTACAGACAGTACTGCCGGGGGTTCCAGCTCGTGGCCTTCGGTGGACGTGCAAGTTCCGCTCTGTTGGGAGTGAACCTAGGAGCGGAATTGCTGGGTCGTGCGGTTAGTAGACATCGAGCGTTGAAACCTGGCTAGTGCCCGTTGACATGCGCTGTACATGTAAAGTACACAGTGGATGACAAAGAGTTAGTCACAATGTAAGTGATCTCACTGATAATTTTTACATTGTTACTGTCGAAATGATAATATTCAGGATACATCAGACTAAAGGGAATACATTATCACAATGATTTCACCATTTTGGTTTACTTTTTTTAGATGCGGCTGTAGATCACAGTATTTAAAATTCCGTGCGTGCCTCACATCACATTCCTTTCGATTAACCCACCTGGGCTCCAGCCCGTTGCTCGCTCTTGGGATGGGGCTTAACCTCTTTGCACCCCAGTTCCCGTCTCTGTAAACAGAGCTATTCACGGACTTTCCTGGCCCTGCGGCTGGGAATAAATGTGTCGGAGACAGAGCGTGCGTGAAATAACTGTTCCCTAAATGTTGGGTACGACTGTTCTTAACACCGCCCTGGTCCCCAGTGAGAAGGGACCGTCACAGCCACAGGAGCGGGTCCTTCCCTCTCGCCTCCCGGGAGCCCAGGGCGGCCAGAGGCAGTCAACACAGGTGGGGTCACTCCTCTGTGCCCCGGGGACGCTGCAGGATGGACGGTTACACACCTGGAGTGCCCGCTGTTGACATAGGATTCCTGCTGCCCGTTAGGGTGCTAGGTCCCCACCCGCACTATTTTGATGAAACCAGATTGAGTTTTACTCACCCCAACCCAGGGATTGCTGGGCAGTTTTCTCTATGCCCCCAATTCTAGTCGAAATGTCTGCCACCAATGTTTTTAATTTATCCCAACGCCCAGGTCTTAAAAAAAAAAAAGCCTGGTTTAAATTTGGAAATAGATATACACATTAAGAGAGAAACTGGACTCCCTCTGGAACCTAAGAATATTTAATCTAAATCTCGGGATCACATACAATAGTCTGTTATGGATTTTCCCCTTGAAGCGTGTGTGAGACCCTCGCTTCGGGCTACAATGGTGCCTGGTGTTCTCAGCTCATTGAAAAACAAGTTCTGGTCTTTTCCTTTTAAAGTATTCTGTTTCCAAATGCTTGTCTTGGTTTAAAAAAGAGAGAGAGAGAAAGAGAGGGGAAAAAGCTATCTTGGTGCCATGAGTTGGAGGCTGTGTTTTTTCCAGTTAATGGCACATTATTTACTTTCTGGATGTGTAAATGAGTAATGAGTCCCTCAGGGGAAAGATAGTATTGAAGAGCAAATTCCAGGGATGAGGGCCACAGAATTTTCAAAAATTATCATCAACTCATGCTCTCAGCTAATAATAGTAAGGGTTTTGTTGAGGGTAAGGGCACTGAATTGAACTACGCATCTCAGGGAACAGAAATTCGTTTCCACGATTCACTTGGAATTACAGAGGTTTGAGTTCTATGTTCTATTGTTCGGGTTTTTGGGGGGGAAAATCTAAATTATAAGAATGATTCTGTAGAGAAGGCAAAGTTCTTTTCTGTGAGATTCACAAAGCCAGGGTGTGGATTTTTTCTCCCACTCGGGGCTTCGCAGATGGTCTGTGACCCTCCTAAGACATCTCCAGAAACCGGTTAGCAGCAGGCGTGGCTGGTGACCGCAGCCAGGGCGCGTGGAGCCTTCCCGAGCCCTGTAAGCCGGGGAGGGACCTACACTTCATGCGGGTCCCAAGGCCATTAAATACTTATCAGAGATCCAGTTACATTAGATCTGGGCCCAAAGGCGAAACCAAACAAAGGCTATTGAATTAGACATTGTTCTAGAAACTGGAAATATTAGGATGTCTCTGTCCATCAGGGACATTGGCCCGTAATTCTCCTTCTTTGTAGTGTCTTTATCTGGTTTTGGAATTAGGATAATGCCGGCCTCCTAAAAAGAGGTTGGAGGTCTTCCTTCCTCTTGGATTTTTTGGGATAGTTTGAGGAGGGTAGGTGTTAGTTCTTTGAATGTTCGGTAAAACTCCCCTGTGAAGCCGTCCAGTCCCGGGCTTTTGTGTGCTGGGAGTTTTTTTCAGGGTCATTAGTTGCTATTGACCTATTCAGAGTCTCTGATTCTTCCCGATTCCATTTTGGAAGACTGTATGTTTCTAGGAATTCTGAAGGAGACAGAGGCAGACGTGAGGGAAGTGAAGTCAGACCTGTGGTGTGACTGACGGGAGGCAGAGGGACCACCTGGTCAGGCCCGTCCACCTGTATGGCTGGGACACACGGGTGTAGTCCACTCTCCTCCCTGGTGCTTTAGTGTCACGTAACTTGACCTTCATCGCCCTAGACTCAGACATTTAGTCTCTATAGGAATTAATGAGTTAGTACACGTGAGTCCTGGGCCCTAGGATGTTAAAATTATATGCGATGTATAATATTAAACTGCAGATGGAAACTGCAGAAGCAATATTCTTGCCTCGATGGTTTTTGAAAACCAGAAAGTCATTAATTCAGTAAAGCATTAAAGAAATAACCTGTGGCTCTTCCCTGGACAAACTAGAGAATTGTGCTGTTGTTGGATTTGTAGCTGATGGAATAAGTTACCCACCCGCAGGGACTGATATAATTTTGGGGTAGTTCCTAGGGTGCAGTCCCCATTCTGCGCTTTCTCATCTCTGTCCCCTACGATCGCAAGGTGATCCTGTCACCTCGTGCTGGAGCAGAGCTGGGAGGAGGGACAATCACTAAGTCAGATACAGTCGAGGTTTGCTTTTTTGAGGGGCAGGGGTGAATGACAAAACTACATTTAGAGAATATAAATGTAAATGCGTTTAGAAAGCCACCTTCCCACGTATCTGTTGAGGGCAACCTTCCTAGCAGGTGAGAAGGACCTAGGGCTTTGGTGTTTTGACTGAGGACATGCCCAGGATTCCTGGAGACCAGATGCAGCTGAACTAAGAAGAATAAAGCTCTAGTGGGGAGGCCAGACCCCGAACACTCTGTACTTGGTCCAGCCCATCCGGAGTGTGGTTTTCCTTCCTGGGCACCAAACTTATGAGACACAAACTGAGGAAAGATCGACAGAAAGTTACCAGAATGATGTCATATAAGGAACAGAAAGAAGAAGAGAAGGGACTTTGGGGTTGGCATGAGAGTGACCTTCATATATTCAAGGGCTTCGAGTTGCAAAGACAATATTTGGACCCACCTGGAAATGAAATGTGTTTTATAAGAGCAAAGTATTAATAGGAGCCCAGCAAGTTCCCAGAACATAGCCTCTGCATTCTCTTTACCAGCAGATAAGCATTCCAGGTAGCTGGTCTGTCCACCAGATCACAGCTTCTGAAAGGCAGCACCTGACCCCTGCACCTGACCCCTGCACCTGACCCCCCCTGCACCTGACCCTCCTGCACCTGACTCCTGCACCTGACCCCTACACCTGACTCTCCTCCACCTGGCCCTCCTGCACCTGACCCCTGCACCTGACCCCTACACCTGACCCCCCTGCACCTGACCCCTGCACCTGCCACCCTGCACCTGCCCCCCTGCCCTGACACCCTTCTCCGGACCCCCCCCCCCCCACACACACACACCTCTCTCTGCTCTCCCTGGGCTGCTCTGGAGCCTGCAGAGGCTCTGATCACATTAAGCACTTTCACCTGTGCACCTCAGGTCACGTCTAATTTTTGAAAAAATTTAAAATAGTTTTTAAAATGAAATAAATATGCTTTTGAAATTATTCGTCTATGAAAAACTAGTTTTGCTTACAAGTTGAATATTTGGGAATCTTTGAAAACTGAGAAAAATCTACCGATAAGTTGCTTTTAAGTATAATGGGGATTTTTAAATGTCTTCAATTAGTGGATATGTTGCTGGTTGACTGTTTATTAATTTTGTGTTTGCAGGGTTGTAGCATACATGTATGTGTAGAATTGCTATAAACATTATAATATAAGTATATTAGGACTAGTATTTTCATAAAACTTTCCAAAGCTCCTAGGTGCCAGGCACGGCAGGCTGGGTGACAGGGGGGTGAAGATCCCTGCCTGCCCGTGTCTGTTACACAGCAACCACTCGGCAGGTTCTGGGTGAATCAGCTAAAATACACTGATTTATAAAATAGAAAGGAAAATTCCTAGTTCATGTCTCTCCTAAGGGCTTGAGGAGGGAGGGCAGCAGCTGTCCTTGAATTTCTGGGGGATCCCATTTGCCAAGAGAACATACACCCTCATTGGGTTGTTAATTGCAGGTGTGACTGTCCCCAAGGCTGCGCCAGGGACATTACACGTTAATAGCAGGAAGCTGCCGAGCTCAGAGCAGCAGACTCCCATTCAGTTCAGGGCTGAGTCACTGAGCTTCTAAAAAGCGGGGGAGGGCGCTAAATACACTGCGAGGGGGAGCCGTGGCTGCGTACTGGGGAGGGTGTCCTTTTGCAGGTCTTTTGGGGGGAAAAAAAGCAACAGATTAAGCGGTGGATCAAAATATAAGTGACAGACCTGCCCACCAAGTTAAAAAGCAAAAAGGAGCTGAGTGGGAGTGAAAATAGCTCCAGCCCAGAGATCAAGAGGACCGCCTCGTCCTCGGGGAGAACGGAGCGGAACCCTGCACCCGCCACGGCGCCGGCCTCCCTGCATCTGTGCCCGGGCCCAGGCGCTGAGAGGCTTCATTATGGAGACATTGCTGCCCGGCCGCGGGGACTTCACCGCAGCAGCGGGGGCGGCCTCCTGTGAGTCTCGGGTTAATTACTCGAATCTCCAAATGGCCGCGAAGGACACATGCAGCCGCAGGAGCGAAAGACCCGTGGCTGAGACCCCGCAGAGGGAGCGGGTTCCTTCCCATTTGAAAAATGATCAGTTCTATTGCAGGAACCACACGAGGGGGAAGAGGAAAGAAGACCTGCCCATGGACCCAGCGGGCAGTAAATGGCTGGCGTGGGGACAGCCCAGGGGAAACATAATCTGCTTGTATAAATACTCGCAAGGCAGTTTTCCCTAAATTTCCAAAACAAGTCGCCCAGATCGCATTGTCCAAGGAGAATGGGCGAAGCTGAGGCGGAGACGCCCTGAGTCGCGGGGCTGGAGCACATTTTCACGGGGCGGCGTTTTCTAAGGAGCTGAGCCTGCTGGATCCAGCCACCCACAGCTACTGAAAATAAAAGAGCTGCTTGGAAATTATTTCCCAGTCCGTACATCCACGGGTTTGTTTCCTATTTCAGGAAGTCAACTCATTTTATTTTTAAAGTTATGTTTTTATTGATTTTATTGATTTCAGAGAAAGGAAGGGAGAGGGAGAGAGAGAAACATCAGTGATGAGAGTGAATCATGGACCAGCTGCCTCCTGCACGCCCCCTGCTGGGGACCGAGCCCGAAACCCAGGCCCTGACCCGGAGTCAGACCACAACCTCCAGGTTCACGGTTGCTGCTCAACCACTGAGCCACACCGGCTGGCAGGAGGTAAACTCACTTTAAAGTAGCTTGTTTTTGCCGAGGATCATCACCACCAAAGACTTTCGTGTGTTTGTCCCGCTCTCCCCCCATCGGTCGTGGCTGCCGGAGGCTTCCAGAGCTTTCTAAGAGAAATGTTTCTCAAACAGAGGTGGGTCCCTGTGCATGTTCCAGAAAGGGTCCCCATTATAGGAAAGTTTAAACTGTTTTCATTTGGCGTTTTCGTTCTGATGATGCTGTTACCAGTTAGAAGAGGCCGCTTCCCTCTGGCGGGGTGATTGGCGTTTGCAGGGCGGTTTTCCCGGGGAAGGCTTCCGTTGTTTCAGCCCGTGCTTCTCGGGGACAGGAGACAGTTTTATTTCTTTCAAAGTGTGACTCAAAGTTTGAGAAAGTGAGCTGCACGGACGTTAATATCTCACAGCCAGCTGCCCCTCGGTCTCACCAGCACACACCCGCTGCTCCCGAAGCAGGTGGATCACATTCGTTGCAAGGGCTCCAGGTATTGTGCACGAATTCTCCTTAAAATCAGACCCATGGGTGCCTGTCTGCTCAGTGCTGGGCTGAATAAACTGTGGATGAAATGCGAGCTTGATGCCTGGCACAGAATATTAATGCCAATACCATACTTAGTTTCCTTAGTGGGTGTCATTGCTTCCCACACTTACCTCTGCCTTCCAAACAGGCTGGGGTGCTCCGTGTTCACAGTGGCTGAGGGGATCTGGGTGATACAAGGTTAATTTCTGGGTGACAGATTCACAAGGGGCTCCTCAGGGAAGCCAGGGAATGAGAGTTGCAGCCTTAATATCTCAAGGAACTTGTCACCGAGGCCACCGCTGTGCGTTCCCACGCATGCCTCTTTCTCCCGTGAGTCCTAAGTTCTGCTGGGACCTGATGAAGCTCCTACTGATCAGATGGCAATAGCTCCTCCGAGGCTGCCTGAAGCTGTGGATTTGAAAAGCACCTGTGCACTCCTTGTCTCCTAGACTGATGACCGTATTTTCATGACGGGGGACTGGAACTAGCTGTGGACCTGGTCCAAAGTGATATCACTGATGGAATTCCAGCAAGTCAGCAACATCGAGGTCCTGGTTTGTGCTGGAGTGAGTGCGGATGACTGGAACAGCTTTCAGTGAAAACTGGACTGTGGCTCGGGTCTTTGCAGAAAGTGAGATTTTTAGGGATCCCCTGAAGGAAGAAGTCTTTCAAGGTCAAGTATCTTTGGAAGGTGATCTGTACCCCTGAAGAATCACAATGGATACCAGCGTGTTTATTAATGGCTCTTCAATAAAGGAAGGTACTCACCTTTTCATTCAGTCCAACGGTTCCCGAAATTGTTTGATTATAGTTTTTTTCCTGCTTTGGAAGCACTGGGATCCTCTGAGGCTAAGTCGAGCCGACACACACTGAGCAGGAACCCGTGTGGAGGTGAGGTCAGGTGCGTCCTTGCGAGACTTGATCCCACATGCAGAGGGAGGTCTTCTCCACCCAGGCCAGGAGTGGGCCTGGAAGAGTGCACTGGCCCCTGGGGCTCACCTCCAGTTGGCCCTTCCACAGACAACCTTGGGGAGGAAAGTGTGGGGCTGCATTTTCCTCAGATGGAGAATCGGTAGAGCCAAAGTAAACAGAACTCCAACGTAAATGTTCCCTGCTGCTCTGGGCCTGAGACAGCCTCACACGTGTGACTTCTGCCAGTCACTGTTCCCACCTGGGCTGCCCCGGGGAACAGAGACCCTCTGTTCCCTGTAGGTCAGGAGATGCAGTTTACGGGCTGTTCCGGAGGCGAGAATAGAATTGTCCCCGCAGAAGGCACAGATGTAAGAGCCATGGCCTCCCCTCTCTGAAGGAAGGGGAAAAGCGGATAGTAAGAGTGTTAGGGTCTGTTAACAAAATAAATTAAGTGCCTGTGCACCGAGGAGACAGCTAGCGTTAAAGTTGTCCAAAGGGCCTGTTGACACTGTAATGTTTGGACGGGTTGGGGCTCCCACGGGCGGCCTTGACTCTGTCACTGGCCTGGCTGGAGCCCCACGTGCTTCCTGCTGCGTCAGGAACGGTGAGGGGTTTGTAAGCCAAAGTCAACGGGCCTCTGAGAATGGCTCCTGGACGGCAGGTCCCGGCTGGGAATCTAGAATCTAAACAGAACGAGGCGGCCAGGCTTGTGGGCAGCGGGCAGTGGGCAGCTGCGGGTCCCAGCGGGTCTGCACGAGGCACCAGAGGGAAAATAGGTGGAAGTGGGGCCAGGTCACAGCAGTCAGATGGCCAGTGTCCTTCTAACACGCACACTTACGGACACACACCTCGAAGTGGATTAAATATATACTGACAGGGTGTTAAGTTGCTTAGATTCAAGCAGTTTAGAGAGAGATGGGAAAGGGGAAGCCTGGAGGTGTTTCCATAACACAGTCCTAAAAAGCACAGCCGATCTTTCTGATCTCCAATAGGTGATGGTTTAATGGGAATATTAATGAGAACAGAGCCCAAGTATTACTGTAAAAGTACCGTAAGTATATTAACTATCAGAAAGAATCTATTTTGTCCCATGAATGCAGAATGGCTGTTTTTATTTCAACAAAGACAAAAGCAATTAAACATTGCGTCTTTGCAAACACAGGTTGGTATCTGAGTGCCTGGTTCAGCCTGAGTCCCGAGCGAGCGGCTGAGAGAGGCTGGGTAGAGCCAGTGGGTCCATGGGGACCATCTGCTTCCATGGCAGGCACCCCCAGGCCTTGTTTCATAGCTGTTCTTAGCATGTAAGAAGGCCAACAGGCTACGGGATGGTCAGTTACCAGGCCGCAAGCTCAAACAGGCGACGTGACCACCTCCTCCTGCTAGAAAGCATTTCTCCTTCTGCAGAGCTACCTCTTTCCATGCTAACCGACGCCTTGAATTCTACCATTAGAAATGTATCTCCTCCGGTTAACACATTAACCCTGTGAAAAAGTTAACGGAAGAGCTCTTACCTTGAGCCTTTCTGTCGATTGAAACGTAGGTCAGTGTATCACAGTAAACTGCTTCTGTTGCTAAAACTCAGGGGGAATGAATGTGCCAGACCCCTTCCCGAAGCCAGGCTGAGAGGGCAGAGGGACCGGGAGCGGGACGGCTGAGAGACACCCAGCAATGGGAGGTGAGAACACCCAAGACCCTCTCTCCTCACTCAGTGTGTTTCCATGAAATACTATGACCTTTTATCATAAACACCCCCCCCCCCATTTTAAAAGTTGACTCTCAAAAGTCCCAGGGGCTGTGTTTACATTTTTAGAATAATCCTGTTCTCGAATCTTCCAAACAGCAGCTGTTTTCTCACCCGCCTAAGACATGCTTCAGGTCCCCTTAGCGTCGTGAGGTGCCTACGGACACTGCGGTGCATGCAGCCAGCACCCAAGGGTGATAAGACCCTTCTCTAGGCCTCCCGCTGGGAGCGGGAAGGCAGCGGGAGCGGCAGACTCGTTAGCAGTACGTGCGGTGTTAATGGGTCACTATCTTGTCCTCTGTGACATCGTCACATACAACTCGTCAAATGTGTTGTCTTATTTATATTGGTTTGAAAGTGCATCATTTTAAGTGAATTAGACCACTTGTAGCTTCAAGAAAAATGTAGAGGTTTTCTTAGGATCTCCTGGGCTTTCTTGTTGAGCATCAAATCAACATCAAGTGAACAAACATCATTGTAAGGAATTTGGGGGAGATTTAATTGTATACAGACTTACATAGAAATTCAACCTCACAGTGAGTCGTCCATGAGCACTGTCTATAGAAACATCTGGGAAAGACCAGAGGATGTTCTTGCCCACTGACTGGACCCAACTTAGCCTTGGGTTCCTCATGGGTGATGCCAGGGGGCTGGGCCCAGGGGACAGACGCCCAGGAGTCTTCCAGCCAAGTTTCCTGGTTTAGAACTCATTTGACAAATGTGTTTCCCATTTATGGAAATAATTCCCAATCATGTTGTATTTTTTATTTTTGCAAATGTCAAAAAATCAGAGACTTGAGGAAGAAGAGTGCATTTGTAGCCTGTTTGGGGCTCGGGTAGTCGCATAGCCAGGACCACCCACAGGTCCCAGAGCTAAAACAAGGTGTGTTCATGGAAACGCAAATCGGCAGAGTCCAGAGTCACGCACTTTCCCACCCGCGCTCCTGGTTCATGTCCAGCAGGGGCTTTTGTCCCTACGGGTCTCAGACCAGTGAGTGTCCACAGGAGCAGGAAACCTTCTGCTGCAGCCCTGGCCGGTGTGGCTCAGTGGTTAGAGCATCGGCCCACAGGCTGAAGGGTCCCGGCTTTGATTTCAGCCAAGGGCATGTGCCTGGGTCGCAGGCTCAATCCCCGGCCCCAGTCGGGGCGCATGTGGGAGTCAACTAATGGATGTGTCCCTCTCACATCCATGTTTCTCTCTCCCTCTCTCTCCTTTCAACTCTCTCTGAAAAGCAGTGGAAAAAATATCCTCAGGTGATGATTAAAAACCAAAACCAAAAACCAAACCTGCTAAGTAAGTCTAACCACAAACGGTGCCTCAGTGGTTTCTGAAATTGATTGCTTGTTACAGTAACACCCTGAACAACCAGGGGTCGCAGGGTTAAGGGGAAACCTGGAGAGAGGACTTAGGTATTTTAAACATTGTATCACGAGAGAATTCTCTTCACGTTACTTGTATCCAGTTGTATGTGCGTCTTACGTATCTTACCTTCCTTTCTTCCTGGGGACTAGATACTTGTAATTGTCCTGTGGAATCATCTGGGGGGAGCTTTCCCAGCACGGACGATCTTTAAGTTGGGTGCTCACATGCTGCTTGTTTCTCAGGCTCCATCGGACGTGTAATCCTGGCTGTGAATTGGTCCTGCTGTTACTCAGAATGATTTGGGGGAAATAATTTCATTCCTGGGGCAGGACTTGCAACATCCTCTGAGTCTTCTTCATAGCCCGAGTCACTCACTCGCCACAAACACGTCAAGTCCCTTGCCATTGCTGCGTGGAATCCGGGTTTTTCTCAGCCTGGAAAGATGGCAGGCGGTTAGGTGTCCGTCATCGACATCTAACCTGCGTTTTCCAGCCTCAGCGGTCTGCACACCTGCTCCTGTTTTCAGGAGGCTGCCGAGGGGGCCGTTTGAGGTTGTGAAAGAGAAAGGAGGGACCCACACGACCACTGAACCCTTAAGCTGGACTCTGTGTGGTTCAGCTAAATGAGCTTTCTTGGGGAAAAGATCAACCTTTTGCACAGTGCCCTTAACTGTGGCAAAGATTAAATGATGGAGCCACCACCCACCAGCACCCACCACCACATTTAGTCACAGTTCCTGCAGGGGACTTTCTGACCCCGCAGCACTGAATTCAGTTGTTTCCAATTAAAAAGATGTTTCAACCATGACAAGAGAAGAAGACGGGGAAATGAGCCCTGAATATTCTGATGTCTGGACAAACCTGAAAACTCTCCAGATTGTAATAGACTCATCTGTTCCAGGCTTGGTTTCTGTGCACGTAGGTATGTGTATACTTCAAAGCCCAGGGACTTGGAGCTGGAATTGACAAAAAAGACAGCATCTGCTGCAAGGGTAGACAAGGCCCCCCTGCCTGTCCCAGGCAGAGGTCTGGCTCCTGGCACTTTCCTCGGCTCTGACAAACCCCGGGGGCTCAGGCTGTCCTTCAGGGCTTCATGCTCCTCATATTGCAGTCTGTTCCCTGTGCCCATCTCCTTCGCCCTGGTTCCGAGTCCTGTGTTGCAGCCCGAGGGTACCGCAGGAAGACTGGAAATGTGAGCGACACTCTCCCAGCTCTGCCCTACCTGCCTGTGCAGAGCCTGGGCTGGTGGCATGTTCCCCGGACGCCACCCATAGCACAAGGTCATCTCGCCATGAGCGGTCACTTACAAAGACTGGGTTTGCCTAGCGTTAGCCAAAAGGCGCATGGAGTTTCCATGTGACTTATGTTATTTTCTTATTTATGCAAAATTCACAAACATAAAATTCACCATCTCAACCATCTAACAGTGGCTTTTTAAAAACAGTCGTTCGACGGCTTTTAGTACATTCCCAGCGTTGTGCGAGCATCACCACTGTCTAGTTCCAGAGCATCTTCATCACCCATAAGGAAATCTCAGGCCCCCTAAACAGTGACTCCCCGTTTCCCTTCATCCCTGCCCCTGGTGACCACTAATCTGCTTTCTGTCTCTGTGGAGTTGCCTATTCTAGATAATTCATATAAATGGAATCGTACAATATGTGGTCATTGTGTCCGGCTCCTTTTACCTACCACAATGCTTTCAGGGTGCGTCTATGCTGTAGCACGTATTGGCACACCACTCCTTTTCACGGCTGTATAATACTCCATTGTATGGACATACCACATTCTGTTTGTCCATTCCTCAGCTGATGGGCATTTGGGCTGTTAGACCTTTTGGCTACTGTGAATAGCGCTGCTGTGAGCATCTGTGTACAAGTTTTTATCTGAACATTGTTTTCAGTTCTTTTGTGTATATACCTATGAATAAATTGCTGTGCTCTATGGTGGTTGTTTTTTTATGTTTAACTTTGCGAGGAACTTCCCCAGCTCGTCCCACAGCAGCTGCGCTGTCTCTCACTCCCACCAGCAGTGTCTCAGGATTCCGATTTCCCCACACCCTCGCCAACACTTTGCTAGTTTCCATTTTTTGATGGCAGCCATCCGGGTGGGTGTGAAGCTGTGACTCACTGTGCTATTTGACTCCCATTTCCCTAAAGATTAGCAATGCTGAGCATTTTTCTCATGTGTTCATTGACCACTTGTGTATCTCTTTTGGAGCAATGTCTATTCGAGTCCTTGGGTTTTTGTTGTTTCATTGTTGAGTTGGAACAGTTCTTTGCACATTCTGGATACCGGACCCTTGCCAGGGATAGGATTTGTAAACACCTTCTCCATTCTGTGGGTTGTCTTTTCACTTTCTTGGGAGTGTCCTTTGACACTTGTATGTGGCTTTTACAACCTGGCCCTGTGTGAAATTCAAAGTGCTGCCTAACTCAGACTTCAGTTTCTTCATTTATCTTACACCATTCTCTCCAAGCACAAGAAAAACACTCTCCGATGACTTCATTTCACACTGGGCTTAAATGACTCATGAGGCCTAGTGACTTACCCTCCTACCAAAGGTATTAACATTTCCGTGGGTAAAAAGGAAGCAAAGGAATTCATGGGATTTCAGGGATGGAGGAGCGTCAGGGGCTGGGAGCATGGGAGGGCTTCCGGTTGCTCCTGAAATCACACTAAGCTCACACCTTCAGCTCTGCGTGGAACAAAGCTTCCAGACCTGAGTCTACTATTTACAGAAGCCAGTGATGCCCCTGGGGCCGTGTGGGCAGAGGCCATGCCGAGCACGTTAGTCATGAAATCCCAGCATGTTCCGTCCTTGAACAGTGTTTGGTTCAGATGCTTCCAGAAACAGCTGCTGTCCTTGAGGTTCATCCCTCGGACTCAGAGCGTCGCCTCTGTGGGAGCCCTACACGCCCTCAGGACGCCGTGGACTCCGCTGAGCATGAGCCCTTTCCCGGTCAATCTTCTGACTTCAGTTGGGTGGGGTTGGCACGAACCCACAGTTGCCTCGTCTCCCTACCCGGGCACCACCTGGGCCTTCTCTTCGTCGCCACTCCCTGGACAGGGTTCTTCATCCTGCACCGCAGGTGCCGCCGACGCTCTAACGACCGAGCTGGAGACGTCCTGGCTTAGCCCGCTCAGCCGCCGGACGCTGGCAGGTACCGGCTGTCACGGCGAGAGGCTGCCCCAGTCGGCGTGAACAGAGGCCCTTTCAGCTGCCCTGGCGGAGCCACCTGCCGCCTGTGCCCCGCTTCCTGCCAGGAAGCTCTGCGACCCTCAGCCGCCAAAGCCGAGTGAGTAGAAAACGGGCAGCTTTCGTGCCAGGAGCTGGCCTTTGCGGGCTTTGTCTGCGGCGACGGAGAGTCAGGAAGCGCCCGCGGGAGCCCAGAGCCGCTTTCCCATCAGAGAAGCGGGGAAGGGACTCTGCCTGGACGGAGGCAGAGGGAACCTCACGGAGAACCCGTCTCTTCCCAGACCTGCGCAGGGAGGGTTTGGCCAATACGTGTTCAGGATAAACAAGCG
Organism: Miniopterus schreibersii; assembly: GCF_964146895.1. Taxonomy (NCBI): domain Eukaryota; kingdom Metazoa; phylum Chordata; class Mammalia; order Chiroptera; family Miniopteridae; genus Miniopterus; species Miniopterus schreibersii. The sequence goes on along the minus strand of NC_138103.1, from coordinate 104,413,457 downwards.
CCTCGGCTGCCCACCTATTTAGCAATGAGAGAGGAGACAGAGCATCTAATGACGTAAATCTAAACATTAAAAAACAGCCCAGCCGGTGTGGCTCAGTGGTTGAGCATCGACCTGTGAACCGGGAGGTCACAGTTCGATTCCCAGTAAGGGCGTTAAAAAGTTAAAAAGACAGACAAGCTTAGCAGTGACTGAGTGAAAATTTAAGTTCTTTAAAATGCCATGAAAATATGAACTATATAAATCAGACAAAAAATGGGCAAGACCCGCGCTACAAACCTGCACAACATCACTGAGGGAGGAGAGATCAGACTCGGCGGAAAGACGTATTCACGCATCGGATGATTCGATATTGATAAGACGTCAGTTCCCCCTGAAACGACGTGAAGATGCAACGCCATCCCGGCCAGAGTCCCAGCAGGCGCTTTGTAGAAACTGACCAGCTGATTCTAAAATTTGTCCAAAAGTGCGAAGGACCCAGACCACCCAAAGTGACTCTGAATGCGGACGGAGCTGGAGCCCATGGCCCCGATCCCAGGACTTACGAAGCCACGGAGCGAAGATGTCGAGGCAACGGGCCCAGACCGACCCACGGGAGGGAGGAGAGTCCGGAGCGGCCCCCCCCCCCCCCGGGACAGCTGACTGCCCGGAGAGACAAGCGCGGTCCAGGGGGAAGGGAGTCTTCTCAACCGAAGGCGCCGGGGCCCTCGCGTATCCACGGGCAAAAACGTGGCCTTTGAACCACAATTTGCACAATATACAGAAGCTAACTCAAGTAAGTGATGGACAGAAAGAGAAAACCTACAAGGACAAACCTTCCGGGGAAAGTCTTTGTGACCTTGGGTTAGGCAAAGGTTGAACTCACGCAGCCAACACTGTAGGCTGAGCTATGCCGTCGATGGACTTTAAAGAAGGCGCCTCGGACTCGCCCGCGTGCACGCGTTCGCTCCGGTCGGCCCCGAGGAAGCAGTGGGATACTCAGGGAGCCGCTTTCCCCGGAAAACGCTTGCAAAGCACTCTGCTTTACAAATAGTAAAAGGGGAAACAGTCATTTTCTCTCATTTGGTGAATATTTAGGCACCTATGGTGAGACAGATACCGTGCTATAGATTTAAAAATAACCAGTAAGACGTGGCCCCTGCCCCCGAGGAGCCCTCGTCTTAGCTGGGCCTTGGAGTCGGGCAGGAGCTTGCCGGCAAGGACGGAGGGCCGGGTGCCCCAGAGGGCGGGCACCTTTTCAGGGGCACGGACGGGTGGAAAGCGCTGCAGAGCCCCCGGAGCCAGATCGTCAGAGCAGTGGGAGCTCGGGACTCGCAGGGGCAGGTGGAAGCTGAGTCTCAGACGGTGACTCGAGAGGAGCAGGGCGTGGGGCTGATGGCGCGGAGCCCGGCCTGGGCGGACCTGGGCTCCCTCACTGACCCGCCACCTAACCGCTACACGTATTTCCTCTTCTGCGAAACGGGGGGACGCCACCTCATGGGTGCCGAGAGCAGGGCCCCTGCCGGGCGCCGGCTGCCGCGTTAAGGCACCTTTGGTCCTGAGGCGACCAGGGCCCTGCTGAACCGGCGTCGGTGTCGGGGTGGGGGGGGGGCACCTGCGGGAGATGCTTCCCGGTGCCTTTGAAGGTCTCGCCCGCCGGCCTGGGTGGGTGAGCAAGGAAACAGGAGGAAGTCAGACCCTGGAAGGTGGGGCCGCTGGTCCAGGTCAGGGCCTGGGAGGCAGGTGAGCCCCATTTGTTTAACGTTCCCGCCTCACGGCCAGGCAGAGGCCTCCGTCCGGCCCTGGGTAAGGAGGGCGTGGAGTTTGGGAAATCACAAAAATAATAGATTTGACGGTTATCGGTGTAGAAACGATAGCTGAAGTCAAAGAAGATCTTTAAGGTGAGGCCACGGAGAGCAGGTTTTCTCAGCCTTGGTGCTGTTGACATTGGGGTGATGACCTCCTGTGATGGTCAGGGAGGCTCCCGGCCTGTTCTAGGACGCTCAGCAGCGTCCCTGGCCTTGGCCCCCCCAAATGCCAATGGCGCTTTCCTCCTTGAATGAGACAACCAAGAATGTCCCCCGATGTCACCCAAAGGTCCCCTTGGAGGGGGCGGAGTGGAGAATGGTCCCTCGTTGAGAACACAGTGCAGGGCAAGGTTGGTCGAGAGGGAAACCGGCCGATTGTGGGCACACCGCCCGCCAGGGTCTGAAGATACTACCTGCCAGCCATCGGAGCAGCCGCACGGGTGTCGCTGTGAGACTCCGAGCGGCCACGTGCTGGGCGATGGCGCCGGTCACGATGGGCCAAAGGCTACGCGTACCCGAAACAGGCGAAATGGTGGGGTTTGCGAGCCCTTCTCCTTATGGGAGCGTTTTGGGGCCGCCCCTGAAGCAGCCAGCATCCTCCCCGGCGGGCAGTCCGTCTCGATGCAGGTGGCGGAGCAGAGGCCCCGACCCCACCCTGCTTTTCACAAGGTCCTACTGGCTGTTGAGCTGGACCGAGCATTTCAAGTCCCAGCCGTGGCCTCGGGTCCTCCTCTGTCCCCTGAGGGAGGGAGCGAACGCCGACGTCCAGCGACATCCCCACGGCTGCCCGGGAATCTCGCTGTCACGGTCGCTGAGCACGAGGTCTGTGGTATCATAGGTTTTGTGTTCCTTGGAAACATTTTTAAAAGACAAACAAAACAGCCGGACCCCGGGTCCTGGTTTTCGACAGCAATGAAGAATTCCCTGTGCTCCCTCCGACCAGCCTGTTACCACATCCCCTCGGGCTGCGTCTCGGGAGGCGCCTGGCCGCCAGAGGCCCCTGTAAATCAAGCGAACTTGCAGAAAACGGGGTAATCTCCTTGGAGAAACTGCCCCCCCTCCCACCCCCGCCCCAGCCCTGCCGTGGGAGGGGCCCATCAGCGAAGCCCGACGGCTCTGCCCTTTACGTCTGCTCCTCACGGGTCTATCTGGGCGTCAGTGAGGCCCTTGTTAAGTAAACGTGTTCCCTCCCCTCTTTCCAATCCAATCATCTTGAGAAGCGAAGATTTCCTGCCTGGGACCGAGAGCACTGCCCCCTCAGCCAACGAGCCTGGCCTCGGGCTCAGGACGCAGGCCGCCAGCTGCCGAAGCCTCGACCTGCGGAGCCGCAGGGGCCCCGGCCCCGAGTGGAAAATTCCTGGGCACAGGAGGGTCAGCCTGCGCGGGCCTCGGCCAGCCACGCCGCCCTGGGCACAAGGACCTTGGCGTCTGGCCAACCGCTGCCGTTGGAAGTGGGAGTTTTTATGTCCGTTTTCCTCCAGGCCACATCTCTGGCAGCTCCTTATGATGCCGGGATTACTTGTTCTCCCCCAGGCCAGGCTCCGCTCCCACCCCGGTGGAGTGTGTTAACCATTTGCTCTGGGAGGGGAAAGCCGCTTTGATCCCCGTAGAACAGACACGGGGACCCCCGCGCAGGTCGACTGTGCACAACCACAGCCTGGTCTGGGGACGGAGCTGACCGAGAGGACAGTCTCGCTTCGGGGCCGCTCTCCTCCAGCAGGGGACCCTCCTGACTTGTGAAGCTGAAGGCAACGCCAGCGTCAACGCTCGGACCCTGCACACAGTTGGCCACCCGCGAAGTGCCCTAAGTGTCGCGGTAAATCCCTGAGCAGGTCCCCAAACAGGACGTAAGGGCAGGTTCCTTCTGAGTGGAGCCCTTCGCGTGGGCCGAGGGTCCTCCGGGAAACCACAGCCTGGTGGAGTGGGCAGGACACCGCCGAGCGGCCCCGCGTCACTGTACAGATGAGGACATGGGTGCTCCGGGGGCGCGACGCGTCTGAATCCACACAGTCCCCATCCCAGCGCAGCGTGTCCTCGAGACCTGCTCTCTGACAGCCCCGTGGTCCACAGGACTGGCAGAAGTAGAAATAAAAATAAACAAACCCTTTTCAGGGTTTCTGTAACCCCTCTCTCTGTGCCCACCTCCATTTTGGGGTGCTGCTCCCCACCAACACCGAGCACCCACCGTTCCCAGGGCCTCCACCCCGCACCCTCAAGGCCCCGCTTTCTGAGACCAAACAAACAACCAAGAAGACGCAGCGGACAGTGAGGCTCCTCCGGACCCTCCTCTGTCCCTAGTTCCCCTGGACGCCCGCAGCCGCCCGGAGGAGGCCGACGTGGCGCCGGTCGCAGTCCTCGGTGCCCTCTGCGCGTGCGGTGCTCGCAGGCCTCACTGGTGCTCGCCCGCGGGCAGCCCGGGGCCGTCGGAGGAGCCGGGTGGGCGGCGCCTGCTCCAGGGAGAGTCCAGTGAGGGGCCCACGGCCAAGGCCGGGAACCGCCGCCCGCTGGGCTGATCTCGTGCAGCGTGACCTTCCCAGGCTGTAAAGTGGAGATAAAACCCGCTCTCACCGATTTCTCAGGAGGGATGTGGACACAAGTAAACAATAGACATCAAGGTAAATGGGTGAAAGAGCCCTACATGCAGGGCGCCCCCCAAATGTGTACCCACACGCTGAAGGCTGATAAAGGCAGAGTTTATGAAAAGGCACTTCATTTTCAAAACTGCGCTCTCCGCCGGTCCAGGGTGCACACGCCCGTTGGGGCAACTTGTGTTTGGGGCGCACAGTTACCTCTGACCACCGTGTGGATCGCAACAGCGGATGAACACTCCCCCCCCCCCGCGGCATTTCATCGGCTGTCGGCCCCGACGTCACACGACTTTCCACCCAACGTGAACCCGTAGGATTTTTTTCTGCGTCGTTATGATGAATTTTCCGTGGACAGTTTGCAAGATTCTTTTTTTATTTTTATTTTTTGAGGCCCCCAAACGTCCACCCCGAGTCACGTGACCCGAAGGTCGTTCCATCCCTGCGTTTCCAGAACTTGAAACATGACAGGAACCTTTTCTCTGCTGCAGCTCTGATCTTCATTATCTCAAAATTCAAAACAGAGCTGTGTGTGTTTCTTTTTTTTATCATCAAAGCCATAAAACGTGTTTTGGCCCAGACACCTCGGGAGCCTGGGTCCCGTCTCCATCTGCCTGTCGGGTTCCTCCCCTGCAGGGGTTCGCCCGCTACCCCGAGGCCACATTCCTCGTGGACGTGCCCTTCTCCCCGCCACGTATGCACCGTCCTGCCCGGAACACAGAGGTCAGGGGTCCCTGGAGAAAAATCCAACTTAACCGCCAACTGTTTAATTCCCGGAGGCTCCATTTCATCTCAGAGGCAGCATTTAGTCTGTGCTCCTAAACCGACGCCCTTTCCAACGTGGACGTGTCCCCAGGAACAACTCGTGGTCTCCAAGCCACTGGGATTGGCCACGTCTCGCCCCGACTGCTCGGCCGCCCGAGGGTGTGAAACTTCTCCGGAAACGTCTCACTGCAGCCAGCTTCTCGGCCGTTTATGTTCAACACAATGTTAGTGTCCTCCGATTCTGCCCCCAGACCCCATCCTCAGTGCATGTATTTTGAGAGTAAACTTCCTCAGTTACCCCAACGGGACAGGACCCCGGACAGGCTGCTGTCCCCGGGAGTCACCACCAGAGCCGGGGAAGCATGGGTGCCGGGTGCTGGTGGGGCAGGAAGGACACACATGAGTCACCCGGAGGACACAAGAGAGGGGGGTGCTGCAGTGTCCCTCCTTCAGGCCCTGGGAAGGCCAGGCTTTGTTTTATGGGGGGGGGTGGCCCCTCTACCTACAGCGTCCTGACCGAGCTGCTAAGCAAGTTGTGTCTGGCTCTAGGCCCAGCTGGGCGGACCGCGAATTAGCTCGTGATTAATTAGTGATCGTCCACGGAAACAGAGCAACCCCTGACCCCGGCGCGGCTGTGCGGATTCCTTCTCGCTCTTTAGCCGGTTTAAAAGGACAAAGCCGCCTGTAAAACGTTAACGAGGCTCAGCCCGGGGATTTACAGCTGTTTACCCAGCCCTCTGCTGCCCCGCTCAGGCCCTGTCCCTTGCCCGGGTCCCGCCCTGGCCCGTCCTCCCCTGACCTCACACAGTGAAGGGACGTGGGTGAGGTGACCCTCATAACGGGGCCTTTGTGTTTCTATCGCTGCTTCTCCCCGAAGACCCTGAACACACAGACTCACGCGCCCGAGCCCCGGGGCGTGGGTGTCAGCCCGCGGGGCCTCTGGAACGTGGGACACGGGCTTGTCCGTTCACGTGGGACTGGTGACAGCGTGGTTCCCGCGTGTGGCATTGCAGGGGTGAGTGACCGGTCTGGGACAGAGAGGCGACCAAGTGACCGGTCTGGAAGAGAGGGGGGACCGGGTGGAATTCAGCCCGTTTCCCAACAGGCTCTGTCCGCAGTTATCTCCGACGTCACCCTGTTACAGGCTGAGCGAGCGCCGTTAATACTATTAATTGATAACCAGCCGGGACTTTCCGCCACCAGGAAGTGGCGCAGCCCCGGGCATTCCTCAGAGCCCAGCTTCCCTCTGACTCAGGTCAGGCTGGAGCCGCCCCGCCGAGCCGGTGCCAGCGCCTTCCTCCCCTCCGCCCGCACCTATCAGACGCCTTTGTGAACGGGGCTCACCTGCGGGCAAACAAAACTGCCGTCGTGTAAGAAACGGGCAGTGTCGCTGGGACGGGCGCTGGCCCAGGCGTGGAACCGCTCGCTCGCGGGTGCGAGAGGCTCCCCTGGGAGAGACTGAGTGGGTGCAGAAGCGCTGGGAGGGCTCAGGCAGAGGGGACTGGATCTGAGCTCTAAAGAGGGAGTGAGCCCTGGCTGGTGTGGCTCAGTGGTTAGAGCGCCAGCCTCAGACTGAAGGGTCCCGGGTTCGATTCTGACCAAGGGCTTGTACCTGGGTTTCAGGTTTGATCCCTGGCCCCGGTCAGGGTGGGCTCGGGAGGCAGCCAATCGATGCGTCTCTCTCACATCCATGTTTCTCTCTCTCCCCCACCCCTCCATTCTCTCTCTAAAAATCAATGGGGGAAAAATATCCTTGGTTGAGGCTTAACAAAAAATAATAAATGAATAAAAATGGGGGTGAGGTCAGCACATGTCATAGGCTTGCAGCACAGGCCGACTAACAGCCGTGTAAGCATTTGGTGGAGATCAGTGGAGGCCTGGCCTGGAGCAGGGCCAGGCAGGTGCCGGCTGAGTGCCGGGCAGGGGGAGGGGCCCGGCCTCCTTGCTACACCTGCGACCTCACCTTGGGCGGTGGGCTATGTGTCAGGAGAGCCCAGGCCAGGGGCTCTGGCCTGACTTTACCATTAGATCCAGTGAGAAGTAGGAGATTCAGAGCTGAACTGTCTGACGTGGTCGCACTTCACATATATGTGGGCCTTCTGTTTTTGTTTTTGGATTTCTTATGTTTCCTGAAATTCCATTTGAATGGATGAATGTGTTATAAGCATGTTCCCAATGAAACTATACTTTAGTTCATTTCTTTCCCTGGTGTGTGCACACAGCCACACATGCACACACATGCACACACAGGCACACATGCACACAGACATGCACACACAGGGCACATATGCACATGTATGCACATGCACACAGCCACACGGTAAACACACACACACGGACACACATGCAACACATGCATGCATGGGCACACATGCACACACATGGGCACACACATGCACACACATAGACACACATGCACACAGCCACACGGGGGACACACACGGGCACACATATACACACATGCACACACATGCACATGCACACCACAGCCACACATGCACATACACACAACCATGCATGATCCAGGAAGTAAATGGCGGGAAGTCCACTCACTGTTCCACAGCTACGGGGAGATTGCAAGAGTTTATCCCTTTGCTTTGTCTGTAACTAGCCCTTCCTGGCGCAGAGCTAAGGAAATTTAACATTTCATCCTGACTTAAGACTTAGGTTCAGCCACATCCTGTCACCTTTCCCCCATCTAGTGGCAAGTCCACGGCCTCCTGCCCCGAAAGAGTGAGTCTTTTGCACCTTGTGGAAGGACCACTAGGGCCTCTAGTCTTGGTTTCCTAAGGAAGAGATTAAACTTTTCTCTTGAAAATCCTCTCTTGAGACCATAGCCTTATAAAGGTACAACTTTGAACACCAGAAGCGAAATAGTATCTAGGCTTTTAAGGAAAATTCTAACTCTCTGTCCAACGCCCCCCTCACCTCCACACTCCCCGTGGCCGCACATAAAAAAAAAACGCCCTCAGCCACGACCACCGGAGCTCGCCGTGGCAAGTGAAAAAGTAGTGACGTTCAGAAGCGAGCAAACAGCACATTCCTATTTCCAAAGTTCTCCGTTACACGTAGAAGGAGCATTAACAAGCTTTCTTAAATCAGTATCCCAGCTCACAGCAGACTTCAGAGACGGTGTGGAAACGGCCTGCGTGGCATCCAGAACCCTCGACTGTTGTCTGCAGTGTGAGAGCGACCTAGGAGGTGTGCAGACCGTCTGGTCTGAGCGCATTTCCACCTTTCCTTTCCACACCCCACTTTCTCTCTGGGCCCTTGTTTATGCTCCAAAACGCCTTCAGCGCCGGGAGCACAGTGGCCCCGAGACTTGTTTTTGGGAAGAACACCCCCACCCTCTATTCCAGGTCCTTCCCTCTGCTTCACCAAGATGCCTCACCTGTCACCTTCCATCTGTGTGTGGGCTCCACCAACCCCTGAGTCACAGCCCTCTGGGGATTGCTGGTCGAGAGATGCCCACACGCCACAGAAAGTGTAAGTGACTCAAGACTGGATCGCTGAGATCACAGGCCCCGGGGCAGAATTCAGTCCCGAACAGCCGCCTGCTGTGGGCTTGAACCGTCTCCTTGCCCCCAGTCCACATGTTGAAGCCCAAAACCTCAATGTAGCTGTACCTGGAGGTGGGGACTTTCAGAGGGCACTGAGGTTAAATGAGGTCACAAGTGCAGGGGGCTAATCCAACAGAGTCCGCAGCCTTTTAAGAAGAGAGGCGAGATCATCTCTCTCGCTCTCCTCCCCACACACGGAGGAGAGGCCACAGAGGACGCCCTGAGGGTGGCCGCCTGCCTGCCGGCCAGGGGGAGAGTTCTCAGCTGAGGCCACAACGGGGGCAGCTGGAAAGGGAATTCTTCCTTCTTTGCCTTTAGTTTCAAAAAGTAGGCCCATCCGGCCTGGCTCAGCGGTTGAGTGACGACCTAGGACCCAGGCGATCAGGGTTCGATTCCCGGTCGGGGCCCATTCGGGCTGAATCCCCAGCAGGGGGCGCGCAGGAGGCAGCCGATCAATGACCCTCATCATCGATGTTTCTCTCTCTCTCTCTCTCCCTCTCCCTTCCTCTCTCCGAAATCAATGAAAACAACCACAAAATAAAAACTAAGCACATTTTATGCCCCTCACCTGGGCAGGAACACTTTCAGCCACTCTGCCTCTAGGGAGCCCCAGCCCCCGGCGGGACGCGCTGCTCCTCCCGCGGGTCTCACCACGGTCTCGCCGTGCGGCCTGGGGCAGGTCCCCTGCACCCTGTGCCTCCGGCTCCGCGCCTGTGCGACAAGGACGGCATGGGCGCCTGTAGCCGGGGCTGTCCTGAAGATCGCGTGAGATCATACATGGAAAGGCCAAGGCCAACACCTGGCAGCGGGGGGCCCAGTCGATGCAGATGGGCAGCCTGGTCACGACGGCTGTTTTATTACAGTGGGTGCTGGGCACACCCGCGGGCGAGGCTCAGGCCTGAGCTCACACAGACCCAGGGCTCACATCCAGCCCTCTGGTGACGGAGCCCACGCTCTTAAAAACCCAGCACCGCACCCGCCTCCGGCCCCGGCCCGGCCCCCGCCCTCCCACGCAGAGCTGAGGGACTGTCTGCGGCCGGAGCTCTGACGGGCCAGGGAAGGGCCCGGTGGCTGGAGGAGAGTGAGCACCGGCGCGTTTGGTGGGTGAGCCGGGCTCGGGCCGCGGAGCAAGGCCCACGCCCTCTTCTTTCTCTGTCCCGCTTGCGGCCTCCCTCCTCCCGACCCGCCTCCTGGACGTGGATTAATCAAAGAAATGGCAACGGAAGACTGAGTAACATGCTCTGAGGTCACACGAGAGGGGATTTTTCTTCTTCATGAAATATTTGATAACAGCATCTTAGGATGTTTGATGTTTCGTTCCCATGTTTGGGCTGGACGGCAGCGCACACGACTCACAGAAATGAGGGGGCGAGTCACCTGGCCGCAGGTCCCACGGGCCAGCCTGGCCAGTCCGCCCGCCGGGGCCACGGCCGCGCTCCGAAGGGTTTCCTGGGAGAAGCTGGGACTCCCAGGAAAGGAGCAAGTAGGGGGAAGGGAGAAGCAGGGACCCTCGGGGGGGACTTTGCCTCTTTTCCAAAAGGCGCTTCCTGTTGTCAGCTTAGGGGTCTCCGGCCCCCAGCCCGTGACGCCCAGGCGGCCCCGCCGCGGGCTGACCAGCCCCGACTGCCAGAGTGGCCCTCGTGGCACCAACCCCCATCCCAGCAGCCGACCTAAACCCCCAGCACCTGCTGACCGGCCCAGAGGAGACAGGCCTTTGCCACGGTCTCACCTATGAAGGTGGTGAAACCGGTGATGGAGGTGGTGGCTCAGCTACAGGCGCCGCAGCTTCGCTCTGACTTCACTCGCCAAAGAGCTTAGTTCGAGGAAGAGAGAACACGGCGAACGCCTTTCGATTTCAGAAGTCGGCTGGAGGGGCGGGCGGAGGGGAAGCAAACGGGCCAGGGCTCTCTCGCCAGACTTGGGCCTGAGACAGAGGCCGTCCTGGCCTTTCTGCCGCAGGACAGGCGCCAGCAGACCGTCTCTGAGGGTCTTCGCTTCCGGCCTCTCGGACCCGGGACCCACGACTGTCCGTTTCATGTCAAGGCCCCATATCAACACAAAGAGTTTTCTTTGAAAATGCGGCCCAGCGGGCTTCCCGTGAGGGAGGATTCCGCCCGGAGGGAGGGTCACCTTCAGACACGACCGAGGACAGGCCGGCTGCTGATGTGCCAGCTCCAGCCCTCGGGGGCGGGGGGACCGGGAGGGCCCAGGGAAGGCAGGTCTCAATGAGGCCTCCGCAGGAAACGCGCAGAAGAGATTACGTTTTGTGCGGATGGACGCAGCCGCTCTGAGCATGAGAAATGGCGGCCACGCGGCACAAACAACCTCCTGCACGACTCTTCCAAACACATTCACTCATCTTTCATCCTGTTTTATTGCTGCTGCATTTTATCATGAGCATTGTGAGCGGGGTCGTTGACAGGGAGAGAAGGTAGGGCTTGCACCAGGAAAGGACCGTGTGATGAGGCGCGGGCACAGGCTCTGCACGCGTGTGCGTGTGCGTGTGCGTGTGCATGTGCGAGCCCACCCGGGTTCTCACGTCTCTGCCTGTCTCTGCGTGTCCTGAGTTAACGGATTTCCTTGTGTGGAGTTTCGACCCGAGATGCTTCTTGCGTCTCAAAGGCTCTCAGAGTTATTTCCGGAGCCGACTAGTGGGCCAAGCCCAGTGCCTGGCATGTCGTACGCATTTATTTAAGTTTTATTTAATTTAATCATGTTGACGTGAGCATCTCCCGAGGCACCTGGGGCAAATACCCTTTTGGCATCCAAACTTCACCTCACACACACTCAGGTGCCAGTCATCCAAAATCTTGAGGATGACTACGGAACGCCAGCTTTTCCTCCCCCAGCTCAAACTTCGGGAGAACCTAAAGAAATGGACGGTCACCTCCAGGCCCCTCAAAGCAGGACAAGCCCTTCGAGGGTTCGAGGGCGGCACTGCTGAGCCTCCCTGCCGGGTCTGTGAGCCGCTCCGACCTCGCTGTTCCCGGCTGCCCGGGGCTGTCTCTCCTGGCCCACGGGCTGCTCCGGGGCCCCTGCAGAATCCTCGCCTGTCCTCGAGGGTCGCCCAGCGCCCACCAGGCGCATTACGTACAGAAGGCCCACTGTGTGGGAGACACTATGCTGAGCACCCGCGTACGATACAGTGTGTTCGGGAGTGTGGGGGGCACCCATGAAACCAGCAATGAGGCGCAGCACGTAGGAGCGTGTGTCGGAGTGGGGGAAGGCAGAGGCTAAAGTAGGGTGTCCCAGCGGTGATGCTGGGACACTGTCCTGTTTCCTCAGGCGAGGTCGCCTCTCCAGCCCCTGCCTGGAGGCCCCGCTGCCCGGCGCTCCCTCTGTGCCCGCTGTCCCTCCGCAGGGTGGTCTCCTTGACTCGAGATCCTTAACGTAGGTACATCTCCGAAGACCTGTTTTCAAAATAAGGCAACGCTCAAAGTTCAGAGGTCAGGACAGAAACACACCCGGGGCTGTTGCTGGTAATGGCGGGGACGCCGTGGCTGTGCTGTGGGGACCGTGGCCCTGTCCTGCGGGCCACGTGACTCCCTCTTCTAGCTCCCGACCAGATCAAGTCGGGCAGCACAGCTCAGGAGTTAGGAACCCGGAACCCGGAGCCGGCCGTCCAAGGTCCAGCCCCGGTCCTGCCCCTCGATGGCTCCGTGGCACTGACCTCCCTGAACCTCTCTGGGCCTTCCCTTCCCTGGGGCACGAAGGCCGCCACCTGCTCTCTCCTGAGGTGCTGCTGGGGCCCGATGACTTAATGACGCGCTAAATGCTCAGACCAGGGTCTGCGCTAGGAAATGTCTGCGCCACAGGACTGCAGCTGTGATGACTCCTTGGCTGGCGCTGGGAGTAACACCGAGTTATCTCACCTCACCTGTTTATCAGCGAATACTGATTTGGACACATGACGAATGGACTTTGTCTTCTGGAGAGGCCTCCTGAATCATTCCCTCATTAATTCTAAGCATCTCTGGGTGTGTCTTCTAAAAAGCCGCATTCCTTTATTTTTCCCCCCAAAGGCTGTTGCCCTAATCATACGCATGTTTCTGATAGATTTTTATTTTATTTATTTTATTTTATTTTATTTTATTTTATTTATTTCCTTTCGTTTTATTTTATTTTATTATTTTATTTTATTTTATTTTCCCATCACCATTTATCCCCCCTATGCCCTCTTTCACCTCCGCCACCCACTCCCTAAAGAGTTACATTCTAAATTGTATGTGGGGAAAAAATTAACTAAATACGCGTGAGAAGGGACCATGTTTTAAAATCTTAGATTAGCTTCCCGTTGGATCCTGGAGGTTCTGACGTCTCGTGAGCTCTTCAGTCTGAACCTTTGGTTTGTCTTCCAGGTGTTTGGGGCACTTCAGCAGGAACTTGAAGTGTTAGGCAGAGGAATTTGAATGGGATTCAGTGGTTTTCCATAAAGACCAGGTGTTTGAGCGAAATGTTACGAATCAGGATCAACCCAGGCAGGTGACACCAGGTGGGCCGGGCCGGGGCTGAGCACTGCTGGGCTCCTTCACGTGCTGGGCAAGTGCCTCCCGAGGGGCACCTGTTCGCCTGAATTTCCTACCGAGAGATGGAATAAGCCCTTCTCTGTGAGGAGCAATACGAGGCTGCGCCCAAAGTCCCTGGCGACAGAAGTCACTTAAGAAAATGTGACTTTTATTGTCTGTGCTTCCTCACGACGGTTTACTGAGTTCAAGTCGTCGCACACGAAGGGGAGAGAATATCCTCGTGCGCTGTAGCCATGGCAACGCAAGACCTCCCATCACGGCCACGGGGGAGCAGGATGGAAACAGAGGGAACAGAGAAATAGTGCGTCCCCTCCCCGGGCAGGAGCAGCAGCCGGGCCAGGAGGCTGGGAGCCCGGGGCCTTTCGAGTCCAACTGGGCTCAGATCAAAGGAGCAGAGAGGGGAACAGAATCTCTCCCAAATGCTGTGCTAATCAGCTCCTTTCAAAGACTCGGAACCTTCCCAGGCTCACCCCAGTCTCCAGTCTGCACGCCCCACGTCCCCTGGGGTGCAGATGAAGATGGAATAGTTAGAAATATGACTCAGCTACGTTATAACGCTGCAGATTAGAGGCCTGGCTCAGGAAAACTGCAGGCTGCTTGAGAAGAGGCCATTCCAGCCCCCAGGATTCTGCCTCTGACATTTCTCCTCCGAGGAGTCCCAGCAGCCTTGCCAACTAAACGTCCTTGCTCCCCACACTGCTGAGAACGGAGGAGGGACAAAGGACAGAGAGACTCCCCCGGGGCAGTTAAGGGGCTCAGAGGAGCAGCGACAGCCGGGAGGGGCTCCCGGAGGCCCGGCCTCCAAGCTGCCTGTGGGCCCCAAGCTGATCTGTGAGCTAAACGGCAGGAGCAAAGGCCCACCCTGAGACCTGAGCTGTGATCGTAGCAGGTGAAGCGTGAATTTTTTTAAAAGACCATTTAAGAGCACTGCTTGGAGAGTTTTCGGAGCACTGGGTACGAACCTGCCTCTGAACCCTAGGGATCTTCGGTAGGGGGGGGCTGAGCCCCAGTACCTCTGCCTGAGATTCAAAGTTACTGAGATCTGTCCATGTGAACGAAGGGTCAGTGTGACCACAGCCAAGGGGCGAGGAAGGCGAGGGCGCCCGGGACAAACCGCAGCACCCGCGGAGGGCGAGCGAGGCAGCCCCAGGGCCGCCCCTGCCCTGCGCCAGCCGGTTGAAAAGAGACCAGCAGAGGGACTGGCCTCTAGGGGGCAGCCTGGAGCCCTGGGCTGTGACAGCTCATCTGAACCAGTATCACCCCGAGTCGGGCCAGAGTCGGGCCTGGCCGAGAGTAGCACCTAAGGGTGAGGGTTGGGGGACCCTCCTTTGCCCCTGAAGAACTGTTGCCGCCCGAAGAATAATGATATGTGGGATGATTCCCGCGCTGTTTGGGGGAACGTGCTCCCTTGAGACAGACGCGAGGATGGTCGCCTCCCAGCGCGGGCCCGGGCGACGGGCAGGTCGCCGCCTGGGGTGGCGCTGGAAGGACGGCAGCCCTCAGACGTCAGGCTCCTCTTGACAGGCCTCTCCAGGCCTGAGTCCAGGATGAAGCTGGGAAGTGAAAGGCTTTGGCTGACAGCAGATGACGGGCAGGGAGAGCCAGAGAGCCGACCGGCCGTGGCAGGGACTTGGCAGGAGCCTGGAGAGCCCCTTGTCGGACACCATCAGCGCGATTGTGCGTCTGGCCGTCAGTCTCGGAGGCAGATCGGTTTTGCCCGCGGAGGGTGCCTGCCAGGAAGCGGCCCTGCAGGGGGCACCTCTGCGGCAGTGGGTCTGTCTGGATGGGTGCCCGGCACTATGTGGGTGGGGTCGAGAAGAAAGCGCCCACAGTGAGAGCTCGGGGCTGGGAGACGGGAGCCGCTCCAGCGCTGCCGCCGGGATGGGAACCGTGGGAAAGGGGGACCGATGCTGGGAGGGAGGAGTGGAGGCTGCCAGGGCCCGTCTCCTCCGGCCCGGCCCCCACTTGGGATTACTCACCGACCCTTTCGAAACTGCAGTCTGCCGTCCTCCGGGTGAATCACCCACGTACCTGGGCTCCTAAGGAGCATTCACACTGCGGACCGCCTCCCAGGAGTAAAGGCTTCTGCGTGCGGGGTGGGGACATGGCCGGCCGAGGGGAGGCCTGCGCCCGGGACCCTCCCCAGGGACAGCGGGCTCACCCGGAGCCTGCCAGCCGATCTTCCAGGCAGCCTCTCTCTCGTCTCCGCGTGTCTGCTGGCTCCAGGCTTCTCCCGCGGCCTCCCACCAACTCCTTCCCTCAGAGAGCCCGGCCTGTGGCCCACGTTCCCATTGTCTCCCCATCAAGAGGAGCTGATTTCTATCCCATTCCATGGGGAGGCAGCGGAAAAGCGGCATCAGGCAAGTTCATACTGAGGTGTTAACAACCAGGGATAATTCAGTGTAATTTACTGTGATGGCCTCATGAGGAAGGAGCGCCCCAGCCTCGTGCCCCTCGACCGTGTCTCGTGTCTGCACAGAGTGACAGTCTCTGTACCATCCACGGTGACAAAGCAAAGGCAGAGACGGGGCCGCGGGAGGGGGGCTGGCCACCCCCAGCCACCCCAAGCCCACAAAGTCTAAAGTATTTCCTACCTGGCCCTTTGTAGAAAAAAAAGTTGCTGAACCAACAGGAAGCTAGAAGAGGGAAGGACAATTATGCTTCCAGTATTTTGAGGCCAATGCATCGCAGTGGCACCTGTCACTTTCACCCACGTCTCCGTGGACCACAGCGGTCCCGTGGCCTCGCCTAGCTGCAAGGGAGGCTGGAAATGCCGCCTTAGCTTAGGAGTCAGCAAGCTGTTCCTGCAAAAGGCCAAATGGGAGATATTTTTGGTATCGAAGGCTTCATGTTTTTGGTATTGAAGGCTTCATGGTCTCTGTCACAGTTCCTCAGCCCTGCCAACACAGCATTAACGCGGCCATAGAAATATGTAACCAAATGAGCGTGGCTGTGTTCCAAGGAAGCTGGGCTCACAAAAAGAGGCTCTGTTCTGTGCTAGGATCCTGTGAGCTATTAGTGTAATTAAAACCAGGGATCTGCCAAAGGAGGCAATATATACAGCGGGGTAAAGACAGTCTCTTCAATAAATGGTTTTGGGGAAATTGGACATATACAAGCAGAAACAAAAAAAAATGAGACTGGACCACTTTCTTACACCACATATAAGAAAACACTCAAAGTGCATGAAAGATTTAAATGTGCGACCTGAAACCATAAGACTCCCAGAAGAAAACACAGGCAGTAAGCTCTTTGACACTGGCCTTAGCAGTGTTTCTTTGTGTCTGTCCTCTAGGGCAAAGAAAACAGAAGAAGAAATATACAAAGGGGACCACATCAGGCCAAAAAGGTTTTGCTCCGCGTTCCTCAGCCATCTCTACGGGCAAACCATCAACCACACAAAAAGGCAGCCTCCTGAATGGGAGAAGGTATTTGGAAATGATATAGTCTTAGATAAGGGGTTAATATCCAAAAATTATAAAGAACTCATACCGCTCAACATAAAAAAAAAATCCAATTAAAAAACGGGCCGAGGACCTGAGTAGGCACTTCTCCAGGGAAGACATACAGACGGCCAACGGACACATGAAAAGATTCTCAGCATCACTGGTCAGCAGGGAAGTGCAAACGGAAACCACGATGCCTGTCACCTCGCGCCTGTCAGAAAGGCTGTTAGCAATTCGTCAACAACGGGTGCTGGCCAGGGCGTGGAGACACGGGGACCCTGGGCCCTGCTGGGGGGATGCAGGCCGGTGCAGGCGGAGGTTCTTCACAGAATTAAAACTAGAACTACCGTAGGATCCAGCAATTCCACTTCTGGGTATTTCTCCTCATAAATCCCAAGCCCTCATTTGAAAAGCTATATTCATAGCACCTGGTGTTCTCCGCGGCATTACTTACAACAGCCGGGATACGGAAGCAGCCTGAGAGCCCCCCGACGGAGGGGCGGATGGAGAAGGGGTGCGTGGACGGTGGGGTGCGGCTCGGCCACAAACAGGAACGAAGTCTTGCCATGGGCGGCGACATGGGTGGACCTGTGGGTATTGTGATACGTGGAATAAGTCAGACAGAGGAAGAAAAATACCATATGATTCCACTTATATATGGAATCCAAAGAACAAAATTAATGAACAAAACAGAAACAGACTCAGACACAGGGAACAAGCTGATGGTTGCCAGATGGGGTGAGGTTGGGGGGACGGTCAAAAGGGGTGAAGGGATTGAGAAGAACTGACTCGGGGGGTAAGGCACAGGGCAGGGAGTGTAGTCAATACCATTGTGAAACTGTGTGTGGTGCCCGAAGGGCGATCACTTTGTGAGGTATATAAATGTCTAATCAGTATGTTGCAGACCTGAAACTAATATCATAACTCATGAACTGTAATGGAAAAAAATTTTTAAAGGCATCTGCTACATCCTTGCGCCCCCCACACGACTGAGCCAGCCACAGGTGACTGTTAGTGTTATTTGTGACTGATTCGGGCTGAATTGTGACCCCCCAGATCAGTTACGCTGAAGCCCTAACCCCCAGCACCTCAGGAGGTGACTGTACCTGGAGACAGGGCCTTTAAGGAGGTGATTAGATAAAACGAGGTCATATGGGTGGGCCTCAATCCATTAGAAGGTGTCCTTATAAGAAGAAAAGATTAGGACACAGCCACCAGCAGCCTGGGGGTGAGCCTGGGAGGACACTGAGAAGACGGCCACCCGCAAGCCAAGGGGAGAGGCCCCCGGAGGAACCAGCCCTGCTGGCCCCTGGCCCCCAGATGTCCAGCCTCCAGAATCATGAGACAATAAACACGTTTCTGTTGTTGAAGCTGTGCAGTGTAGGATGCCTTGTTATGGAGGCCCCAGCAAACCAGTACAGGTGCATTAAAATAAAACTCTCCGGGAAGTCTGCCAACAAGAGAGGAGAGCCCTGAGGCATTTCCCAGGCCGCCGGGTGGGACCCGCCGGGCCTCCCCCGATGGGACCAGCAGGCCCACAGCTGGGGCTGCCTGGCTCCCCCCCACCAGCCCCCTTCACTCACAGGTGAAGCCCATTATGAGCCCACGTGCTGTGGTCTGAATGAGTGTCCCCCTAAATCCATTTGCTGAAACCTAGTGCCTGATGTGTTGGAATTAGGGGAGGGGCCTTTGGAAGGTGAGCAGGTCACGAGGGTGGAGCTCTCGTGAGTGGGATCAGAGCCCTTACAGAAGACCCCACAGGTCTTCCTAATTTCCGTTCCCCATGTCAGGTCACAGCGAAAAGATGGCTATGGAACAGGACGCAGGCCCTCCCCGGACCCCGGATCTGCCGGTGATCTCGGACCTCCCAGCCTCCAGAACTGTGAGAAACAGGTTTCTGTCGCTTACAAGCCACCCCGTCTGCGGTGTTTTTGTTAGAGCAGCACAGACAGACTAAGGCGCCAGGTGAACATGAGTAACCTTGTTAGTTCAGCACCGAGCAGCGTTGGCCCATCTGTCCCAGGTACTGAGATTCGGTGAGTGTTGCCCACAGAGCTGGTGACACCGGTCCTGGGGTTTCCAGCCTTTTCCACAGTCTGAGATGCGTGGACGTTACAACCGCTCACAGCACTGTTGGGGGAGGGCAGGACCCCAAGGCCCAGCTGCTTTCCCAGGGTTGGGGGGATGGGGTCCTGCAGCCACTCTGCGGAGGCCCCCGAGTTGGGACCAGGATGCGGACCCCACCGCGTCTTTATTGGCAGGCAGTGGAGCTGGGACTGTGTCTAGTTGTCTGTACCGGCACGTGAGAGGCCACTAGGACCGGGGATGAGTTGAGTGAAAGACGGTGCCTGCTGCTTGTTCAACGGAAGGTTAATGCGTTTCAGACCAGAAGCGGGACGTACCCCTCACGTGGAGCAGACAGGGAAACATGGTTGGTTGTAACTTGACTAAAGGCACTGAAGATGTACAGGAAAAACGGGCCATCAGATGGGGTCCAGGATGGGTATCAGCTGAAGCCGTTCAGCGACGGGCACCTTCCGTTAGCCTCGGTTTCTCCCTTTACCACGACCCTCCCAGTGGGAAGACGCAGGGCCCGGCTGCCTCGGCCTGTGCCCTTGGTCACGCTCACCGAAGCCTCCCCTCTTGATCCAGGCACACAGGCCTCCCATCTTGGTCTTACTCCCCACGTCCGTCCGTCTTAGGAGAAAACGAGTCTGACCGTAGGGACTTCCAAGCACCCTGGTCCCTGAGATGGGGACACCCCCTGATGAATCGGTGAGGTCACTTCTGGTTCTGACTTCTGGTTTTCCTAGAAGCTTCTTAGGGGGAGAACATCCTCTGGACCAGGCCACGGGGGCCGCCCTGCCCATTCGATGGCTACGCAGTCCATGTACCTTACTTTTTTGATGTCCGCGAGTCTCATGCATGCTAACACTGTTACTGTCATGGATAACCAGGCACTTGCAATAACAGAATTCTGGGTCTGAGGGAGCAGGTGCCGGTGAAGTGACTTAATCAAGGGCCTGCGCGATGTGTGACACTCAGTTCCAGGCCCTCTGGGGACCACGCCGCCGTTTCCGTCGCTGTCTCTCAATTTCTACATAACTCATGTCTCTTTTAGAAATAAGACATAATCTTGGAAGATGTGAGTTGTTGATGGATCTGGTCTCCATGTTCTGAATGACTCTGGGAGAGTTATACACAGTGTCCCCAAAAAATGTATACACACTTTGAATGATTGTAAAGTCAGTATTTATTAACATACAGCTGATTTTCAACATTTAAAAGAATCTACAGAAATGAATAATTTTTTGTCAATGTCTGTTTTCAAACTGATGGCACTTCTGGCCCAGGCCCTGCTGATCACGGGAAGCAGTGGAATCGCAAACATCAAGGATCATTTCATTCGGTATTTGTGGGCCCTCAATGCGTCGACTGTTGCTGGTTTTGTACCATAAACTTTATATTTTATGTGTCCCCATAAAAAAGTCTAGCAGCCCTTTAGGATAAATTTTCTTTGTTCAGAGCTTAGTCTGGCTTCGCCCATTATTTCAAATCAGTTAAACCTAAAAAGGAGTGAAAATGAAGTGAGTTATCAGCTGTTAAAGTGTGCATACAGGTTTTGGAACACCCTATATATTTTATTCAACAAATCCGGTCCACCCTGATCTCTACGACCAGACAGAAAGGCAGTACAAGGGCTCTCCCTGCAATGTCCTGCCTTGCCAAGTATTCACCTGCTACCAGGAGACTCAGCTCTGTTCTATCGCTGGAAATTCTCTGTCCTGTGGGGCCGCACGTCTCAAACTTGAACATGCACTTGAGTCACTGGTGATCTTGTTAAAACGCAGGTTCTGATTCAGCGGGTGTGGGCTGCGACGGGAGGTTTTGCATTTTTAGAAGTCCTCGGCGTGGGTGGACCACACGTTGGGCAACAGGGCTCTGGGGAGCACTCACCTGCTGGAAGGGGCAGAAATTAGGCTTCACTCCTCTGCACAGTATCGATCCCCAACCCGTCACTCCACCATCGTGGTTTTATGTCTTTTAAAAAAATACGTCTTTATTGATTTCAGAGAGAGGAAGGGAGAGGGAGAGAGAGAGAGAAACATCAATGATGAGAGAGTCATTGATCGGCTGCCTCCTGCACGGCCCCTAATGGGGATCGAGCCTGCAACCCGGGCCTGTGCCCTGACCGGGATGGAGCCGTGACCACCTGGTCCGTGGGTCGACGCTCAACCACGAAGCCACACTGGCCAGGCGTGGTTTTATGTCTTCATTTCTAGGAACTGTTTCTGGTCACAGGAATCCTTTGTGAAAATGCAAACACTCTTTGATGAAATCATACCTTAGGTCCAGCTGGTACCAGGGCCTCCAGGACACCTCTGCAGGGACCCCTGCAGCTGGGAGTAAAGACAGCCGGGGGCTCTGAGGCGGTGGCCGCGTGGACGGTGCTTCCGAGAGGGATGGTGTCCAGAAGGGAGGAACAGCAGGTAGGGACGCATTTCGTTGCAAGTAACATAAACCCAGCTAAGAGTGATTTAGGCGACAAAGACGTCCGCGTGCCTCCCCGAATAAGGAGTCTGGCAGTTCGGGCTCTGTGACGTCAGCCAGAATCTGGGCTCTGTCTGTGCTCTGTGCCCCAGACTCTCCATTTTTGGCTGTTGGATTTTTACCCTGGTGCTTGTTGCCTCATGGCCCCAGAATAGCTCCTGTAGTTCCGGGCATCACGTCCACTCTGAAGATGGGAGGAAAGGGAAGGAGCTTTGCAAACCACATCCGCGCCTTTTACAAGGAAAAGTGAAGTTCTTAGCAGAAGCTCCAAGGGGACTTGTTGCATCAGATTGTCAGAGCGGGGTAACTGCCTGCCCGTAACCAAACCACGGGGCTCAGCAACCGTGAGTCACTCTCCTCCTCACCAGGGCAGGCCCACCTGCCACAGAGCAGGGCCTGGGTGTGGGGCGACGGCACCGGGCAGACCATAAACGGCCTGCCCGGGAAGGAACCGGCCCGTACTTGTCAGGAGGCGGCAGAGCCTCGGCGCCCATCCCGGGAGCCTGGGCCTCCTGAGCCTGGGCCCCCACCCCGCTGACGCCTCCCCAGCGTCTTCTCCTTAGAACAGGGCGGCCGAGCTGACGGTTACTCTGCGTCCCGGACGCTGTGCGAGGGTCAGAATGTACGGTGGGTGCTTGGTCCACATTTGCTGGTTGATCAAAAAAGAAATTTGACGTGTCGAGAGAGAGTCATGGAGAGAGATGTGGGGAGGAAATGGGCCTAGTTCTCTGAGTAAAGCAAAGCTCCTAATGAAAACATTATCTGCTTGAACCTCAAAACCACGCCCTGGGCTCAGGGCGATTTTCCACGTTTTACTTGACATCAGAACTCAGGAAGACTAAGCACGGTGCCCACAGCCCGGCGTTTGTGGTTGGAAGATTCCAGAGCCTTTCTGATTCCAATGGTCTGAACCCTCACGGGAAAACGTATACACTCAGCCCTGGCCGGCGGCCCAGCGGTTAGAGCGTCGGCCCGCACACCAGAGGGTCGTGGGTTTGATTCCTGGTCACGGGCACGTCCCTGGGTCCCACCCCCAGGCCCGGTCAGGGCGCACGCGGGAGGTGTCTCTCTCACATCGGATGTTTCTCTCTCTCTCTGAAAAGCGATGGGAAAAATATGCTCAAGTGAGGATTAAAAAAATTTTTTTTAAAGACCAAGAATAAAGGCTTCAGGTGCACCTGAAGCCCATGTGGGAGGCCCTGAAAATAAACCAGTCTCATTCCACACAGGGACATCCAAGCTGTGAGACGGGGGGAACGGGGAATGGGGAACGGGGAACGGGAACAGCAAGAGAGGAAACGAAAGTCACCCCGGTGTGAGGAAGGGCTGCTCCAAATTAGCCCCAGGGCCGTTTCCTGGGCTCTTCTAAGAACTGAAACTATAAAGAGTCCGGCGAACCCCGCGGAGGGGGCTCTGCCCAGCCACCGGCCGAGGCGCCTCAGAAACACCCGCGTCAGGGGCAGCCGGCCGCTGGGCTGTGTCCGGGCTACGTAAGGAGACGCGTCGGCCAAACGCACCTTTGACTCTGCACCGGCCCCCGGTTCAGAAGCAGAAACCACCAGGGCGAGGCGAGGACGCTTGGGGACCTTTGTCTGTAGAGTGAATCGTGGACGATGGTGTCCTGTCCTGAGCAGGCGCTGAGGGAGCTCGGGGAGAAGTGTCAGGACGCCGGCTACTCTGTAACGGTTCGGCTGAGGAACCGCAACAATGTTAATAAGACGCAGCAAACTGCAGACAGGAAGGCAGTGGCCGTCCCCACCTGCCGGGCAACTTTCCTTTAAATGTTTTAAATGTTTCCAAATAAAAGGGTAATTGTTACGGACTGAAAGACACTAGGAGACATAAGCACCTGTAAGGCCTGGGCTACCCCTGAGTCCTAGAGGGACAAACCTCCCTGAAAACGGTATTTTCGAGACGATCATGGAAAATGGATCGTGGGTTAGGAATTAGATACTGTGAAGAACTGTTCATTCTGTGCGTGTGATGATGGCTTGTGGTTATGGGCGGGGGCTTTACTTGTTAAAGAAAGTAAACGTCCCATGTTTTATAAGTAAAACTTCGATGCGCTGCCTGGGATCTGCTCCAACAGTGCAGCAGAGAAAAGGAACCGGCGGGTGCGTGAAGCTGCGGGGACCGGGTGGGGCCACCGCGGCGCCGGGGGATGGGGATGCGGGATTTCTTCATGCTGTTAGCATCTCAGCCTCGTGTCCCAAAGTCTTCATTGTGGAAGCTGTTTTTAAAAATTAGCATACACAGAGAATAAAATAACTTCCTAAAGGACAGGGGTCACCCACTATGCAGATTTTTTAGCCTTGATCCCTTCCCTGAGGTTTGGCGCACACGCACACACACGCTTTAAAAAAATACCCCCAGACGCTATTGCCCGTCTCCCAGCCCCGGAGGTGCTGCTGCGCCACCTCCGGTCGGCCAGCCGATGGTTCAGCAGGTCTCCTCAGTCTTCCACGGGCGATGTTTTCCTGAATTCACTTACGTTAGAGTCTGTCCCCCTGGTTCACATTCCCTCCGTCTCACCCACCCCCGTAACCAACTATGCGAATACCCCTCCCACGGCCTCCAGTGAGGATGTTTTTCCTGCTGCCTCCCTCGGGCAGGATTGTCACGCGGGGAGTGAGCTGTGGGCGGGCTCGCGCTGAGCCTGGGGTTGGGCAAAGCCTGGGACCCGGGGCCTCAGACCCCTGCTCCGACCACGAGCCTGCGAGCCCTCCCTCGACCATCCGTAATGAAGGCGGCTCTAGTCTCCGTAAGTAACCAGTCTGCCCAAAATAGGAATTACGTGAGGAACAAAGCATTTAAAGCCGGTCGGATCCATTCATATCCACTCGCTGTCTGTCCAAGGGCTGTCACTCAAGGTGCTGGCTTTTTGAGTGGTCGCCACGGGCCCAAGGAAAGGGGCGAGGGGCACGGTGCACCCCACACAGAGCCCCGTGTGCGGTCACCCCCTCTCCTCCTTCAGACATTTCTTTATGCCCTAGACCCACAAGCTCTTACAAACGTGTAGCCAACACAGTTTTATGACCACAAGGCCGAGACAAGGTCTGAGCATCCCTTAGAGGCAAAGAAAGCTTCCCAAAAGGGAAATGGGGCCGAGTCCAAATCCTCGCCAGACCGAGTGATTCCGCCGGCAGTGTGTGGCCCGTGGGCCGGACGTTCCCCACCCCTGCCTAAGAGAAAGGGACAGTCTCTGACAGGCGACAGAACCGGGAAGGCTTTGCACCCACCGTGCCCCGGGGGAAGCCAGGTGACGTGTCTGGGAAATTGTGAGCATGTGTGAAGGTCGCGATGGGCAGTCGGGAGCCGTGACAGTCACTCGAGGAGGGTTCCCCATAAGCACTGAACCTGGGGAGACGTGGGGACGTGCGGAGGAGCCGCGCCTGAGCGGTGACGCTGCAGGTTCTTGTCAGAATCTGTGGCTGGGCCAGGCCGTCGGCCACGCGGCTGGGAGCCGGGCAGGCTCGCGATGCTGCGTTTGGCTGCGAGCAGCGTGTGCGTCTGAGTTAATGGCGATCTCGCAATGTGGCAGCACTTAGGCAACGTTCAGGGTGTCCTAATAGGACTCCGCCCTCAGGGGTGGCTTCTCAGCGGCTGGGAATCCCAATCAGGAGTCAAAACCTGCCAGAGGTCACTGAGCTCCTGCAGGCGCTGGTCTCAGTCTGCCCCAGGTTTGTTACTTAGCACAAGGGATGGGCGGTGAGGTAGGAACAGGAATCGGACACACCCGGCTCCAGCTCTGAGTCCCCTTGTCCTGAACCTGTTAACTTTGTGATGATCTCCACCTTCTCACAAGGCCACCCGTTCAACCTTTGAAATATCTTCGCGTGTTTTTTTTTTTTTTTATGCTTATAGAGAAATAATGATACATCGGCCAAAATGCGATCCAAGGCTTGCTTTCATTCTAAGGCACCACCCTCTCTGGTCGTGAGGTTGTGGAGAGGAAACCATGTCGTCCCGCTTGGCCCACTGGGCGCTGTGACCCTCTTAATCCGTATCAAAGGGACGTCAGGTACCTGCTGGATGACCAGAATGGCCTACGTCCGTCTGAAACAGACGTCCCTGGAAGCTGGCTGTAGGGAGAAGTGAGGCATTTGCTCTCAAAACCATGCATCTCAATTTATACTCCCGTCCTGCGAGTGTTAGAAACATCCAGAACATACCGTGTACGTCACACGTCCCTTGGGGACACCCCTTACCCGGCCGCCCGTGAGTCAGATTCGATCGATCAAGTTGAGTGAAAGAAGCCATCACACAGGAAGGCTTTCTCAAAAGTCTGGATCGACTTAAAAAATAAATGGAAATATATCCAGACACCCCCCTGCAAATGCGGGCTCCAAATAGAAGATTTTATTGTCAACCTCCCAGACATCCCGACTCCACTTATTTTTGAGAGGCATTCCAGCGGCAGATGCCCCTTCCGCCGGGGCAGGGGTGAGAGAACGCAGCAGGCACTGCTTAAGAGGAAAAAATAGCTCTCTTGAGACATGTCAAAACAAATTAGCTGCGATGCTGAGATTATTTCCTGTTGGGTTTAATAAAGTTAACGAGATAAGTAAATATGGGGAGCGGGCTGGGAAGCAGAAAGCAATTTCCTCCCGAGCACAGAGCTCCCGGGACGTGGCTAACGGCCGACCTGGACTTGCGTTCGCCTGGATTTTCTCCACGGTGCCCTCGTTTCGTTGCTGCTCTTCCAAATTTCCTTTGAGATTGCTTTTGAGATGAAGTTTTTTATGATATTTTGCCTGTTTTGAGACCGAGTTAGAAATCTGCAATTCAAGCATCTTGCTCTTTTTTGAGTTCTGTTTCCGCATGGGACGCAGTCCCTCCACGGCCCGGACGGACCAGGGTTCAAGCTGCTGCTGGACTGGCATCCGGACCGTGTGGACTTTTCATTGAACCAAGTGGTCTCGGTCCCGCTTGGCATAAATAGTTGAGGCTTGACGGCAAGTTCGAGAGACGCGGTCCCTTGCCCCAGGAACAGCCTAAACACAAGCTTCTCCAAAGACAGTTTTCTCCGTTTCCAGCCCTTGCTCCCTGAAGGGACACAGGTCCTGACGCCCTCAGACCCGTTTCCAGTCCCATCGCTCTCACTGTTGCTCAGTGAGGTCCTCTCTCCTGTCCCTGGTTTCACCGTCTGAAAGATCAGGGCGTGGGACCCCTGATAATAAACATCAGTCATCGGGCGTTTCAGACGTGCCGGACCCTCTGCTAAGAACTTCACAGGCAGCATCGAGCTGATGCTGGTTTTAACCTTTCAGGGCACCATCTCCACCTGACAGGTGTGGGACTGAGGCACAGAGAGGTCAAGTGACTTCCCAAAGGTCACTCCGCAAGCGAGAGACTGAGCCAGCACTCCAGGGGGACGCAAGCCTAAGGCCAGGCCTGCGCTTAGCCGCGGGCCTCCTGCTCGGAGACGCCGCCTCCGATCCCCCCGCCCTCAAGCACCCCAAGGGCCTGCGATTCTTCTTATAGTAACTTACTTGCGAGGAAAACACCTTGAGTGACAGGGACTATGTCTGTCCAGGGGACAGAAATAGGGAACCCGGTGGGGAAAAGGGGCACGTTCGGCATCCAGGCCTGTGCACAATGAATTCGAGCTGTTTGTTGGCAGAGACGCCCAATGGGAACGTGGAAATTTAGACAAAGGTCAGAGCCGAAGACGACCTCCTACGTCTCCTCTAAGGGGTAACGGTGGAAACGGTGCAGCTGAAAGAGTCCAGGGGAGGGGTGTGCAAAGAGAAAGGAGAGAGAGCCTGGAGTACATCCTTGGGGTTCCCCCACGTGCAGGAGAAACGGGGGAGCCAGAGGAAGGTCGTCAGAGGATGGGGCCCAGAACTGCACAGGGGCCCTTCTGGAGGCCAAGTTGAAACGATTCCTGCAGCGGAGCCAGTAAACACAGCATCTCCCACGGAGTCGCCTTTTCTGTGCGATGAGAGCAGACTCCACCGCACAGTCCCCGCGTCCTGTGGGCGTTCACCTCTCTGGCCGCGGGAGACTGGCCGGCATCCCGTGTGGCCGCAGCTCCGCGCCCCTGCCCAGCGTCTCCCCGTTTCCCGCACCGGCCGCCGGCCACCCCCTTCCGCTCGCTGCTCCTACGGACTCGCCGTTTCCTTCTTAGATTCCGCACGTAAGCGAAGTCGGGTCGTGTTTCCCTCTGCGTGTAGCCGGCCTGATTTCTGCGTTCGTTCTCTCGGCCACGGGTGCTGTTGCAGGCGCGGGACCCCTGCTCGTTCAGGCCAGACGACGCCCGTTGTGTGTATGTGTACGTTTCTCTAGTTTCTTCGCCCACGGTTTCTCTGTCACACCGATCTCTCTCCCGACGGACACCGGCTGTGTCTGTGTCTTGGCTGCTGTGAACGGCGCTGCAGTGAGCCTGGACGTGCACGTGTAGCTCAAGGCATGACTTGATTTCCTTCGAATGCACGCCCGGGAGTGGAACTGCTGGGTCTTTTGGTAACTCTCATCTTAATGTTTTGAGGAGCCTCCATACTGTTCCCCACGGTGGCTGCACCACTTTCCATTTCCATCGGCAGTGCCCGAGGGTTCCCTCTTCTCGAGTCCTTACCCACGCTCCCTCTTATCTTTGTGATAAGGTCGCCTAACGGGTGCGCTGCTATCTCTGTGGTTTTCATGTGTGTTTCCCTGAGGATTAGTGCAGTCAGGTGCCTTTCCATCTACCTGTTGGCCATTTATATGAACAGACATGTGGGGAAAGGTCTATTCAGGTCCCAGCACCACCTGCTTGGAGAACCATAAAACGCTATGATTTTCAGAACCAGAAACGACTTTAGATACCAGACCCACCAAGTGTGCAGGAGGGGGGCTGGGACCCAGGGCAGGGAACCTGCCCAGCGTCAGGTCCTTGGACACACTGACCCTGAGCCCAGGCGTCTCTTTCACGTCCCCCTACTTTCCATACACGCAAAAGTTTTTCTCAGCTTTCTTTTAAATAATTCACCTGTTAGTCTTTGGGACATCCACGGAGGAAGGGGTGACGGTCTTGTATTTGTCTTGTATCTGAGGTTGGCTTTCCCTCCTCTCGTGCATGAGGCTTCGCAGACCTCGCCCCGTTTGCCGCACGGTCACTGAGGCCTTCAGCCGCAGGTCAGAAGTGTGTTCGAGCGCCGGCTGCCTGTGCTGGACGCGAGCGGCCGGGCCCCTGGCCTTGCGGCCCCTGGGTCTCCTCCAGGTCAGGAGCTCTCCTGACCTTCAGCCGCCGCCTGCTTGCACACTGGCCACGCCGATCAGCACGCGGCCACGTTTTATGTGTGTTTCTGTTTAAAGACCCCTTGCTCAATATATGTTTCCTCCAATAATGAGCTTTATGCAGAATTTCTTTCGGACAAAACAGTCGCTGAGAGGAGTTTAAGGTTTCCCTGATTCTGGGTGACAGACCCCCCAGGCCACCGTCTCTGCTCATTAAAGTCGTTTCCTGAGCTACTCTGATTACGCCCCAGCCTGTGGGGCCAGTGGGCCTAGGTCGATGCTTTTATTACACAGGCACATAGACACACACCATGAAACACCCCCCAAACACACACACACACACACACTCACACACACACACACACACTCACACACAGTCACACACACTCACACACACTCAGTCTCACACACACACACAGTCTCACAGTCTCACACTCACTCACACACACACACAGTCTCACACACACTCACACACTCACATACAGTCTCACACACAGTCTCACACACAGTCTCACACACAGTCTCACACACTCACACACTCACACACAGTCTCACACAGTCTCACACGCACGCACACGGTGCACACACACTCACAGGCCTGGCATCCTCCAGTCCAGTGACCGAGCTCGTGTCTCATCACATCCTGCAGATCATCCTGACACGTTTATTTCTGCTTCTCCGACTGTAATTTATGGGATTCTGTGATTTGCTCTGAACCTGACCCATCAGATTTTCCTGAGAATCAAGGAGGAACAGCAGCCAGAGGCTGGCGTGGAGGGTGCTGGGGTCCCTGAGGGGCCAGGGTGCAGAAACGAGGGTGAGCTCCAGCCGGCCAGGCCTGGGGCCTCATCCCCAGCACTTCCCGTCTCTGAGCCTTGACTTGCTCATCCATGAAATGGGAGCGAACGTGTCTGGAGAAGCTGTGAGGACACGGTGTGTGTGGCAGGTAGACTCCCCGGCACGAGGTCGGGGCTCACTTTTCCCTTTAGACGTGTCCAGCTGCCAGGCCCCTGGGTGACCCCTCGCCCCAGGGGCTCGCTAGGCCACTGGGGCACCATCTGTGTAGGAGCCTCTTGCTGCCCCTCAGGGGGCACCTCGGGGCTTGAATCTGGAGTGAAAACTGAGAAGGGAGGCGAGGGTCTTGGGGAAGGGAGAGCGTCATCGGCGTCTTAGAAAGGGGAGGGGGGGCCACGGTGAGCGTAAAACGTGGTCCCGAGTACAAGCCGGCTGTCTCCCGAGGAAGATGGGGCTCGATCCAGGACAAGCAATGGGGCCGTATCGAGGAATCTGTTTAACGACCGTGATGGCTGCTGGACTGAGGGCTGCTCTGTCCCGAGCGCTTTATGTGCATTTTCTGTTTAAATCCTCAAAACAGCTTTACGAGTTGGGCCCTTTCATCCCCTCGTTGTAAGGCCGAGGAAGCCAAGGGACACGGAATAACCGGCCGGGGTTCGTTCAGCGGTCGGCCTCTTGAGGGCGGCAGGAGCTCTGAGACAGGCGATCAAGGCCACTAGGGGAGGCCTCTTGGGAGAGGGACCCGGAGAGAGAGGGTGGTTCAGGGCAGGAGGGGGGGCGAGCACGGGGCGGGGGGCGGGGGAAGGTGTGCCGGGCGTGCCTGGGTTCCGGGCGTGAACCTGCGGATGGCACACAGCTTCGTGCCAGGCTCGGCAAGGGGAGCGTGGGGGCCGAGGCCGGGGTGGGGGTGGGGGGTGAGGACAAGCAGACCGCAGCTTGTCCAGCTATGGAAGGACCTCCTTGAGCAACACCTTTGGAAACAGGACAGACAGCTAGCAGGTCAGGTCAGTGACCCCATGAGAGGTGACAGCACAGGGGCTTGAGCCGAGGGCAGGAGATGCCAGCCGGAGGGGAGATGCCCCCGGAGGGTGACCTGGAATAGCAGCTGCTCCCACGGGTGCCTTCCCGCGTCCTGTTCGTCCGCCTCCCGCCCTCGCAGCTCGCGAGTTCAGGCATCACCGTCACTGTGGTGTCACCGGTGGGGAAACCGAGGCTCGGAGAGCAGATGACCGACCAAGAGCCTCCCAGATGGGAAAAGGCCACCACGAAGCTCAGACCCGGGTCACCTCTGCCACGTCCTTCCCGAAGGCGCTCAGCGACCCCTGACGGAGCGGCCACGGCGCAGCGGGCCCTGCACCTGCGGTGGTGCCCGCGGATCCTGACTCGTGCCCGCGCTCGGGGCCGTGGCGATCGCACGAATGAAACACTAGCATGGACGGCGCCAGGGGACAGCTCCTAACCCACAGCACTGCCTTGGGGGAATGAGTGTAAAATACACGCGAGCCCTTTCCAGCGCTAAAAGGGTGACTTTACCTGCCGTTTATTTCTCTCTCGCTTGGTGGGCGAGGGCAGCTGGCAGGCGTCGGCGGCCTTCCTGCAAAGCGGGACCAGAAAGTGCTGAGTCTGATTCCTGCCACGGGCTAGAAAGTCATTCCCGCCGGTCCAGTGTCCTCCTCCCGTCGAGGCAGCAAGCCCTGCGGGCGGTGCCAGCCTGCCACCTGCTGGAGCCGAGCGGAACTACCCCAGGTCCCGGCGCCGAGATGCCCAGGGCGGGCCCCCTGGAAGCCCCCGGCTCCTTCAGCCTCCGGTGGGACGGACGCCCAGCAGCTGCCCCGGGCACCCTCTCAGTGGGCTGAGCCTGCGGGAGGGAACCCCGAGGACGCCGTCAGGAAAGCCGGTGGTGCCGTGAGGTGGACATAAGCACATTCTGACTGGGCTGCTTACCAGCTCTGTCGCTTCAAACATCATGTTCAGCTTCTCTAGACCTCAGTCTTATTGTCTGTAAAATGAGATGCCACCAACAGAATATCTGCTGACAGGTGAATGAACGAATGCAGATAATGCAAGGGTACGTTTTTGATGTTTGTATTAGAAAAACTATTGTAGCAAATGACACCAAGACAGCACAGATGGTAGCTAGGAGGTGTTCTCAGGGGAGCAGAAGTCAATAGAGGAAGAGGGGCCACGCCACCCACTGGGTGGGAGGACTTGCTATCCGTCAGCGTGTGCCTAGGAGATGCTCAGAGATTTTAAAGACAACTCTCGGAGGAATTTTTGGAGGAGTAATGCATGAATTGTTGCATTTAATCCTTATAGCGACCCTAAAAGCCAGTACTGTGGTTCCCCCTTTGTGCACATAAAGCAAACGAGGCCCAGCAAGTCCAAGTGCAGCAGACCCCAGTGGTTGTCCACCCAGGACCCACCCTCCCTCCTGTGGGCAGAACTCAGCTTCATTCAGGTGTCCACCCCTCCCCAGGTGGCTCTGACTGGGCTCAGATTTGGGAAGCTGACCACAGGAGCTACACTCTCCTCGCTGGGGATTGGCTTAGGCAGGAGCAAGCGGCCAGGTTATGTTCAGTAACTCGTAAGGTGAGGCCTGCTGGGGGCTTCCGGGAAAGGATTCCAAGCTAATAAAAAGATGTACCTGGGAAGGAGATTTGCTATTTCTTCCATCAGATGTCGTGTCTGAGTGACTCAGGGAATTGAGAAACGCAGCTGAAGACATTGCTGACGTGGTGAAGGTGGCCGAGCGGGGAGATGGAAGGAAGCTGGGCTCTCGGCGACGTCATCAGGCCAGCGATTAAACAACCTTTGACGTCTTCATGTGACATAATAAATCATGCTTCTCGTTGGAGCCTTTGAAGCTTGGTTTCCTGTTACTTACAACCAAAAGCTTCTTAACGATCCACTAAGTAACTTGGTGAAGGTCACGGTCCAGCAAATGGCAGCTCCAGCTCGTGAGCTCCTCACGCCCAGGCCAGGTCCCCTGGCTAATGACAGGCCCGGGCGCAGAGCCGTGAGCCCCCGAGCAACACGCAGGCCCTGGGGGCCGGGGAGCCCCTGGGCGGGAGGGACGGAGACAGAGGAGGGCTGGCTCCTCCTGGGATGACTCTCCTGTCGCCTCTGACTCGCTCATCAGTGCTCCTCCAGGCCTGAGAAACCACCCTCCTCAAGAATTCACTTGCCTTCCCCCCTCAGCCTCCCTGCCCTGCTTGGATGAACGTCCTTGCCAGACCTCTGAGTGTTGAAGATTCCTTGTTTTAAATTACTCATCTCCAAGTTCCAGGACAGTTACGGTTCCATACGCTGTTCCCTGTGACCCAGGTGGAGCACCGCAGACCTGTCCAACTAAAATCGTGACAACCTGTTTTTTTAAATCCTCAGCTGAGGATATGTTTTATTAGAGAGAGGGAAACATCGATGAGAGAGAAACACGGACCAGTTGCCTCCCATACACGCCTCAAACAGGGATCAACCCCCCTACTTTTTTGTGTGTGGGACCCCACTCCAGTCAACTGAGCCACCCGGCCAGGGTGTGACAACCTATTTTTTTAAAATAATTCTTAGAAGGAAGCTCTGGAGCCATATGTGGTTTCATCTGTTTTCCTTTGAAAATTAATACGAAGCAGCATGAGTTCGACTCATTACGTCATCAGGGACGATCCTCTGAGGATAGTTTCCGTAATGTTTCAGAGGGAAGGTCCCCATGACCACCTCTGCCCCCTCTGCCAGCGCAGGTCACACCCAGAGAACAGCAACCGATCTTTGCATATTTCTGCCTTCACCCCACACGACCTCAGAGCTTGGACGGGTTGATGCCACCTGAGAGAAGGGATTTGGGGCAACTTATGCTTTATTTCCCCACAAAAGCGTCGCTGCACTGGCAGCCAGGAGAATAGCTCCCATCGTGGTAACTCTGGTTTCAAACACGACTGTAACCACTGGACAGGATACGTAAAGCAACGGCCCGAAGACATTGGAGACAAGAAACACAGGCAGGACCTGGAGTGAGTTCCACGTTCACCCCCGGTAGTTTCCTGAAGACGTCCACAAACTGCAGAACATGGGCACGTAAAACTGTCCTACTGGCTCAAGAGGCAGAAGTCAGAGTTGAGGTAGTTTAGAGTTAGCTGCTCAGGGAGCAAAGTGCGGGAGAAAGGGGAACAGCAGAGAAGGGGGCTGGGTTCTGCACACGCGTTCCCTACGCCGAGCTCCTGGGCTCAGGGCCGAGAAAGGCAGGTGGCAGCTGGGAGCCGGGGGCCCACCGGGGATCCCAGCAGCATGCGGGAGGCGGGGGTCACGAAACGCTCTTACGAAGGGGGCGGTGGCTCAGTAATAGCCCAGGTTTTGAACTGAGGCTTCAGAAGGGTCATGGAGAGTAAGAGCCATGCTCTAGGGGTGAGGCCCAGCCCATAGGAAGAGCAAAAACTGAAAGAGAGTAGCCAAAAAAACATAACCAAGTTTTCACAGGGATCTCGACGACCTGCCTACCAGACGGAAACAAGCTTGGAAGGAGGGAGCGTCAGCTAAAGTCTCTATAATTTTCAGTTACGACATCTGGCATTTAACCAAAAATTACACGGCACACAAAAACGTAATAAAAATGAAAACGGACCCCACGACTGAAATCCAAGTGAAAAAATGTTTCATAGAAAAAAATTTACAGGCAATTCAGATATTGATATTAATGGGGAGTTTGAAATAACCAAGATTAATATGTTCGAGAAAACCTGGGAAATGTTAGTCAAATAGGAGAAAAGCTGTAGAATTTCAACAAGGAAGAAAGTTTATTTTTTAAAAAGAAGCAAACGATTATGTAGTAAAAATTTTAAATCACCAAGGACATCACCTACGTGGGAAACATCTAATGAAAGTGTGCACGACCTCACCACTGAAACGATGGAAAATCGCCGGGAGAAGTGCAAGGAGACCTGGAGGGACGAAGGAACACACCGTGGACGTCAAGCTCAGACTTGCCACGTTATTTATATAGCAACTCTCTCCCCATCCACCTGCAGAGTAAGGCGATCCCAGTAAAAATCCCAGCAGCTTTTTTTTTTTTTTTTTTTTAAACATTCTTTATTGATTTCAGAGAGAGGAAAGGAGAAGGAGAGAGAGAGACAGAAACATCCATGATGAGAGAACCATTGATCGGCTGCAGCCCGCAACCCGGGCATGTGCCCTGACCGGGAATCGAACCCTGATCGCCTGGATCCTAGGTCGAAGCTCAACTGCTGAGCCACGCCCGGCCGGGCCCAGCAGCTTTTTTTCTTGGTGGCAATTGACGAGCTATTTGTAAAACTTACATGGAAATACAAAGGGCCTGGAGAAACTAAGGCAGCCTTAGAGGAAAAATAAAACCGGGGCCCAAAGCCAGAGCAACGGAGGCAGTGTGGGGCTGGAGCAGGGGCAGGCGGGAACTGTGGGCAGGAGAGAGTCGGGAGCAGATCCTCACCCCAGGGACCAGTCACTTGATTTATGACAAAGACGCCAAGACCGTTCAGTGGGAGAGGGACGGTCTTCCCAGTGACCGGCGCCGGCTCGAACCGAAAACAAGAGCCTCGGGCCTTACCCCACGCCACACACAAGAATGAATTCGTGACGGACCACATGCCTGAGGGCGAAAAGTAGAAACGCAGGGACTACGTTTAGGGCCTCAGGCTGGTCACAGCGTCTAAGACAGGACACGAGGAAACACCGATACACTGAATATAATTAAATTGAGAAATTCGATTCCACAAATGACACCCTTAAGAGAATGGCAAAAGCAAACCTTGGACTTGCACACACACACTCGCGCACCACACACGCCCCCCAACAAAGGATTTATACCTAGAATATATATTTTTTAATTCTGTGGGTTGATAAGAAAAAGATGACACAATTTTTTATTTTGGGCAGGAATTTGGGGCAGGCACTTCCCAAAAGAGTAAATCAACATGATAAATAAACAGCCCTGGCCGGTTTGGCTCAGTGATTAGAGTATCAGCCTGAGCCCTGAAGGGTCTAGGGTTCGAGCCCAGACAAGGGGACGTACCTGGGTTGCAGGACCGATCACCAGCCCCAGTCGGGGCTCGTGCGGGAGGCGACCAACGGACGTGTCTCTCTCACATCCATGTTTCTCTCTCTCTCCCCACCCCTTGCTCCCTCCCTTCCACTCTCTCCAAAAAGCAGTGGAAAAAATATCCTCGGGTGAGAATTTTTTTTAAAAATGATGAATAAACAAATGAAAAAGTGCTCAGCGTCAGTACTCACAAGGGAAATTCAAATTAAAAAGCACATCTTGACACCATATGTTGCTTGTGGTCCCAAAACGCCAGTGTTTCTCCTTGGAAAAGCAATTGCAACACGCAGCTCTGCACACCAGACGGCGAATTAAGAGTCGTGTCAATAACTGCAAACCGCCGAGTTCATTCAGAGGGAGGTTCCTGCCGAAGGCTCCCCCTCGCAGCGACATGATTCTCATTCCCCGCTGTAGCTACAGGCGTTGCTCTTGCCGGCCCAGTGCGAAGAGTGAAGCACTGTAACAGACACCTCGCTCTTAAAATTAAACACGCCTGCTCACAGTTAGTGAAAACCATCCAAATTCACTTCTGGATGTTCAGAACTCGGGTTTGACCATCACTTTGTCACACAGAAACGTCGGGGAAACAGGCTGCTCAGTCTTTCAGAACAGCGTCTTCGGGATCAGGGTTTCGCCTGGTTCGTGAGCAGTGACAGGTCCCGGGCACGGACGTGCACAGCAGTGGAAACGCACAGTTTGTTCCCTGGGACTGAGACCGTGGGTGGACGAGAAGTGGTTTGGCTACAGCCACTCAGTTTCCTCCCGCTCCGGCCCCTCGGGACCCACGGCTCTTCCCTCCGTGTCGCCGGAGCTCAGAATGGCGACCTTTATGAAGCCTTACGGCCCGATCGTTTCAGAGACGTTTCCCATTACCACGCGGTTGCGGCTGCTTGCTTAGGCCTGCGGGTGCCGTAAAGGGGGCCTGCGTGGAGCCTGGAGTGGACCGCGCATCGTTCAGCAACCCCTCGCTCCCTCGGCCTGACGGTGAAATGGCTTCGTGATATCTGCCCCTCCGGCCACCTGCCCCACGGGGATGCGCTCGGAAGGACACTGTGCTAAGCGAAATGGCCAGTCACAGAAAGACAAGCACAGCTTCACCCACTCCTGTGAGGCTCTAAAGCAGACGGACTCACAGACACGACAGGAGACGGTGGTAGCCAAGGGCCGGGGGGCGGGGAGGTGGCGGTGAGTGTGTAACGGGCAGGTTCCGGTTTGTAAGATGAAGACGGTCTGCAGGTCTGTGGCACAGCAACGTGAACTGTTCACTTTAAATGGTAAATTTTAGGTTGTGTTTTTTTCCACAACTAAAAATCAAAGAAAAATGTGTAAAAAAAATAATAACATCAACTCCCTGGGGTCCCCAGACCACAGCAATTGTTGCTTTAAACCATGTAAGATTCTAAACTTGAGGTCCACAGACACCCCCCAAGGCGTTTACAGAGTTCAGGGGACCCATAAAACTTAAACGGGAGAAATTACCTCTTCATTTTCACTAACCTGTAACCGAATGTAGCATTTTCCTCGTCAAATCACAGCGTCATGAGATGTGATGTGACTTTGTCACCAGCAGGAATCCGAGACATTTTCATATATTCCTTGTGGATACGTTAAGAAGCTGTGTGTGCTCAGCCCCACCTCCCCGGTTGCCAGGGACACCGCTCCATCTCGCTGTGTGACCTGTTAATACAGGAGCTCGTATGATACAATGTTGCAACACTTTAAAACTTTTCTTACTATGTTGCTACATAATTGGTTTCCTTTGCAATTCTGCCCTTTTTATTTTAGGCATTTATCCTGATGGAGAGTTCATAACTTTTACCAGACAGTCAAAGGAGTCCTGCACCAAAATAAAAAGATTATGACCCCTCACCCTGGCCTGTTCCCGGCTATTATTCTACGATGCTCGTCCTGGGGTGTGAATGGCCAGACACCTCGTCTGGGCTGGAGGCCCGCTGGTCGCCGAGCCTGGCGGATTGTCCTGCATGCGCAGAGTCAACGCTCAGAGTGTTTGGCTGGTTCATGAACAGTCAGACTCAGTGCTTAGGCCTGAACTTGACGCCCTCTGTTCAGAGTCTAGCTCCTGGACCTCAGGTGGGTGACTTCACCTCCCCAGGCCTGGATTTCCTCCTCTGTACATGGAGCGATTCCTGCTACCGTTCTCCTGGGGCTCGTGTGAAAATTAAATGAAAAATACACATAAAGTGTCTACTTAGCATGACATCCTCCCCCCGGGAAACCCTTCAAGCAAATTACCCATAATTATGAATGAATTTCATCCACGTGAGTGCTGAGTGAAATACGGGAGGCAGGACGCACGTGGGACCGTGGAAATGAAGGGAGGTGGGCGGCAGGGGAGACGAGACGCTGGGTTGGCTCCTTCGGAGAACAGCCTGAGGGGCCAAACGGAGCAACCCAGCCTTTAAGGCTGATGGCACCCAGTGGTGGACAGATACGCGTGTTGAAAGGTGTGATACGCGACTCCTGCCTCATGTTGCCCGGCTCTCGGGGTTGCAGAGGAGGGGGCGCTGGCCGGGACGGCACGGCTCTGTGGCCCTGGTTTCCTCCCTGTAAAGTCAGTGTCGGCCTGGGTGTCCCCTGCATGCCTTCTACCGTAATCCTCTGATGCCCAGAGAGGACGCCGGCTGTGTCGTATCCGCAGAGCCGGGTCTTAGTGCAGCTGAGCACCAACACCTGACCCACAGGCACTGGCCTTGGAGGGTAAATAGAACTGAACAGGAGCCGGGAAGGTGCTGAGCACGCAGGGCCTGTCCTGGAAAGTGGCACAGGGAGGTCAGGGTGTGAGAATCATGAGCCGGCAGGAAAGGAAAATAGGACATCAGGAGACAAAAGGTGGACGGGGGCGCCAGAGACAGATTCGTGCACAGGAAATTGGATTTTTTAAAAGGAGAAAATACTTCTCTTTTCTGATTACTGGGGCTGAGGGGTGCAGCAGGTCTGAGACCCGGCTGCTCATTAGTGAAGCATGTTGGGATCGTAAATATTGTCCTGGCACCAAACATTGGGCCGGGCTCTCAGTAAGTGTCCAAACGTACTTTGTGATGGGCGGTCTGTGGATGAGCTCTGACACATTCTACTCAGCTGACTGCATCCTCACCAGGAGAGAAGCTTGAGGGCCCTAGTTTGGATCCCTATTTGTGCGTGGTCAGCGCGGAATTTAATCCACAGGAGTCTGTCCCCCGCGGGCAGAATTGTTGAGCCCTTACGCAGGCTGGTTCCCTCTCGTGGAGGCCGCCACTGCCACAGGGGGACTCAGACGTCACCATCGCCACCTCCCACTCCCATCAGATACAGGGTGTCCCCCCAAAATGTAGACACACTTTGAATGATTATAAAGTCAGTGTTTATTAGCATCCAGTTCATTTTCAAAATTTAAAAGAATCTACAGGAATGAATTTTTTTCTTTTTTTTTTGGTCAACGCCTATTTGCACACTGTTCTGATCCAGGCCCTGCTGATTGTGGGAAGCAATGGAATCGCCAACATCAGGGATCATTTCAGCCCTGGCTGGTTTGGCTCAGTGGTTAGGGCGTCAGCCCTTGGACTGAAGGGTCCTGGGTTCGACTCCGGCCAAGGGCATGCACCTCGGTTGCAGGCTCAATCCCCAGCCCCGGTTGGGGTGTTTGCAGGAGGCAACAATGGGTGTGTCTCCCTCACATCGATGTTTTTCTCTCTCTCTACCTTCCACTCTCTGAAAAGTAATGAAAAAAATATCCTCAGGCAAGAAAAAAGAAGAATCATTTTGTTTGGTATTTTGCACCCTCAGTTCATCACCCATTGCCGGTTTGTACCATAAACTTTATCTTTTATGTGTCCCTATAAAAATGTCCCCTGGCACTTTAGGATAAATTTCCTTTGTTCAAAGCTTAGTCTGGCTTCACCCACTACTTCAAATCAGTTAAACCTGAAAAGGAGTGAAAATTAAGTGAGTTAGCGGCTGTTGAACTGTGTACACATTTTTGAGGGACACCCTATGTTATTGGTAACCTGGTACTCAAATCGTTTCTCTCATCTGTGAGCTTATCAAATACCTAAAGCCTTTTCAAATGCTCTTTGTATCTTGAGTTATAGCAAAGAGAATATTGTAATAAAATGGCAACTATGTTCCTCTCCAGGTAGGATTTCAGTTTGTTTGTGAGTTTAACTGGATGAAGGGAAGCTTTTAGCCTGTGGTCTGACCGGGACCCAGCGATTAGGCCGGACTGGCCCTGGGGCAGTCCTTGTGTCTCCCAGGCCGAGCCTTGGCTGAGGTCTCTGCTTTCCCACGTCTCAGTTTGAATTTCAGTTGAATTTCTCCCCTTGACGGACAGAGGAGGGAGATGTCGGAGTATGAGCTCTGCAAGCTTGCATCCTGCCGGTGGGTGAAATTTTCCATCGCGCTAGACTTGCCTGAAGGCGGGTGTAGAGCTGCAGAAAAACGCCCAGAGCAAATCTCACAAAAAGGACAAATGGGCGGGGGAAGGGTCCAGGCGTCGCCTCCCTGAGAAACACGCGGGCCGGTCAACGTGGCACCGGAGAGACCGTCCCGCAGGGACCCGCCAGGCGAGCTGTCACCAGGCGGACCAAATGAGATGCGTGGCGGTTTCATTAAAATTCCAATTTTCTGCTTCACCGGCTTAATATCAATC
Source organism: Miniopterus schreibersii (assembly GCF_964146895.1). Lineage (NCBI taxonomy): Eukaryota > Metazoa > Chordata > Mammalia > Chiroptera > Miniopteridae > Miniopterus > Miniopterus schreibersii. The sequence goes on along the minus strand of NC_138103.1, from coordinate 104,373,518 downwards.
TGTTTGCTCCAACACCATTTTCAGGGGGAGAGAAAATAGATCTTTAAGCATCGTGTCTTACAAAAAAAATCATGCAATCAGAAAAGGGGTTGCCGCTACCACTTGGCATTTCGAAGCTGCCGTCTGGCACAACCACACGCGAAAATGTCCTTTTGGACGGCGTGCGAAGGAAACCCCCAAATCCCATCGCTGACTTGTGTCCCTGCGGCGGGACGGCCGCCTCAGCCCCACGCAGCGCCCAGCGCCCCGCGCGCCCTGTGAGCGCCGGCTGAGTTACCGCCCTCGGGGGCTCTGCGTAAAATGCGCGGTTAAGGTCGCTCTGTTCGAATGTGGTTTATGATTCTCCGAATGTTGGGAATTTTTCTCAAGACGTAGGGCAGGAGGAAGTCAGAGGTTAAGATTCCTGAGATGAAAACAAGATCGGAGACGGAGCTAGAGGGGGGAGGGGCAGGTGGCAGCCGGGAAATGCCAGACGCCCCAGCTGGACAGGGTCCGGCCAGTCCGATTCTCGGCTTAAGGGGTCAGAGCGGGTCCGGCCGACTCCTTAACCCTTCGCCTTCCTTCAGGAGACAGTCCTTCCTAAACTGCTGGGCTGAGCAACCCCCGGCTTCCAGGTCCAGCCGCGCAGCCTCGTCCTGCCGGGGGAGCCGGAGCCGACCTGCCCGGCGGGTGCCGTCCCACGGAGGGAAAAGGCGACGGGCCCGAGTGGCCGGCGGGCAGTGCCCTCAAGCAGGCGCTGGCCGCGACCTGCCGTGTGTGGAGCAGAAGGAGAACTTGAGTCCCAGCCTTACGGCCTCAACCCGACCTTTGCTTCCCCACCGACTGCCCAGGCTAAACGCCGAGGCCCCGCTGTTGGCCCAGGACAGCGCCCGAGGCCGGCGGGTGAGGCCCGAGGCTTGTGGGCAGCGCTTCAGCCTGCGAGGCTTTCACAGCAGGTGTCCCGATCGACTCCCCCAGCCGCTGAAACCCGAGCGGGCCGAGGGGGAGTGGGTCCTCAGGCCCATTGGAACCAGTGTCTGTGTGTCTGTCTGTCCGGCTATCTGTCCGTCTGGCCTGGATCCTCAGTCCCATCGGAACCAGTGTCTGTGTGTCTGTCTGTCGGCTATCTGTCCGGCTGGCGGAGGGCGTGCACAGCGGCGCCGGCTGTGGAGCTGAAATCCCACCGAAGGCCCCGGTGGCCAGGAAGGACCCAGCAGAGCGCAGCCTGGGGACGCAGGGGAGCCCCGCGGGGAGGCCGCACGGTCGGGCTTCGCTTGGTTTTGTTTTGGGGATGAAAGGCGTGAGCACCTCTGTGGGCTCCCAGGGAGCAGGATCTTGAGGAGCAGGAGGAGGTGGAACAGTGGGTGGAAACAGCGACAGTGGACGTGCGTAGGAACTGCGGTGAGGAGCCTTGACTAGAGCTGGACAGAGGTGAACCTAACTCCCTCCAAGGCCTTCTGAGGACACTGGCGTCCTTCAGGTTTCAGAGGAGCAGGTAGGCGTGGCTCTCACAGCGTCAGGGGCGAGGCTGGGGTGAACCCCGCAGGCTGGGGTGAACCCCGCGTGCTCCGCACGGCTGTGCGAACCTCCTCTCTGGGGAGAGCCTCTGAGCGGCACAGGGGCAGGTGTGGGGCCCGGCCTCCCCGGAGATGACCCTTCTTTCTTTCCAGTAGGAGGGGTGAGGGGAGCCCAGTCCCGGGAGGAAATGGGGAGATTTAGAGGGCAGGAGAGAAAGGCTGAGCGTGTTCACACCGATGGCTAGGCTCAGTCTAAAGCCCCTTACATTCAAAACCAGGTTGTCCGCACAAGCCCCAGAGGGCATCAGCTCCCTACCTGCTGGGGCAGCCGCCGTGTTCCAGTTAATTTATCAGCTGCAGTTATTTAGACAAAAGTGTGAAACGTGAGACGGTCCCAACCTGCTCCATGGCCCTTATGTATGTTCTGTTCCCACCTGCTCTGATCCAGGCCCACTTACCGCTGGACAAACCTGGAGGCTTGAACATCCTGGGGTCATCCTGATTGTGCAGCGTCGACTTTGGAGTTGCTTGTGGGGGGGTCAAGCTGTTGGAGCCATGAGCTTGGAAAGTTCCCAAAGCACGTTCAGGAGCTGCTTGGAGAACTGAAGGCGTAAGTGAGTGAGTGATCCTGGGAGCCTCAGAACAGAGCCACCCCGTCGATCACGGACTCAGCAGAGCACAGCCACCCCTTCCATCATGGACTCAGCAGAGAGGAGCCACACCTTGCATTACAGATTCAGCAGAACACGGCCACCCCTTCCTTCGTGGACTCAACAGAACATGGCCATGCCTTCCATCGTGGAACTGGAAGAACACACACCCACTCCTTCCACTGTGGACTCAGCAGAACAGGGCCACCCCGTCCATCATGGACTCAGCAGAGCAGGGCCACACCTTCAATCAGAGAATCAGATCACGGCCATGCCCTCCAACACGGACCTGCAGAGCACAGCCACAGCTTCCATCCTGGAATCCACAGAACACGGACACACCTTCGACCGTGGGTTCTGTAAATACTCTTAAATTTCCCACCTTGCCAATTTCAGGCTACCAGAGTACCTCACAGATTCCTGGACTCCTAGCCTCCAGCTGGAGGCAGCCAGGAGGCGGCCAGGAGGCGGCCAGGAGGCGGTGGCTTCGGCACACCCTCAGCTTTTTCATCAGCTCCTCCTCACAGCAGCCTCTCCAGGTGGGAACCATTTCTATCTCCAACGCACGTACAGGAGAAATATTTACAGGGGCTGATCATTTGCCCAGGTGCACAGACTAGAGCAGGGCAGAGCTATGAGAGAAGCTCAAGCCATGGGACCCTAACAACATCGAGCCAGAGCCCCCCCCTTACCCTGCAAACAGCACAGAGAGTCCAGGTGGTGACAGCTGCCGTCACTAACCAGCCCCGCCTCTGGCTCACTGCCGTCACCCTTCTGAGGCCCCGGGGGCTTCGGTTATATTGCTAGGTTCTCACTGCTCAGTAGGGAGCCTCTGTGTAAAAACCCATACGTGTATATTTTACTTATTATTTGAAAAATATCCTGGCCCGTTGCTACGCCAAAGATGGACAGACAACCAGCTTCATGGAGGAACTTGCTAGAAATCCAGCTTCTCTGAGCCCTGCTCCAATCTGCAGAATTAGAACCTGGACCTCAAGGCCCCCCCCAGGGACACATGTGCTTGTCCACATGGAGGGAGCACTTCAGCCACAGTGACCACATCCGGGCCCCGTGTGCCAGAGTCTCGCACAGTGTTCTTTCCTCAGCTGGTGACTGGCCTCGGCTCAGTAGCACCCCGACCTCCTCCTGTCCCCTTGTGCCTGTTAGGGGTACAGTGTCCTGGGTTCAGTAGCACCCCGACCTCCTCCTGTCCCCTTGTGCCTATTTAGGGTGCTGTCTGTCATCACAAAACAGAGCGAGTCTGCGGAGTGAGACTCGGCCTCATGAGCCACGATTCTAGGCAAACGGCCACGGCTTCTCTTCCATTCACCTGCTTAGTAACCTCAAATTTTGTTTTCCTGACTGTACAAGAAACTTTGGAGAGCCAAGTTCAACCGGACTCCTCACAAGGATTTCCTCTCAGAAAAATTAATGCAAAGAAAACTATCGTTTAAACACTCCCGCCCGCCAGGAAGCGACGGGGAGGGAGGGTCCTGGAGCCAGCCCTCCCTTCAGACCGCGGGACTGCGTTGAACTTGGCCGATCCTTCATGAGTCAAAAATAGAAGGAAAGGGGATGTGGCCAAAGTTAGAACTTTTTAAAAACACTTTTGAGGTGTTCAGCGGGCTCACTGTCCACACAGACATTTAAAAGCAGCGTGGGCTGGGGTCGTGGGCTGTTTTACCTGCTGTTTGCCCAGATCCACGGGGCTGCTGAGGAAGTGGCCACAGTCCAGAGACACTGGCTGTTAATCCCCAAGGTTTCCAGCTGAGGTGGAATAAAAAATGAAACAATTTGTACAACTTGGAGAAACAAAAAGTTTCAGGTAGACCAACTTGAGATTTTACAAATAAAGGCTAAATTATTCTTTTTAAAATTTTGATGATATATTTTATTTAACTCAACATACCTAAAATATCATTTTAACATGAGATAAATATACAAAATACTGAAATATTTTGTATTCTTTTTTCATGTAAATATTTGTTATCTGCCACATAATTTCCTTTTTTAATTCTATTTTTTGTCACTTGTTTTTATTGAATTTTGTTTTTATTGAATTTTCAAGTGTACAACTCAATAAAATATCATCTGCATGCTGCATTGGGCACCCATCGCCCCAAGCAAAGTGTCTTCCCAACCCCATTTCCCCTCCTTTGCCCACCTCCCCCCACCCGCACTCCCCTTTCCCCGGGCCCATCACCACGCAGTTTCTGTGTCTGTTACGTGTATATGTTTTTTAGCGAATCCCTTCACCTCCTTCCATCCAGTCCCCCTCAGCCCCTCCCCCTGACAGCCGTCAGCCTCTTCCATGCATCCATTCCTCTGGTTCCATTTGTTCGCCAGTTTATTTTGCTCATTAGGTTCTGCATATAAGTGAGATCATATGCTGTTTGTCTTTCTCTGACCAAGGGCCAAGTTATTCTATGTGGACAGCCATGCTGACGGCAACCCAGTGGCCAGCACCAGCCCGAATGCATCTCCCTGGGAGGAGAGGTGGGAAGACCCTTTGCATTTCCGTCTGGCCTGGGGAGGCTAGCAGCCCGCCCGCCAGAGAGCCAGGCTCGGCAGGACGGGGTGGGGCGGGAGGAAGAGCTCTCTGGGTGCCGGGGGTGCATTCTCACGGGACTTGGTCTTCCTGAGACAGTTCCTCAGCCTCTGGTGACCAAGAGTGACAGCCGAGGACTCAGCTGCCAGGGAACCACAGAAGGGGGCCTCCTAACTCACCCCCAAACTTCGAGCTTCAGTGGGTGGGAACCACCTCCCTATTTTGTCTCCTGCTTGGCCCCAGCAGGAAGACCATCTCCTGAGACATAGTTAGTGCTCATTAAATTGTCATGTGAGTGCCCTGACCATTCGCTCAGTGGCTGGAGTGTTGGCCATAAGACCGAAGGGTCCCAGGTTTGATTCCCGGTCAAGGGTATGAACCTGGTTGCAGGCTCGATCCCTTCGGCCCAGCTGCGCACGTGCCGGAGGCAACCAATCGACGTGTCTCTCACATCAGTGTTTCCCTGTCTGTCTCTCTCTCTCCCTTCCAGTCTCTCTAAAAAAATCAATGGAAAAAATATCCTTGGGTGAGGATTTTTTTAAATTTTATTATTATTTTTTATTTTTTAAATATATCTTTATTGATTTCAGAGAGAGGAAGGGAGAGGGAGAGAGAGAGATAGAAGCATCAATGATGAGAGTCATTGATGGAGCCCACAACCCGGGCATGTGCCCTGACCAGGAATCGAACCCCGATCACCTGGATCCTAGGTCAATGCTCAACCCCTGAGCCAGGCCCGGCTGGGCTCAAAGAAATCTTTATAAAGGAGCTGTATTTTCAGCTCTAAAGTCCCCGGCACATAGTAGGCGCTAAATGTTTGTGTGTGTGTTCGAGCGAATACAGACGAATGCTGAAAGGTAGGAGTTGTAAGACCAACGCAATATAAAAATTGTCTTAGGGAAACTACGTATATAAAGGTGTCTTTCTTTCCATAGACAGATGATTGGTGGCTGGATGGACAATAGATATAATCCATCTACAAACATACGCAGATACATATGCACAGTATGACTTACTATACGTTCAGCCTACAGCACATTGCACAGGGACAGAGCTCACTTCGTTGCTTCATGAAAGGGTGAGTAGAGTGTAAAGAGATAGCTGGGCGTCTGAAGGGACAGCGTCAGTTTCCAGTAGTGTTCCTCCGGGACTTCGGATGAGAGCGGAGTTCTGTAAGGCGGTGGCTCCTCGGCGTAAGGGCCCAGCTTAGACAAGGCCCACGTTACCTATGAGCAGGGCCCTCTGGCCGCAGAGGACCAGCCCTAGAAGTCGTCCAGCAGCCCCTGACGCCAAGACCACAGCAGGACTCCTTTGCCGCGTGGCCCGCGGCTCTTTCCCGTGGGTGATAATATTTAACTTCTTCACCCCCGACCGGTGTTGGTCTCATGGAAGCTCCATCCACAGGTCAGGTGGGGGGGCAGCAGTGAGGTGAGAGGGGCCCGTAGCGAGGAGGCGCCGGTGTGGGGAAGATAAATGGTGAGCACTTTTTAATTACATTAAAAAGAAGACAGTCAGTTACCATGTGATCAACGCCGTTTCCGGGAGCACCTGTTACATGACTGTGTGACTTCTCCCTAAAGGTGACTGTCTTGAATGTAGCACTTTGTTCGTTTGTTTTGAACATATTTTATCAGCTTTTTCATTATAAATATAAAATAAGAGACACGTGTTATAATAACCCTGAAAATACGAAGGTAGGTAAAGGACAACTTAGAAATTTCCTGCTTTAACTGCAATGCCCTGCGGGATCCAATGCTAACAGTCCAGTGTGTGTCTCTGTATGTTCCTCAGTGTTCCTACAACACATATAAACATTCTCACATGCACACTGGGTGGTTGCTGGATTTATAAACTGTAAACAAATAAAATATATGGCTTGTTTTTTTTTAACAATAGATTAGAGACATTCCCACCAGATAAATATATAGGGTGTCCCCCCAAAATGTATACACACACTGAATAAGTATAAAGACAGCGTTTATTAAAATACGCTTCATTTTTAGTTAACAGCTATCAGCTGTTACAGTGTGCACACATTTTTTGGGACACCCTGTGTGTAGATTTACCTCTGATTTTTAAGTCTAGACTGTGAATTTACTACCATTGTCTCAGCGGCTCCTCAGATGACGTCCACACCGGTGATTTTCAGGTTTGCCATCGCGTGTACCTCACTGAACACCCTGGTGGGCTGCAGCCTGCTTTAATTGTGTCACTGTGGCCACCCGAGCCTTGAAGGCCTCAAAGCCACTTTCTCTGCCTCGTTCCTGTCACTGGAAGGAGCCGAAGGGGGGACGCAGGGGAGCAGGGCCCCGTGGTCAGCGGCCTCCTGCAGCAGCATCCGAGTCCTGTCCCAGGAGCTAGCATCCGCTCATGTGACCCGATGCGGCTGCCCCCCCCCCAGAGCACAGCCGCCTGCAACCCCCCGGCCGCTCCGCACATGCTCCGTCGCCCCCGGATCTTCACTCACCCAGGGAGAGCCTCTGGCTGAAAGCCACAGCCCGGCTGCCGACGCTCCGTGACCCCCAGTTGCTCCTGGTGCGGATCTAAGGCAGGGCCCCCGTGAGCACTGGCGCTTAAGGCCTGGGCTTTTCCGTCTGTTTGGGGGGGGTACGATCCTCACGCCCAGGCGCAGCTGAGGAACGAGGCCGCGAGAGGAGCCTCCCCGCAGGAGCCCCAGGAGCAGCATTTCCCTGTGGTCATCATTCACCGTGACAACAGGCGGCTCCAGTGCAGCTTCATTCTCAGCCAGAGGTCCTGGCGGTGACGCCGGGTCTGACGCGGCGCTGACTGTGCCGAGGAGACGGTGCCTTCTCTCGGCCCTGCCGCGGCCGCGGCCCCGATGGTGAGGGCGAGGCGGGCGGGCATGGACTTCAGCGCCCCGTCCGCGTTCGAGCAGCAGAAAGGTGAGGATCTCCTTTGCTCTGTGTCGCCCTTGCTGCTCCACGTCTTTGGTCCAGGGGTCAGCACCTGCGGCTGGCAGGGGAGGGGCGTGTGTGCATGTGTGTGTGAGTGTGTGCGTGTGTGCGCGTGTGTGCATGTGTGTGCGCGTGTGTGCATGTGAGTCTGTGAGTGTGTGTGCGTGTCTGTGTATGTGTGTGCGTGTGTGTGTGAGTCTGTGAGTGTGCGTGGGTGTGGGTGTTTGTGTGAGTGCGTGCGTGTGTGTGTGAGTGTGTGTGAGTGTGTGTGCATGCGTGTGTATTAGTGTGAGTGTGGGTGTGTGAGTGTGGGTGTGCGTGTGTATTAGTGTGCGAGTGTGTGTATTAGTGTGTGTATGTGAGTGCATGCGTGTGTATATGAGTGTGTGTGGGCGTGTATGAGTGTGTGTGTACGTGTGTTTGTGTGAGCATGTGTGTGGGTGGGTGTGACTATGTGTATGTGTGAGTGTGTTAGTATGTGAGTGTGTGGGTGTGAGTGCGTGTGTGTGTGAGTGTGGGGGTGTTAGTGTGTGTGTGTGTGTGAGTGTGGGCGTGTGTGTGGGCGTGTGTGAGATGTGGAAGGAGGATCTCACACAGAAAACGAGTCTGTTGTAAGTGCGCTTCTGCCTGCTGTCTCGGTAAAGGGCTCCTGCCTACAAATCCTTAAGACTGGGTTTCAAGCCCTTCTGCAGAGGGCCATCTTCAGTCTCATTAGTTTTTTCTTTTCCAATCTTTAAAAAATCTATTAGAGTGAGAAACCTAAAGAGGACAAATCCTGAGTCTCTTTTTAATCTATTAACCGGAGACCTCATTGCTGTGGACTCACAAACTTCTCCCCATCTCCTCTGGGAGCAGTTGCCCAGATTACACCGCGGGTGCGTGTTACCCGAGGTTGTGTAACGACGTATCACGATGCTGTTATTTGCAGTGACAGGACATGGCTTTCTTACTCATAATTCCCAGAGCAGAGGCTATTTTCCACAGGGAACGATTGCCATGAGACCGACCATCTTATTAAAATGCACGTGCTCAGCTGCAGTCTGTGTGTGCACGTGTGCACATGAAGTGCGTGTAAACGTATATGTGATACCTACACGTAACTATGCATCCTTCCTATGTGTGTGCAGGAAATCCCCACACTGTGAGTGTAATACATGTTTTTAGAATATTTTAACTATCTGATATCTAAACCACTTTCTATAATTTCTGTATATCCTTAGGGTCCTAAGGTCCTTTGGCCACTTACTCGTTTTGGGCACAACATGAAAACGGGTTTGTAAACATCTCACGAGCTTACTGCCCTACTGCCCGGCCTGGTTTCCCGCGTGAATTATTTTAGCTCAGTGTTTTCTCAAATAATAGACTTACATTTTAAATTTCTGCGTGACTGTATCTGTGTGTGTGTGTAGTTTGAGCTCCAGGTCTTCACTCATGTTGCACAGTGTGTGTGTGTGTGTGTGTGTGTGTGTGTGTGAGTGTAGGTGTGTGAGTGTAGGTGTGTGTGTGAATGTGTATTTGTGAGTGTAGGTGTGAGTGTAGGTGTGTGTGAGTGTAGGTGTGAGTGTGTAGGTGTGAGTGTAGGTGTAAGTGTGTGAGTGTAGGTGTGAGTGTGTGTGTGAGTGTAGGTGTGTGAGTGTAGGTGTGAGTGTAGGTGTGTGTGAGTGTAGGTGTGAGTGTGAGTGTGTAGGTGTGAGTGTGAGTGTAGGTGTGAGTGTGTAGGTGTGAGTGTGAGTGTAGGTGTGAGTGTGTGTGAATATGTATTTGTGAGTGTAGGAGTGAGTGTGTGTGTGTATGTTTGATCTCCAAGTCTTAGCTCATGTTGCACAGTGTGACTGTGTGTGTGTGTGCATGTGTGTGTGTGCATGTGTGTGTGTGCTCAAATGTGCTGGCTCACTGTGTCTGGATGTGGACACCATGGAGAAAGTGATTGTCACAGCTGCGCCACCCCCGCCCTCCCCCCTTGGTACACTTTGTATCACTGCTGACAATCAGCAACAGTGAAAATATGCCTCAATCCAAAGACCTCATTCTGGCTAAAAAGTGACGTTGTTGAGCCGTGTAATCCAGAGGACAGGACGGGTTTATTCTTAGGTGGATCTGAGGAGCTAGAGCTGACTGCAGGGAGCCAGCCCTTCGCCGTGAACGCATCGGTTCTCGTGTGTCTCCCATCGAGGCTCAGCCCAACATAGTTAAATTGTTCACATATAATATTTATTCTTATGGCACCTTTCATTTGAGCCATTTGCAGCAATTCCTTGCCCTGGGCTTGATTCCCTCACATGCTAGTTAACCCTCTCCCGGCCGTCTCTGCTCCATTCCTCAGCCCTTGCTCTCTAGAGGGGCCGTGGCATGGTGGCAGAAGCACAGGCCACGTAGGTTGGGTGGCTGTGTGGCCTCAACAACTTACGTAACCTCTCTGGGCCTTGGTTTCCTCAGCAGTAACATGGAAGAAATGATGCTTACCTAGCAGGATTGTTGTGAGAACCCCAAATGATATAAGAACACACCTGTCACGTTGCTGATGTGCAATTACTGTCAACCTGGCTGCTTTCTTATCATCACCACCACCCGGACTGAGTCCCCGCTTCTCCATTTCCAGCCTGTATTCAGCCGTCCTCAGTGGGAATGATCTTAGCTAAGGCTGGGTGACTAGGTTACATTAATGATTTTCCTCAGGGCTCCAGGGTGCCATTGGGAGCAACCCTGGAAGAGGACTAACTGAACGACAGCTGAGTAGCTCTATTAGCTCGTTAGCGCTCCCACCCTCCGGAAGCGGAGAGGCCGCAGCAGGTGCAGACTGTGAAGTAGATGTTAAATACCACGTTGTCGGGCAAACCGTGGAGCAGCGACTTTCTGTTGAAAAGCCGCGTGTGGGGCTTAGTCGAGGGTTTTCCATAAATTCTGAAAACCTAGGGAATGGAAGCTGCAGTGGCCACTGGCTTTGCAGGCAGATGTTGGCAAAAGAGCCACATCTGGGAGGGTCATAGGAGTCAAGAGAGCTTTGGTTCTCAAACGGGTGGTCCCCATGAGGATCACCTGGACAGTTTCCGAAAGTGCCGACACCTGGGTCTCAGCCCTGAATTTCCGTCTGATCGGGTGGGGTATGGCCTGGCAGACGCTCCTGGGGAGTTCTAACGTAGGGCGGAGATAGGGAGCCACCATCGGGTCCCTCCCCCAGCATCCCAGGTGGGGGACATAGACAGAGAGGTTAAGGGTGGGCTGTTATAGTAACAACGGCTAATTAGGAAGAGGGGCGAGGCCCAGGCTCTCCTTCAGAAGCGGAACAGCCCCGAACTTCTCTTCACCTGGTCTCTGGCCCCGGCAGCTCCTGGGTGTGGGGAGTGGGGGGCTCCGGGCTCCAGCAGCTCAGCTCATGGGGGTGCCCAGAAATGGTTAGCATCGTGCCCTTGAAGAGTATGGCACACAGCGGCCTTCACAGCTCAGACAGGTGGAGTCGGTGAGTCTGATTCCCTCTGCAAGCCCAACCACCGGGGCTGGGGATAGGTGGCTTTTCCTCCAGCCCTGTCTGCCCTCTCCCCAGCTGCACGGACTCGGGCACGCGAATCCATGCCCCGTCTGTAAAACGTGGGTAATATTAGATGTTCCCAGGACTGTGGGGAGATGTGAGGATTGGGTTTTCCGCGGTGGGGAGATCAGGGCCGGTCTTGGGCTCGCTGCGTGAAGTTGTGAGGGAGGAGCCCGGGGCCTGGGAGCCGCCCAGCACGGGCCTGCAGCCTTCACCATAGCAACCTCTCCCGGGCCCCAGCGCCTCCTGGCTTCCTCCCCCCACCGCCCACAGCAGGAAGGGCTGTAGTAACACGTTTACTACAGAACAGGAGGCTCCTGTCGAAGCTGAGATGCCGCGTGTGTAACTGGAGATGTTTGTGTTTTAAGCTTTGTCTCCAAGTGTGGGAAGACAAGCTTTGCAGCGTCTGAAGGAGGGACTCCCAGGCCTCAGAGAAACTGGGAGCATTGTGGTTCCAGGGGCTCCTCCACCCAGCTGCCCAGGTTCCGTGAGAAATGTGTCTGCAGGGCAGTGTCTGCTGGGAAGTGTCTGGTGGGCACCTGTCTGCAGGCCCCGAGGGGACGGCCACCCTCACAGGTCTCTCTCTGCTGCAGTTGTTGAGAGAAGGAGCTGGGCTCACCTTCCAGCCCAGGTTGGGCCAGAGCTTGTGTCCTAGCTGGTGGCTGACGGTCCCTGAGGCCGGAAGTGAGCAGTCTGGGTGTCAGCAGGGCTGTGCTCCTCTGGAGGCTGCAGGAGAGAATCCGTGTCCCCCCCAGCTTCTGGCTGCTGGAGGCCTCATCCCTCCATCACAGCCTCTGTCTTCACCCGGGCTCCTCTGTGTGTCTCTTCTGTGTGTCTGTCTGAGGCCCTTGGCCTCTCTCTTACAGATACATGTGCTTACATTTGGGGCCCACCCAAATAACCCAGGACAAACCCCGCCCTCAGTCCTTAACTTAGTCATATTTTCTGCTGTATGAGGTGATATCCACAGGTTCTGGGAACTGGGGTAGGGATAGATCTTCAGGGCCTGCTACACGGCCCTGAAAGGTCAAACCTCAAGTCCCTTTTCAGAAAGCATGTGGGCTTGTGACTTGGTTTTTGGTAAAATGCATTCTCAATTAAGCTGAAGGGAACTGGGCATCGCGGGCTGGGTGGGAAGGTGTGGGGGGTGCTGGGTGGGGAGGGTGTGGGGGGTGCTGGGTGGGGAGGGTGTGGGGGGTGCTGGGTGGGGAGGGAGGCAGCTGTGGGCAGACGCTGCGCCTTACAGAGATCACACCCTGGTGAGAAACTGATGTTTCCAGAGCTCTGGGCAGAGTCAGGTGCAGAGACCAGCCTTTAATCCTGACACCAGCCCCATGGTCACCACCCCCTTTACCAAGGAGGACACTGGAAAGGGTTGTGACTCGCCCGAGGTTACCAGCCCAAGGCAAAGAGGCAGAGCTGAGATTCAGGCCTAAGACTGCTTGACATCAAACCCGCCTCCTTCCTTGATGGACCATAGTTTCCCCCAAGAAACAAGACATCGGTGCAAATTTAAATCAATGACGGAGGCGTTTTTGCCACCAGGCAGTTACCCCACTGTGTCGTAGGTTTAAAGCTCCCACACGCAGACTTGCCGGTTTCAACGTCCAACTTTTCACTAAAGTGGGAACATTCAATAGAAAGATTTATACCTGACCAATTACCAAAGAACTTCTTGACCCAGTGTTTTAACACCAAGGAGATCTCCACTAGGCTCCAGGGGGTGAGAAAACCCACGGAGCATGCAAACTGGATCAGTGATCTACATCTGCGCACATACTAAGCGCCCTGTGCATTACGGTCTGAGAGCTGACTTTCTAAGAATGAGTCCTGTGAAAATGAAAGTGCTCCCGTGTAAATGCCGCCTGGAGAGGCAGCGATCCTGACTCCACACAGACGCGCCTCTCAGACGGCTCATTCCCCGCCCCAGCCCCCGACCCCCACCCCTCCGTCCAGCAGAGACCCTGGCCCTGACCGTGGGACGGCCTCACAGGTCAGCAGAATCACCCCGAGGAACCCAGCAGATGCTGAGATTCTAAGAAATGCGACACGTGTTGCGCTCCGAGTCTGGTTATGAAGAGAGGCCCGGCCGCGGACGGCTGTTTACCCCGAGATCGTATCGCTGCCAGACTTCCTCCCACAGGATGAGATCCCAGGCGCGGGGCTGCTTCGAGGTTTCATCTCTCAGCTGGTACCTGCAGAAAGCTTGGAGCGGTTTTTCTGTTTAAAATGTTAGAAACAAACTCTCTTCCCTCCTCCTACATGATGCGCTTTATAAGACACCTTAGAGCCTCAGCCAACACACCCTGCAGGGCTAGAGGGGAAACGGAGAAACGGCAAAACGTTCCCCTTCCGTCTGCCGAGCACCGCAGAGGGTCTCACTGAGGGGACAGAAGACAGAGGTGCCTGGCCAGTCGAAGAAGTACTTGTGGTAACAGTAATGGGCAGTCTGAATTGTCACCCTGTGCCGGGCAGCGCTCTAAGCCAGCGGTTTTCAACTGGTGTTCCGCAGAAGTTCATCCCACGTGCCCTGAGAGGACAAAGGTTGAAAAGCCCTGATCCAAGCACTGTGGGTGGATAACTCATTCAGCTCTCAGAACAGCCCCAGCAGGGGCAAACTGTTCTTATCCCGCTTGAGACGTGGGAACAGAGACTAAGCCGCCCGCCCAAGGTCACACAGCGGGCAGGTGAGTGGCGGTGCCAGGATTCGGGCTCGGGAGGCTGGGTCAGCGCCCTCCCGGTTCTCTCTGCCGCCTCCGTGTGTGAGGCCCAGGTCAGGGGCCACGGAGACGCTGTCACCAGTGGGTGGCAGTGTTGTCCCACGGAGCCTTCTGGGTAGCCCCGAGGGCTGGCACCTCCCTGAAAATGGATCGAGGTCTTTCACCACCTTGCAGCCATTCCAGGCAGCCCCTAAATGCAATTTCTCAAGTTTCTGAAGGCAAAGAAGATTGACTGTCAGCTCATTTACGCCTCAGAGCTACACTGGGAGATGGTGGTTGTCGGTGGTAAAGGAAACAGGCTCAGAGAGCGTGACTGGCTCAAAGTCACGAGCTACTGTTACACGCCAGGTTGGAACCCAGGTGGTGCGGCTCCCCCAGGAAAGAGGCATTTGACCTCCACACCCCTCTCCACCCACGTCCAGCCCCCAGGCAAGTGCACAGGTGAGTCAGCTTTAAAAAAACCACAAAAATAGCAACAAACCTACTACGGATAAACCAGGGAGCAACCGCTCACTTTTACAAAGTTTGCTGTCGTAAGTGAATTCTTTTCAATAACTAGCTCCTCTGGCACAGGTCAGCTGGTTAAAAATCATTAACGGCTTCCCAGAAACACTGAGACAGGGAAACCAAGACAACAAATTAGGACCACTGCCAGCTAAAGATCAATTAGGGCCACGAAGCGTCTCTGGAACGACAGCCATGCTAGTAGAAAAACTCAATTTAAAAACTCATACGTGTTTTCCCTGTGCGTGGGCAGAGCCGTGGAAGGAGCGGGCTGGGCACGGTGTCTGGCCAGGGTCCCTGTGAGCAGAACTTGCCTCCTAGTCCTCCCAGTGCCACCCTGGCATCGCCTGACCCCCGGTCCTGTCGTCACCACTGGCCCAGCTGTGCACAGAGGTGTCTCACAGGTGGTCACAAATGGCAAAGGGGTGGCACACAGTGCCAGTGCTGTCCCTTCTGGAAGCACCCAGATGGTTGGCATGCAGGGGCTCCGGGAAGGGATGACTTGCAGAGGTGGGGCAGGGCTGAAAACCATGCTTGTTCCCAGAGGGAGTCACCTCCTGGGGGGAGAGGAGCGGCTGCCGCCGGACACAGCGCTAGGGGAAGGTGGGCAGAAATGGCCTCTCTCCTCCCCCCAGCTCGGCCCTGTCTCCAAGGACAAGCCGGGGGAGGGGCCGGGTGGGGCAGGCAGCAAGGCTGGGCCCTCAGGGTACCGAGTGGGCAGGAAAAGGGTGGAGAGGGCACTCGGAGGACAGAGAATGAGAGGCACAATGTCTCTTTCAAAGGTGGGTAAACTGAGTCATGGAAAGGAAACGTAGCATGTTTCAGATAAAGAAGGTGAGGCCGGCTCCCCTGTCTGGCCTGGAGGGGACCTTAAAATCTCAGGCACATCTTGTCCCTCAGGTGCCTTCCCAGTACGTGGCGACGATGCCACGTGGCCACGCTGGTTCTCCAGAAGGGGTGTGGTGCACTCGATCAGGTTTCCATGAGTCACAGGTGTGGGTGATGGTCCGGGTGTTGTGATTTCGGTGAATTCTCCTCACCCACTACTTGTGTCTGTCTGATTCATGAAGGTGACTCATCGGAGGAAGTGGACCTGAGCCTGGTCTACCAGGCGGCGTCCAATGGAGATGTCGGTGCGCTGACCGCCCTGATCCGGGAGGACCCCTCCGTCCTGGAGTCCTGTGACAGCGAAGGTGAGCACGCGGGCCTGCAGCCCGTGAACATCCTGCTCTGCGTGCTTAGGGCTGGCCTGCAGGGGTGAGCCGCGGTGGCGAAACCGCATCTCACAGGCCACGTTGATGCGGGAGGGACAGGACGAGCCTGGGGCTGGCTGAGTGCAGGGCCCTCGCATTTCTTTAAATGAGGGACTTGGACACAGAGTTACCGATTTTTTTTCCATCACCTCCTATAATGAGGCCGATTGATTTGGGTTCGTTTCCAGCTCCTTTGTGTGAATGAGAGCAGCTGGGCCGAGAGAAGGGGTGTGGAAACAGGAGGCTGTTTATAGCGATGGGCGAGGGGACAGGGTGACTGTTGACGGCCAGGCGCGAGGACTCCTGCCTCTGAGAAGAGGGAGAAGAGGTACCTTTTTCTCTGCTCTTTCTGCTTAAATACAACTAAAAATCCTGGTCGTCACGTACAGAACAAACAGGGAAGCTTGGGAGGTGGAGATGAAATGACAGACTGGCCAGGACCGTGGTGTCGAGGAATGGCCAGGGGTGAGCTTCTTGGAGCTGAAGAACCCAGGAACCTAGAGGTGCAACAAGCACAGACCCCAAAAAACACCACCGCAAGCCTGCTCCCTCTAGCCAAAGAGCCGGGAAAGGAACAGCCTGGCCAGACAGAACTTTTAGACGGTACTGACTCTACTCCAGCCAAACACCACAAGCAAACAAACAAAACCCTGAGGATGGCCCAGCCCCACCCGTTCCAGCAGAGACCACGTGGGGAGCCGGGGCCTGTACCTCCACCTGGTGGGATGAGGTCCTCCCCCTACCTGCCGTGGTGGGGCCAAGACTCACTTTATAGCTACATAAAGCAATGGTATTGCTGAGGGATAGACACGTAGATCAATAGAAAAGAACAGAGAACTCAGGAGGAGACACACACAAATATGCAGAGAGGGAGGGAGGGAGGGAGGGAGGGAGGAAGGAAGGAAGGAAGGAAGGAAGGAAGGAAGGAAGGAAGGAAGGAAGGCAGGCAGACACGGCACCTCATGGCTGCTTTTACCCAGCACAGATGCCTGAAAGAGCATTGGAAAGAGCTGGAGAGGAATTGGGTGTGGGCTCCAGCCTTTGAGTGAGACCAGCAGCCTGGAATGTCATTCTCAGGAATCTCCGAGGCACCTACACAGAAAAACCAGAACCTCGATGTGAATGTCCCGTCCAAGGACGTCTAACCAGACCCAGCGGGCAGGGAGTGCGCCTGGTGTTTGGTTTCTTGCTGGAGGACTATGAAGCCCCGGATTCTGCCCCACAGTCGGCTCATCACACCAGCCCTGCAGAGCTCGTCGACACCTGCCGTTTTGTCTCTAGTTGTATTTAGGAATAAAAACGGGTGGAAAACTAAAGGCCTTCACCTATATTGATTCCAAATACAGAGAAGTATTTCGGCAAAGGGGGCCCCTGTTAGCGAGAGTGTGTGCCACCCAAGGCCAGGCTGCCATCACTGCCCTCTGACACCCTCCGCCCACTGGGGGGGTGCTGGGCCAGCTCCCTGTGGAGCTGCTTCCAGGGGCTGCCCTGCTCGAGCCGAGTCAGGATAAACCTGCCTGTTACACCCCAAATTATGGGGATTTCCAAGGTAGCAATAAACAGGTTTGATCATGTGCACACTATGTTTTAACCAACCAATTATTGCAAAGTTACAGAATCTAGGGCCAGAAAAAGTGCCCGGTTTCATGTGTTGCAGCAATCTCTCTTCCGTCCCCTGCAGCTCAGCCGCTGGGGCAGTTCATTTATTGGCAAAGAGCGTAACAAATAAACAGGTAAATGAAGACTGCTCGCGACTGTCACAAGCCAACCATTTGTTGAAAGGCTGTTGAAATGTCTCCGTCCAGGATGCACGCCCCTGATGCACGCGGTGTCCGGACGGCAGGTGGACACGGTGAAGCTGCTGCTGAAGATGGGGGCCAGTGTCAACACCCAGGACGCCCGCGGCCGCACAAGCCTGTGCCTGGCGGCCTACCTGGTACGGACGGGCCTGTCACGGGCTCCGAGGAGCGGGCCGGGCTGAGTGCGTGGGGGGTCCCACCGGCAGAAGGGTGGTTCTGGGTCTGTGTGGCTGGCCAGTGCCCAAAGGACGGCTGTCACCGAGGAGCCTCTGGTGTCTGAGTGAGGAAGGGAGGACATTCGGGTCGGGTGGGGAGCAGCGGGCGGGGTCTCAGGTTGGCTGCTGCTGGCGTTAGAGCAGAGGGAGGCCAAGCACGTTTCTTTCAAAATTCTAAAATCCCAAAGGCAGAGTTTCTTGGGCTAGACAGCTACTCAGGGGCTGGCAGAAGTGACTCTCCAGGTTACGCGACTACGAGCCCAGGGAGGGGCAACCTCTGCAGACGGCCCTTCCCAGGAGCACATGCCGAGGAGGCAGCGAGGGGAGCGAGCGCGGCCCGGCGGGGCGTCACCCACACTGATATTTTTTGTGTTTTTTTTAATTCTTACCTAAGGACATTTTTCCATTGCTTTTCAGGGGGGGGGTGGGGTGGAGACATCACTGTGAGAGAGACACATCGATTGGTTGCCTCTCGCATGTGCCCCAACCCCGGGGCCTGGGATCGAGCCTTTGGCTAGAATTGAATCCGGGACCCTCCAGTCCTCAGGCCGGCTCTCCAACCCCTGAGCCAAAGCAGCCAGGGCAGCCCACACTCTTAATGACGCCCCCACCTTGTGTGGCAACCGGGGCAGGACCCCTCCCCCAACACTCCCCGAGGCTCCCTGGAAGGGCATGGGGCAGGGATCCTGCCCCCCACTCCCTCTGGTGATGTTTAAGTTAGAGTATTAAAGAGAAACTTGGCCAAGGGGCCCTTAGAAACGGTCTCAGGCACAGCTCCAAACCCAGGCTGCAGACAGACTTACCAGGGATGGTGACCGTGGGTGGGCAACTCGAGCCACCGCTTCATGCCACATGCCTCGTCTGTCAAATGTAGTAGGAACGTCAGACCAGGTGTCTCGCAGCCGAAGGAGAAGCATGCGGGTTCCCCCGGCACGTGGTCGGTGCAGAACAGACTGTCGGCTCAGAATAGAGACCGTGGGCGTCAGAAATACCCGATGCTTTCCTAGCTCCTTCCTGAAGAAAGAAAGAAACCCACATGCACACACAGTTCCAGGAAAGGTTGCAAATTATAAGTATGTTCCAAACCCTCCCCCATCAGATTTGTTTTCCAAAAACTGGGAAACTGGCCACTCTGAAACCTGGCGACGCTGAAATGTGTCCAGTCTGCCTTCCTTTTGGGTTTCCCGGCCGCATTGTTCCCCCTCCAGTGAGAGCACTCGATGACGTGGACGTTAGCTACTAAACCCAGGCTGGACGCCTCGGTCAACTCGGACTCGAGGCTGGAAAACGCTTGAGACTTAGATACTGTCTTAGATACCATAGTCGGTATTGTAACCTGTGAAATTCGCTGTGCTTTCGTTGGAAGATTTTCTGCATACTTTTCAGAACCAAAAGATTGTTTTCTTCCCGTGATCTTTCTCCGCCTCTGCTCATTTCGTAACATTTTGGTTTTTGCCGCTTCCAGTGTCGTGGGGAAAACTCTTCGGGCATCTTTCTCATCTTATTCAGAGATCTTGAGGCTTAACCGTATGTGACAGGAGGGAGGCCGGGAAGACTTATCATGTTATTATTTATCTACTAGACGTCTACTTGAATTGAGAGAGTGGCCCAGTGGTTGTGGGTGAATGTGGGAGGCGTTCTTGGCAGCTGGGTTATCAGTAGGGTTGAGTCAGTTACTGAAAGTCTGTGGAAAAGAGATTAGCTTGCAGTTGTATCTGCTCTTTGAGTGAGAGCCAGTGTGGAAAGGATCCAGCTGGCGGTGCTGGCGAGGAGGGGACAGCAGGAGAGGGGGCGGCAGGGAGCCCACACAGCTCCCTGGGGAACCCCTAAGTGGATAACACGTAGCCATGGGGAGCCCGTAGAGGGCGCTGCCGAGACCCCCATATTCAGCATCAGAAAAATCCACCCACAAGTCGGCAGGGTCCCAGCCATTGGAGCAGGGCTCAGGCTGGGATTCTGGGCATCGGACCGAGACTGATGGAGTGAACAAGACATTGTCCTGGAAAAGAGGCCTGAGGCCTGTTTATCGGATATAGAAACACTGAGGCCAGAGTGGAGGCTGGGGCTCAGGAGGCAAATGGTGGGGATTAGGCCACAGCGTCGAGGTCAGGCCGTAGACAACCATGATGTGGGGCCAAGGCCATAGGACACGAGGCTGGAGCGGATCAACCGCCCTGTCACGTGGCCTGGGAATGGGGTGCAAAGTTGGATACCAGCGAGGGCCCTAGAAGCTGGGGGGCGGGGTGCAGAACAGAGTCTGGGAATCTGTCTCCATCTGACAGGGCCTGGGTCCCCAGGAAAGTCAAGGTGCCCTCAAGACGCCAGCCCCCTGCTGAGGGGTCTAATTGGGGTTGGGCCTTACCCAGGGAAGTCCAATGGAACATGTTCAGCCGGAACAGAGAGGGGGGAGAGACGTGGAGAAGGCCTGGGCTGCGCTGTGAGACGGTCTGGTCAGATAACAGGGCCTGCTCTGTTCCAGGGCTGGCTGGAGGGCTGCCTGAGTCTGCTCAGAAACGGCGCCAAGCACCACATCCCCGACAAGAACGGCCGGCTGCCCCTGCATGCGGCCACCGCCGAGCCCGACGTGAGGTAAGCAGCCGGCGCGGCGCTCGGGGGAGGAGGGCCCGGGGGGTCAGCGGGTCATCTCCTCCAACCTGCTGTGGCAAATAAAAACAAATCCACCTTTTTTTTTTAAGTTGGAGCCAACAGGACCGCATGTTAGTAAATCAAAATACCCTGGATTAATGTTAAACTCTGGTCAAACCCTTTCTCTTAGTCTGACTTAAGAAGCAATGCTATTTGTCGTCACCTGAATTCATATATCCATTCATTCAATTAATCAATCACTTATTAGCTCAGTAACGATTGATTGGGTGTATATTACGGGCCAAGCTCTGTTCTAGGCCCGAGCACAGTCCCACAGTGTGGACAACAGTGTCCCCAACGTCACAGAGCTCACGCCCCTCGTAAAACAAACGAACAGGGTGACTTAGAATAGTGACGACTGCCACAAAGAAGGGCGTCAAGGTGAGCGAGCTCCGACGGGCAGAAAGGTGCCTGACTAGAGTCGTGCCGGCGTGTCCAGTGGGGAGGCGGCGCAGGGCGGAGGAGACAGAGCAGGGACACCGGTGGGTGAGAGGAAGCCCTGCATGTGGGCTGCTGAAAGCCCTGGGAACGAATACCCTCAGACCAGTGGGATGATTGTGAAGGTCCCATCCTTATAAGATATTGAGCAACAGAGAAAAAGTCTTGCACAGGCCAAGGGCAGCTTCCCCAATCCTCTGAGTTTCAATGGCCTTGGCCTCCCATCCTTTGAAAGCCCCTCGGAGCAGCTGATAACAGCGTTTCCTGCGGTGGCATCAGCAGCATCCTGGGGGCTCCCCCAGCCTCGGCTGCACAAGATAGGGCTCTGACTGGAACTGAGCCTCGGCCAGCACCCGGGGCGGGGGTGGGGTGGAGGGGCGTGTACGGGTGCCTCGTCCTCTGCACCCCATCCCCAGAACTAAAACTCAAGCTGCGTGGGGGTAGAGGAGACCAAGGCCGCCTCCGGGTGGGGGGAAACAAGATTTCTTCATTTCCGTCTGTTTTACACTAAAGTAAAAGGGCTTTGGAAATTCCAGGGCTATTCCCAGCCCAGCCTTGCTGCTTAACAGCACTGGATGAAGTCCAGGAATAATAGAAAACTGGGCTTTACTCAGAGCCCAGCAAACTAAGGCAGTTCAGAGGAGAAGCAGCATGCTCAGCGCTGACGACCAGTGGGCATCGCAAAGGGATGACTCTCTTCTGATGAATTACGGGGGAAATGACTGTGCTGGACAACCCGCAAAAATATTGAGTCACAAAATCATACTGTTTTCCAAGGCGTGATCTTTAGAAAATATGTTTAAAATGCATCTTTTAAGACTATGCTGCCTTGACTGGCTCTACTTTAATTCCATTTACTTCCCTCACTCATAGAGAGGTCGTTTCAAAATCAACGTAGCCGATTCTGGGAGACAGATGCCTGCTTTAGTTACAGTCATTATTGCTGTTGCCATAAACAAAGCCCAAGGCTTCTGTGTTTTAATACAAGTTTAGTCCAATGTAGTTGTTCCTGGGCGGGGGAGGGGCGGCTCCCCTCCACACGGTGATCCGGGGGCCCAGGCTCCTTCCATCTCATGGCTCTGTCATCCCCCAGGATCACAGGCTCCTCTTTGTTCAGCCAGCGGATAGAGAAAGAAGGTGTAGAGAAGCCCCCCCGGCCCTTATTTCTTTAAAATCTCAGCCTGCAAACGACACCATTCCCTTCTGCTCACACTCCATGAACAAAGACTAGTCACTCGGCCACACTTGGCTATAAAGTGTGCTGGGAATAGAGTCCCCGACCAAGACTCCCCCTCCCTGCAATGACTCCAACCCAAGAAAGAGGGTGTGATGGCACCTGAGGGGTGCACTGTGCCTGTCAGTCAAAGTCTCATTCAAGGTGGACCTGTGCTGTCAATCAGGCTCATCAGCCGAAAGCACAGATACGCTGAAATCCAGCCCAGCGGTGCTTCCTGTTTGCTTCGGTCTATTTCTCAGTAAGCCCAGCAGTGACCCCAGGCTCTCTAGGAGCCACACTGCTTCGCTGTTGCTGAGATAACAGAACTGTGCTTTCCCTTCTCTGGAAATTGTACCCAATGACCCAACCACCACCTTCGGGGAGCGGAAGCCGGAGAAACATCCTTCCGTGTGCTGATGATATAGTTTTATTGTCCTAAGTGGACACTTGGCTGACTCTGGAAGATAAAATCCTGCTTTAGTCATGGCAATGCTCGCTGCTGTCACTAAAAATCCAAAGGTTAGGAGTAACAGTTTCAGGACCCAAACCGTCATTGCTGGTAATGTCACCGGAGGGAAATAGGTTCTTTCTCGGTGCTGTGGGAAAGGAATTTCAGGGACACACGGGGGAGGATCTGAGTGACAGCGGCAGGGTTCACCCGAGGCCCCTGAAAAGGCTGCCGCTCTCGGAAGCACGTTCCCTGCGCTCAGCCGGTAGATCTGCTCGCTGCCCCCAGGTCCACCCCGATGCCTCATCCTCAGGGGGTGCAGCTCCTCTCGCTGAGGGGAACGTCCAGCTTCCCGGCTGCAGGCCTGCCCTGTGTCCGCCAGGCCCAGGACGGTCACCAGGCCCAGAGCTGCATCCCCGGCTCCTGAGGCTCCCCTGGGGCAAGTTACCCAACTCCCTGTGCCCCAGTCCTGTCTGCAGGTGCCTGCAAAGGCTCCATGGTGCCCGGGCGCAGGGCGGCCTGTGGCTGCTAGAGAGAGACGGGGCCTTTGTGAAGCGCCCATTTCCTTGGGCTTGGGAAGGGGTCAGCTTTCTTTCAAACTATCCGGCTCTTTCCTGTTTTTCCCCGGTCTCTGCGGGTACTTCACCCCATCCAATCCCTTCCCCAGGTTTGTCTCCTCCCTTACGGTTACCAGGTTACCATCGGGGCTCCCACTGCGCGTGCGCTCGCTGGATTCCCCCCTTCCTGCTGTTCACCTGTCCCCCACCCCCCAGTAATCTGAGGGAATGCCAGCTTCTCCCTGGGGAGACTGGAAAGCCAGTCCTTCCGGCCCCCTCCGATCCGGGGGATGACCGTGAAGCTGCCCCTTTGTAGTTAACCGGCTTAATGCCTGATTCCATTGGCCCCCTTTCTCTGTTAATAACTAACTCACTGACCGACTCTGTAACAGTGAGGCTTCTCCGAAATGAACCGGGTGAAACCTTAACAACCCAGAGAGCAGACCCACTGGGCTTGTCACCGAGAGACGGTTCTAAACCAGTTTGCCTTAAAGGATCCCCCATGGAGCTGCGCTGTTTAAAATGAGATGTTTTATCGTTTTATGGAGAGGTGGTGAGGCCATGGCAGAGTCTGACGGCGTCTGTGTCGATGATTCAAGGGGAGACTACACCACACTCCACAGCGGAGAGCCTGGGCCTCCTCACCCACCCGGTGTCGGCGTGGACTCCGCGTTGCTTTCTGGGAACAGAAACAGTTGTGGTCTGGCTTGTGTGTCCTTCCTAAGCCTGCAACCCGACCATGGCAGGGAGCGATTCCCACAGGCCACGCACACCTGTCCGACTGCTTCCTTCTACCAGGACACGTTCAGGCCAGCTGGCTGACCACTGGGCACATCGGCCTTCAGTGACAACAGCGGTGATGACCACAAACAGTAGCGACTATTTATTTACTGCGTCCTGAGGACTCACCACGGACTGCGCCATCCACTCTGGCCAACCTCTGTGCGGCAGGTAGGAGCTCTTCCCTCGTTCTACGGATGAGAAGACGGAGGCCCCGGGAGATGCTGAGCCCCCAGGGCACGTGCGAGGAGGCGCAAGCTGCCCCAGCCCCACTGTGCCCCCAGACCCTCCGCCGCAGGCCCCGTGGAACTTGCTTTAATGGCCACTTTTGGTCGTTAGCCCACAGCCCACACTGAGAGGCCTCGTAAGAAGCAGCCTCGCAAATCTCACCGTCTCACTGCCGGGAAGTGTTCTGTTCGTCACAGTGTCCAGATTCCTTGTGAGAAGCCAGGAGGCCGACTCTCACTGCGAAGGCATTGCTGTGCTTTTCCCGAATCACTGTTTCTCATTTTTCTGTGTGGTCACTGTGATGTCCGATCCTGTTTCTCTCTCTATGTTTGGAACTCAAAGTCCAGCATGTGTCCCCCTCTGGCATGCGTGTGGGGCCACAGGCCTGTCTCTTCGCCTCCCCCGGTTTTCCCTTTGCCCAGGTCCTTCGCTCGTTTACATGCATCTGAAAACCATGTCAGCCCCCTGTGCACTGAGGCGAGGGCGCCAGGAGAGCCAGTGCCGGGGTCAGGGTTTGAACCCGGCTCCACCTCTTCGTGACCACATTCTCCAGGGACAGTGACCGTGCCAGGGATCTGCTCTTTTTCTTTTCTAAAAAGCAGGGGCAATACAGAACTTACCCCGGGGTAAGCAGGCAGAAGAAAACTAGAAGATGTGTGGGCAGCAGTGACCACCAGGAACTGTCCGCGTTCATAGTCTTAGTGGTGATGAAAGTGATCGTGATTATGGAAGACAGATGGAAATAAAGAAATGCCACACGTCAGAGCTGAAGAATGCATCCTGCTGCGGCTACCACCAGCTCTCACCTGGCCTCGCCACCTGAGCACACACAGGTGCACAGTCTGTGTCCACACACGCAGGCGCATGCACGTGTGCACACACTTACTGCGAGGCCATCGGGGCCCGGACAGCACGGCTGTCTGTTCCAACTCTGGGCGCAGAGCTGCTAGACTCCAGAACCTGAGGAACATCACACATGACCATTCAGCTCCCGGGAGACTCCCTCCCCTGCCCTTGCTCATGTCTGTGCATCTTCCCCGTCACCGTAAGCACATGTATGGGCCATGCCGTGGCCTTGTACTTGGTGGGTCACACTCGTTATAAAATCCACTGGATCTTCCATCTCCAGACAACATGCCCCCAGCACTCAGAGTTTGCTGCAGGTTACCTAGAGCAAAGCCTCAAGCCGAAGCTGCGCGTAAACAAGCCAGTTAGCCGTTGCCTCCAGAGGTATTGCCTGGCTCTCCGATGGAAACAACGCACCTGGAACCTGCCAGCTCCCTCATTCGGCCTCGGCTGAGCTGCCACAGGCGGGGCCTTTGCTGGTGCAGGGATGAGTGACTTATAATTTCTAGTGTGCGGGAGAGTTGGGTGGACAAAAGCCAGGAGCACAGCCTTGATCTCCCGATGCCCTGTCCAGCTCTGAGGAGCTTCTCAGCAGGTCTGGTGGCTTTTCTTGCTTCTGTGGCTGGGACATTCAGAGGGCACCCCCGTGAAAGACGGGGCACAATCATTAGGACAAAGCTCCAAAGAGACCGGAGTCGTGTTTGTGCCCCGCTGCACACGCAGCCCGGGAAGGCCAGCAGTGATTTCCCAAAGCAGCCCCAGGGCTCTCTGAAGGTCTTTTCCATGGTCTCCATGGTTACCAGCAGAATTTTTCCCCCCAGCTCGGCCTGTTTGCATCACTCTTGACTACAGACCGTCAGAGGAAGGAGATCATTTTGGGGAGGTCCTGTTCTCTGGTTACCAGGTGCTGCATTGTAACCTGGGCAGGGACAGGTGTATGTCTCTACAGCAAACTCTCACAACCAGGCAGCTTCAGGGCCAGGGGCCAGGGGCCAGGGGCCAGGGGGCTGGATTGGGGACCCTTTTTCTCAGCCATCACTGGGCTGGCCAGATCCAGGGCTGCAGCTCTCTGGCCACCAATCACCCAATGACAATTGGGGGACCCCAAAATATAAATAAAATATAGGAGCTTTTTAAAAATTATATAAATATATAATATAATATAATTAATATAATATAATATAATATAATATAATTAATATAATATATAATATAATATATAATCATTACATATCACACGAGGCCGTCTTATCTCATGATTCTGTTCTCTGGAGCTTTGTCTCTTTCTCTCCAGGCTGCTGACGGTCCTGGTGCAACAGTCCAGCCTCAGCGAGGTCAATCGCCAAGACAGCGAGGTGAGCCTGCCAGGGGACAGCTGGCCTTGTGCACTGGGTTGGGGGCGGGGGTGAGGCCTTTCTAACTGCTGTGCTGTGGGGGATGGAGTGAGCTTTGTGTTCCTGCCCCGAGAGGGTA
Organism: Miniopterus schreibersii; assembly: GCF_964146895.1. Classification (NCBI taxonomy): domain Eukaryota; kingdom Metazoa; phylum Chordata; class Mammalia; order Chiroptera; family Miniopteridae; genus Miniopterus; species Miniopterus schreibersii. The sequence goes on along the minus strand of NC_138103.1, from coordinate 104,347,260 downwards.
GCCTGCGGCCCCAGGACCTAGACGCTTCTCCCCACTGTGCTGTGGTCCGCGTCTGACCGGGAAGGACTTGCGCTGAGTGAGAATCATCGCACTGAAGTTGCGTAATCCCCTCTGGACCCTGAGAAGTAAACACTGCTCCTTCCTGTCCTCTCGAGTCCGGGCCTTGGCTGCAGGCTGCGGCCGCCCACGTTCCCTCTGAGGGACAGACATCAGACGACGGCGACTCCGGGCCTCGGGCTCCAGAGGCCACGCTCTCGCACCAGTGCTCACAGCTGCTGTTTCCTTTCGTTGCAAAAAGAATGCTTCAGGGAGGCCAAGTCCCTGATGAGGGGGGTCCCACATCAGGCGGGGTGCCCCGCAGCAGCTCAGCCTCTCCTCCTAGCTACTGACCCTTTAAAAGCAGGCCTGGCTCTCATTAGCCAGCCTGGCTTCTTTAATAGGCTCCTTAACGCGGGCGGAAATGCCTGCCTGTTCATGAAACATGTCATAAACGCACGCCCGGCTTGGCCGCACTGCACTAAGGTTGCATCATAGCTTCAAGCAAATGGAGTGCTGGCCGGACACTGCCCAGCTGCACTGCTCCCGGGGAGCCGGGGCCCTCAGGCCGAGGGGACGGCTCCTCCTAGCAGGGTGGGGCCCGGCCGCCGAGCCTCCTCCAGCCTCCCATCCGGGCCCCTCCCTGCAGCCTGGACTCACGACCACACAGAAAGCCCCTGCCTGCAGCCTGGATCTGAGGTCAGCCGCCGGCCGCTCAGTGGTCACACGCTGGTTTCACTGCCCGTGTCTTCAGTGGTTTAAGCAAAACACCAGAAGAGAGAAGACCTCACTGTCTCAACTTCTGCTTTAAAGCAAGGAGCAGCGACAAGAAGGCGCAGGCCCAGCACTCGGCCGCGTGTGGGAGCCGGGGGCTCGGCGGTGCCCTGACACCAGCCGGTCGTGAACTGCTGGACCCCTCCCTCCAACTCCCACCCTTGGCCCCAAACGGGGGCGTTTAGAAAGGGGGCCAGTTCAGTCCCTCACAGCCTAGAAGTAAACTCCCCTCCAGACCTCCAACCCTGCCCCCCTCAGTGGAACAGATACTCCCCAGCAAACAAGGGGAGCCTCACCCCGGGGCCCCGCTGGCGGGCACAGGGAAAGGAGGCCGGTCTTTCTACCGGTGGACATTGTAGCATGTTTGGGGAAATGTGTGGCACCTGCTGGGAAAGTCTCTGGTTCCCTCTCATGCAAGGTGACCTTGGAGAGGCTTCCTCGGGCTGCTGAGCCAGCATCCTGCCCTCAGAAAGGGCCTCAGAAAGGGCCCTCCCGCCCCGTGGGGCAGCTTCCTGTCCGGGCGTGTCCCAGCATGCCCACGCCTCCCAAACCCACCCGCAGCCACCGGCCAACGCTCGCCTGTGTTATCGTTCCTGTGGAGCTCTGTCATTGCTCGTGTGAGCCGGTCAAATAAGTCTGCGAGGCCTGGGTGCTCTGCGGCCCCGAGAGGCGAGGACAGAAAGGGAGAGGACGCCGCCCAGGCTGCCCCGTTCCGCCGGGGCCCGGGGGGCCACCTGCCTCTGGCTTCCCAAGCTCTGGGCCACCCCTCCCTCACCCCTCCCTCAGTGCTGTCCCAGTGGCCCCCAGCCCAGGGCAGCCTCCCCTGTATCCGAGGGTGACAGGTACAGGTGACAGGTACAGCCTGGGCACCTACACACCCTCCATCCACTAAAAGCAGGGGGCAGAACAGCAGGACGGTTTCCCAAGGACGGGAGGAGAGAGTGGGGCGCGTCCCCCACGGTGCCAGCGAGGTGATTTCCTGAGAATAGCCGAGGGCCTCCCAACTTGTCAGAATGAAGGCTACAGGTTAAAGGACCGATTAGTTGTCCTGGCTGGTGTGGCTCAGTGGCTAGAGCGTCGGCCCACAGACGGAAGGGTCCCTGCTTCAGCTCCTGCCAGAGGCACGTGCCTGGGTTGCCGGCTCGATCCCCGCCCGGTCGGCGTGCGTGGGGAGGCAGCCAATCGGCGGGTCTCCCACATCGACGTCTCTCTCTCTGCCCCCCTCCCTTCCACTGTCTGGAAAAGGATGGAAACAATACCCTCAGGTGAGGGTAACAACCAAAGGGTCAGTGGGTGAGTAGAAACCTGACTTCACTGAGATATTAGACTGTGAACGAGAACTAAGGGGGGGCCCTGTTTCCGCAGCTGTTCTGTAACGGCTCAGTGAGAGGAAACGGGACCTGTCGGGCGGTGAGTGTCGCTCTGGAGCCTGTCCTGGTCTGAGCTCAGTGACTTAAAACAATTTTTGTATTATTATTAGTATTAGTTTTTACTTATATAAGTAACCCGTGAGCACATTTGTTTTTTTAATGTTAATATTCCAAGTAGTGCCAGCCCATCCTCGATGGCTCGCTCCACGCCGCCCTGGCCCCGGTGGTCACGCTTGGGTGCCTGGGCCCGTCTCCCGGGTGCTCGCGGCGCTGGGGTGTGGGGTAGACGGCGTCACGCGCTGGGGGCTGTTCCGCGACTCGGTCTTTTCACGCGCGCGTTCCTGAGGGTCTTCGCGCCGAGGCCCATAATCGGGCTCAGTCCTGTGGTGACTTCGTAACGTTCACGCTGTAGATCCCCCTTGTGCGCGGTTTCAGGAACCCGCAGCCAGCAGAGGCCCGAAAACACTAAATGGAAAATTCCAGGGAGAAGCCGTCGGGAAGGCCCCAGCTGCCCACTGCCCGCTGCTCCGAGCAGGGCGACGGACTCTCTGTCCCTCCGTCGGCAGCTGCCCTTCTGTGCCGCCCGCCCGTCGGTCACTCAGCGGCCGTCGGCTCCGGCTGTCTCCGCATCTCGGCGCTTGTGCGCAGCTCCCTTTATCTTACCTAATACGGCCGCATTCGCACAACTTCCATTACAGCAGATCGTTATAGTTATTTTATTAGTTACTGCCGGTCTCCCACTGTAAGTTAAATCCCATAGGTATATACGTGCAGGAACCGACACGGTACGTATAGGGTCGGGTTTAATCGTGGTCCCAGGCATCCCCTGGGGGCCTCGGAGCGGATCCCCCGCAGGGAAGGGGGACACTGTCCCCCGAAATACCTTCACTTCTTTGGCCGTTCCCCTGTGAATGGATATCCAGGCTGTCTCCAGTTTCCACCATCTTGCGTGAGCTCCTTGAGGGTTTCATACGAGCCTTCCTCTGGGGGAACCCTGGGCCGCAGCGGAGCTTTTTTACTTTTCATCCGCGGGCCTGGCTGTCTCGTCCGGCTCTGGCAGCTGAGGCTCCGCTGCCCAGTGAAAGGAGCTATTGTCCTCCCGTTGCTGGATTTTCTCGCTGCTGTTTTAATTTGCATTTTCCCTGATAACGGGCAAGGCTGAGCGTCATTTCACAGGCGCAGTGGCCGGTTTTCTGTTTTCTTTTGTGACTTGCCTGCTTATATCCCTCGTCTGGTCATCTGCTGGGTCACTCGCCATTTTCTTCTCTTTTCACAGGAGTTTATATTTTGAAAACTAATTCTCTGCCGTTGGGTTGCAAATATGTTTTCAGTCTGTTGCTGATTTTAGAAGCGCCCATGATGTCTTTTCTTGTGCAGAATTTTAAAATACGATACGATGAAAACGGCCACTCTCGTCCACGCTGCTTATGCTTCGTCCTCCTAAAGCCCTCCGGCCCCCAGGGCCGCGACTATGCTGCGCTTTCAGTTTGTTACAAGATCCCTTTTAAAGCACGAGGTTCCTTTTCTGGACTCTTTGTTCCGTCCTAATGGTCCGTCAGGTTTTTCCGTTTCATTAACCTCCCTGCCTGGTTATTCTGTGACTCGGGTCTAACACCGTGGGCGGCGCGGCCGGTCGGTCAGCTCCGTGCCTCTGTCTTCCTGGCCTCAGAGGACCATCCCCAAGGAGACAGGCTTTTCCAGTCCAGCTTCAGGGAGTTAACACGTCGCTGAGCCCCTGGGATCTGAGCCCCCACTGAAAGGGGCTGTGGGGTGTTGGCGTCTGGGTTAGGACTTGACATCTATCCGGAGAAGCTCTGTGGTGCCTGGTACTTAGGGTAGATCGTAGATTCTTTGTTAAATGCACGTTCTGATTTGAATAGAGTTTATGCGAGCGGCCAGACCGTCCAAACTTCCACTATAACAGCAGCCTGAGAAAATAAATCCAAGTTGTAAAAACCAGATGTGAACCTTTGGATATAGTTCTTGGCACTAAATCCGCTCATAACATTCCTGAGATGCAACCGCAAGCGCAGATCGTGCACCATAAAGGCAAACTCACAAGAAATCATCCGACTCTAGAAGTCCTCATACTTTATAGTTAGCAAAAGTAAAATAACAGAGCCAATTTTTTTTTTTTTTTTAGTGTGCCAGAATTTTTTCCAAAAGAACACCTCGAAAAAATGGAATAGACCCTGGCCGGTGTGGCTCAGCGGTTAGCAGGTCGGCCTGCGCAAGGACGGGTCTCAGGCTTGGTTCCCTGTCAAGGGCACATACCTGGGTTGCAGGTTCAACCCCCAGCCCGGGTTGGGGCACGTGAGGGAGGCAACCAATCCATGTCTCTTTCCACCTTCCCTTCCTCCCTCTCTCCCTTCCACTCTCTAAAAATCAATGGAAAAAGTCTCCTCCGGTAGGACTAACAACAACAAAACATCTGCAGCAACTAACATAATACAAAGTATCTGTGACTCATTGTTGGAAATGTCACAAGTATCTCACCACTGCTGTCGGTTGTTGCCTGTCTTCGTAGTTGACAAAGATGCTAAATTTCAGTTAGAGTTTGGTGAAAGTAAAGATGTCATTTGTATCTCTGATCCGAGCTCCCGGGAAGCCCGATTTCTAGCCGTGAAAAGACCCTGCTGCAGCAGTAATTCCACAAAGGAGCTTGGCAATGGGCCTCCCACAGTAATCAACCCGGCACAGGAAAATAGTCATTTTATTCACTCTGCAAAGTTTAAAGTACCTGCCACGTCTCCTGAGGGCTGATCCCTGCCCTGATAAGGTTCACAATTTAGTGCAGAAGAATGTAGCTGTTGTTTCATGGAAAAATAAGCTTAAAAAATAGGCCTCTCCTCTAACGGCTTGGTTTCGCTAGTTCGTTCTTGCTGAAACTTGCCCCATCCTTCATGACGGAAGTTAACTCACATTGTTTTTCTTGCCTTAGTGCCTCGTTTAAATTAAGAAATTATCCATTCTAAAGATTTTCATTTTTTTGTCAGATACATTCTTTTCATCATTTTAGGGAGAAAGTGGGAGTTTTTAAAGCGTATCATTATTCGGGGCCACCCCTAGTGTCTGACACGCCAGCCTCAGACTAGGTTTAGCCTTCGGTTGTCATCTTTGGCCACTGGGACATGCACTGTTTATCCAGATTAGAAAACTCTAGAACAGAGACAGTGAATTAATTTACTAATCGTTATAATCTGTGATTATAAGATTTTTTCCAAATAAAAATTAAAGAAAATAGCATTCATTACTACACTTCTAAAAGCTTCTTTTAAAAAAAAATATATATATATGTTTTTATTGATTTCCGAAAGAGGAAGGGAGAGGGAGAGAGAGAGACAGAAACATCAATGATGAGAGTCATCCATCAGCTGCCTCCTGCAAGCCCACTGCTGGGGATCGAGCCTGCAACCTGGGCATGTGCTCTGACCAGGAATCGAACTGTGACCTCCTGGTTCATAGGTCAACACTCAACCACTGAGCCAGGCCTGCCAGGCCTAAAAGCTTTTTAAAAAAATTTTTTTAAGTACATCATTTATTCCAATGTTTTGCCTACAGAAAATCCTTTATAACTTTTGTAAGGGGCAGTCATGTGCACTGGGAGATTAATAGTACATAAATTTTAAATGTCCCCCAAACCCAGCTGGACTCCTGGGAAACCCCAGGCCTCTGAAGTACCTGCGGCTGTTTTGCTGACCTGTCACCACCTGCTCTGATCCTGCCCCTCCCCTCCCACACCACGCACCTCCCTCTGCGCCCACCTGTGTCTGAGACATGCAAGCTGCCAGGTATGAATCAGATCCCTGGTTCAGATAAAACAAGTTACAGTGATTTCGGGGGGCGGGGGGCATTGAGAAGCTGCCAGGATGAGTAAGCCCATAACTGAAATTTTGGTGGTGCAGGCTCAAGGCACAAAATCACTCATCTGCCCAGGAGCGTGGTCCCAGAGCCACCCTGCTGTGCGCAACAGTGATGGACCCGAACAGCTGAGACTCGGCACTGCCCCCAGCGTGCTCTGGGAGCTGGTTCTTAGCTGAGTGTGAGCAACTCTTCATTCATTAACCAGTACTTTTTGTTTTTCAAAAAAGTGGAATTCTATACCCGCCAGGGCCCTCTGGGTGCTGGTTGCAACGTGGACACTGGCTGCTCTGGCGGCCCAGCTGAGCCCACAGTGAAATTTCGGAGAGCCGCTGGCAGGGAAGATCTCTGAGATTTGGACAAAGGGCTTGCACTCGGCAGACTCGGGTATTCGCTACCCCCATGCACCCAAGGGAAGCTGACACCTGCAGTCCTCTAATTCATTCTTCCTTGAGCATTGCTTGAGCACCCACTGTGTGCTCAGGGAGGGGCATGCCACCGTGTGTAAGCCACAGCCCCCACCTTTGATGGTGGGTGCTGTCACTGCTCAGGGCACATGCCACGGGGGCCAAGCCTGAGGCCGGCTCCATAGATGGCCAGCAGGGTCTTGACATGGCAGCTCGGGTGCCCGGCAGCCCAGGTGCCAGCCTGCTCAGGTTCCTGCCAGCTCAGCAGGGCAGAAGGAAGGGGAAGGAGACCATTGTAGGGAAAAGTCCCTAAACAACGCTTGTTGTGCAATAACACCAAGAGCCGGACTGAGCTGATTTTGAAAGTTTTGGTTTTCATATTACTAACTCTAAGAGGATTTATTTTTATCTCCCATTAGGCCAATTAAAAAAAAATAGCAACGGGAAATTTGCATCCTGTTTATATTGTGGTGTAAGTATACGATGTATTTATATGTAATATGTGTTATATGCATTATAATGTATGTTGTTATTTAGAGAAGTAATGGAGTAACTCCGGTCTCGATATGGACCCGTTTACAGGATGAATAGTTATTTCTAAGAGTGATCTCAAATCCCTGGCTGGGGGCAGAGGAGGGCAGAAGATATATATTTCAGTACTTTACAAAAATAAATATTTGCCAGCTACTCTTTGAGGAGGGGCCAGAGGTGATGATAAATGAAACAAATAATAGTATTTGGTGGCAACACTTATACTAATGAGAACTGCCATTCTAGAAAGTGAGAAAACCCTAAGTCCAGCTAAAATCCCAAACAAAAGAATTTTCCAGCCTCTGAGCTCGTTTCTGAACCTGCTGACGTGTGGAAGGCGCAGAGTTGGAGGGGCCCAGGCTTGAACCCCACGCCGCCCTGTAGCCAGTTGGAGGCCTCAGCAGATCACTCCGCCTGTCTGTGCATCAGCTCCTCCCCTGCACTCACCTGCAGCACAGGTGAGAGTCCCTGAGGAGCGTGAGGTCGTCATGCAGACTCAGTAAGGTGACGTGAAAAAGCTCTTGGCGCCAAGCAGGTGTACGAAACATGGCAATGCCCCCCCACCGCACTCCCTTGCCAGAGCTTTCGGAAACTGGTTTTGTTTGTTTGTTTGGAAGGGGTAGGGTGTTGTTTTAAGAGACTGACTCTTGCAGCCTAACTGTGTTTAGGAGGCAAGAGTTAGCAGATTATAGTTAGACTAATAATTGCGGTTTAATTCACCACGTTTTCGTGCTGAATTCTCGCATCACGGAGTCGTGTCTCTGCTCGCCGTGACTGTGGCCTGGCGCTGGGAGCTCGTCAGAGCCCTGACGTCCCCATGGGTGATTAGTAACAGTGATCCCATCCGACGAGGTCATTTTCTGAGGAGGAGCCATGTTCTGCCTTTCTTTCCCGTGTATATGACTTTAAAACGCAAAGCCAGATTTTACAAAAGCAAAATATTAGGCCAGGGACAGTGAGATGTTTACTCCTATATTAGGTATTTACTCAGCCCGTGCACCTTGCCCGGCTCGGCTCCAGGCTCCCGGGACCCAACAGGCAGGCATCCTGCTGCAAGGGGCTCACACTCCAGTGACTTCAAACTGTCCTGATGCGCTGGGTCCTGGTGGCACTTTATAGCGAGGCCACTGATGGAAGCCAGCGGAGCTCAGCACAAGGATGAGAAAATCCGTGCGAGTAAAAAGAATCTGAGTCTCCCGAGTTCAGATTTCCAGGTCCAGCGGCCAACTGAACAATGACAGGACCCCTAAGATGCACTGAGCTCTTCGGGGTCACGGCGAACGGCCCGCTGTGGGATCGAGCACACAGAGCTCCCCTGCGTTTAGACCAGCTTTCTCGGCCACGTGGAATCGACTTTGTGGAAAGGCCTCCCGGGTACCTCTGGAGGCTCCATGTTCAATGGCAGAAACCTGAAACTGGAAAGCAGACCCTCCCTTGATGCAGAACATGGAACTGGTCGCGGGGATTTCAGGTCAACTCCCAGCCTCCCCCAGACTTCTCAGCCTAGATTCAGTTCCCTGCTCGCTCACGGACGGGGGACTTCTCCGAGCTCAGCTTCCTCTTCTGCAAACCGAGAAGCGGAGCGGCACCTGCCAGAGTTGCCTAACTGCTGAGCTCGCGCCCGGCTTGCATCAGGCCCATGCTGGCTGACCAGGTGGCCCTGCCCCCCCCTCCCCCCCACCCCCCAGCTCAGTGGGGCTGCAGGCTCTTCACGTGGTTCCGGCACGTCCTTGAGCCTGCTCTGCCCTGCATTCAGCTGCCAGGTGAGGAGGGAGAGGTGCGTGTGGGCCCACATGCGCTTTGCGTTCTGGGCAGGCCAGGAGGGGCTTCGTGGCAGTGGTCCCGTGGCAGTGGTCCCGTGGCAGTGGTCAGGACCCAGTCTCGTGCCACACCTGTCTGCGGGATGCTGGGAAGTGTGGTCTGGATGCCCTGGGGAAGGAGGGAATGGAGTTTGATCAACACTCGCCAACTTCACCTCAATACTTAATCCCGAAGGTTGTCGGAGGTTGAGGTAACACATAGAAACTCGCAGAGGCTCCGGATCAACAGGTATTAGCTCTGGGGTCCCATTGGCCCTGCTCCTAACTGGGCTGAGGCCTCTCTTCCTCGCAGCTCACCGTGGGTGGAGCAAAGGCCACGGGGGCGACTCCTGTCTTTATACTGTCTGCAGAGAGGGATCTAAGAGGAGAAGCTTTAGAGCTGGCCACGCCCTTGGTCCCATTTACCATAATCCAGGGTCGTTTTAGAAATATTTCATGTGATTGAGGGGTGTGGGCAGGAGAAGAGGCCACCATAAGTTCACTTTATTATTAAATGATACCGAATGTGTGTGACCTTAAAGTCAGAGAAACTGGGATTCACCAGACTGACTCACCCAGGTCGGTTCCCCAAGCTGCCAGAGCGGTTCCCCAAGTGCCAATCAGGTCATGCCAGCATCTGCTCAACATCTGCCCATCCCTCCATGAACTTCAGGACAAAAGCCAAAGGCCTTATGCAGGGTCGGCGTCCCCCATCCCTCCCTCTCAGGTCAGCCCTGCCTCCCTCTCCAGCCTTACTCAATGGTTCTCCTCTCCTTCTCCGTCTGTCCATCCATCCATCCATCTGTCCGTCCATCTGTCCATCCGTCCGTCCATCCACCCGTCCATCCGTCCATCCATCCATCCATCCATCCGTCCGTCCGTCCGTCCGTCCGTCCGTCCATCCATCCGTCCATAACTCCGTCCATCGATCGCCAGCTATTTCTCTACTCCCAGTTGTACTGACTGGGGACACCACAGTGAGCAGGGCACTGCCCGTGGCGGGGATGGCATCCTAGCCCGTCCCTGGCCGCAGGTGCCTGCCTCCGAGGCTTGCTGTCCTCTGTGCTCCCCGCCAGCCCGGCCCACGGAGACCCGGGTACAGCCCTGCCCGGGCTGCTCCTTCGTGGCACCCTGTGCGTTCTCTACAGCACCCGGCCACCTGAAACGCCCTTTGGCTCATTGGTGCGCATTTGTCTGCCTTCCTTGCCCGCGGTCCGACTCCCACGAGGACAAGGACCTTGTTTATCTGTCCCCATAGTACCCGCAGCACCTGTCTGCCCGGCACAAAGCGCAAGTGCAGTGAGTACATGTTGGATGAATGACTTACAGAAAGAAAGAACCGACAGGCGATGGCCCTGTGGCCCGGGGGACAGTGTGAGCTCCATCTGCCTCCCGGTAGCCTGTGCTCATCGCCCTCTGGTTTTGGTTTTCTAGGGAATGACACCCCTCCACTGGGCAGCTTTCCACAACCAGCCTCAGCACACCCAGATCCTGCTGAAGAAAGGGGCAGACCCCACCCTTGTGGACAAAGACTTTCAGACGGCCCTCCACTGGGCAGTGCAGGTAGGCCGGCCAGCGGCGCTCGCGGTGTCAGCCCTGGGAGAGGGGCGGCCGGGCACGGCCCTGACGCGGGTGTGGGGTTCCTGCTTCACAAGTAAGACTCACGGTGTCCTCCCCTCCATTCGCATCCCAGAGCGAAGAGCAAACCTGCCGCTTTGCAGGCTTTGGGGGCACCAGCTGTTGAGAAGAAACCCTCCCAAGGTGCAGAGGGGGCGTTATAGCCTATCGGGGAGAGCCTGCCTTGGCTGTCACACTCACACACACCCACACACACTCACATACACTCACATACACACACACACATTCACAGTCACACAGTCACACACACATGCACACACTCACACACACACAGTCACATACACACACTCATACACACACACACACACACTCACACTCACAGTCACACAGTCACATACACACTCACACACTCACACACACACAGTCACATACACACACACACACTCACATACACACACTCATACACACACACATACACTCACACACAAAAACACACAGATACAGTAACACACACAGTCACTCACAGACACACACATTTAGTCATACATACACACACACAAATACACACCGTCACGCACACACACACTTCTATCTCCCCCCTCACGGCTCACAGTGCACCAGGATAAACCTCCCGAGATTTACTGAGAAAGCCCCTTCGAAGTCTAGACCACGACTCTTCTTCCTTCCCAACCCTCCAAAGCCGAGCGATCCCGGTGACCCTGACTCCACGCTGAACAAGAGGGCCCATGACCCCCCCCCCCCCCCCGTCACTCTCTCAACAGGGAGCCTGACTCAGAACACAACCAGCGAAGTCAGAGCGGGCCCCACAAGCACAGTCCCCAGAGGGAAAACAGAACGAGTGAAGGGGTGAAAATCACTGACAGTCCCCCAAGTGCTCTCCTCAAGGGGAATGAATGATTTAGATGATCGGTTCGCTGGGCACCTCTCAGCAGACCTGCCAGCCCGCCCGCCCCCTGATGCCACACACGGACACCCCCCTGTTAACTTCCATCAGCCGGGAGGGGCACCGTGCCGAGCAGCTGCAGGGTCCTTGCTGAGGGAATCTCTGCCCACCCACAGCAGGGGCACCCAGGTGTTTGCACAGGCCCCACACGGGCACCTGGTACTTTCAGGGTTGACATGTGCACCTGAGATCGGGGAAAAGGAAGTGATTTGCAAATTGCTCTGTTTTTGTCCCTTCAACCGTGGCTGCTGAGGGAGACTGTGAGGTGGGCTCCCCCACCTGCCTGGAGCACTGTCAGTGTCTAACCGCCCCCCGCCCCCTCGGCCTGATCCCTGCCCGGGGCTCCGTCCTCTGGCCGGGCCAGGGTCCCCATAGCAGTGGCCCCATGGTGACCTGACTGGGCACCCAGGAAGTGTCCCACGTACGATGGCCGTCAGTGAGGTGAGGGGTCCCAGACTCCAGCACTCTCTGTGTATTTACCCTGCCTGCTGCCTCCATGGCTCTGGGGTGGGCTCACGTGTGTGCACCTTGAGCAATCTTCCCGGGAACTCGGGCCCCCTTCCCTCAGCCACCACCGGCTTAGACCTGCTGTCCTGGACCTGGCTGGGCGGGGAGTGGTCAGCAGATCCCCCCCACCTGCTGCGCTGGGCTCCGGGGGTGGGAACCCCTGTTCTTATCCTCGGAGAGGCAAAACCAAAGGGCCGATGCACTCAACTCACAAAGGGGGAGTTTGGCGTCACAGTCCTGGCTTTGACCTGAGAGGAGCCGGCCACAGCTGCGTGACTGACCCCTCCGCGTGTCTGGGTGCGGTGGACACTGCGTGTGAGGAATGATCTGGAAACTGGAGAGATTGCCCTTTTTATTGTGGCTCCTGGTTTCCTCCTGACGGCTTAGCTATCAGGCCCACACCTTCATGGTTTCTCTCTCCCAAATTCCAGGGCTTTTAACCAGCTGCACAGATTTCAGTCCCATCCGCCCATAGAAGTAGCTGGAGAGTTTCGAACAAGACTGAAACCCAGGCGCACACCCCAGGGTTTCGGTCCAGGGCTCAGGGTGGAACCCAGGCCAGGGTGGAGCCCGGCACCCACGTCTTTTAGTTCCCCTGCCCCTCGAGGTGCAACGCGGCTGGGACTGAAACCACTGAGATCAATGAGTCCACGGCAATGGGCTAAAACCTCCCCCAGTCCCACCCGGGCATCTGCATGGTGACCACGGTTTTGTAGACATAACGCCTCCCTCGCTGACTTACTCGGTCGCTTTAAAACACGTTCCTTGAGCGCCTCTGTGTGTGTGGCGTTAGGGCAAGAAGGTGAAGGGCAGACCCCTGTGGGAACCCCAGGGGTGGGAATTCCTGTGGGGGATTCGGGGCAGAAGGCGTCTGGGGCGGGGTGAGGACGGGGCGTCTCCGCTTGTGCAGAGAAGCTATGACTGTGACGCTCAAGGGGCCCAAGGTCTTCCCTTGTCTTTGCTCTGTTTACTTCCGACTCGCTACTTGTTTTATGCCCCACTTTCTCAAAGGATTTTAGCGACTAGGATTATAAATTATAAATTATAAATTAGGATTTCACCTGATTTATAGCGATGTGACCACCGCTGGACCATTTTGGTCGTCACGACGCCCCCGTCAGCACTCGCCCGCGTCGTCTCATTAACCTTGGAAAGAGCCCTGCCCGGTGCTCAGCGCCCAGCCTCCCGGGCGGCGATTCCCAACCTTCTCCATCCCACGGCACAGACACTACTTACTCCAAGCCTGCGGCTCACCAAAAAATACATCTTTTTGCCGATCTGACCAAAAAGTAGTTATAATTTCGGTTCACTCAGACCAGACGGCGATGGCTGTGCTGGCTGTTGTCTTTTTTTTTATTTGACCACCTAAGAGAAAGGAGGCCGTGCCCCCGGCTAAATAGCCACGTGTTGCGTGTTCTAAACATCCTCGTGGCTCACAGGCGGGCAGTCGCTGCCCTGGAGCGCGGAGCAAGGCGACAGGGTTAGCGAGCAAGGCGCCCCCGGGGGCCCCGCCTTCCCTCCAGCTCCCGGTAATGTAAGTGCCCCCGGTCCCCTGATCACGGAGGACGACTCGGCTCCTACAGGAGACAGAGGCGTCCGCGGCGGCCGGAGACGAGAGGGGATTTGTTGGCAGACTTGGCGGATGCACGGCCTTGTCTCCTGTTCGGAATTGTCTCTCTCTGCTCTTAGCTCACGTGCCCAGAGAGGGGAGGGCGCTGGCTGTAGTCACGAGCTCCTCTGACTGTCTTCCAGAGCGGAAACAGGGCCCTGTGCTCCATCATCCTGAGCCACCACCGGGGCCCGTCCATCATCAACTACGACGACGGGAGCGGGAAGACCTGCATGCACATGGCCGCGGCTGCCGGCTTCAGCGACATCATCACCGAGCTGGCCCGAGTCCCCGAGTGCAACCTGCAGGCGCTGGACGTGGACGACAGGTACCCGCGGGGCACTCAGAGGCGCCGGGGACTGTTGCTCACGCTCCCCAGAGGTCAATCCCGGCAGGAAGGACGTGCTTACGGGGCTGTCCTGTCCGAGTCCGTCTTTACCGCCAGCGCCATCCACACGTGCGCCCGTGACGGTCAGGGCAGGGGGACAGCGCTGCGGCGAGACGCCGGGCGTGCCGGCCCCGGGTTTTCTCTGCCAAGCGTCCCCTGTTCTCAGACGGCTTCTGTCAGCTTCCTGCCCTGTGAACCTTTTGTTCTTAACAGCAAGTTCTCTTTTTTCTTCATTCCTGGATTATGTCATAAAATCAACAGGGCTTGTTATCCGGACACGAGAGTGTGACAAAGGCTTTGTGCTCAGAACTGGATGAGCCCTTATTAGGGGTTTGTTTTCGGTTGTGGAAAAGGTGTTGGTGCCAAAAAGGAAGCTGGCTCCCAAAAGTGGGGAGACGCAGCTCAGGGTGATGAACCGCGGCCCGGAGGCGTGTCCCCCGTCGGTGTCCCCCGTCCCCCCACCCAGGGCCCTTCACCCACGGTCGGCGTCGGACTTTCAGTTAGAATGTTACCCGACCTTTGTTCGGGGCGGCCCTGGGTCCCGGGAAATGGAAAAACTCAGCGAAGGACAGGGGACTGGCTATAAGCGTGAGGCGCGTGTGCTGCGGACGGTGCCGGGTGTGTTCCGTTCATCTCGTCTGAGAGTTTTCATTGCTATTTTTCAGAGAGAGCGGAAGGGAGAGGGAGGGGGAGAGAGAGAAACGTCGATGTGAGAGAGACGCACCGACTGGTTGCCTCCCACGTGGGCCCCGACTGGGGCTGGGGATCGAGCCTGTAACCGAGGTACGTGCCCTTGGCCGGAGTCAAACCCGGGACCCTCAGTTAGCGAGCCAGCGCTCTAACTACTGAGCCCACCAGCCAGGGCTGTGACGTGTGGTTTTTTACCTTCTTTTATTAAGGAGCAAAATTAGCCACGTATTCATCCTAATTTCAGAGGCCACGTGATACCCCCGAGGCCTGAAATCCTCGTAACACAGGGAAAAGCTTCGCAAGTTGCGCGTAGGCCTCAGGATCCGGAGGCGGTTGGCCTGCCGACCTTGGAAGCAGAGCTCCCGGGAGAGCAGGAGGGGATCCCGGGGGGCGGGAAAGCGTGAGGACCTCAGCCGCCCGGCAGGAGAGCCCACGACCCAGAGGGGGTGGAGGGCGCACGGTTTAGAGGACGGGCTGGGGAAGAGCCTGGCTGCTTCGAAACACTTCTAGAACCAGCTCCGGAGAGAGCGTCTCCCGTTTTTTATTGTCGCACCCAAGCAAAGAAAATCCAGTTCCCCGGGCCTCGGGGACGGAAGCGAAACCAGGAGAGAGAAAAGCGCAGGAGGCAGGGCTAGGAGGGTTCGAGGCACGGCGAGGTCTGGGGCCTCATACCTGCCGCCTCGCGGCCCGGCCCGCCCGATTTGTCCCCATGTTCAGCCCCAGCAGCTGCACCTCGCGTTGGGTCCTTAGGCCGGTGTTGGAGGGTTTTTCCGAACGCTGCTGGGCTTCCGAGCTGTGAGCGGCCGCGGGCGTCGTGGCTTCCCTTTCCCGCTTCCCTTTCCCGGTGGAGAGAAAGTTTTGTGGAAAGGGAAGAAAAATAAGGCAGTGATTTTTGAAAAAGGGGATGCGGGAACGTGGGGGGGGGCTGGTCCTCCTGGGCATTAAATCACGTCATGAATCTGTGACATTCGAGGCACAGCGGTGCTAGCCCAAGACGGGTGGCACAGACGCAGGACACAGGAGTAGCTCGTGGAGTTTAAATGCCCGCATTGCCTCGGCGGTGAGGTCCCACCTCCCTTCCGTCCCAGCTCGTTTGCCCTCGGGAAGGACCGTCTCCCCCGAGTTCTCCTGACGCACTTCTGGGCATCTCCAGGGAGCGTCTCCATGTCCCGTAAATCACTCCCCGGCCACTGATCCCTCGGCCAGCGCTGCTTTCTTGTTCCCATCGCCCCCGGCAGCCGCAGGCCACCTCATCACTGCCGCTCGCCTCTCCGAGTTTCCCCTCGGTCGCGAGCCCTGACCCCACTCCTCCCGGTGACAGCTGAGACCCGTCCGCCTGGCAGGAGGCCGCCTGAGCTGCGGCTCCTGCAGGGCCGGGGGCTTAGAGGGAGGAACTACGGCCGAGGGGACCTGAGACTGGCGCCTGCAGGCTGCCCACGGACTCCGTGTGCCTCAGGCAGACGATCTCTGCGCTCCCCTTGTTTCTCTGGGAACCGACGAAAGTTGGAGCCGCTGTCGTAAAGGAGCATTTCGCAGGGCTCCCAGCAGACTGCCACGTGTCACCACCACGAACAAGACTCAGACCCGTCCCGTCTCCGGCTCAGGCTGTCTCTGTAAAGCCGTCTCCCAACCCTAAGCTCTGGCAGCTGGTCGCTTCCCCCCGACGGCCTGCCGTGTCCGGGGTGCGTCCTGCGTGGGCACGGTCGGGACGTCGTGCTTTGAGGCTGTCTCGCCGGCAGGCTGCACCTGAGATTCCTCGGGCAGCAAGCGGGCCCTCTTCGTGGCTGAGCCTGTCCCTCCGCGCGGACGGGCTCGTTGTTTACGCGGCTCCCTGTTGAAGGACCTCAGGTTGTCTCCGGTTTGGGGCAATTATGAATCATGCTGCTATAAGCGCTCACGCCCGGGTGTCCGTGCGCGTCTGTGTTTTCATTTCTCTGGCCGATTAGTGCCCAGGAGCGAGGCCGCTGGCTCACACGGTGAGTCCGTCTTTAGCCGCGGGGGGAACCGGCGCCGCTTTCCCGAGGGGACGGTTCGGTTTCTCATCCCCACCAGCCACGTGCCGGCCTCGCAGCTGCTCCGTCTCCACCAGCACTTGGTGTCACCGGGTGTTTTTGTTTTTGTTTTTTGTGTTTGTAATGTTGGCTGTTTCCATAGTCACGCCGCGGTGTCTCGTGTGGTTTTCATTTGCGTTTCGCTGAGGACAGATGTTCCTGACACACTGTCATGTCCTCAGTTACCACTCAGGCGTCTTTGACGATGGGTCTGTTCTGATCTCTTGCCCATTTTCAAAATGGGCTTGTGTGTTTTCTTACTTAGTCTTGAAAGATTTTATATATTCTGAATATAAACCCTTTGTTGGATACGCGTTTGCAAATATCTTGTCCAAGTCTCTGGCCTTTTCCCCCCATTTTATTAAGAAAATACTGGTTTTACGTTTTAATAAAGCCTTAAATACTGATGAATATATATTTACCTTCTGGCTGAGGAAGGACTTTCTAAGCATAAGTCATAGAAACAAAAGAAACAAAAATGGAGAGGTAATTAAATGTATTTAAAAAAATTTGTGAAAAATCACTAAAAACTTAAAAGTCAAGTAGCAACCTACAGAAAACGTTTGCATGCGCGTATCCGATAAAAAGACTGATGCATTTAATGCGCACAAAGCCCTATAAATTGCTAAGGAAAACCAACAATCGAATAGAAAAGTGGGCAAGGCACTGAGTCATTTCAATGAAGGAACTTGAATGGCAAATAAACATATATTTCAAAAGTTCACCCTCACTATTAATTAATTACATGCAAAAACACAGCCGCCCACAGCGAAGTGTCACTTTGCCAGTCTGCCTACCACCCGGCAAAGATGTTCTGAGACGGTGCTGACGCTCGGTGTTGGAAGGAGCCGGGACCCGGCGGCAGGGCGAGCAAGTCTGTCCTCCTAGACGGCAGGTCGGCGTGAAGCATGAAGAGACTTAAAGTTGGCCCCACTCTTTGCCCCATCCCTTCCTCTTCTAGGAGATTCTCGGTTAGGCCAGGAAGGCGGAGGGCCAGGGGAAGCAGACTAGAGGAGGGGCGTCCCCCGCGAGAACACCGTCGCCCCGAAGCCCCGTAACACACGCCGTTTCCGCAGACGCAGAAACGCGCCCTCCCGGGGGCCGAGCCGCCCGACCCACCCCCTTCTCATCACTGTGTGGTCCCTTCCCGTGGTTCCCAGGACACCCCTGCACTGGGCGGCCGCCGCGGGCAAGGCGGAGTGCGTGCGGTCCCTGCTGGACCTGGGCGCGGACAGCAACCTGCGGGACATCAACGAGAGCGCGCCCCTGGCCTACGCCCTGTGCGGGGGCCACGCGGCCTGCGTCCGGCTCCTCTCCCGGGAGAGCAGGTGAGCTCAGCGGGCGCACGTGTGTCTCGCCCTCTCTGAGGTCGACGGGGGGGGGGGGGGGGGGGTTAAATTGTTTAAACGACTGAGGCGCCAAACCAGCTATAGCTTGGGGATCGGGTTTGCCGGCGTCTAAGCCCAGGGACCTCTTTTCGACTCTGGAGCAAAGTGAGAGCAGCGAGCCCGATTCCAGCAGCCTAACATTCAGGGGACTTTTTTTTTATTTAAGATTTTTAAAATTGATTTTTAGAGAGAGAGAGACATTGATGCGAGAGCCAAGCACCCATCAGCTGCCTCCTGCATGCCCCCAACCAGGAACGGAGCCCACTAGCCCCAGCACGTGCCCCGACCGGGAATCGGAGCAGCGACCTTTCCGCGCACTGGATGACGCCCAACCATCCCTGGCCCTTCCTGCCGGGTCCCATTCTAACCCACTCGCCTGCACACACAGTTTACTACGTCTTGCTTTGGTCCTTTGGAAATTATTGGTTCACTTAGTTATGAATATCTTCCCAGTTACACATCTCATTATATAATATCCAAAGATCACACGGCCCTGGCCGGGGACTCGGTGGGTTGGAGAATCGTCCCCTGCACCGAAGGGTCTCAGTTCAATTCCGGTCGAGGCCTATGCCTGGGGTTTGGGTTCGATCCCCAGTTGGTTGGAAGGCAGCCAGCTGATGTTTCTCTCACATGAATGTTTCTCTCTCTCCCTCCCTCTCTCTTCCTCTCTCTCTAAAATCAATAAAATCTAAAAATTCAATTGAATTTAAAAAAATTCAATCATTAGAGTATAACGAAAAATCACGTTTGTTAATATCATCCCTAATATCACCCCAAACCCTAACATCACCCCTGGAACTGTCGGAAAAGCTTCACGTGTCAGGGAGCTGCCAAGTGCACTGTGTGCGGTCATGTTTTCCAAAATTCTAATTTTTGCTCAAAAGCTAGACTTCTGTCCTGGGCCACAATGACTGTTGATTGTTTACCTTGAAACGACAGGCTCCCTTTGTTCATTTTTGAGGAAATTTCTGCAGCTGCCCCGCTTTTCATACCCATGTGTGTCTGTAAGTCACAGAAACGGTGTCCCTGTGAAAACGGGTCCGGTTCAGCCGGCCGGGCGCCCCTCAAAGCAGTCGCCATACTTGAGTCTAGGGTAGAATTGCTTATGAGCACTTCCTGTTCTGTCAAAAAACGTATCCTCAAGGATCAATATTTAATAGAAGTAATAACCTTTACTGGGCATTATTAAGTTAAATGGCAATTTTTATAATGCAAGTCCAGTGGGGCTATTGTCTGGATTTGTGCCAAGTGGCCCACAGTTTCCCCCCTGTCTCTGTTGCACCCTTGGTCCAAAAAGCAGCCAAGTAAAAAAGACAATCCCATCCCGACATTATTACAAATATCGTTTTAACCCCATGAAACCCCTAAAGACTGTCAGGATCCCCTCCCTAGGGTTCGGTGGCCCACACTTTGAGACCCACTCGCCTAAGTCACAACCTGGCACAAAGGAAGGTGCTGCTGTGGCATGAATTACACAGGGACACGTCTACAGAAGGAAACTTGAGAAAATATTAGCGACCCCCTGGGGTTCGTTCTCTCGGGTTGGGCGTCCGGAAGTTGTGTTCGATATCTCAGAAAGCCCGCTGGAGGGTGAGAGAGGAACCTAAAAATATCTTCATGGGAGTAAAGAGTCGCTGCCTGGCCGTGGGACCTGCAGAACAAACACTCAGTCCGTGCGGCCAAAATAAGTGGTGTTTTTCAGAGTCCAGATTCCAGCGTCTGGCCCTGAAGAGTCTGCGGCAGGCCGGCTGTCGGGCCTGCTCGCGGGTCAGGTGTCACCGTTTCCTTGACCTCAGAGAGCGCGAAGTCGCTTGTGGCCTCAGGAGAGAGTAACAAAATTTTCCGAGGAGCAAAAGCAGAAGCGGCGGAGGGGGAACTCCGCGAAGGAGAAGAGCCGAGGCCCCGGCCGCGCTGACCTTTCCTCCTTGGAAGCCGCCTGCCCCTCCCGGCGCCCACTTTCCTCCGCCCCCCTCGGCCTTCACGCCTCCTCTCCTGCAGCGACGCCCAGCCAGAGCTGCTTCCCTGGGCCCCCTTTAGTACACTTTGCTAAAAAGCATTTTTTTCAATAGGAAATTTAGTGAAAACCGAAATGGAAACAAAACCCACACAAACAGCAAAGAACGGGCAGGCTTCCTGCGGTGGACAGTGTCGGGCTCGGCCCAGGTCTCCCGGGTCCCCGTCGGAGCCTCCGAGGCCACAGCCCCCCTGACACCCCGCCCGCCCCGGCCCAGCGGGTGCAGCTCGGGCGCACCTTGGCCTTCACCTCCCTGAGGGAAGCTGACCCCACCCGCCCGCCCTACCCGCCTTGGACGTGAGGACAGGACTGCTCCAGGCCATTTTCAGCTCTTTTTCCCTGTGAAAACATCATCTAGGGGTAGATTGTGAAAGGATGAGTCACAGGGAACAAGAGGAATGAGGCTAAGACGTGTCTGGCCGGGAGAGAATGGACCCCCTCAAGGGAACTCTGACCAGACCAGCGAGTTCCTACCTTTTCCATCTCGTGTCACATAAACTAATTACTAAAATTCTGCAGCACACCCAAAAATACATTTTTTTTTGCCGATCTGACGAAAAAAACAGATTTAACTTTGATTGATTTATACCTGGCACATGTTGTTGTGTTGGCTGTTGTCATTTTTTTTTAAAAAAAACACGTTTTTATTGATTTCAGAGAGAGAAAGGGAGAGGGAGAGAGAAAGAGAAACATCAAGATGAGACAGAAACATTGATCGGCTGCCTCCCGCGGGCCCCCTACCGGGGCTGGAGCCCGCAGCCTGGGCAGGTGCCCGGACCGGGAGTGGAACCAGTGACCTCCCAGCTCATGGGTCAATGCTCAACCGCTGAGCCAGGCCAGCCGGGCAGCTGTTGTCCTGTTTTTATTTGATAATCCAGGGAAAAGAGGTCAATGCCCCTCACTAAACAGTCAGGCATTGCGTGTGTTAAACATTCTCGCAGGGCACCGTTTGAAAGTCACTGCTCTGGAAGCAGGTCCGGAGTCCAGGCGCATCACCTTGACTGGAGAGGGCTTAGGTGTCTGAAGGACCTGAGACATCCCGCCCAGACGGGCGGACTGGACGGGGGTCTGGGTCAGAGGTGTCGCTGGCACTCGCTAACCTCACGTCTATCCCTGTTATTTTATAGGACGGAGCCTGCTCGGCCCCCGCCTTCCCAGAGCGGCAGGCCCCCGAAGAGGGAGGGCCGATTCGGCGTGCTCAACCAGATCTTCTGCAAGAGCAGGAGAGGAGAGCCGAGGGCCTCCCCGAAGGATCCCAGCGGGGACGGCCCCGGGGGGGAGCACAGCTCGGAAGTCGATGACATCATCACCACCTTCGACAGCATCGTGGATACCAACTGCCAAGAACAGCCTGGGGACCGGGTGGCTATGGTTGACTTTAAAAAGAGGACCCCGGAGAATTCAAGGTACCTCTTGCCAGAGAAGAAGCCGGTGGCCCGTCAGGGGCTTCCACCAATCAGAACGCAGAGCCTCCCGCCCATCACCCTGGGCAGTCACCTCCTGATGGCCTCCCACGGGGCTCCTGCCCACGTGAGCCTGGGCCCCGGCACCCAGCACGTGGCCCCAAAATCTCAGAAGAGCCGCAGCGAGCAGGATTTACTGGACAACAGGACTGGCGGCCCGGCCCTGCTGGACCAGCCCTGGGGAGGCAACTGCGGCCAGGTGCTCCGCAAGGCGTGGACCGGGTCTCCCGCCGAGAAGCTGCTGGACAGGTTGCTCGCCGGCAGGTCCAGGTACCAGGAAGTCCTGGGGCCTCGGCACCTTCCTCACCTGCGTGACCTGTCATCAGGTAAAGTCCTGGCTTCTTGCTTCCTGCTTCCCGGCAGCTCTCTGAGGACCTGTCTCAGGTTCTGGTTTGGAGCCTGGAGGGTGGGGCCAGAGCCAAGGAGGTGAGCAGTCGGTCTCCTTTCTTCCCTGAATCCACCCGATTCGAGACCTCCGGGCTGTGGACACGTCCTGTGCCCCCCCACACCCCACGAGAGCAGTTCTAAGAGACGCCTGAGTCTTCTCACCGACCCGGCAGCCGTGGGGGCTGGCATGTCAGAGCAGGGAGGTTACTATTTCCACTCGAGAGGATTCTTTGGGGGAGGGGGATCCCTGAGGGGCTGATTGGTTTGTGTGACTGTTTCACATCAGTCGGTCCATCCCCATTGCGGACCTGCTGACCGTGGCCATGCCTCGTGCATTCACGTGTGGAAAGGGAACGCGGCCCCACACCCACGGTTCAGGGCTCCCCATGTGCAGTTAGGGGACAGCTCTCCCTCCCGCCTCGTCCCCATTCCTCAGTCCCCCATCCACATTATCAATGTCATTAACTTTTGTCTATTTTTCCAGAGATATTTTATATACACACATATATATTTATATGCATTAAATATGTATCTATCCCCCTTTTAAATAAATGTATCACACTAAAGAATTTTACATACATAAAAATACATATGTATGTATTTGCCCCCTTTTAAAGAAATGCACCACACTGAAATGGATTTTTATCTTAAAGATGGCCCGTGGGTGACGGGTGTACACCGGAGACTGGGAGCACTGCCCTAGAGCAGAGGCTGCAAAATTCTCCCGAGATGGGCTTATTACCAGCGCATCGCGTTTGTTTTCAAGCGATAATTACTGATATCTAAAAATAATGACGTTTTGCACAAAAATCTAAAATTCTAGCTTCTCTTGAGAATTTGAAAAATCTGGCAAGACTGCGCCCAAATCCTCACTTGGGAACATCGGGCCGACCTGAGGGCCCAGAGCCCCTTGTACCCCACGCGGACGTCACTATCCTGGGTCCCGCCCAGTGGACTCTGCTGTCGAGTCAGTCGATCTTTCTCAGTGTTTCCCTGTTGTCTTTTCTTACGGCAGGGTTTCGGGAAAATGACACACCTCCCTCTTTTTCATTTATCTTTATTGTTGAAAGTATTACAGATGTCCCCCTTTTCCCCCCATTGACCCCCTCCACCCTCCTCAGGCCCCCTCCCCGGGCCTGTCCACGGATTACACATATGTGCACGTAAGTTCTTTGGTTAATCTCTTCCCGCTGCACATCCCCTTCCCCCTTGAAGCCATATTTTGGTTAAAAGTGGAGGAATGAAAGACCAAGAGGGGGCTGTGTTTTTTCAGCAGCAGCAGGAGCCTGGCTTCTGTCACTGACTCGCGTGTGCCCGGGCCCCTCACACATGCTGATTCGTATCTAGCACAGGACGGACGCGACTGAGCCCACGGAGGCTGTTCCCTGGAGTCTGGGGAAGCTCCACTCGAAACTTGACTTCCTGCACCGAGGCCTTTGGCTGGCGGCCCGGGGCCCGCTTTTGCTTTTTTCGGTGAAGGACAGGGAGGGAAGAACTGAGTTCATCATCTTTTGACACCGAGTGGTCTCCAGGGCTTCACCCAGCCTGCTTTCCGGGGTTCGTCCCGCCCCAACTAACACGCTCTCTTTTGAAAATCCTTTTAAGTTTTTGAGAGTCCTGTTCTTTTTCTGTTTCCAAAACAGCCTTGGGTCATCTTTCCTTTTTTTGCCTAGAACACACTTTGTTATTTTTATCATTTGGGTAAACACAAGATACCGGTGTCCAGACCCACCTTCTAGAGACCAGACAATAAACTCATGTAAAGGACACAGATGCTTCGATGACAGTCCTTCAAAAAGCTTAGACTTTTGTGATTTACTTTCCCTATAAGTTGCAAGTGCACATCAACCCAGAAAACTTTTATTTGGTTTCCTTTAAATGCTGTGCAATTGTCAAGGGAAAACAAAAAATATATAAACTGGTTAGTTGAGTGATCTCAATGCCATTGACATTTAAAAGAATGGCAGAGACTATTCCGTTGTAACGGCCGATGGTCTTATTAGACACACTCTGTACTAACACGTGTGTAATCCTGTGAGTGGTCACCAGTCACAAGTTACCGTACAGTTCAGCTTTAATGATTTCACGTCCTTTCTTTATTTTTCTATATTTGTTTTTATTGGCTTCAGCTGCCTGTGACAGAAACCCAAGGGAACAGTGGCTTAAACAACGTAGAAGTTCACTGCTGTCGTAGGAAAAATGTCTGAAGTAGGTTGTTTCCAGGGGTTCAACCGCTCCATGATCACCGGAGACCCAGGCTCCCTCCCTCCGTGGGCTCCGTCGCTTAAATACAGGGTGTCCCCCAAAATGTACACACATACTTTGAATAGTTATAAAGGCAGTGTTTATTAAGATACATTTCATTTTCAAAATTGAGCCATCAGCTGTTAAAGTGCGTGTACATTTTGGGGGGACACCCTGTATGTGGCCTCCATCCTTCAGAGCGTTTCACGGGAGGAAGGAAGTTGGGAGAGGGAAGAAGTGAGGCCCCCCAGCTGAGTCAGCTCCGGCCAGAAGGCACCTTCCGTTCAGTCCCACTCGCCCGCTTTTGTCTCCTGAGCCAGAACCTGCGTCACATGGTCGGCGTAGCTGCAAGGGAGGCTGAGAACCGTAGTCTTGAGAACTACAGGGCGCATGGCTGTCCATCCAAAATTGGATTTTTGTTCCTAACAGAGAAGAGAGGCCAGGCGTTGGCTGGAGAGCTAGGATTCTGTTCCATGTGCCTCCTAAGACGTCTGATATTATTTGAAAGAAAAGGAAGTTCAGTGAACTTGGTTTAAGGGCCGGCTTCCGTTTCCCGCTGAACGAGAAAATTCCCGGGTTGAACAGCAGCGTAGCAGAGAGGGAGACGCGGAGCCTGCGAGAGAACCTGAAGTTCCGAGGGAATCGTAAACGACTCCTGTACCTCTGTCGAGGCGTTTATTTTTTCCACCGGTGTTTTCGATGCTGATAACCAGGAGCCATTCTGGGCAACTGAGTCACGATTAAGGGAACTCACCTGAGAATCCACAGCCAGTACCCGAGCTTTCAGGGACACGGATCTGCCAAAATGACCGTGCGTCCGACTTCAGATCGATTTTCTCCCCTCGTGTTTGGGTGCGAGATCCCAGGGTGTTTTAATGGAAGGACCTCCATCGCTCACTCGTTCATTCAATGGCTACACAGCGTCTATAATCCTCATTTATCGAGAGCCAGCACCTCCAGGGGCTAAGGGTCCGAAGCCAGGCTGTCTGGGTTCGGGTTCTGCCTCCGCCACTTAATCGCTGCTGCTTAATTTCCCCTCTGTCTTGTCTCCTCACCTGAAAAATGGGAGGAGACACCTATCTCTTCGGGGCTGGGTTGCCGTTCAGACGAAATGCGTGGATGCGGCGACTTGAACACAGCACTATAGACGCGCACACCGGCCACGTTTCACTGTGGCCGGCCAGGTGCCTCGGGCACTGACCACATGACCTTTGCTTTAAGGGTGATGAAATAAGCGTCACCTGCCCATTCGCTCTGCGATCTGGTCGTCTGCCAGCTGCTCTGCCCGGTATCCCCGGGAGCCACGCTTCCCAGCCTCCCTTGCCAGCTGCTTCCAGGCTCTTCGGGCCACGTGCCAGGAGACACGGCTGGGAAAGGGGAACAGGAGGAGGGAGCCGTGTAGTTCTACGCAGTGTCCCTCTGCTTGCTGTGGCATCTCCCTCGGGGGCTCCTTCTCCCAGCTCCCTCCCCAGGGCCCCCCTCTGCTGGTCCAGCTCCCAGGAGTTTCTGGGCCTTGGCAGGACCACCCCCTTGCTGCGCTCTGCAGCCTCGAGGTGGTGGCGTCTTCCTGCCGGGGCTGCTGTCTGGGTCGCCCTCCGCCCTGCCCTGTGCTGTGTTTGGCTTCTCAGCTTTGCCAGCACCAGTATAACCAGCTGTTTGTATTAAATCCCCTCTGTCTTGTCTCAAAGACCCAGAGAGGTCTCTGTTTCCTGGATGACCCCGATTAATCAACAAGACATGTCCTGTCTCCAGGCGACAGTTCCTTACCCTCCGGATCCCGCGCCGGGACCGTTTTGTTTCACGGGGCCCTTTCCAGTTATAACTCACGCGGCCTAGAAAAGTAAAACTAATTTGTCCCAAGTGTTACAACCCATTTGTGACGTATTCAGAACTTGAACCCAGCCCTCCTACGTGGGAAGGTATCAGCGTGGCCACGAACTTCTCTCTTCAGTTCCCAGGTCCAGCCGGTCAGCAGCTCACCAATTCATCACCTGCGATGCAATTTTCTTAGAAATTACATTGTCGTCCCTGAAAGGAAAAGACTTCCCTGCCCGTGGATTTTATGTCTGTGGACATTTCTAACCCAACCGGAAGTGTTGTTTTTAGAACCGCCGAGGCCTCTGGGCCACAGCTGGCGTTTCGTTGGCGTCTGTCAGTCGCAGCTTCGTCAGCCTGGGCGGGTCGGAGCTCGGCTGCTTTCTGCCCCGGGCGCCCGCCATGTGTGCTGCGGGGGCCAGACGCGGCGAAGCGACCGGATGCGTCCATCCCGGCACCGCAGCCCCGCTCGAACGTGGCCAGGACTTCGGGTTTCCTCCTTCCTCGCCCTGGGCCCGGCAGGAATGAGGGGCTCGGAGCCGCTGGCTTCGCATCCCTGGCACAGGTGCCCGGCGCTGCACCAGCGGCCCTGCATTTTCCTGCGACGGTTGGTGCCCAGCGTTTACTGAGACCGGTCAGTGCGCTGGGCGGAGAGGGGGGCCGAGGCGCTTTCCTGATGGAGGACCCGGCGCCACCCGCCACAGCCGCCCAGCAGCCTTCAGAGAAAATGCAGCAGAGGCCCCGGGGCGGCTGCCCGCCTGGTCGCTCACCAGCCTCCGCGGGGAAAGCAGGAGCCTGCTGGGTCCCTCTGAGAACTTCCTTCCGCGGGAGGTTCCGGGCCCTCCCAGCAGGACCGCACCTCCCCCCGGCAGGTCCCCCTCCGTGTAACCCACCAGGGCTCCGCGTCTCCGGGGCAGAGGCAGGCAGAGCCCCCCGCAGGCGGCCTCCCCCCCACCCCGGCCTCCGCACCTGCCGGGCTCCCCCCCTCCTGTCCCTGGAGCAGCCCCCGTTCCTCCAGCGCCTCCCTGTTCCTCCACATCCCCGGCTTTTTCCCTCGGTGCCGTCCTTGCAGCTGTTGCTTTTACCTTCCGCTGGCTGTGTGCTTGACAGATTCCTGCCCTCTTTGAAGAACCAGCTCAAAACTCACCTGGGTTAAAAATCCCCCTGGCCTCTGACCTCTGGAGGAGTCGTGACTCCTGCTCACTGTTCACCATGAAAGGCCAGCTCCACCCTGCGGGGCCTCCTCTGGGCAGTGAGCTAGTACCAACCGCAGCAAGGAGAGTTTTCACCCCAGTCTAGAGGTAGACAGAGGGAGGCACAGAGAGGTCAGCCTACCTGCCCAAGGTCACAGAGCTGGGAGGAAGTGAGGTCTAGGGGACTGAGACACCTTAAGCTCCTGGGGCCCTCTCTCCTCTGCAATGCCCTCGCCGCCCTCCTGGGCCTCAGAGACACCCCTTACTGGTCTCTCCCAGGCATGCCCTGCGAGCCCTGCGCGGGCGCCTCGCCTCCTCTGAGCTCTGGACTCAGGAACAGCGTGACCAGGCAGCAGACGAAGGTCGAGTTTATTTACGTGTTTAAGATTAGTCTCCTCCATTCACTCTGGGTCATCCATGTACATGGGAAAACCTCTCCTGCCTTCTCGCTCGAGGACAATGCTGCTTGACCCTCTCCCCCCAGCTGAACACGCCCCAGAGGGGCCCGCAGCACAGGCAGGAAGGCTCTGGGCTGTGCACAGCTCCACGCTGTCTGACCGCCAGGGTCAACAAAGTCGACCTCCCTCTCACCTCCCTCACCCCTGCCGGCCCCTCCTGCCCCCTTCTCCCAGCCCACCAGCACTGCTTTGGCTCCTGGGAAGGAGGGATAGCTTGAGTTTTAGGGTCAGACAGACCTGAGTTGGAGCCCAGGCTCTGTCACTTACAGTGTGTGACCTTGAGCACTTTCGAGAATTCCCTCAAGCGACAGTGTCTGTGATGACAGTGATAATAACAGAGTCTGCCCCACAAGGGACAGTGATTATCGGGATTGCAGGAGATTACGCCTGTGGTAGTTAGCCCGGTTTCTAACAATAGTAAGTGCTTAATAAACATTGCCCATAATTATCATTATCTGAGTTCTTGGTTTTGCAAATTTCTGCTCTGATGTTCATGGATAAATAACATATGAGCTGATATGGGTTTTACTGTAATTCTACTCAAGAAAGTTTTGTTTTTTGTTGTGTTGGGTTTTTTTTAAAATAATGGCTTATGAAGTTATTTGGCCTTCAGGGTCCAAAGGAATATAAATATGATAGCAAAATATCCACCAGGGAGACTGGAAGTGTTGTTCAGTCTTCACCAAACAGCACTGCTCAGGTGTCTGGCCTGCAGATGCCCCCTGGGACTCACCTGCAGGAATGAGAGGCGGGTCTTGGCTAATGCTCCTCCCTCCCCCTCCTTTTTATAGGAACTACTTCGCCTCCGTGGAAGACTTAAACCCGTGAGCATTGCTGTAGTGGCCCTGATTCCTAGTAGACGTTAAACACTCCATAGACTAAAACTGCTGTAACTGCTGATGGTTACTGAGTGTTAACCCTGTGCACTAAATGCTTTACATTTGTTCCCCTACTTAATCTTTGTGACAACTGGAAAAGACAGATATACATTATTTTCACCATTTTATATATGAGGAGATTGGAGGGTTAGAGGGGGAGCATTGCTCGCCTAAGCCAGGAATCGAGCCTGATCCTGTCTGACTCCAGAGCCCAAGCTCCTGTTCATTATACCACTTGGTCAGCTTTTACAATGGACTCAAATAACTTGTGTAGCCCCTTCTAGTCTCAGGTAATTGATAGTGTGTTGCCAAATGTCTAACGGCTTCCCTTCCAGAAGAAAAATCAGTGCTTGCCCATTTCCATGGTGTAAATACTCCGGTCGTGGGAAATGTCAGCCACCAGTGTGATGTCAGTCGGGTCACAGAATTCCTGAAAATTTGGCCATCAGCTCCCAAGAGCTGATACATGCGGCTTCAGAACAGCACTGCTTAGAGTTTACATTAGACAATTGTGACCTCCCAGGACTTTCACCCACGCCCATCTTCTGCTGCAGTGATTCCCAATCCCGGCTGCTCCATCCTAGCTGCCCCAGCCCCAGAGGCTCTCATTTCATTGGTCTGGGGCTTGGTTAGGGCAGCAGTCGTTTTTCAGCTCCTCAGATAATTCCTGCGTACAACCAGGACGGGAAACACTGTGCAGAAGAGTATATCCTACTCAGCACCCCTTCATTCGTCACAGATTTGGTGAACACGTGATAATTTATGCCCTAGTTTACTTTTCAAACTTTTCAGTTTTATAGCATGGCGACCAACTGTGCTTGTTTATAAAATTTTATTTAAACTAGTTAGTTCCAGATGTAACTTTCTATACCTTTTTCTTTCATTTAAACAGTGCCTGGCATGTAATAGAAATTCAATCAAGTGTGGCTATTGTTATTATTACATTGCTGTTGTTGTTAGCATCTTAAATGTATGATCTCTAACAGTTTACGATTCTCTTATCCACTAGATTTTCTAATTTGCACTTGGTCGAGTCTTAAATGATTAATGCAAATATGTTTGTCCCCAGGACAAAATTTTCAGCATCTCTCCCCAAATAGACCCCAAATCAGAGACCTTCCCTTCACCCGGAACAGCCTAGCTCTCCTGGCCGACCAAAAATGTAAGTATTACCAACTTCTTCAGCTTCCTCTGCGAGTGTTAACACGTCTGGACGCAACTCAATGCTATTTCAGTTTACTTTCGATTTTCAAGAGATAGGTGCCAAAACTTGTAAATTGCAGGAAACAGGAATAGAGACAGTCTTTAAAGTTCCATCCAGCTTGGTGGTGCTTGTTTAAAAAAAAAAGTTGCTTCTTCCCTTGAGGAACTTTTCTGTTTGGACTAAAAAACCGTGACAGAGTTTATTTTGCTATGTACTATTTAACGGGTTTTAGACGGTGCTTTACAAATCGTTCTCCCGAGGCTGCTCTCTGGCATTGGTTTCCCGACTGTGAGGGACAGAGAGGGTCCACCCCCGGGTGCTCACGGGCTAAGCACTGTTAATCAGGTAGGCCAGCATTGCTCTGGGTATTGACTTCTGTTATAGTTTATACAAAAATTCTCACGATGTGTCAGTAGGTTCCATTCAGCCAGCAACCTTCATGTCTGAGTGTTTGAAAGTATCACCTGGGTGCTTGTTGTAAAGCAGATTTTGGCCACACACCCAGAAATTCTGTGACTGAGGCAGGAATTGTGTAGATGAGGAAACTGAGTCTGGGGAGGCTACGTGACTCGCTCAGCACAACTCACCTAGTGAGTAGCAGAGCCAAGAGCAGAACCCCAGGGTCCGAGTCAGCTGCCTCCTGAC
This sequence comes from Miniopterus schreibersii, assembly GCF_964146895.1. NCBI lineage: Eukaryota > Metazoa > Chordata > Mammalia > Chiroptera > Miniopteridae > Miniopterus > Miniopterus schreibersii. The sequence continues at coordinate 104,317,006 of NC_138103.1, read as the reverse complement.
ACACGCAATGCTCCCTGGACACTGAGGTCCTTCCTTTTCTCCCCAGCCCAGCCCAGCCCAGCCCCCCACTATAAAACATGCTCAAGCACACAGACACGTGCACACACATGCACATGCACACACACCCTCCACCCCTCTTGACTGCAGAGGGTGAGTGACTGAGGAGCCGCCCTCACTATTTCAGGCAGGTCCCTTCACATTTCTGCGCGTCAGCTTCCCCGCTCAGCCTGTAGCAGTGGTGTCAACCCCGTGATACCGTTGGGAGGAATAAATGAGATGAGCATGTGAAACACTTGGCAACTGTTTTCCAGAGTCGATATCCACTATGCCTTTTCTGCCCCAGGCGACAGTGTGGAGGGAACCAACCAAAAGTTCGAGAACTCTTTACGTAAAAACCATGGACCTGGGGTCTTAGTACAGCCCTATCACTATGCAGAAAGGAAAGTGGGGGGATACATCCAGGTCTCACCAAGAGAGGCAGAAACAGAGGTCTGTTCCTTAGCAGAGCAGCTCCTCTGCCCTTCCTGGTCTGGGCAAAGGGAGAGTTTTCCATGGTGTGAATTCAATCACTGAATGAAATTCAAGCCTCACCTTGTCCTTAGGCAGAAAGTCGACTGAGCTGTCCAAACAAAGACACCTATTTAACCAGCCCTAAGTCCTGGCAGTGCTCAGAGCAGCCAAGCTGGGGATTTGCTTTGCATTGCTTTGCTTTGCACAATTAAATCCAAGGAGAGGAGGGAGGGAAAAGATCTTTGACCGACTTTAGCTCTGTGAGAAAGAAATGGAAGATACACGGTGCTTTTTCTGAAAGAAGCCTGAGCCCTTCTGAGGTGCGCATGAAAGCCCAGCGCAGATGTCTGGGGCTTGTTGGAGCCCTGTGCTGACTTGGCCTCAGCACACACAGCTCCATCAGGTTTTCATCAAACTGGGCCCCGACTTGTATTTGTGCATATTTCACATCCCTGGCTCCATGTGGTCAGCCTGCAAACGCACACACACACACACACACACACACACACGCAGCTTTCTCCTGCAGTCTCGCTCTCTCCAAGACAAGCTCCTTAGACATGCCTTCACCCCTTAAGAAATCACACATTTGTCCTGTCACCACTCCTCACAAGGCTCTGAGAGAAGCAAACTTGGGCTTTTGGGCCAGTGATGTGGACGGTGAGAGATTTCACAACTGAAAGAAGAGATGCAGAAAGAAAGTTCATTTTACTTTCCCGGAGAAGGAAAAGGGCTGGTGCATTGATAATCAATGCGAGGGCAAGAAACAAAGAGGCCAGCCTGCTTTTAAGCAGGTAGGTTGCTAGGCGACAAGGAAGGGAGGGTTTGGGTTGTCTTGAAGTTGAGCACATACCAGGCAAAAGTTATACTTTGGTTGCTTTCCAGGAGGCAGTGCGGCAGATGTCCTAAGGAGGTGACTTATCAGTATATTTCCCAACCCTATAAAACATGCTCAGAGCAAAAGTTATGAGGAGTTCAAAGGAGGCTTGTTCGAAGGGGAGGAGGGAACTTTCTACTAACTAGAGACTCCTTGGTCCGAATTATCTCTGAGCTGTGAAAACATCAGGGAGGAGGGGCTGCAACAATGTAGCCTTGAGAGTTGTGAAACCAGCTGGGAGGAGGGGGCTGCAACAATGTAGCCTTGAGAGTTGTGAAAACAGCTGGGAGGAGGGGGCTGCAACAATGTAACCTTGAGAGTAGCTTATCTTGTCTGCAGTTTGAACAGAGGGGCTGTTTAAATCAGAGGAGTCAACCATCTTGGGGCTTAGTTACCAGGTGCTTCTCATAAATTGTGGCAGGCCACAGCACAGGAAAAGAGAGGCCTATTTTCTGGCATTTCACGAACTTTGAAAGTATCTCATTCTATCTTCCACCCCAGTTCTGTCTGGTGAATCTCTCCGAACAAACCGGGTGCTCCCTGCCATTCCGAGCCAGCGGGGACACGGCACAGCCACTGAGGAGAGGGGACACTCTGCCGCCCCCACCGCAGATGAAAACTGATCACTGACTGTAAATACAGATTCTATATATTTTCAGCTGTCAGAGGATGAGATTACTCTAGTTTGTAAGATTAGAAGAGTAATGTCCTAAACTGCATTCTATAAGCCATTCGCCGTTTTATTACCAGAATTCTTTGTTCCAAACAAAGACATTTTCCAAATAAGCACTAAAAATCTTGGATTGTGCCTCTCTTGTAAGTCTGTGAGTGTTGTGACCTCTACATGCCAAAATAAAACATCAAAATGTGTTCTCAGCAGGGACGCTTGGCTGTGTTTGGTTGGCTTTGTGACATGTGTACTGGTATTTTTCTTTCTGAGCGATTTTGTGTCTTGTTTTTAAAGTATGCTTTGCTGATTAAAAAAACAAAAAAGCACATTCTATGATTGTCCTTCACATTGTGGTGACTCTACCTTGTCCTGACGAAAGCTAATTAAAAACAAAGCGGTAAATTTCCTAATCTGTCAGAGCTTATGACATAAATGTACATACAGTGTTCTGCAAATATTTCCTAATATTGTCAGTTCCTGGCCGCAGCCCAAGTCTCTGGGCAGCATTTCTGTCATCGGTTCTTTGATCATGTCGGCCTGTAGACACTGTCAGGTCCTATATCGTTCCCATGGAGAGAAGATCTTGTGTGTCGGGAAAGTCTACATCTTGGCCCAACAGAACGGAACAGGCATCTCTCATACATTCCTAAAATACTCTGTGTATTTAATCACTTGTTTTTCTGTTTCAAAATAGTGATCTCAGCTTCCTCAAGACATTCCCAAAGTTGTGACTTAGCAAAGTTTGGAACGCAGCGCCGATCTCCTTACCAGGGTGCTTGTGTCCCGTTTGGATTGATTTGAAGTTCAAGGCTTAGCCACGTAAGACCAGAGTCACTCCATGTTATTTCTGAGGCTGCGTGCTATTCCTCAAGTATGACATTTACTGGTTGACGTTAGTATCATTTGTTTAGAGCGGTCAGACTGTGCGCTGAACTCGTAGAAGCTCCTCTGAGGCCAGATCACAGTTCTCTGGCTTTGCACCTCTAGGAATTCGTATGGTGCCTGGCACATCGTAGGCACTCGGTCCTCGGTCCTTTAATGCTTTCCAGGAGAGGAGGAAGGGACGGAAGCAGGAAGGTGGGGGGTTGGCAAGGTAGAGAGATGTAGGAGGTGATCCGAAAGAGGTGATTAGTGCGCAGTAGGGTTTGGACAATGGTAGCCGTCGAATCAGGGATCATGACAGAGAGTGCCGGTGGCTTAACCTCCCCGGCCAGACAGCAGCCGAGGCGGTGAGGCCAGGGGCGGTGGGAGCGCTCGGGCAGATTCTACTCTGACTTGTCTGTAGGATGGTTTTATCTGCGCAGAATCGTTCTTTGTAGGTACCAGTGAGGCTGTTCCCGGTGTCACCCGGCTACTTCTGCCCCCGTCGTCCCTCCACAGGTAGACACCTGCTCTCCACGCCTAGGTTAGCCAGGGTGGGCTAGCCTCGGCCTCAGTGATAAACAGCCCCTGAATCTCACCGGCTCACACACTTTTCTTCTCACCCACAGGACGTGTCCCGCAGCAGGTGGCAGTTGGCAAACACTGCACCTCAGGGCTTTGTTTTATTTGAGATTGGTTTACCAGCATGTCGCTGGATGTGACTTTTTTTTTTAAAATCACACAGAATTAAGAGCACTTTAAATTAAGTCACATTATTTAAAGCTACACTTTGATAACGCTGATGCTGGAAAACAGGACTCATTGCTTGTCTCAAGAGTGATCGTGACATGCCCAGATTTTACTGTATTGCGTTATAACATTTCATGGAATAGAGCTGAGTCCAAGGGTAGTGAAGCCCATATTGTGCACGCAGGGCTCCCCACTGCGTGGGACATGCCCTTAGGTTTCATCACTCACCAAGTCACTCTTTAACGACTCCCCGTGGGTGAAGACTGCTTCTCCCTGTAAGCTGGGGGCCTGTTAATGGCTCGAAGCTCGACTTAGGCAGTTTTTTTGTTCAAGGTAGGTAGCCTGGTCCTCACATAGGAGCACTCTCTGTGACTTCAGGCCTGACCTTGTTACTGCGCCCCCACACACACTGTGACACTCAGGAAATGCATGTGTTCCCCCTTAACTGCCCTCACAGCTAAGAAATAAACACCAAACCTGGTGAGGGGCAAACGCCAGGTATGGGTGTGGCCTGCCTTCCTCAGGCCGGCTCCCCGAGAATCAAGGGGACAAGCGAGGCTCTCCTGGTACTTAGCAGCTGGGTTCTGTTTATAGTAAGTAGATCTGCCAGGCAGAGTGGAGATCTTTTGTGCGGAAACAGATATGCGTGGGTTTGAATTACTCGGTCAGGCACATAACCAGTCGCTGTTTGTTGGTAAGGAGAATGGTTGGTTTAGGTCGCGTGACCCAAGGACTCAGGACGCGGAGGGGTGGGAAGGGCTCCCAGGCATTCGGTTCTTGTGTCGAGAAGTGGAAATGATCTTTTCCGGCACCTGTTCTCTGTCCTCGCCTCGGTCTGTTCGGGACCAGCCGCAGGTGATCTTTCTTTCCTTCTCTGTTCTGTAGGTAAAAGAACACAGATAATGTAAAGGAAACTGATAGGAGGTTAAGTGACAAGGATCTTCTTATATTCGTTAGAGGGGAAATGTCATTATTTAAGCTATGTTCTCTCTGTTTTGGTTCTTTATTTTGTGTGTGATTTAAACAAAGAACATTTTTAATAAAACCAAATATTAAGTCTTGAAATTGTCTCTCTATTTTTATTTCTAGTCTAAGTGGTCGTCTCAGAGTCACAGTCTCAGGGCCTAAAAGTAAAATAAAAATTTTAAAAGACTCTAGGCATGAACAAATCTGAATAAAAGTTGAAGTGGTGGCCAGAGTATGAACACTCTTCGAGACCCTGAAGCTCAAAGCCGGAGCCTTTCTGCAGCCCATGGGGGGAGAGCTGGCCCAGGCCTTATAAAGTGGCTGCCGCGCCCGCCAGGCAGAAATAAATCATAACGTGCTTGGCAAGCCTGCCTCTGAGGAGCGTTCGCGTCACTGGCCGTTTCGGTCCCAGAGCCGCGCTCCATGCGGAGGTGACCTCGCTCCCGCATCGGCAGGTCTGCTCAGGAAGGAGAGGCGGCTCCTGGGACTCGGGGGGGGGGGGGCGTCGAGGGTCCTTCACCGGCCAGGCCCACAACCTGGGGCCACTCAGCCCAGCCGGGACCCCGCGGTCCCCTCTTTGCTGATCACCCCACAGAAAGTCGTGGGGCGTTTACTCCCAGGCCAGGCGTGCTAATGGATCCCCGTTACCTTCTCGGGCGTCAAACACGAACACACCTGCTCACAGGAAGCCGAGCCAGCCGAGGGCCGTGTCCCATTTCTTCCCCGACTACCCACCCTGGGGTGAGCTCACTCCAAGGAGAAAGGGGAGGCCAGGCAGACCGGCCACCGCCGCCGTTCCCCGTGCTGGCGACCAGTCACACGCAGACGGCGAGCAGGTGACGGCGACCGTGACACTCTGGCCGCGCCCTCCCTGGGGTCCTGGCTCTTAGGAGGCAGCAAAGTGAAAGCCAAGCGCGTGGGCTCCTCAGCTCTTCTCTTCGTGTGAACGTTAACTTCACAAACCACTACAAAAGCAGGACCGTTTTCATAGAATAAAATGCTTTGCTCTGATTTTTCTGTTACTTTTACATTTCACCAACATAACTGCCTTTTTTCTTTTCATTCTCACCCGAGGATATGTTTTTATTGATTTGAGAGAGAGGAAGGGAAAGAGAGACATCGACCAGCTGCCTCCCGCACGTGCCCCACCGAGGATCGACCCTGCAGCCCAGGAATGTGCCCTGACCAGGGACAGAACCACGGTCCTTTGGTGGACGGGATGAGGGGTGACGGATGACAGATGACGGATGACGGATGACGGATGACGGGTGATGGGTGATGGATGACGGGTGATGGATGATGGATGACGGATGACGATCGACCAGCCGAACCACCCGGCCACGGCAGTAATTGCCTTTTTTCAGTTAAATTGATTCTCATGAATTTGTCATCTTGACATATTTTAAGAGAAAATGAATAATGTCATTAAAGAGCTTGGCCATGGAGATCCTCAGGCACATGTTTTTATAAAATATGCTCACCCTTCCAGCATCACTAGGGTCCTTTTTGATGCAAAGAAAAATATAGAGCATCCCCCCAAAATGTATGCAAACACTGAATAATTATATAGGCGGTGTTTACTAAAATACATTTCATTTTCAAAACCGAGCTATCAGCTATTAAGGGATGTGTACGTTTTGGGGGGACACCCTGTACTTGTTAATAATAACTATCATGTTTTAATTAAAATTCCGTAAAACCTAGCGGAGGACACCAGGGGCAGTAAGGACTGTGGTCTTTGGTAAATGTTCCTCCTGCCGCCTGTGCCGTCTCCAGATTTGTTTTAGTTGTGAACAGCCGTTCTGTGCACTGGTCCCGCTGAGGCAGCCGCAGTTGTGGACACAGCAAGACCCACGTCCCAAAGCTCGCTGTCTAGGAGGCTGCCCACAAAGACTCTCCAGACCCCGCGCCCACCGGTGACGGGCCCAGCGAACGCTCTCGGGGTCCACTCTCTGGCTGCCCCTCAGTCCCGCAGAGGCTATAAAAGCAGGTTCCCCGTCACTGGATTTGCTGCTGCCAAGAGCCCTGATCCCCCTGGGTTTTGTTTCCTGTGGGAATCGAGGGAGCGTAAGAGAGGAAAGGAGGAAACCTGGGGACAGCACCACTTAATTTAGAGAGGTTCTTTAAATGGGCAATAATGACAAGTTTCATTAAGAGGAAGAGATCAGGAGGCATTTGATGGTGTGGAGGGAGCCGAGACGGGCGGGGAGCCCAGAGGGGACCTTGCACCCGGGTGGGGTGGGTGGGGTGGGTGGGTGGGGCAGGACAGGGAATTACAAGTCAGGAAGGAAGCGGCTGCCCAAAGCTGCGGCCTCAGCTACAGGGGAAAAAAAGAAGCGGATGGAGTTCCGCAGAGGACCTCGAACATTAGAAAACAGCATTTTTAGTTGAAGTCACAAGTGAGAGAGAGGAGGAGCCGCGGCAGCCAACGCGCTCCTGTGTCCTCCGGCCCGAGTGCTGCCCCTTCATTATAAACAGCTGACACCCCTCAGGTGTCCGGCCAGTGCTCACAGCAACCCCACGGGTAGGGGCCCCTTTATGCCCGTTTTACAAAGAGGGTCACCCAGCTCCAAGTGGCTGGGCCAGGATCCCAGCACAGGCCGTCTGTGTCTAGAACCTGTCCTCACAGTCTGTTAAAAAACTAAATTCCACCCAGTACCTTTGAAGGTCTCATTCTAATTGGCTTTACTGAGCGATTCCTGAGCTGGGCAGCAACTAGAAGGGCTCCCGGGAGGTCGTACAGAATGGAAGGTTTTTATAGGGAAAGGGCGGGCAAGGGAGCTATTAACAAAAGAAAAGAAAGGATTGTTTGGGGCCTGGACATCTTTTGGGGGGAAGGGTTTATCCAGACGACTATCTCTTCTTTCCATGGGGGTGGGACCAGAGGGGTGGAGAGGGCCCCGTGACAGGTGGCCTCACGGTGCTGACAGACTGGCTGATTAAGACTGTTCCTGGGAGGGGCTGAAACAGAGGTGAGGTCAGGGGTTGAGTCCAGGTTTGTGTCATTGGCTTTAGCACAGGGGAGGCCCTTTTGGGGCTGTGGTTTCCCTTTAACAAGTCCTCGCACACACTGCTCCCCGGAGCCATGCACCTGCTGCCTCACCATGGCCTGGTCTCCTCTCCCTCCCGGGCACGTGGTCCAAAGACATCCCCAGCCCCTTGTGTGGGGAGAGGCGTGAGCTGATTCTGCAGGTGAGTGTCTGTGATGCACCAACCCCCAAAAGCCTCTTGCAGGGTCATCGACCCCCTAAAACCTTCCGCAGGGTCACCACCAGGAGTGAGAGGCAGAGGACCCAGAGGGGAAGCCTGAGGCCTGGGACACGTTGGAGCTGGTAGGTGGAAGTGGTCTGCGTCCAGCTGCCAAAGACCCAGGTGGACTTTAATGTCTTCAGGAAATAACCTTTCCAGTGTCATATCTCTGAGATTTAGAAGTTATTACAATAGGAGCTTTTTTGAAAATATGTTTTTGTTGATTTTAGAAAGAAGGGAACGGAGAGGGAGAGAGAGACAGAAACATCGATGAGAGAGAAACATCGATCGGCTCCCTCCTGCACGCCCCTCACTGGGGATCAAGCCCAAAACCCAGGCATGTGCCCTGACCGGGAATCAAATCTGCAACTTCTTGGTTCCTAGGTCGACACTCAGCCACTGAGCCCCACAGCCGAGCACAATAGCAGCTTTTTGCTGCTGAATCTCTTTTTCCTGGGAAAGCTCCTGTGATGGGTCGGTGTGAAGAGAATCTCAGCAGAAAGGCAGAGAGGAGGTTGGCTTTGCTTAGAGCTGACACGTCTTCAGGATTCATGGTGACCAGCCACCTGGGTGAGTGGGGTCCTGTCTGCTCCCGGAGGCCAAGGAGGCGGGTCAGCCCGGAGCTGTGCACCCGAGTCCAGTCAACCTGAAACTGTGCGGGGATCCCCGGGGCTGAAGCAGATCCTGTGCTCAGGCCTCCTCAGTCTCCCAGGCCGTTGAGACGCTGGACCCCTGGGTCCTGTGTGTGAATGTTGCCCCCAGGATCCCTCCGGGGAAGCTGCACACACTCCTCACTGTTCTGAGTGTTTCATTTTATTTTTCACCCTCACCTGAGGATATTTTTTCCATTGCTTTTCGGGGGGCAGGGAGAGACATCCATTGGTTGCCTCTCACACATGCCCCAGCCAGGGCTGGGGACGAGCCTGCCACCGAGGTACGTGCCCCGGCTGGAATTGAATCGGGGACCCTTCAGCCCCAGGGCCGACACTCTAACCTCTGAGCCAAACCAGCTAAGGCAATTCTCAGTGTTTATCTGAATGTCTGAGGCCCTGACACACTCTCAGCTTCGGACAGCTGCCCCTTTACTCTGATATTTAACCACATAATCACTGCTGCTGCCTCCAGGCCACTGGGGGAACCGGGTGGGACAGGGCTTTCCGGTGCTCCATCCACCATGCCGTGCTGGCCGAGTGGCCACAGAAACTGCCCCTCTCCTACCTCCTCCCATAATACAGGTGGTAGGTGGCTCACGAGCCCCTAGGGAGGCAACTGGGTGATGATAGATGGAGAACTCAGAGGAAATGAGATTAATGGAGCATGGCCATGGTCTACCCCTGTTTTTCTGTCTAAAGGTCTTTGAAAGGCCCTTCAGATTTGCCTCTGCTGCTGGGTGGGAGACAGACTCAGGATGCAGAGCCGAAGCTCTGTGGAAAGACTGGCACCTTGGAAGCCGGCGAGCCCACATCCCGCCCAGGATGAGACCCAGCGTTCTCTGAAGGTGACTGGACGTGATCCCGTCCAAACAAGGGCAATCTCTGGACTTTCCTTCTTTGGCTCCCAGGTTTGGCTCTTGGTCAGATACTGCAGTTATTTAGGCTGGAAGATCCCCAGTCTAATTTTTAAAGCAACCATTCCCGTCTTGCAGAAGCAAAGAGCCAGCTGGCACTCTGAGTGCTTGCCCCACCCCAGCGGGTATTCGCTCTGCTTTAAGACAGTCTAATGCATGTTCCCTGAGAGAAAGGTGTGATTTATCTCAGCATCATCCCATCATGGGACTTCAGAACCGAAAGGCATCTTGGCGAAATGAAATTGTCCAGTGAAATGAGCGTGTCGGACTAGAACATCTTTAAATCTCCAGCTGTGGAAGCCTACGGCTCTATGCGTACATGTGGCATGTATCGTGTATATGTGATACGTACATACACACATACAGGTGAAAAGAAGCCATAAAGAACCAAGATGAATTGTTTTTAGCAAACATTCCAAAATCTGTACGTGACCCATTTTTTGAAGAAGTCGGTCTCAGCGGTTTCAACCCTGCCCACCACACCTGGTAAACACGAGTGTCTCAGGGCCCCAGGTGAAACTCTCGGGCAGGCCCCATGCTTTTCTAGGCCCAAGAACAGCCTGTCATTTTTAAAGTTCAGGACAGATTAATATCAAAACTCCAAGCTGATTCCGATGTCAATGTCTGGCTCTCGTCAGCTTCGGGCTTGGGAGCCTGAGGTGAGACCGGGGCCTCCTCGGCTTCTCGCCTCCTATACCCCCACCCCCGAGACGTGTCCTAGACCCCTCGGGTCTCGGAGAGAGGAGGAGGGAGCGGAGACGCAGTCTTGCGAGGCTGATAGCTGATAGCTTCCTCCAACAGGCCTTCCTAAAACGTACCTCCTGCCAGCTCCCTAGCTGGGCACAGCTCTGCCCCAGCCAGCAGCTCACGTCTCCCCATCAGCCCCAAGATTCTGACTGTCCATCTTTCCACTCGGGCCCCTTCTCTACTCCTGCAAGTTCTCTTGGGCAAGATCCATTTGTCTTAGTCTGTTCAGGCTGCTATAACAAAATACCACAGACAGGGCCGCTTATAGACAACAAATTCATCTCTCCCAGCCTGGAGGCTGGAAGCCTGAGGTCAGGGTGCCAGCGTGGTAGGGCGAGGGCTCTCATTTGGGATGCAGACTGCAGACTCCACGGTGTCCTCACGTGGAGGAAGGAGCTAGGCGGCTGTGTGGGATCTTTTACGGAGCACTAATCCCACCCATGAAGGCCTCACTCCCCTGACCTGATCATTGCCACTCCCCTCCCAAAGGCCCCACCTGTCATCTTTGATCCGCTTTTGGGGGTGGAGCCCTCATGAGTGGGAAGACCTTGAACTCCCCCCCCCCCCGGCTGGTGTTTCTCAGTGGTCAGAGCGTCAGCCCACACACCAAAGGGTCACGGGTTCGATTCCTTGTCAAGGGCACATACCTGGGTTGCAGGTTCAATCCCTGGCCCCAGTCCAGGTGTGTGCTGGAGGCAGCCAATCGATGTGTCTCTCTCACATCGATGTTTCTCTCTCCCCCTCTCTCTTCCTCTCCTTCTCTCCCCTCCCTCCCTTCCTCTCTCTCTAAAATCAACGGAAAAAATATCCTCAAGTGAGGATTAGGAAGAAAAAGAAAAGATCTTGAACTTCCAGCCTTGAGAACTGTGAGAAGTGAGTTTCCGCTGCTGTGCACCACCCGCCCTGTGGCACCTGTTATAGTGGCACAAATGGGCAGAGACGGCACCTTGTCTCCCCAGTCCGAGCGGCGGGGCGGAGCATTAAGGGCCACGGTTCCTTCCCCATGGACGACATGGAGTAACTCACCCGGGAATGCACGGCTAGTCCTGTTCGGTCTGTGCAAACTGTTCTTGGACAAATGTGGGTCAAGACCCTTAGAGTGGCAACTGCGAAAGCCAGACACGTAAGATATGCATCATCCACAGCCTCTGCCAGATGTGCTCAAAATCTCAGACACGTAAACATCCACTTGCTCCAGGAAACCGTCAGAACGTCTCCTGGCTCGTAAACAGTGACGTCTCGGGGCCCTGCAGTAACCGCCCTTTGCCCAGCGCAGGTCAGCAGCCGCATTCTGGCCAACGAAGCAAAACACGGCCTGTTCGTCGACTGTCCCCGTAACTGCTAGGGGTGGAATTCAGCTTTAAAACCAGTCCCTAAAAAAGTACACTTTTTTAGTGATGACGATTTGGCATGAACATGCCGGGCATCTAACCAACGGCCAAAGGCATATGGTCACTATACACCGTGGACACCAGGAGGTCTCTCACCCCGAGGTGAGCGTGGCTTAAAGTCAGCCATGAGTCCTTGGGACTTGCTAATGCACCGGATCCTACGAGGATTATCTCAGTTTTAATCACGACCGAAATAAAAGCAAAATGAAAAGGACTTTATTTAACTATCATTTCAGGGGCAGAAACAGGGAAGTGGTTTGGCTTCTCTCCCTGCCCCTGGAAAATAGCCTGACACACAGTGAGTACTCAACGAATGTGCTTTTTTATTAAATTTATCGGGGTGACTGGTTAATAAAGTGATACAGGTTTCGGGTGTACGATTCTACAACACGTCATCTATGTATCGTATTGTGTGTCCCCCACCCCAAGTCAGATCTCCTTCCGCACCACTGATCCCCCCCTTCACCTTCTTCTACCCCCCCCCCCGGCACTCACCACGCTGTGGTCCGTGTCAGTGAATATTGGTCTTGATGACGTAAGGGGCGTGAGGACAGTCATTTCAGTGTTCTCGGGACAGCCCAGGTCGCCGGACCGCTCTTGCCCACAAGCCCAGGTTGGAGCCACAGGCATTTCCTCGGCAGCTGTGTGTGCGGGCGCTGTGCACGGTGTCGGGAGTGGTCCAGGCGCCCAGACGTGGTCCTGACCTCGAGGTGCTTGGGGAGCCAGGGGAACAAGACGGGCACTGAAACTAGAGCGTGGCATGGAGGGACCCATGCCTCCAACCTGGGGCCCAAGGCTTGAGCTGGAGTTACCGGGAAGGGGAGGGGGAGAGCCCCAGGAACGGCGCAGACGCGGGCGAGGGGGCAGGAATGGGCGTCCGGGGTTCGGGAAATGGTTCAGTAGGACGGGGTGGGGAGCAACAGGGACAAAAGAGACCAGAACGACCAGCAAGGAGCAGCAGGTGGGGGTCCCTGAAAGTCAGGAGAAACGAGGACTGTGTCCTGCGGGTCGGGAGGCACCGTCACGGGCTGTGGTGTGGGAAGGGGTCGTGCGCTCCGCTGTGAACGCCTAGAACGGTCACGGGCTGCGACCGGAAGAAGGGAGGAGGGGACAGCCCGGGAGCCCGGGGGCCCATCAGGAAACGGCCGAGTTGACCAGGCGAGAGCTACGTAACTCCAGCCGACTCGGGGCCACGGGATGGCGAGAGAGGAGAGGACCGGAGACGTTGAAGAGATCACAGGGTGGGTGCTGGTGGCTGAGGCAGGAGCGAGGATGACATCGGGGTTCTGGCCAGGACAAGGAGAGGCGAGGCGCCTTCCCTGAGAAAGGGGCCGTGGCCACGTGCTGCTGATGAAATTTCGGTCGGCGGCGGACCGCGTGTTGGGGGCGGTCCCGTAAGACTAACGGGGCTGAGTTTCCCGGGGCACGGATGGCTGTGTGGTCCAGGGGAATTTCTCTGACGAGGCAGTGCCTGGGGGCTGGGCAGCCGACTCCGTCACTCAGCACCTCCGAGCTGAGGGCACGGCCCACGGCCACCAGCCAGGCTGCCCGTGTGTGCACAGAGGGGCCTGTCCCCGGGGCTGCCGGTTCCCAGAGCACCGCGGCCTCCCGGGTCCGGCGGGTGGGCCTCAGAGCACATGCTGTCCATTCCTGTCGGGGACCTGAGACCCTGCACAGGGACACGGGTCCACAGGAGTGACCATAACAGTATTAAGGCCACGGCCACTTTGGTGAGAGGTCCCCGTGGAGTGCGGAGCCAGCTGTCCCTGCACCTTGGGGATATTTTCAGGTCGTAATGATGTAGAACACAGATGACTTTTATTTTTTTCCATCAGTTCAGTGCCCTTTGTGCCAGGTGGGGTCACTGGACCCAAAACAAATTTCCAGACTCAAAATATCGAGTCCTCAGTTCCACGCCCTCTCCATGCTAACACCCTCTTTTGTTTTACTTTTTTATGAATACCACAAAGTTCCTTAATCTAACCACTGCTCCAGCGTGCAGTCGCAAACCCACGTGGCCACAGCCGTCCCCTGTGCTCCTCTCTCTCTCCACCCTGATTTCTGATCCCTGCTGACCCTCAGGCCACCTCTCACTCCCTCCATGACACTGTCGTGATGACGTAGCCCTCACCCAGCCCGTTTCCCTTGACGTTTCCGTTCAATCCCGCCCAGACCCTAGTTCAGGGAGCAGCAGGGCAGCTTCCATGCTCTGGTCCCGACCCCGTGGGAGGGCAGCAGGGGGGGCGTGTGGGGCAGTGTTACAAAGCCTGCGGTTGTGCAGTGAGGTCCTGGCCTCCACACTCACTCACCACTCACCCACCCACGGGGGGAAGGGAGCCGGGCTCGGGCAGCCCTGCGGGAAGGTGTGTGGGAAGGATCTGGGGCATTTGCTCTGGTGGCTTTTATTGGCTCTTATAGAAGGAAAGGTCTTCTACAGGAGACTGATCAGATGATAGATGGATGGTAGATAGATAGATGGATGATAAATAGGGGATAGATGATAGATATAGATAGATAGATAGATGATAGATAGATAGATAGATAGATAGATAGATAGATAGATAGATAGATAGATAGATAGATAGATATAGATAGATGATAGATAGATAGATAGATAGATAGATAGATGATAGATAGATAGATAGATAGATAGATAGATAGATAGATAGATAGAGATGATAGATAGATAGATAGATAGATAGATAGATAGATAGATAGATAGATAGATAGATGATAGAGATAGATAGATAGATAGATAGATAGATAGATAGATAGATAGATAGATATAGATAGATAGATAGATAGATAGATAGATAGATAGATAGATAGATAGATAGAGATAGATAGATAGATAGATAGATAGATAGATATAGATAGATAGATAGATAGATAGATAGATAGATAGATAGATAGATAGATAGATAGATAGATGATAGATGTTAGAGGCCAACTTTAATGGTCACAATTTTTTCTCTGGTTGGAGCTTCCTTTATGAGTAGAAAACAAGACAAAACAAAACTTGTCATTCAATCTCTCCCTCTCTTCCTTTCACAGGCTTAACTCCCAGCCACTGACGTAGGCCCAGGAGCCACCTGAGCCAAGGTGAGCAGTGTGGGGACCAGCAGAGGTGCTGGAGCACTCTGGGTGCCACCTTGGAGCTTAATGAGCTGCTGTCCCCCAGGGAGCCTTCGATCACAGCAGCGCTGGGAAGGGCAGGCCTGGGAGGGTTATCTGAGGCCCAGGAGGATCTGGTGGCTCTAGGGAAGGGTTATGGAGCAAGTGGGGGCTGACTTCAGAGAGGGAACAAAGGACCGAAACTAGAAGTCCAGGAAGGGCGAGTGCAGCCCACACTTGGACCAGTGCAGTCAGCTTCCTGAACCTGCTGGGGTGATGGGGAATTGAGGAGGCCACGCCTCTCCTTTCCTCCCTCCCTCCCTCCCTCCCTCAGTTCTCTGTGTCGTGATTCTTAGGCCACTTCTGTGGTCACCGGCCTCAATGAAGCCCTGATCTGCTCCAAAGCTCAGTGATTCCTTCCTGGTCCTTCCTGGCTTCATACTATTCTCACAGGGAGCCAGCTGTTTCAGATTTCCCGCCCCCTTCCACTGGGGCTGCACCCAGAAAGGTGGTGCACCCCACAGGGCTGGAGTCACCCCACGTGCACAGGGACCCAGTCCCCCCACCCTCCCTCCAGCGAGCACCATACTTGAGGAGGCCCATACTTGAGAGGAGTTTTCAAGGCCTGGCTCTCCTCGCTGCCCTCAGCGACCTGCTGTCCAAACCCACCGCCCAGCAGAGCCCCGGCCAGTTCTCTGCCAAGCTGTGTGCAGAGTGGCCAGGCCTCCCCTGGATCCTGAGCAGCAAACAGGAGCCTCACCCTCTGCCTGCCCTCTGCCCTCACTCTGGGGATGTTTTTCTCTGTACCACAAAGAGGGGATTCCTGAGAGGTCACCCATCTGCCACCAGCACCCCCTCCCCTACACGCACACAACCTTCCCAAAGCCGTTGCAAAAAGAGAGGCTGGGACGCTCTCGGTGAAACCTCTGGAGGAGATTTCATAAACTTCCGCAGTGACTCTTTCAGAACTAAGTGTGTTCTGATTTTGCCGAGGCTGAAATGAGAGCCGGTGAGCGAGGGGGGGGCGGGGCCGCGGCCAGAGGAAACCAGAAACCAGAATCATCAAGAGGAAGAGCCAGGAAATGTAAGGGCTTTAACTGACCCCTAACCCGAGAATCCGGTGAAAGCACCAAGTCCCCCCTGCCCCCTTCATTACCTACCGAGCACTGGGCCACGCTCGGGGGGAATAAATGGGCCTAATCCCCTAGAAATGCAGCCCGTGGGGAGATTTTCCTTCATTTAAAAAACAGGCACAAATAGAAATCCAGTGAGCCAAAGTCAACAGATTTCATCTGAGGCCGGAGGAAACTGTCCCTTGGGGTTCTAGCCGCCCACACCCTCTGCTGTGACTTCACTCCTCTGGGCTCTCTGGGCCTAACCGGGGACCTGCCCTCGCCCAGGCCTCTGAGCGACACCAGCTGCTCGGCACCCGGGCCGGCCACCCACCCTCCCTCTGAGGGGGACAGCGTGGGCCGCTCCTCCTGGCTGATCCGTGGGGTTGATTTTCGGGAGCACCTCGGCCAAGGCCCAGACAGTCCCTGCTGACACCAGGGCCCAGACTGTGGCCCACATCCCGCACATTCCCAGTCAGATCAATGAACTGTCTCTTCCTTTTTCCAGCAACAGCAGCAGCCAATGTGAGTGATTTTCTGCCTAGAGCTGGCCCTTGGGTCGCTCAGAGAACAGGCTGTTTTCCTGGGCTGGATGTAAGAGTTTCTAGGGCTCGTGGAAGTCAGGAGGAGAGAGCGTCAACTTCATTCCCAAGCGGCAGCTGCGGGCTGATGGCTGCCCCCGATGCAGACACGGAGCCAGGCTCAGAGGCCCTCCCAGCGGACTCTGGCCTGGGCTGCGAATCTTCCATAGGCCGGCTCCCCTCAAAGTCTGGCGAGGGAGCAGCCCCGGGAAAGGGGGACTTTGAACAGAGCTGGCCAGACGTCTCCAACAAGTCACTACCATGGGGACAGGGAAGGAACAACCCACGTGTGGTCCCTGCGAGGATTCTGGTTTGAACAACCCGTCCGAAAAAAGCCCCCGGAAACAATGGTGATATTGGGGGACTATTGTTTATTTTATTAGGTATTATAACAATAATGTGTGTGATGATGGTATTGGAGGACATGGTGTTACGGTTCTGTCAGAAAATATCTTTTTTTTCAATCCTCACTTGAGGATGTTTCTTCCATTGCTTTCCAGAGAGAGTGGAAGAGAGAGAGAGAGAGAAACATCGATGTGAGAGACACATGGACTGGTTGCCTCCTGCAAGCACCCCGACCAGGGATTGAACCTGCAACCGAGGTAGGTGCCCTTGACAGGCAATCAAACCCGAGACCCTTCGGTAGGCAGGCCAGTGCTCTAACCCCTGAGCAACACCGGCCAGGGCAGAAAATGCCCTTTTTAGAGATGCGTGCATGAGTATTTGGGGTGAAATGTTGTCCCTGGCATTAGAAATGCCTGGGGAAAGGACAGGTGAAGTAAGTGTGGCAGGTACGCAGTTAGCGAAACTGGGGACACCTGGGTGAATGGGGCTCGTTGCGCCGGTTCCGGCGTCCTGTCCGCAGGCCGACGCTGCTTTGCTGGTCTCCGCTTTACTGCACCCGCCAGGTGCCATGTGTTTTACACATTGAGGGCCGGGCCCTCCACTGCACAAAGGCCACACCTGGCGTCACTGAGACGCTCGCTTGGTTAGGTGGCCTGGAGCCGACCCGCAATACCTCTGGGGTTTGCCTGGATGTGAGATGTGTGCTTTTAAAAGTTTAAAAGCAAAAGACATCTAAGAAGGTGGGAAGAGAAAACTCCCCGTGCAGGTCAGTTACCCTCCAGTAAAGCCTGGCAACGGCTCGGTGTGAGGGGTAGAGAGTCTGGTTCAGGGGCCAGGAGCCAGGGAGGGTGCGGCCCTAGGTGGGGGTGGGGGTGCCTCCTGAAGAAAAGGACCCCTGGCTGAGGCTCCTTAAATGGGAGGCTTATTGGGCTGAGAGATGATGGGATCACCTCCCTCCTCCAGGGAGAGAGCACTCTCAGATTTGGGGGTGGGGGGAGTGGGTGGGAAGGGAGGTTCTTGGGAGACTCCTAGAGTGTGAGGAGTGGAAGGAAATTCGGAGAGCTTGTCACCCATCCTCCGCCCAGCAGGAGCCCCTTCACCGCCAGGTTTGAAGGGCCGCATTTCATTAGCCCATTCTCTCTTTCTGGGTTGTAAGGTCTCCTCAGGGTCTCTACCGCTGCTCACCCGGAGCTAAAGTGTTTTTATAAGAAATAAACCAGTTGTTTATGGAACACTGACTGTTCGCCGGACAGTTGCTAGGCAGTGACTGAGCCTTAAAAATACAGTCCTTGTGCCCTGGCCAATCTGGCTCAGTGGTTAAAGTGTCAGCCCGTGGACAGAAGGGTCACAGGTTCAGTTCTGGTCAAGGGCACGCACCGTTCCTCGGTTGCAGGCTCGATCCCCGGCCCTGGTCAGGGCGTGTGCTGGAGGCAACTAATCAATGTGTCTCTCAGCCATGTTCCTCCCTCCCTTCCACTCTCTCTGAAAAGCAATGGAAAAAATCCTCAGGTGAGGGTTAACAATAGTAATAAAAAAAATAAAAACAGAGGCCTTGCTCTCCAGGATGGGACAGCGAGGGTGAGGGAGCAGAGTCTAGAATGTGACTTTCCAGAGGACAACAGGACACTTGCCGGCAGACGTCCTCTTGCTGCCTGACCAGAGGTGGTCAGGCTCTCCCAGGAGGAGCGAAGCCACCTGAGCGGGGGGAGCTAGGGTGGGTGGTCTGAGTGGGCAGGGAGGGCTCAGGTGGGCCCTCCTGGCCTAGCCCACCTCGGCCTCCTCGCTGTGCCGCTTTCTAAGCCTCAGTTTCACTTCTCTTTAGTGAGACTAGTAGCCCGTCCTCAAGGCTGCCTGGGGATTAGATCAGGTCGCGTGTGGAAGTGCCTGGCCCTGGTCAGCACTCAGTAAATGCCGCTGTTGTTGTTCCAGGTGGGGCCCTGGAGGGTGGCAGGATTCAGAGGAGCAGGTGGGGCAAGGGAGCGAGTGAAGACAGCCGGAGGAGGCGCAGCTGCGGGGAAATGTGAGTCCTGACCCTGGCTCTCCTGTTTCCTTGTGATGTGGGACAAGAACCCTCGGTGCTGCGGATTCCTGCCTGTTAATGAAGATGATCATTGTCACCATTTAGGGCTGTAGCGAGTGTTATGAAAGGACTCAGAACAGGCCTCCCTGCGATGCGCCGCTCAGGCAGGTACATTTTTTTGAGCTGAAGGCGATCGAGACCCTGTGAATTCAGGAGAAACTCTTACCTCTCCCTTAAAGAATTCAAATCAGGGGCCTTGCCCATCATGAGAGCGGTCACGGGAGGTCAGCGTTTGTGGCCTAGGTGTAGGACGGGGCAAGCACGTAAGGACCGGGCATTGGCTCCTGCGGAGGACCTCCCCCCCCTCTGCAGCCCCGAGGCGTCTTACCTCATCCCCAGCGCAGAATGTCACATAGCCTCCTTGAGACTTCCTGCCCCTGGACCCTCCTGTCTGTGGGGTTCCCGTACATCCATGCGTGACTGAACTTAGTCACTTTCTCTTGTTCATCTGTCTCGTGTCAATTTGATGATTAGACCAGCCGGCAGAGCCTAGGAGGACAGAGGACAGTGTCTTTCTCTCCGACACCACACGGGGCTGGAGTGGGGTTTAAATGAGATAATATACTTTCCATGCTCAGCGCTGTATCTCAAGAGGCAAACCTGAGAGACTGGTGAGCTCGTGGACTCTCGGGGAGAGATTTAAGGAATGAGAATGGAAGGAAGGCTTACGTAACATGCATTTCACTCTATGCCCTTCAATTTATTTCATTTTATTCTTTTAGTCGGTAGAGATGACCAAGCCAAAAAATATGTAAGCTTACGAAGCACATGCAAGAGCAGTTCAGTATGGAGCCTGGTACACAGTAAACACAGAGTAGATGGGAGACGCTGTTATACTATTATTGCTACAATAGATGAATGTGTTTCACGTGGGATAAGACCACACTCTTCCTCACCCTGCAGTAAGAAGAGCACCGAATAATTTCAAAAATCAGTCAAAACCTGTCAAAGCAATATTTTGAAAAATAAGACTTGTAAAGCGAAGTTTGGCCTTGAGAAGGAGACAAGCGCTTTCAAGCATTCAGAGTAATTTTAGCAGCATCTATGTAGATAACAATTAATTGACCCAATTATAATTTTTTCCCTTTTAGGCATTTAAGCAGTCCCAGGAGGAGTTCTACTTGCTGCTTCTGGCGTTTAACTGGTAAGGAACATGCCTTAAAATAACAAATCTATGCTTACTTTAAAAATTAATGCATAGTTTAAGTTTTTATCTGGATCGGACCTCTCCCACACCACTCTGGGTCGCCAAGCGTTCACTGGGGTTGAATGCTTCCAAAGCCTGTTAGCGTTTCCTCCCATATGTTGGACTTGAACTTACATTTGCCAACCGTTCCTTCCCTTCCTCTCTTTCCTTCCCCTGCCTCATTTCCTATAAAACACATTTGTGGATCAGCGTGATAGGTTCTCAGTGGCAGCTCCACAGCTTCCTGAGTAAAGATGTCAATTCTGAAAGGTGTCCCCAGTTTCTCCAGAGACCCAGGGGCCAAGAGGTTAAGTAATGGGCCCTGGGGATCCCAGGCATTGCTTCCGAGTCTGGGCTCAGTGCCGTGCATCCCCTGGGGGCTCACACTCACCGGGCCTCCAGCACACACACCCCCTTCCAGGAGCTCAGCCACCTCGAGGCCCATGGCCTGCAGGTGATCTTCCCATGTGAAACGCACTGTTGACTCTTTAAAAATCTGACCGCTTCTTAGGCGATCTTCCCATGTTAAACCCACTGTTGACTCTTTAAAAACCTGACCACTTCGCATTCTGTGTTCATCACTGGAGGGGCCTGCCTTCCTTCAGAGAAACTCAACCTCTGACTCTGTGCTCTTGCTACAGGAAATCTATTGTGTAGCAAAGCTGCTAACGCAGCCGAAACCCAAATGAAATTACAAGAAGCCAAGAGGAAACACTGAGCAAAACCTGTGCGCCCAAGGTTTCCTTTAAAATCATTCCGATTGTTCTCTGAGTCATACGCGGTATTTTCCTAAAAGTGCATTTCACTTTTTAGATTGGAGGTTGTTTTTCTTTCTGGCTTTTGCACTGTCAAATTTGTTCGTTACCAGGTTGAACTCAAAGTCCTCATAGCTCACAGGTGGCAACTTGGTTATAATTCTTCATCGGAGAAATAAAGTAAAATTGACGGAGGCTCGGTTGGGGCACCATCCCAGTCACCAAAAGGCTGCGGGCTCGATCCCCAGTCAGGGCGAGAGCAGGAGGCATCCAGTCGATGTTTCTCACACTGATGTTTCTCTCCCTCCTTTCCTCTCCCCCCCCAAATAAATTTTTTAAAAATGGCATGTCCTTGGGCAAGCACTAAACAAACAAATAAATAAATAAACAATAAAATGTGTTTTAAGAGAGGACAGATGCCCAGAAAACACATGCGGAGCTGCATGACTCCCAGCTTCCTGGCGTTGACCCCACAGATTTCGTTCCTCCCCTTTGACCCCAGGACATTTCTCTGGAAATCCTCTTGTGTAACAGCCAGGACAGCCGCCCATATTCAGAGCCAACACATAGGGAGGGCAAATACTCTTTTAAAAACAATACTGGAAGCTATAATGTCTTCAGGGTTTTTGTTTTTCCCAAAGAAATAAAGGCATAGATTTCTCTGCGGTCTTGCCCATGACAGGTCAAGGTCGTCGGTGTCAGAGGAAAGATGCTGGGTGAGGGCGGGGACTGAGATTTCCTGTAGAGCCGGTTTGCGGCCCCTGCCCGCCCCCGCCCGCCCCCAGCGCTGCTGCGGAGCAGCTGGTACGGAGCCAGGACCGGCTGCAGCCGGGGCTCCTGCTGTGTGAGCATTTCTGGTAAACTGCTTAAGCTTAGAAGAAAAGACTCAGACCTCCACAGCTGCAGTCATTTGTTGCGATTTGTTTTCTCTTTTCCATATTTATTTTCGTACAATTTCGATATTCATAGTTTTGTGTTGTTTTCCCTAAAAAGAGTGACGGGGGGGGGGGGGGGGAGACACTCTACCCTCCAGGTTCCTCCCGGCTGATCCAATGAGTGATTCTACCTGAGACAGATAAACAGGAGACAACGACCAGGTTGAGTTGCACGTACACACGGGAACCCACGTACCTGGGAGTCAGACCCCACACGTGACAGGTGTGAGGCGGGAAGTTAAAACGAGGCGACGTGATTTCAGATCGTGGGACGTCCTGAGCTGGGGCCGAGGGGAGGTTCCTGGGGCTTCAGGGAGGAAGACCAATCACACAGTGAGAAGAAGACAGATGTTCGGCAATGAGGTGTTTGCTCTGCCATGAAAAGTTATCTCTGGGACTAACTAGCATGAGGAGGCCCCTAATTTAAAGTCTAGGTCGTTAGGGAGGTTGGGGGGCAGAAGTTTCTCTTGAGCCCATAGGATCTCGATCACCTTTAGCTCAAAATAATCCACATACCACAGAGGCACATCTTGGGCAACTCATTCTGAACCCCGACAGCCCCAAATTGTATGAGCTTCAGGGCCCACACAGTCTGTTTCCACTATTGCATAAGAACCAGTCACTTTCCATTATAATGTATTGCCTAGTCTCCTTAATTATATGCTCCCTTTTAACTTTAAAAAATTATAGCACAACCTTTCCTTCATTCAATCAAGCTATGGACTGATAATTCAGGGGAGTGTGTGTGTGTGTGTCTATGTGTGTCTATTGGGGAGGTGTTGTGTGTGGGGGGTGTTGGTGTTTGTATGTATATTGGGGGGGTGTTGGTGTGTGAGGGTGTGTGTGTGTGTGTTGGGATGTTTGTGTGTGTTGGGGGTGTTGTGTGTGTGTGAGGGTGTGTGGGTGTGTGTGTTGGGGTGTTTGTGGGGGGGTAGGAAGGGAAAATGATATTAGGGTCCTGAAGGCAGGACTGTCTCCTTTTTCGAGAACATGGACTGTTAGTTTTTTCCTCACTGAAACATTGAAATGTCCTCAAATGACAATATGTTTGTGGCTCTTCAGAGTTTCAAGCACACACTGATACTTCAAAGAACCCCCACCCCTTCCCTGAGTGGGTTCCCTGTCTGAGCGCAAGGCCAGCAGAAAGGACTTAGCCCCGGGCCGCCCTTGAGGGTGTGGTGAGCCGGGGGCTCTGCGTTTCCCACTGCGCTGTTCCCGGAGGCTCCCTAAAGAGTCAGCCTGGTCTCCGTACTGGGAACGACTTGCTTTTCGGGGACCGCTGGCCCTTTTAGCTTGTCAGCTGTGTGAACCGCGCAGCCAGCTGTGCTCCCTCGTCGAGCTGGAGCTGAGGAGCCGCGAGCTGAGTTTGCGCCTGGGTCGCGCCTCGGGGCTGCTGTGCGCTTCCGCAGCGACCTGGCTCTGTCCAGCGTATTGCTTCCTCTGTTTCAAGTCACGATTTATGCTGCACTGTTGCATTTATCCATCTCTTGTTGAGGGAGTAGGACATGCATTAAGCATCCTTTCAGGGCATCCTGGTTATAGTCCTGTCACAGGCGTGTGGGATTCTGGAAGGAAGGCGTGAGCGCCTTCTGGCCCGTCTCTGCCTTCACGCACACATTTCCGCTTGCTCACTGGTGTGGAGCGTGTCTGTCATATCATCCAGCATTTGTCGCTGGACCCCAGGGTCCACGGGCGGTGGCACCTACTTCTAACCCATCTTGGCCACACTCGGAATTGACCCCCCTCGTCTCTCGCACCCTCTTCCTGCTCTGAGAGATCCAGGCTGCACTCAGGGCATCAGTGAAATGCACTCGGAATAGGGTCTCAGGAGTCTGAACACGTGAGGTCACTCTGGCCCTCGGACGGGAAAGAGAGCCAACCGGGGAGGGGGTGGACCTTCCTCAAGACGTGAGCTGTCATCCGGGGGACGCGAGACCTCCTGGAAGACACGGGCAAGGACGGATGAGCCAGGTGGCCCAGAGGCGGGGGAAGCTGCTGCTCGGGGGTTGGGGTTAGCTCCGGGCAGGACACGCTGCCTCTGAACCCGTCTGAACTCAGTAGCCCCGGCTCACACATCTCATCACTCATGATTTCAGACTCGGGTAAGAGATCAGACTCTAGAGGGGAGGCACTTGCCATTACCCCAGATTTCCAGTTCTAATGTCCTGTTTAATTGTTGACGGTATTACAGACGTCCCCCAATTCTTCCCCCCATTAGTCAGTCCCCCTCCTCCCAGCCCCTGCCCCACCCCAGGCCTTCACCACACTGTCGTCTGTATCCATTGGTTATGGATATATATATATATATATATATATAAGTTATCTGGTTAACTTATATACATAAGTTATAAGTGTACTTACTCCAAATGCCCCTACTACACACGCCTTCAGCCCCAGATGCCCTCCTGTTTCACCCCCCACCCCGGGAACCTCACTGTCCCGGAAGCCTCTCTTGACACCACTGATCTCTCTTCTCTGTTTCAATCAGAGACTCCTTCTCGGACTCTCCTATTCCTAAAAAGAGGGGGTGGGCTGGCTGTGGTTACGTAAACTTGAGATTCTGTGTGAACCAAACTCACCTGTTTTATTTCCACCCACAAACTGAGATGACTTCTGTTGAGTTTTGTCCCCTAAGAAAGGAAAATCAACATTCATAACTACTCAGACCCAGGTGGGAGGAGCTGTTACGCTCTGTCTTCATCAGTTCAGGCGGCCCTAGCAAAGTCCCCTGGACTGGGTGGCTCATAAACAACAGAAGTTTGTTTCTCACAGTCTGGAGTCTGGAAGTCCACAATCAAGGTGCCAACAGACTTGTGTCTGGCGAGAACCTGCTTCCTGGGGCATGGACCCCACGGCTGAGGCTCAGACACCCGGGCTGTGACTACAGCAGACACCCCTTATTGCCTCCCCACATTCATTCCCCCACATTTTTCTTTGATAGCAAAATCTCAGTTTTGCTCAAGGGCTAGGTGGCCGTGTGTTTCTGAAACATGGACTTTCCCTATCCCGGGGAGGACTGACCAGTCTAGGCCAACCGTGGTAGCATTCTGTTCCTTTACTGAGGCGAGCACTGGCTTATGAGGAAGAGAGTCTTTAAGGGGACTTCTGGAGAGTCTTCATCATCTTCACAATGGAACAGGAGGAAGGGACATGCCTCTTCCTCTCTTCCAGCCTTAGGGCAGGATGAGCCACAGCAGCCGTGTTGAGGACATGGGGGAAGCCGGGGAACAAGCTGAGAATGCAGAACAAAAAGATGGAAAGAACCTGGGTCTTCGATTACATCTTCCAGCCACTGAACCAATCAACTCGGGAACTCCCTTACTTCTCAAATGTTAATGAGAGATAACGTAATTATCTTATTTAAACTATATTCAGTGTTTTTCTGTTAACAGCATCAAAAGCATATCCATTGGTTCAATGACCAAAGATACAAGAACCAAAACAAACAAAACCCAGTGTTCAACACTCACCCTGGTGAAAAGAGCTAAGAGCATGCATGTTGGGGACCCTTAAGGTTCCCCAAGGCCTAGCAACACCAACTTAATTTCTTTTTTTTCTTGATTGATTCAAGAGAGAGAGGGGCATCAATTTGTCGTTCCACTTATTAATGAATTCATTGGATCAAACCCACAACCTTAGTGTTTCGGGAAGATGCTTTAACCAACTGAGCTACTTGGCCAGGGCCAATTGAGTTTTCAGTTCTATAAATACCACCCTTGACAATTTACCACTGATTTTCATTATTATTTATTTACCTAAAGTTACGCACATTGTACAGTAGTCTCCTCTGAATTATTTTATACTATCATTTTGGGGGGAGAGGCAGCTGATTGTACTCCAGAGCAGGGATCAGTAAACTTTCTGTAAAGGAACAGATAGTAAATATTCTGTGCTTTGTAGGCCATATGTCTCCGTCACACCATCTAACTCGGCCACTATAGTACAAAAGTAGACATGGGTATTATATAAACAAACTAGTGTGGCTCTCTTCTAGTCAAATTTTATTTATGGATTCGGGGATTTGAATTTGAATTTTATATAATTTTTATGTGTCACACAACATTATTCTGATTGTTTTCAACCATTTAAAAACGTAAAGACCACACAAAGAGAACATGTGAAATGGGATATCAGTACAAGATCGGTGGATTGTATCAGCGTCGATTTCCTGCCTGTGTGTTGCTTTGTAAGACGTCGCCATTGGGAGAAACAGGAGAGCACCTGAGAACCCCCCATGTTCCTTTTGTTTCTATCGTGATGAAACATACATAATATAAAATTTATCATTTTAACCATTTTAAAGTTTACAATTTAGTGGCATTAGGTATGTCACAGTCTTGTACCACCATCTACCTCCAGAACCTCTTCATTCTTCCAAAGTGACACCCTATCCCCATTACAGAATAACCCCTTGTGTCCCCCTTCCCACAGCCCCTTTTCAGTCTCTGTAAATGTGACTCTTCTAAGTACCCCATGTAAGTGCAATTGTACAGTATTTGTCCTTTTGTGTCTAGTTTTTTCACCTAGCTTAATTTTTTTTTTAGTTCAGAGAGAGAGGAAGGGAGAGGGAGAGAGAGATTGAAACATCAATTAGAGAGAAACATCAGTCGGCTGCCTCCTGCACGCCCCCTACTGGGGATGGAGCCTGCAAACCCGGGCATGTACCCTGACCTGGAATCAAACTGCGACCTCCTGGATCCTAGGTCGATGCTCAACTGCTGAGCCCCGCCAGTTGGGCTTAATGTTTTTGAGGGTCATCCATGATATATCATATGTCAGAATTCCATTCATTTTTAAAGCTGAAATAAGGTTTTATTATGTGTATACAGCACATTTTATCTTTCCATCCACTGATGGACGTCAGAGTTGCTTTGGCTATTGTAAATTATGCTCCACAAACGTTAAGTGTGCGAATACGTGTTCAAGTCCCTGCTTTCAGTTCTTCTGGATACATATGTAGAAGTGAAACTGCTGGGTCTATGGGAACTGTATTTTTAATTTCTTGAAGAACCACCATAATGTTTCCATAGCAGCTACGCTGTTCTACGTCCCCACCAGTCGTGCACAGGAGCTCCGGTTTCTCCACATCCTTGACAATACTCATTGTTTTCTGATTTTTTTTTTAAATTTTCCTGATTTTTAGTAGCCATCCTAATGGATGTGAAGTGGTAGCTCATTGTGGTTTTGATTTGCATTTCTCTAATGATTTTTTTTTTAAATCCTCACTTGAGGATATTTTTTCCATTGCTTTTCAGAGAGAATGGAAGGGAGAGAGAGAGAGAGAGGGAGAGGGAGAGAGAGAGAGAAACATCGATTGGTTGCCTCCTGTACGTGCCCTGCCCAGGGCCGGGGATCGAGTCTGCAACTGAGGTACATGCCCTTGGCCGGAATCAAACCCAGAACCGACCCTCTAACCACTGAGCCAAACCATCCAGGGCTCACTAATGATTATTGATGCTGAGCACCTTTTCAAATGCTTATTGGCCATTTTTTATGTCATCTTTGGAGAAATGTCTATTCAAGTCTTTTGCCCATTTTTAAATAGGGTTATTTGATTTTTGTTGTTGAATTATAAGAATTTTTTATATATTCTGGATAGCAATTCCTTATCAGATACATGATTTACAAATATTTTCTCCAATTCTGTGGGTTGCCTTTCATTCTCCTGATAGAGCCCTTTGATAAACACATTTTTAATTATAAAGAATTCAGTTTGTGCATCTTTTCCTGTCTTACTTCATATAACTGCATGTAAATGTACAATTATCACAAATTTAAAAGTTCTGAAACCGGACACAATGGGTCTGGGCTGCCTGTCACTACCTGAGCCAATTAAGCAGAGACAAGGTTGAATCATATACGAGTGTTTATTCCAATAATGCCACAGTATGGGGAGAGCATCTGGTGACCCAGAAAATTCTGCTCTCCCACCGCCTACTAGCTGGCTGGTTATATAGGCATGAGGAGGAAGGACTGTGTGCAAGGAGAAGGTGTGGGGGAAGGATCGCTGCAGGGTCCATGGTCCGTGTATCTCCTCCCAGGATCTCGAAGTCCGATAATTTTCAACGGTGTTAAAACCCAGCTCCGCCCGTTCCTGGGACCAGAGAACAGTCAGCATTCCTGAGGCAAGCTCCCGGCGGGGGTCAGGGTCCAGGCACAGCAACCAAGTCAAAGTGTGTCCTGTCCTTTTGTCTGTTCTCAAAATGTATTTTCTTTTCTGAGGAATGGACCCACCGCGGCCCCAAGGTGTCTATCTGTTTACAGCCATTTCTCTTCTTGCAGCACATCCTCCAGTTTCCCGGGGGCTGTAGGAAAACCTCTTATCTGTAGTTAGCAAGGTGAATAATCGTTAACAACTGTGGTCCTGTCCCTACTGAGGGCCCTCCCCCGTCAGTTCAACCTCTCAGACACGTGTAAGCACCATTCTTAGCTGTGGGTCGTACAGAAAACACGCAGCATGTGGCCCGAGAGCAGCAGCCCGCCACCCCTGCTACAGAATAGAAACTGGGGCTGTTGCAACGTTTCCTTTTACTCAGAGACTCTGCTCCTCACCTACTGCTTCTGGGGCCCGAGAACTTACAAACAGCTCCGCCCCTTGTATTGCTGATACATGAATATATATATATATATATGTATGCGCATGGTTCTATCTGATCTGTCCCCAAACCAAAACTCATCCAAAAAGTAGCTACGGTTCCACATTCAACTTTAAGAAACCAACACCCCAGATTTTTAAAATTTTATTTTATTGTTGACAGCACTACAGGAGTCTCCCACGTTCTCCCTTTTTGCTCCCCTCCCCCCAACCCCCTCCCACCCCTGGCCTTCCCCATGCGATTGTGTCCATGGGTTATGCGTATGAGCATATATGTTCTTTGAACACCCCAGGTTTTTAAATGCCCCTTTAAAGCTTCGTTCTTCACAGGTATCCCCCACTCTTCTGAAGTTCATTCTAGGCCACGTAGGCTTGTGAAAGGCTTTGGGGGGACTCTGTTCACAGACAGCGGGACCTGTGTTCATTCTCTCTGCTGCATGGGGCAGAGGATTTTAGGGTTGGCCTCTCTGCAGTCAGCTCTCCAGCCTTCTTGCTAACTACAGATAAGAGGTTTTCCGACAGCCCCCGGCCTCCCATGGCCTCCCGAGGCTGCCTCTCCCGTGGCTGACAGGCCCTCACTGTCGGACAGTCCTGATGCCACGGAATCCCCAGGAGGGTTTTAATCCCTTTTGAAACTGAGCACCGAGTTTGCTTGAACGGGGTTTTCACAATGATGGTGCTCTGGTTCTGAAACGGGGAGATGATGTCACATACTGTTTATTGTGCCCTCTGATCTACCTAATGTGACATAAATTCTTTCTTACATATTACTTTATAATAAGTTCTAAAAGAAGCAATTTGTCCTTCTTGTTTCTGTTAGAAACAGTGTTACATCAAAGGTATCAGTACAAACCATCTCAGGGATGTATGTGCTGGAGTGTGTGTCATGGTGTGTATATGTCTGAGTGTGTGTGTGTGTCTTGGTGTGTGTGTTGGTATGTGTATGGGGGGGGTGTGTGCATGTATTAGTGTGTGTATTGGTGTGTGTGTATGTGTTGGGGTGTGTCTGTTGGGGTGTGTGTATTGGTGTGTGTGTATGTGTTGGGGTGTGTATTAGCGTGTGTATTGACATGTGTGTATGTGTTGGTGTGTGTGTATTGGTGTGTGAGTATGTGTTGGTGTGTGTGTCTGTTGGTGTGTGTATTGGTGTGTGTATGCAATGGTGTGTGTATGTTGGTGTGTATGTGTTGGTGTGTGTGTATTGACGTGTGTGTATGTGTTGGTGTGTGTGTCTGTTGGTGTGTGTATTGGCGTGTGTGTATGTGTTGGTGTGTCTGTTGGTGTGTGTATGCAACGGTGTGTATGTGTGCGTGTGTATGTATGCGTGTGTGTAAGGTGTGTGTGTTTCTCGCCCTCCTGCCTTCGCAGTAACAACCTTTAGTCATGAAGGCAGGAGGAGGGGTAACATGCTTAACCACAGACATTGTTTTTCAGACGAAATGATAAAAGCAGAGCAGCTTCAAAGTCTCCCTTCACCTCTCGACAGAGCTCAGACTCGTCCCTGAGCACGACCCCCCTGTCAGAATCAAAGTGGTGAGGGTGACGGTCACATGGTGGAAAAGTCACGGAGGGCGCAGTCACAGGGCGCAGAACTTCCCGGAATGGAAACGCTTCTGAAGGTTGGTGAACGTATTTTCCGGATCGCTTCAGAAGATTACAGTGGAGGGTTTTTTCCTTCTTAACAAAATCTGCATGTGGGTGAGCACTGGGAGGTGCAGGTCCCTCTGACGGTCATCTTTGCAGTACTGGGGGTCCCTGCGCCTAACGTCACACCGATGAAAAGGCTGACACGCACACTGTTAGGGGAGTTCAGGGACCATTTGCTTTTACGTCATCAGAATACTCCAGCAGGAATGTTTTTGACTAGAAGGTAACAGAAGCTGGGCCCTGGAGCCAGCCTTTGCTAAGGTAACAATGAGTCATCAGAAGCTAAAAATAGGACTCGGCATGAACTTCCGTCCACGATGACAGCACTCCTCCCCTCCCACAGCGAGAGTGTTATAATGACAGGAGGTAGCCTGCTGGCCACCACTCCAGCCGGGGTGCGGCCAGGGAACTGCAGCCCCGGGGGAAGTGCGCCCTGAGGCTCAGCTCGCTCGCCGAGGCGTCACTGGGTCCTTTCCTGGTCCCCTGATAACCATGAAGCAGGGATCTGATCGTGTTCTCCTGACGGTCACCTTGTGGGTCCCAGACAAGATTTTCAGTCCTCTCTCAGAGGATGGATGGATGGATGGATAGATGGATGGATGGATGGATGGATGGATGGATGGATGGATGGATGGATGGATAGATGGATGGATAGATGGATGGACGGACGGACGGACGGACGGATGGATGGATGGATAGATGGATGGACGGATGGATGGATGGATGCACATGCTAACTCTATGCTTCCATATAATGCTCTGGAACTTGGACCTTTTCTATACACAAGTTGACACATTCAAGACCGTATCCTATGTAGCATGCACCCAAATGTTCTCCCACCACAAACGGATTTCCCCCATCAGCCCTTGCTCTCCTGCCCTGCATGTCCTCAGGTGTCCGTGAGGAGAGAGCAGGCGGAGAGGGTGAGCCTGTGAAGGCCCTGCCGTCTCCTACATCTCACCGCATTTTACACCAGCTCCACAGGGAGGCGGGGCGGCAGGGATGCACCCGTGTAGTGGGCTAGTCTCAGGAATTAAAAGGCACAGACTTTGATACATAACAAGGACTCTCGGGTGCATCACACCAAGGGTGGGACCCACTCTCCATCCCATTTTCTATTTACATGACATTCTGGACAACCAGGGCGACAACAGATAGTGGCTTCCAGAGTTTAAGGGTGGGGTGGGTTCAGGGTACAAAGAGAGGGCAGAAGGGAATTTTTGGAGGGGTCACAAAATGGTTTTCTATCTGGATTGTGGTGGTGATAGCAAGCATTTGTCAAAACTCGTAGAACCTGACAGCAAAAATTTAAATTTTATTGTATTTAAATTTTTACTGTATCTAACAATAAGTTGGGAAACACCATAAACCTCTCTGGATATGTGTGTGACTGCAGCCTGTTTGGGGAACCAGGGTGTAGATGAAGCTGGGCAGCCTAAGTTTCACATAACCCAGTCCAGTGACACTTTGGACTCCTGGGCCTGCCAACCTGCCCTTCCTCTCTCTCTGGTTTTCATCACGGCATTGAACTTTCCAAGGACTAGAAGCCGGAGCCTCCCAAATTCCTGATCCGCAGAACTGAGATCATCACACTGGACATGTCCAAGAACTGGGGTACGCGAGAAGCTGCCACCCCTGGGGTGTGGTAAGCACCTGAATGTGCGACGGGTCACGGGACACGGGCTGGGCCATGGCTTTGTCCAGTGTCTGTCACGCCGAGATCGCTGCACTAAAGATGAGACTTCAGAACCGCCTTTAAGACTGTGAGTTATACTTTCTCTGTTAATCAGGTGGATTCTAATCTGATTAATGTGGAAATCATTTCTATTGCTGGCGATTAGAATGTAACCTATGAACTTACCACAAAACACCCTGTTTAACAGCTGAGAGTCGTGTTTAACAATTTGCTTTAAATCAACCCCAAGTCAGAAACCAAAAATCAGCAGTTTCATGGGATCAATCCAAACGATCATAGCCAGCTCCACGGGAAGTCATGTGGGTAATTTTCATAAACCGATACCTGTTTTACGAAAAGAAAAGCAGGCCGCACCGGCTTTCTTCCTTGGCCAGGATCCAGGTGAGCGCATGACACGTTTGACAACAGATGCCTCGGAGGCCCGAAACCTTTTATTTGTGAAAATGTACACTGTGGGAAGCGAATGGAAATCGTGGGCACATGTTTATGTGGGTAACCAGCCCCATTCATCGTGGGGCTCACTTTGTGCTCAACCTCACTTCTTAAAAAAAAAAGCCATATCCGACCGTGGCTGATCGTCTTAAAGAAGGTGTCTGAAACTCAGACAGAAACTCCCGAAGACGAGGAGAAGTCGGCAGTGTTTAGATCAGAAGATAATGCTCGATTCAGCCTCAGCTGAACCAGGGGAAAGAGCAAAACAGCCACCTGCGCGCGGGTCGGGGCGCAGAGCGGAGCAGAGCGGGCGGACCCGCCGGGGTGCCAGCCTCCGTCCCCTGGGGCTACAGTTTCCCATCCGCAGTCCTCTCTGTAACATTGTTGCTTTGCTTCCCCGTCTCTGCAGAGGCAGCTCCTGCTCTCCGCCTTGCTGCTTTTTTTAGAGCTGCTTGTGCCCAAGAGGAAATGGAGCTACAAGTGTTTCCTTTCCACTCAAAGCTGCCACTTTGCTGGGCGGGGGAGGCAGCCGAGGACGGACGTGCAGCTCGCTCCCAGCAGCTTGAGACACCTCGAGTTTTCCTCTAGGCCTCTCTTGACGCCCTGTATTATAAATTATTTACTTTAAATTTTATCACAACCTCCAGGAAGCAAGCTGGCCCAATTTTCCTGATGCAGATGGCTCAGCAGACGTCTCAGATGTCCCTACCCTTCCGCACATCCCTGCTTCAACTGCCCCACACCCCAAAAAACGTCCAACTAAAACGTGTACTTGAAAAAATGCACAAAGAAGCTGATTATTTCCCAGGTCCCAGGGGCCTGGCCTTGCCTCTTGCCTCTTGCCGAGGACAGTAGAATTGAAAAACAAATCGATGTTTCTCTCTCCCTCTCTCAAATCAAGGAAGGAAGGGAAGGGAAGAAGAAAGGAGAAAGAGTGATGCTGAGGCACCGGTACACTTGTGTCCCCCCCGCCCCCCGCCTTTCTCCCAAGTGAAGGACGGGGCAACCTCGGGAGCCATATTCCAGCTACACCGTAAAAGGGGAAGGAAGAGCAATGGCCTGTGCACGCGCGCACCCGGTCCTGCCCAGAAGGCCAGGCTTCCTACGAGAGCAGTGGGTGCAGGAAACGAGCCCCCAGAGGTCCGACAAGCACCGACAGGCGCCGGGAGAGTTGTCTGAGCCACAAACAGATATTTTTATCTTGAGCTCTCATGTGTTTCCAGGCATGAGGCATCCTGTTCCCAAGAACATATTTATGTCAGCTTGAGAAGCACAGACATGTGTCCTATGGGAAGGGCCTCGGATTTGATGTCATGGGAAGAACTCCCTGGTGAACAGCTGTCTCTCTCCCCTGCTGAGACCTTAGATGGATGGTGAGGGCCCAGGAACCTGCGGACACAAGTCAATTGGCGTTAAGAAGCCTTTTCAGGAAAAATGAGCAGGAATGTCCAGCTCATTCCTGGGATGGGAACGAATGCAGCGAGAGAGCGGGGGAGTTTGCATGAACCGGGCGTTCCTTAGAAGTCCCAGGAGGGAGAAGGCCCAGGGATTCCTAAAACTTAGGAGCGGGAACATGAAATGGGCAGTTCTCCGTGTTGTTCCAGTACAAGCTCTGTGACGGAGAATTAGATGTGTTCTAGAAAAACCATTTCTGTCCTCCCGGGATCGGAACTGGATCCCATTTCTCAACAGCCCTGCAGCTGGGTGTGTGACGAGTCCCAGCCAGCGCGTGATGAGTGCCACCGCCAGGCCTGGCCAACACGGCTCCCCCTCACCCACCCTCCCCTGTCCCGCAGCTGCCTGCCCAGGGTGCGGTGGAGCCCCGTGACCCCAGAAGAGGCCGGGCCACGAGTCAGTGAAGGACCACGTGGACCAGGCCACCTTCAACCTCCAGGGGACTGTGAAATGAATAAGAAATTATTATCTTCTTGTTTTTGCTGTTAAACTATGGCGATAGGGGCTTGTTTGTTATGGCGGCCGACTTGCCCTGACTTACAAACTTTTTCACTCCATCCCCTCTCAAGTCTCCAAAAAGATCTGCTCTACAGACAGATGTCGTGTGAACGGGGGAGGCTGCGTTTCACATTGGGGTTGACATGGCACAGAACAAAACTGCATTTACAGGGAAGCGTCATGTTCCGTAACCTAATCCATTCGCAGCAGCAGGAGTTCGGGGCCTCGGGACCGGGGGGCCGTGGGCTCCTGGGGAATCACAGACGCACCGGGGGGGCTGGGACTAGCACAGAACGCGGGGTGAGCGAGGCTGTGAGACCTGAAGGGAACAGTATTTTAATTACGTTGTTACTTTATGTGGCTCAGGGGGCTACGACTGAAAAAATGTTTGCGTCACATATCAAAGGTGGAGATTTAATAACATGTATGACCAAAAAAATTCAAAATTATATCTAAATCACTCTGCTGCTTATAGAATTGTTTTCTCTGAGAAATCCCCGAGGACAGCTGGGTGGGGGTGTTTGGCTGCAGTGACAGGAGCAGGCGGGAGCTACACCCCCTGCTGCCCACCCAAAGCAGACGCTCCCATTCTGTGTCTCAGCTGTGGTTTGCCTCCAAGACAGGGAGGGGGGCTTTACTACGGCCTTTGGGTTTGGGGGGTGAGTTCCCCATTAGACGGTCGGCCCCATCCTCCAACGTACACCTGGCGCCTGGCGTGGCGCCTGGCACACACCTCATGGACATTGGTTGGAATGAAATGAAGTCAGTAGACACGGGGGGCTCGCGATAGTCACCTAGTGGCCTCAAGAACTCCCCTCCTCATTTTGTTTTAACAAATCGAATATTTTTTACTCTCTGATCATTTGAAAACGCATCATTCCCTTTCTTGATGGAAAGAACAAATGGCACGCGTCACATAGGAATAGGACCTGAGTCTCATACGTGGATTTCACAGCAGCAGCTTTGTCGGGCCGTGATGATGGTGATAGGATGGTGATCGATAACATCGGCTTCTTCCTAGAAAACACTCCAGTCCTTTCTCGATGTGTCACAGCCCGGGCCTTGTCGGAACCCGGCCGTCTCCTTCCCTTCACCCCGGGCAGCAGCGTTAGGTAAATACCCTTCCTGGCTGACCCCCGCTGACCTGCCTACTGGAACTTTCATGTCGGAGTTCCAGGAACCGTTGCTCTTGTTTTTCTAAAACGAGGTAGGGGTTGTCCTTTTGTCCGGAGTGGGTCGTAGGAGCCAGACCATTGTTGCCCAGACGGTGCAGCTTCGACTCATGACTACGTTTTTTCTAACCATGTCCCGGCCTCCCCGCCACGGACCCCAGAAACCCAAGCTGGCGCCTTAACGCTGCCTTACGGTTTCAATCATTTATATTAAATGGGTACTTACCTCTTTTCCTTTGGTTGCCTGTAAGCTTATGGGGCTTCTAAATACCTACCTACTGGTTTTCCTTTCCCCTTCATTCTGAGAATGAGCTCTTAGGATAATTGTTGTTTCTTAGAATAGCAGGAAAAAGAAAGAGCCAATTCCACACCAACCTGTCCATTTTATGGACAAGGTCACCAGAACCTAAAGTCGCCTCGTTTACTTGGCTGGCATCAGACTGCAAGTTAGCGGGTCCCCTCCCCCCGGACTTGACTTCTGTATTGCAATGTGCTGTTGTTTCGCAGAGTACTTTCAAAGACACAGCAGCCTCGCCCACATGCCAGATGATCGCCCTGAGTTCACCGTGAAATTGCAAAGGAATTTACGACCTATGTGGTCTGCAGATACCATCGCTCCCAGGACTGTGGTCATGGTCACAGCTCAGCCTCTCGCAACGCCTCCGACACCGCCCGGTTCTGTCAAACCTCCACGCCGTCTCGTGTGACCTCGCCTCCGTCCTTCCTGCCCAGGGACCCTGTCTGCCCGTCGACACTGAGTTCAAAGGCCCCCGTCCCCGCAGCGCCTCTGTCCCCTGGGTCGCCGCGCTCTTCAGGTTCCCGCTCCGTGGCGCCGGCTCCTTGCCTCGGTGCTTCTGTGCCTGTCCCCACACCCAGCTTTGTGTTAATGGATCATTAATATAACTGAAGGAGCAAGCGAACCGAGTTAAACAGCCTCTGTCAAAAATCACTTACTTCTGGGGAGGCGCAGTGGATGCGGGGGGTTAAAGGGGCTCCCTAGGTGCTGCCCTGTGGTTCTTTAGCTGCCAGGAGACGTCAGATGCCTATAGAGCCCCGCCCGGGGCTGACGCAGACGCTCTGGGGATGTCCCTTGGCTTTCCTCCTCCCCCCCCCCCCCCCCCCGGTCGCGTCCAGCCTCCGTTGTGGACACACAGTTATCGTGGTCGATGACGATCGGAAGTTCAGTATGTGAAGTTTTGTCAAATATTATGAGGACAGAAAGTAGCCCCTTTGTCCTCAGGCTGGCCGCCAGCCGGCCCGACGGAGGTGGCCGAGCAGGTCGGCGTCCGATCGCGGTGGGACGCAGGGCCCCGGATGTGCGGCTCTGTGGTTAGAATGAGGGGTTGGTTCCGGGGCGACCCCTGATAAGGCGCCCAGCACACCGAGTCCTCAGTGAGCGTCACCGGTCGTCAGCTCCTCTCTGTGAGGGTGGCTTTCCGAGCCCCGCCGTGGGAAAGAGCATAAAGCTGCTGCTAAGCTCAGAGGGGAAAACGCCACGATCAGCTAGTCATGTCGCCTGGGTGCAAGGCGGGGAAATGGAGCTTCTGTCCTAGGTCGGGACTCTACTGCCTGAAACTTAGGCAGGCGCAGAATAACCCAGAGGCGGACTCTGGGAGAATTTAATGTCGATAGGGTGGCCAGGCGTCATTTCCTAGGCCGTAGGGGACCCCAGCCACAGGGGGTGGTTTAAATGAATTAAAATCAAGTGAAATTTAAAATGCAGTTTCTCACGTGTCAGGTGCCCGACACGTGGGCACTGGCTGCTGCACTGA
This sequence comes from Miniopterus schreibersii, assembly GCF_964146895.1. NCBI lineage: Eukaryota > Metazoa > Chordata > Mammalia > Chiroptera > Miniopteridae > Miniopterus > Miniopterus schreibersii. The sequence continues at coordinate 104,280,046 of NC_138103.1, read as the reverse complement.
AGGGCACAGACCTGGAGCAGTCTCATCACTCAGAAAGTTCCTTGGACACAGGTGCTCTCCCGGACGCCCTAGGAGGGTGTGCTAATGCCCTGGCCAGTGTGCACAGTGGTTAGAGCGTCAGCTGTGCACCGAAGGGTCGCGGGTTCGATTCCTGGTCAAGGGCACGTACCTGGGCTGCAGATTTGCTCCCAGCAACCAGCCGATATGCCTCCCTCACATCGGTGTTTCTCCCCCTCCCTCCCTCGCTTCCACTCTCTCTAAAAAAAATCAATGGAAAAAATACCCTCAGGTGAAGATTAACAGACAGAAAATAAAATGGTGTAATGCGTCAAGTATATAAACGCACATGTAGCCACCGCACATGTTTCACGCTGCGAGCGTGTCAGTTGGTGCGCACTCTCGGGTCCGGAGGATGCCGTGGATGCCGCGGGCCGCGGCTCCTGTGCTGGGCAGTCGCTGCTCAGAGCGGGCTCGGTGGTTGTCAGCACTGGCTGGTTTCACTTCCTGGGGAACAGCGCAGAGGAATGAAAAGCGAAAGATGAAATCTCTTCTCGCAGGCAATGAAAAGTGGTCATTTTCGTTAGGGTTTTGAGGCTGAGTAGGTGTTGGAGGTTTGAGGGCTGGTCTTAGGCACGTCCACGTGAGCAGCATGACTTAAATAATTAAAGACATCACTTCAAATAAATCACCTGAAGTGTTTCACAATCAGATAATCATACCGTGGAGGGTTTTTCCTAAAGATGGGAGAGTCTCTCGCTTCCCTCAAAATGAAGTACCTGGGACCATTAAACCCCCTTTATATGATGAATGAATGAGACTGTTAAGCGAATACTAGTTAGCTCTTTCTAGTGCCTGGCTATGTGAAAACATTAAAAATTAAAAACAAACTGTAGCTGTGTGTCTTACCCGAGTAGACTGTCAGAGTCCGCGTCGCTGCGTGGACGCCGCCGTCTTGAGTGGTCGGGCGCAGTGACCCCGGGGGCGGGCGTCTGTGTTACCCCCCAGCCCCACGCCCGCCTCCTGCGTGGAGTCACTTCCCGAAATGCAGACGGGCCAGTGCAGACTGCGTGGCCTCAGGGGAGCTCGGGACGGAGCAGGTCTGGGCTCCCGAGGCAGATGCACCACAGCCGCTGTTCACGTTCCAAGTCGCAAACGTGCAGAAATGAGCGAAGGGACAAACAAGGGCATTGCAGGGTGTGGTCTGCGCCACGAGGAACGGGAACGAAGTGCCCAGGGGCAAGGCTACGGAAACATCAAGCTGCAGAGGAATCGAGCCAGAGGACGGGAGCCGGCTCTCGGTTCATCGGTTCATCGGCCCCGTGCCTGTGGGCCGGTCCTCCTGTCACCCTCTGGACCTTAAAGCGTCCCCTCTCCACCAGGAGTAATCCGAGCGCAGGGCCGGTCGACTCAAATGGGCTCAATGCGGAGGGGCCGTTTAAAATGAAAATACCCTGGATGAGTGCAAGCGACTGTAATTACAGCTTTCTCCTTGCCTGGAAGGACTGTCGTCACTGGTCTGAGGTCCTCGCTGTGCCCCTTCCAGGCCCCTGGGCCCTCAGGGATGTGGGAGGCTGTGGGCTCCGTGGCTGAGCTACCCCGTGGCCACCTCGGCCCACTTTCAGAAATGCTCCCGTCGCGTGACCCGAGTAGACTGGGGTCAGCAAACCCTGCGCCTGAACCTCGCAGGACCGTATTTGCTGCTAGTCAGGCCTTTGTCTCCCTGCGGTGAACAGTCTGTAAATATCCCAAGCCTCACTCCAGAAACGTTACTGCGCATTTTTTTCCCTTTAGTTAATAAGTATCAAGAGAAACACAAATAATTACATGGTGGCTGTGTATGTTTTTTGTTTTTTTTTAACCCTCACTTGAGGATATTTTTTCCACTGCTCTTCAGAGACAGTGGGAGGGACGGAGGGAGGGAGGGAAACATCGATTTGTGGCTCCGCTTATTGATGGACTCATTGGTTGCTTCTTGCATGTGCCCCGACCGGGGATCGAACCCTCAACCTTGGTGTATGCAGACGGCGCTCCAACCTCCTGAGCTACCAGGACAGGGCTGAGCACAGGTGCTTGGCTGGACCAGTTCCGCTTGCTCAATGACCTTTCCTTGAAGGAAAAGACACAGATGGAGAGGGAAGCCTGGGCCTATCCCTGGTCAAGGAAGAAACAGGCTGTTTTGAGCAATGCGGCGATTTGAGGAAGTTAAAGGGATTAAGAGCACAGGTCATGTTTCAGGTTGGGAAACACACTTGCGTTTTGAGTTCCTGTGGCTGGTGCGAAATCTCAGGCTGAATCACCTCCGCCGCACTCGAGTGGGCGCGTCCCCTGTGAGGGCTTCTGCTCCTCAGGAGCCTGTGAGCCGGGCGAGCCTCGCAGCAGCCCGACCCCCACACCTGTTCCTGCCTAACCCAGCACCGTCGGAGGGGCCTGATGCTATAATAGATTCATCCATGAGAAGGAAGGCCAGCTCTGCACGCAAGTCCGCACCCAGGGGGCTCCGTCTATGGTGCAGCAGACCTGTGTTCGGACGTTGTTTGAATCCTTGTTGATGCCCTCGGAAGCTAGAAATGGCATGAGGTGCCCGGCTGGGCGTGGCTCAGCGGTTGAGCGTCGACCTGGGATCCAGGCGATCTGGTCACATGCCCTGTTGCGGGCTCGATCAATGACTCTCATCATTGATGTTTCTGTCTCTCTCTCCCTCTCCTTTCCCCTCTCTGTAATCAATAAAGATATATTTTTAAAAAAGAAAAAAAGGAAATAGCATGAGGTGCCCTGGCCGGTGTGGCTCAGTGGTTAGAGTGTCGGCCCAAGTACCAAAGGGTAGCGGGTTCGATTCCCCGTCAAGGGCACGTACCCCGGTTGCAGGTTCGTTCCCTGGCCTCGCCAGGGTACATGCAGGAGGCGACCCATCCATGTGTCTCTCTCACATCAGTGATTCTCTCTCCCCCGCCCTCCCTTCCACTCTCTCGACAAAGAAAATCAATGGAAAAAATATCCTCAGGTGAAGATTAACAACAGCAACAAAAGAAACAGGGTAATGTCCAGGAAGCCAGAAAACAGGTGATCGAGCCGCCAAAGATTCATATCCAAAGGTTCTCTCAGAGCCAAAGGGGTCACTGAGGGACAAAACGGATGCGATAACGGCCCCTTTCTGCAGCCGGCATGACCTCGAGGACCCAGCGGACTTTCAGGGCCTCTTGGCCCTGGGTGGCTCTGCGTGTTTTCCAGCCCCTTTGTCTAGTGCCCGGCTTTGTTTGCTGACCTTCACTGACTTTGCAAGTCCTGTTTGATTAGGGGGAGAGCCGGCCTAGGGTAGGTTAAAGTGTAAGCTCATAGCGCAGAGAGCGCTGGCTCCTGGGAGAAGGCGGCTGCCGGGGCTGTGGCTTCCTGAGGGGCAGCCGGCGTCTCGAATCCCCTGCCCTGAGCCCCAGGGTCCCCGTTAATGCCGGACATCTCCATGCCACACTTCCTCTGCCTAAACAAAGTCCCGTATACACTCTTGTGTTTAACTAGAATATTCTCTTTATCAAAAAGGACAGGTATCTAACCCAGTTATATTCAAATGACAAGTTCAGAGTGCTATAGGTTAGGCTGAGACAGTGGATCTCAAATTTTATTATGCATCAGAATCACCTAAAAGGCTTTTTTCAATATATTTATTTTTGTTAATCTCCTGAGGATATTTTTCCCATTGATTTTTTTTTTAGAGAAAGTAGAAGGAGGTGGGGGGCAGAGGAGAGAGGAGAGAGAGAGAGAGAGGAGAGAGAGAGAGAGAGAAGAAAACCTCACTGTGAGAGAGGCACATCCATTGGTTGCCTCTCGCACTCGCCCCAACTGGGGCCAGGGATCGAACCTGCAACCGAGGTACATGCCCCTGACCGGGAATGGAACCTCAGACCCTTTGGTGCACAGGCCAACGTTCTTACCACCGGGCCACGCCAGCCAGGGCTAAAGGGCTTTTTAAAACCTGGATTCCTGGCCCGCACCCTGAGTTTCTGATTCAGTTGCTCTGATGTTGGGCCTGAGAATCTGCATTTCTAGTACATTTCCAGGGGATGCTGACGCTCTGGTGTGTGAACCATATTTTGAGAATTGCTGGGTTGATGTTTCTTGAGCTGTTTCTGACTCTCACACCTGGGGTGGGACACGGGGACAGGACACTCCCCTGCAGTAATGGGGTAACCAGGACAGTGACCCCGGCAGCACAGTTAACACACGCGGAGCTTAGAAAACATACGAGTCAGGATTGGGCCTCAGATCAAAGAGCTCAAAACACCTGGCGGTGGCCCAGACCTGGGTATGATTTCACATTTCCCAGGTAATTTTAACATGTGGCCAGGGTTGAAAGCCTTCCCTAGCACAGGCCCTCTGGGGGATGGGGCAGGGATGGGGGTAAGAGGCAGAGATTCATATCTTAACACCCTGCCCCCCGGAACCTGAATACATCTCCTTGGGGTAAGGCTCCCTGGCCATTTGGTAACCAGGTTGAAAGTCGCCAGATAATATCCAAAGTAAGGCCTCATATGACATCCCCCCAAGCTGCATGATCTGGCCACATATCCAGAATTCTTCTGTGGGTACCTTTTCCTTTCCCTGTGCGTGGGCGAGGGAAGGAGAGGCCTGGGAGAGACGCGGCTGGTGCCTCCTTAGGGCCTTTCTCCTGCGGCCTCCACAGCCACACCCTCCTGCTCTATGTGCTGATTCCTGTGCCAGAGAAATGTTCATACCTGAGCCCTTTTGACCCCAACAATCTGAACTCCAGAAATAGGAGAGGTCTGGGTGCACATAACAGTCACTGTCCCCTGCTCCCCAGAGAGACCTGCAGCCCAAACCATGTGACCTCTGAAACTAATTGGCTCAAGGTCATTGGTAGAAGATGACTCCAAAACCTAAGCTTTCCACCCACTATCAGCACTCCCTGCGTGACTAAGGGTAAGGATGGCTCTTCCTGGAACGTCCAGTCTCCTCATGCACACAGTGAAGAAAACACAGTAATCTGCCTACCTGGGAGGTATTGCGGGACCAAGAAGCATTTCCTTCCATGATCATAAAAAAGAAAAAGAAAAATGCTCCCCCGCAGCTTTAGTCCTTGGATTAGAAAATACTGCCATCTCTTAGCCTCAGAGTATTTCTAGGCATTTAATTTTATCCTTATAAATACCCAGGAATTCTAGAGTTCATGATTCCGTAAATATCTGTGGACTAAACGACGGATGATTGATCGATTGATCAAATGAAGGCATGTTCAGAATCAGACACACCACAAATAAACAGAATCACAAGCCATTATTCTAAATGAATGACCCAGTGACTACTTCCTCAGCAACATTAGTTACCATCATCTACTATAACCCTGCATCAGAGATATTAAACATGTGAGATATAGAATAAATTCTAAGTTAAACACATTATTCATGGCTGGGTGTGAGAAAGCAGAAGCAGGAAAAGTGACAGTCATGTTAACGAGACCCAGGGCTTCTGCGACCGGAAGAAAGCAGCCCCCAAGCCCCTACCCTGCTCTACTTTTCTTGTTTTCATAGCTCTCAGCACCTTCCTACACAGTGCATATTATGTAAACCAACGGGCTCTTGGATTTCACATCTGTGTGGCAGATAGCAGTTTTCTTTAAACTTCCACGTTTTCTCATATGGTCTCATACTTGGTAATCCCAGTGCCTGGTTGTTTACAGGGCCCAGGATGGAGCTCATCTAAAAAATACACAGATTTTAGGTGACTGCAAGTTTCACCTGGATAGAACGTGTTTTCTGGAAAACCGAAACCAAGATAATAGGTAAGATAAGGAATCTAGGAAGATAAGGAATCTAGCTCGTGGAAATAATGTCTGAATGTATCTTGCCTTGGGCAGAGTGCATTTATAGTATTGGGCTCAGTTCTAGACAGCGTGACTCTGAGGAGACGGACACAAGCTGGAGGGATGTAACTCACTGCGAGGAAACTTTGTAGCAAAAGCTGTTCAACAGAGAAACCAGTGGCCTGTCTCCGAGGCTGCGGCCTTCCTCTCACTGGAAACAGTAACTCGGTTTAAAACCATCTCTGGTGTCGGGGAGGCGATTCCCACCATGAATGGCAGCTTAGAGCAGGGACTGCTAGGATCTCTCCAATTAAAAAAATTCCACCACGTTTAAACTTGACAAAATTTGCTCTTCTACTAGATTCACCCCAAATTGTCCTCTCAGAGGACTGAAACCGTGTGTGGTTATTTTGGCACAAGAAGAAAAGTCTAGTAAAAGGCTTAAAAAACATTCAAACAGTTTTGGATTAAGTGACATTTCACAATTCTTGGTTTTGCACAGAGCCGTGAGATGTCTGATTCTCATCGGGATTTGGCTTTGGTTTATGATTGTGTGTGGGATTGGGAGGAAGTGGTTTAATTAAACTCTACACTGCATCCCCAAACTGCTTTGTTATCAGTTTTTCAAGAAACTGTGAGAGAGGTTAAATCTGATTCCACGAGTAAGATTGAAGGTGCCTAATGTGTAAGACCATTTCGAGCCTAGTCTTTGGTAACCTTTAGGTAGAAAAAGCCAAGAAAAAGAAACAGATTAAGAAAGAAAAACAGAAATATTCTTTCATTCCTACTGTGACTGCCAGATGTAACAAATTTTCAATAAAATCTTTTAGTTCTGGGTGAACCAGAAGTATTTGGCAACCAACACTATTTATTAATTCTGAACTCTGCTTTACTGTGAGCTGCCTTATGGTCACAGTTTTTAAAATATGACCCTTCAGCTTAATACAAAATTTGTTTCGTATTTTTGTAAAAACTGTAAGTCAATAAACATAGGACATAAAATGAGTGCGTTGCAATAGTGTTTAGTAAACTGAATTATTCTGTTAAGTAAGAATGTCATACAAATAAAATATCAAAACTATGTCTGTGATGAGTAGAAAATAGTTTCCACGTAAATTAGGAGCAGTGTTCCTAACCCACGTCGGTCAGGATGCAACAGTATAAACTAGGGTGGTGGGTACTGAGGGCTTGTTTCCTCTCTTTTAGATCCTTGGACACAGCACTAAGATTGGAACATGCATTTTATTGATGAATCCTGGTTCACTGGCCTGTGCTCACTTGTGGAGAAGGGTCCTTGACCTGAACTCAGAGCGCCTGACGGTAAGGTGACCGTGTAATTTATGTGAAAACGACCGAGGCACTCTGAGAGTGAAGGAGACATAGTTACACCGCTCACCAGGCATAAGCAGGAGCTCTGCCCGGACGTTTGGTGCCATCCCCATAGGGGACATGGAGGTCAGTGCCCCCACCCCCACCCCACTGCAGGGGTTATTCTAAGACACGGGTCCTCCACGTGTGGTCCCCACCAGGAGCACTGGCATCAAGCGGCAGCTCGTCAGACCCCAGACCCACTAAGCCAGAAACTCTGGGGTGGGACAGGGCGGCGGTGGGTTTCGACGCGCCCTCCAGGTCGCTCCGACGCAGGCGAAAGTCTGAGACCCGCTGGTGTGAGCCAAGCATAATGTTCCGTTTCCTTCATCCCGGGAGGGTTAGGAGCATGCGGGCTAATGCCAGTTAGAAGCAATGAGAGACAAAGCGAGGCTAGTTGGGGTTTCTGGGGAAGAAAAATCGGACTCTCTCTGGTTGGGAGTGAACAGGGAACCCAGGGCTGGCTGCTGAGGGCGACTTTGGGAAGGGCAGAGCAGGCGAGAAGACGGCCTGGCACTGTCGGGCGGGTGCTGGACCAAATGACCCCGAAGCCCGCGCACCCCTGGGCTAGTGAACGAGTCTGTCTGTGGAAGCCTTTTCTGTCAGAACCAGCAGAAGGCAGCCCCACAACCACAGCTCATTCCCATGTGTCTTTTTTTAAAATTTATCTTTATTGTTGAAAGTATTACAGACGTTCCCCCTTTTCCCCCTGTTGACCCCTCTCCCCGCTCCCACCCCCTCCCCGGCCTTCACGGCACTGCCGTCTGCGTCCATGGGTTATGCAGATATGCGTGTAAGTTCTTTAGTCAATGCCTTCCTGCACCCGTCCCCCCTCCCCGAGACCCCTGTCTGCTCCATGCTTCCATGTCTCTGGATCTATTTTGTTCGCCAGTTTATCTTGTTCATTAGATCCCACACAGGAGCGAGATCACTTTCTTGAACCAGCCTTTGCCCCCACAAAGCCGTCCTCTCTCACACGCCTCCCTTCAATCCCACCGCGTCCCACACGGCCACAGCCACCAAAGTCCTGCAAACGCCTTCCTTGGGGAAGGCCCCCTGCCCCAGCCTCCTCTTCAACAGTCAGGGTCACCAACTTTCCGGACCCCTCCTCTGCCTTCATCACGTATCGCCGTCTGCCTCTCTCTCATGTCCAGGTGCCTCTTCACGTCTAAGTACCTGGCCCTGGCACTGAGTGTGGCACCCCGAGGATGCTCAGGAAACACCTGCTGTAGGTGGTGACCCGCTGGTCTCTGGAGACGGGGTGTTTCATGCGCACTGTCGGCAGCGGCCTCCCAAGCCCAGGCCACGGACATCCCTTGGCGAGGACCACCGCACCAAACCCCGACTTACTTACAACTCTAATCCTACCCTGGCCTCAGACTGGACTTACGCCCTCTGACATCTATCAGCCAGACTCTCCAGGAGCAACACGGGACAGGTTACGGGGCAAACGCTCGGCCACCGCACAGAGAGGACCTCACTGTCCTGAGGGGAGCTGTGTCCCTATAGGAAATGGAGCTGCCGGGCCACCACGAGCAAGGGCCCCTTCTCTGCACTTGCTCCTCTGAGGCTGGCCACCACCAGTGGGGGGTGTTGGGGGCAGGAAGCGGAGGGTGTTCATGAGCCAGATGTCGCTCTGGCTTCTAAGAAGATGGTAGAGCTTAGGGTTTGAGGATGTGGGTTTTAGAATCAGACCACCGGGACTGGATTCCTGGCGAAGACTTCCGTCTACTTATAATCTTGGCCAACGTATTGGACCCTTCTGACTCTGTTTCCTCAGCTGTAAAATGGGGGTAAAAATCATACCTAGTTCATTTTCTAACATGAGAAATAAGATTTTTTAAAAAATGTTTTTATTGATTTTTTTTTTAGAGAGAGAGGAAGGGAGAGGGAGAGATAGAAACATTGATGAGCGAGAACATCGATTGGTTGCCTCCTGCACACCCCCTTCTGGGGATCAGGCCTGCAACCGGGGCAGGTGCCCCGACCAGGAATCAAACCGGCTTCCTCTCGGTGAACAGGACGACGCTCGACCACTGAGCCACCCCGGCTGGGCATAAAATCTTGCATGTAAGCGCTTGGCATCACGCCTGGCACCTGGTAAGCCTCGATGCACAGTAGTTGTGGTTAGTGACGGTCTGTCTGTCACTCGGCGCTGGCTCCCCCCCCCCTGAGGTGGGAGCGAGGGGCCTTGCTTCCCTGCTGAGAGGCGGGGCAGTGAGTGAGTCCCAAAGGCAGTAACCCCGAGACTCAGGGAAGGGAGAGAGCAGGCTTTGCCCGGCTTTCTGCCCGCCCGGCAGCTGTGCTTTAGCCTCTGAGTGTAAAACTGTAGTTTCCTTCTTAGCACGACACTCGCCAACTACTGTCCCAACCCGTCACCCCCTCACAGTCACACAGTCAGCCAGAGAGACCTGCGGTTGACAATAACGGCTTACACTGCCTGCTTCACCCTTCAGAGCCCTTTCCCTCCCTCCCCTCATCTGGCCCTCAGATGGTGCTCGTGCCCTGGCCAGGGATCGCCTCTGCTCACCCCCCGAAGCCGTTAGGAAAGTGGAACTCAGAGTGACTGTGTGGCCTGCCAAAGGCCTCAGAGCCGGGAAGTCAGAGCCGGGACTCAGAGGTGCTCTGACTTCAACTTAGTCATCTGCCCTCCCTCTTGGTGGCAAATGGAACGAGAGTTCTACCTGTAAGATTATTTCAGCTGAACGTAAGGCAGTGAAAATGTCTCAGCTCCCTCCCTGGGACCCTTTGCTTAATGTTCCCAAGAAGAAAGGGGGCAGGTCTGTCTTTCAGTTAGTTGTCCAAGAAGTACTCATAGTCATGTCTTAACCCTGAGCAAAAAGCAAGTCCTATTTAGTGCTAGTGTTTGCCCAAATCTCTATCTACTTCTTATGTGTGTTCAAACCAAAGGTTCCATAGCTGACTTGTTAAACAAACTCAAAAAGCATCTGGAGGCGTTAGCTGGAAATAAATGATAAAGATTCAGTCGAGGGCCTCGTTCGCAAACCGTATGCAGCTGGGCAAAACCCAGGAGAGTTCCAAGGAAGAGCAAAAAGTTAACTGTTCTTATAGCCAAAGTAAGTTCTCAAGGATTACCAGTTCTGCCTTCCCAGCCCTGGGATCACCTTTTCCTCTGAGCCCTTCCCTCGAGGAGACGGGGACATTTGCGTAAACCACTATCTAATACAATTAGCCCTGCGTCTCCATGCATTCCCAGGCAAGGGGTTAGGAATTCTTGGTCCTACAAGCCCACGCAATGAGTATTTTTTAAATATTCATGTTGGTACTTCCTGACCTACTTGGTTTTACAGAACTAGTCGATTTGTAGCCGAGGAATCTACTTTGTAACCGAAGCCAAGGAATCTACTTTGTAACCGAAGCCGAGGAATCTACTTTGTAACCGAAGCCGAGGAATCTACTTTGTAACTGAAGCCGAGGAATCTACTTTGTAACCGAAGCCGAGGAATCTACTTTGTAATCTACTTTTCAGAGGAGGGTCAGCAAAGGAAAGCTCCTGCCTCTGCACTGGTTGTATCAGAGTTAACAGAAATGAGGCATGTTCAGAGTCCCCAAGGGAGGTGGGGTGGTGTTCAGACTCCAGGGAGGGTGTCCAGAGTCCCGGGGAGGGTGTCCAGAGTCCCGGGGAGGGTGTCCAGAATCCCGGGGAGGGTGTCCAGAATCCAGGGGAGGGTGTCCAGAATCCCGGGGAGGGTGTCCAGAGTCCCGGGGAGGGTGTCCAGAGTCCCGGGGAGGGTGTCCAGAATCCCGGGGAGGGTGTCCAGAGTCCAGGGGAGGGTGTCCAGAGTCCGGGGGAGGGTGTCCAGAGTCCGGGGGAGGGTGTCCAGAGTCCGGGGGAGGGTGTTCTGGAACCAGCCAGGCAGCTCCCAGGCCGCAGTCCCAGCGCCTGCTTCCTCACCGTCGTCGGTGTGTCTGGGCACAGGGTGAGCCTAGCTGCTGCTAGCACGTCTACACTGGCCGTTCCTTCTCCCCAGACAGCTCCCTGTGGAATGGGGCACGGCAAGGTCACCAGGCCAGGGCCTCCTGACAGGGCTCCGGAGGTGGGAGAAATGCGAGGCCAGGCTCCCTCACTTCAGTTTCATCTGTGTTTAAACTTCATGATGAGAGTGGCGCATCTCGTTGTGAGCTCTTACTCTACTGCAGTTATTCAGGGAGATGAAATAAAATGAGCAACTACTAATAACAGAGAAGTTTCTGCCAACTTCTCGATTATAAAATGACAGCTGTAAAACTACAGGGTTAGCAGTCAGAACGGAGGTCGCCGGCGGCCTTCCAATAACGAGGAGAGGAGGGGCCTGTGGGTGCTGGTCACATGCTGCTTCTCCACCGGGGTGCAGGCTACATGACTGTTCAGTGTGTGAGCAATTTGCAAGCTGTCCTCTTGCTGTTGGCTCGCTTCCTTGAATATGTACCACTCTTCAGTAAAATTTCTGAAAGGGAATCATAATGGTGCTTAGTTTTATCGCCATGAAGTGAGTTTTTCCTGTTTTCTAGCTTGGAAATTTAGTTACAACTTGATTTAAGTTCATATTTCATCTCAAACATATTTTACTAAGTGGGTTACAATGTGACTTAAACGGCTTCATTTTGAGACATATATTGAATTAATTGCATACTTTTAATTCTGTTTGGTGAATGAGAGGCTGCTAGGTTACAAAGATTTTAACATATACAGAAAGGCTGTCTCCAGCTCACCACCGAGTTAATAATTTAAAATTTTTTTCCAAGGTGTTTTTGCTAATAATGAAAAAGATAAAACTAGGGGACCAAACGTGGTCACTGCAGAACCAAGAACATAGAAGGAGGAGCCCTTTTAAAAGAAGAAGGGCCACTTCCCCTTAGGCAGCAGGACCGATGAATCTACGGCAGCCTCCTGAAATGGACAAAAATTAAAGATGCTCACCAATGAAGGTCTTGGTTTTTCCAGGAAATAATGAAAGGAAGGTCTGTACTAAGAATACGTGTTGGGGTGGGGCTGGTAGTTCCAGGAAAAGGGAAATAGGAAATGACTTTGAAGGGCGGAAACATGGCTAAAAGTCAAGGGAATGGAGGGTTCCAGCGAGGGTGTAGTTCATCGGTGGATGAGAGTTCTCACAGTTCAGGAAGATAAGAGAAGGTAGGAAATAAGTGATAAACCATGAGAACAAAGACTGGAGGTCACTGAGGTCCCGGTGCAGACCCAGTGGGAGCAGGGCAGGCAGGAGGGTGGGTGCTGCGGGGAGACAGGGCAACTCGCAACCCAAACTGCTGCAGGTGGCGTTCAGTCATCTGATGACTGGGTCCGAGGTGTGGCCACCTCTGTGGGTTTCGGATATCGAGTGGAGTTGAAGATCACTGCTGAAGAGAACGGTGAGAAATTGTGAGGTCAGGGTGCTGACTGAGTCACTGGTGTGGATGCTGAAATCATTAGGTTGACAGAGCCGGGGATGGTTCCAGGGCTGACACAGAGTTTCAGAAACACAACTGGGCGCAGGCAAAGAAGTCAGTGGTGCCCGGGCCAGGGCCACGTTTAAGCAGATAGCCAGGCAGGCAAAGCTTGCCTCCCACGTGTATCATCTACTCTCCAGTGACCCATGTCCTCGTGGTCCCCTCTCTGCTTTTGACGATCTGAAATCCAAGATGGCCCCACTTATCTTTGCATTTTGACGGGGCTTTCTAACGACAAATCCTTACCCTGAACGTGGCCACTTCAGGGCCAACACTCTACAGAGGTGTCTGCAAAGTTATCTAATTCCAGCCGAGAGGAGACGCTCTCTTGCTCTTCTGAGAAGACTTTCTCCAGTATCGATTCATTCTTTTTGCCTAAGACTTGAACCAGCCCCACACAGTGTGTTTTTTAGAGGTTGGGGCTGGGCTAACCCAACACACAGATACCCACTAAGGGACTCAGTCCTTTGCTTTTCTGACCAGTGTGCAAGTCAGGCTAGTGTGCTGTGACGTTTATCCCCTCCGCCTGCTCCCTGTGACAGAGAACGTCGCTGTTTTCATCACTGTAGGCCGTGATGCACAAGATTTGGGAAGCATTGGCATAGCAGACATTGAGTAGTAACAGTCGACATTTATTGAGCATCTACTCTGTGCCAAGCTCTTCCTGTGCTTTAACTTATGGAGCCCTTGCTGCAGTCGGATTAGGATACCCTTCTTCTCACTGTGCAAATGACAAAGCGGGGGAGGCCTGCTCAAGGCCACAGACATGGGAAGCAGCAGGGGGCAACCCAGGCAATGCGGAACCAGAAGGTGCACTTAGCCAGTAGACACTGCCCCTAAATAAATGTTTGCTAGATCTGAAAAGTTTGCTTTAAAACGTAAATGGCAGAGCCGGGATGCAATGCAGGCACGTTCCTGCAGTTCGATGTGAGGTGACAGGGAGCACCCAGAGCTGAACGCAGGGAGCTTCATCTCTGAGGGTCCCCAAGCTTGCCTGGGACCCCTTTAGCACTAGGCACATAGCAGCCCACCTTCCTGTGTCTTTTAAAAATGACGTGATCACAACTAAGAGGTCATACTTTGGTCTGTGTTTTACTCTACCTGAATCCTCAATATAATGAAGACCCTTATGATTCTGTTGACAGATGCGTATAATTGGTGCCGTACATTAAACCATTCTTGCCCTCCTGTACCCTGCCATGCTTCCACAGAAAGCCCTAGCCACCCCCACACTCAGACACACTCAGTCACAGACACATAGTAACACACACTCACATTCACACTCACATGCACGCACACACAGCCACACACACATGCACACACATATTCACAAGCGGACACACAGTCACACACACACAACATAGTAACACAGTCACAGTCACACACACTCACAGGCACATAGTTACACAGTCACAGTCACATATACATACTCAGACACATAGTAACACAGTCACACAGACACATAGAAACACACTCACAGGCACACACACACTCACAGGCACACAGTCACACACAGACACCTAGAAAGTGAGTCACACACACACAGACACATAGTAACACCCAGTCACAGTCACACACACAGCAAACTGGCTCTGCAGGCCGGCTTCCCCTTAGGGACTCGGGTAGGAGGCGCGGCGAGCAGGGAGGCCGGTTCTGTCTCAGGGATTTTGTCACCGGCGGAGGTAGGACCCAGCGCCGGGTCCCCCCAATCCCACCGAAGCCCTTCGCCAACTGAGAGGTAGGAACCCCGGTTCGGTCCCTAGGACCGGCCGGAGCCGCGGCGGCCGCCACCTGCGGTCGCGTGGGCGGAGTCGCGGTCGCCGAGCGCAGCCAGTTCCCTGGGGAGCCCCGGCCCCGTCCCCACGGAGCCCGCGGTCCCCCGCGGCCGATCCCGCGGGCAGGCCGCGCAGCCTGGGGGCAGGGAGGCGGGGCGGGGAGGCGGCGGCGCCCGCGGGCCTCGCCCCCGCCCCCGCGGAACGCGTGGGCCGCAGGGGGCGGAGAGGGACCCTCGGATCCCTGCCGCGCGGGCGACGCCGGAATCCCGGACGCCGGAGCCGCGTTACGGGAATCCGGCCGCCGGGCCCCGCCCCTCGCCGTGCGCGGCCGTCGGGCCAATGGCCGGGCGCGCCCGTCCCGCGGCGGCCAATCCGTGCGCGGGCGCAGCCGGGGCGGGGCGGGGGGCGGGGCCGGCGCGGGTCCGCCCGGGGGAGGGCCGCGTGCGCGTCCGCGGAGGACGGCCGGGCGCCGAGCGGGACGGGCGCAGCCGAGCGCAGGCCGGGGCCGCCTGCCGCGGGCCGAGCGGGCCTGGCGCCGAGGGACGCGGCTGCGGAGGCCGGAGCGCGAGGCGCCCGAGGTGAGGGCCCGCGCGGCGGGGGCGGGGGGCGGCGGGGGCGGGACGGCCCGGGCCCGAGGGTCGGGGGCCGCGGGGCGGCCGGGAGGGCGGCGTCCGCACCGCGCGCCCGAGCTCCGGTCCCCGCCGGGAAATCCCCGCATTCCTCCGGCCCGGCCCGCGTGCGGGTTGGAGCCCGCAGCTTTGTCCCCGAATCTCAGCGCCGGGCACCGGCCGCGCGACCCGCAGGCCACTGCCCGACACGCTAGGCACAGGGCGCACGGCGCACCCCACACATGCTAAACGCACGGCCCCTGACACGCCAGGCACCAGCCACTTACACACACACACCAAACACACACTCACACACACCAAACACAGCCACTTACACACACACACCAAACACAGCCACTTACACACACACACCAAACACACACTTAGACACACAGACACCAAACACACACTTAGACACACAGACACCAAACACACACTTAGACACACACACACCAAACACACACTTAGACACACAGACACCAAACACAGCCACTTACACACACACACCAAACACAGCCACTTACACACACACACCAAACACAGCCACTTACACACACACACCAAACACACACTTAGACACACAGACACCAAACACAGCCACTTAGACACACACACACCAAACACACACTTAGACACACACACCAAACACAGCCACTTAGACGCACACACCAAACACACAGTCACTTAGACACACACCAAGCACACACTCACTTATACACACCAAACACATAGTCACTTATACACACACACCAAACACACACAGCCCCTGACCAACACACCAAACACAGTCACTTATACACAGTCACACACATACCCACCAAACACAGTCACTTATACACACAGTCACACCAAACACATACAGAGCCACACACACTCACATACCAAACACATCAAACACACAGCCACACACACAAACACACCAAACACACCATCAACTGACCAGCACACCAAACACACACACACAGCCACACACACAAACACAACAAATACAGTCACTGACCAACATACCAAACACACACACTCTTATACACACACCAAACACACATAGTCATTGACCAGCACACCAAGCACACATTGACACACCAGACACACACACACGCTTATACACACACACCGAACACACACAGTCATTGACCAACACAACAGACACACACACAGTCACTGACTGATACACAAGGCACACACAGTCTTACACACACTTATACACACACTCGCTATACACACACTCACACCTCCAACTTCCTGTGGATTCTGCCTCTTCTCGGTCAGGAATCTCCCCACCTTTTCCTTCCCAGCCCCTCTGTCTCCCTTAACTCCCAGAACCAGCCACTGGGTTGCTTTCCTGCCCAGAGGTGACTGTCCTCCCTAGGATGTCGCTGGGGTTCCCCTAGTCACACAGCCTCACTATCGCCCTCTTCTCCTCCTGTTTGTTGGTCCTGGCAGGCTCCCCACCACCGGACCCTCCACAGTGTCCTCTCCCCGGGAACAGCTTCTGTCCTGATCCGAGGACAAGACAGGCCACTGTTGTCCTTCCTTGTGTCCCAGAGGAGGAGACCCATGTCAGTGGAGCTCGTGTGGGATTGTGTAGTGTTTGAGCGGCTGTGCTGATTTAAACTAGTAGTTGGAGTCCCCAGGTGGATTTTCTGAAAGATTGGAGGGTCCCTGCCGTAAACACCCTACGGGAGGGGGACGGCCTCAGGTTGGAGCAGCTCCGGTTTGGAATGCCCGGCTCAGGGTCATGGAGCTCTTGGCTGTTGTCTTCACTCCTTAAATTGGTGGCGGTTCCTATGGGAAGTGTTTGGGAACTGTAGCCTGGACTCCTACACTTAAACAACCGTCTTCAGGTGGCATGGATTGTGCTTCCCGGTTGCTTGTCTTTTGGGGATACTTTTGATCCCTTGTTTTGATCACATGTGGAAGGAAACAGTTGCAGGATGGAGAAAGTGTCAGGAAAGCAGGGTAAAGTTTGTGGTGGGATTTCGTCTTAAGTCTGTGTTGTTGACAATACTGTACGTGTTTAACTTTCTCTTTGGTAATTTAGAATATTATAAATACTTCCTTATGCAGTGAAAAATGTGTTTGTGTTCTCATTTTTACGTATGAATTGTAGTGTTTTCAGTTTATTTTAAAAATCTCCCACGGGCATTTGCACTTAAGGCAGCCATTAGGCTGCATGTCAGTTCTACCTGTGTGGTAGGTGTTGCCGTGCTCTGTAGAGAGGGAAACTGAGGCCATGCCCCCAAGAAACCTGGGTTTCTGTGCACCAGTCCCTGTACTCAGTCACCTCTCCCTGCCACACAGTCCTCCTGGGGACCCGCGGCCACAGCTTGGTGCGGGAGCCCAAGGACTCCTAATTCCTCTGCAGGGAGCTGGTTTTCCCTCCAGCTGTTTCAGAGCCTCTGTTTTAGTGGGAGTCAGAGTTCCCGGCCCCAGGACTTTTGCATTGTCTCCTGGAGAAGCTTGGAATGTTCTCAGTCTCCATTTCTTTGTTTGCAAAGGCCATCGGATCAGGGTTGAAGTTTCCTCTGAGCTTTATTTACACAACAAATACTAAGCACTTACTATTACTGGCTGTAGGAACTCACAAAGACATGAGGTGTCACCGGGACCTTCAGAGAGCTTATGGAAGTCGGGTTGACACACATGAAAAAGTACAGGGGTGCAGGGCAGTTTTAATTAATTGCAGAGTGATGCAGAAAACGTCAATATTTCAGATAGGGAAGGATCATTTAAGTCTTGGAAGAGTCAAAGGAGTTAGCAGAGGATGCAGCCTGGGTAAGACCTGCATGAAGAGAGAGATGAAGGGAGCCAGTTCCAAATGGAGGCCTTTGTGGAAGGCGCCAGAAATTACCAGGTAATTAGCTTGCCCAGTGCCACATGGCTAATAAACAGTAGATCCAGAATTTGTACCTAGACAACCAGACTCAGCTCTTAACTGTGAAACTGCACCGCCTCTTCCTATAGTAAACTCGAGTGACAGGGACCAGGGCAGTGTGGCCATCCGAGAGGTCCTCAGAACCCACCTCACGGTCTGTCGTGCCCCAGAGCGTTAGGTGCCGAGGATGTCAGCACGTAACACAGGCAGTTACAGTCCAGCAGGATGAGTCTCCTGGGGAAACTCGCTATGCAGGTGCTTCGAGCGGAGATGTCTGAGGGGGGAGGAAATTCCACAGAGATGTTTCTCTGAGTCGTAAACACTGTGAAGCAGAGTCCAGGAAGGTGGTGGAGCCAGGGGTAGCGCCTGTGGACACACAAACGCTGAAATGGGGGTGTGGAGAAAGCCGGTACCGGCCGTGGCTGAGCTCGGGGCCCCAGGGGTGGCTGGTGAGGAGCGGCAGGAGGGAAGACCTAGTTGTGGACGGCATGGTGAGGTCTAGTAAAATAAAGAAGTTAAGCACTAGCTTTGCATTTGGGAAACAAACAAAACTCGGCGTGATTGGAGTAGAAACCAGATTGCTTGCTACTCTGTCTGGAAGTATAATGGTGTAGCTTCGGGGAAAAGTCTGAGCAGAGGCTGTTTTTAAGAGGAGACTTTAAATATTGGAGAAGGTAGTTTGGACTAGCACACGGGAGCCAGGCTCTTAGGTTCTTAAATAGCTGAGATATTTGGCATAATTTTTCACCCTGTTAAAAGCTTTTGGGAAAAGAGTGACAACTTTAAAGTAGTGTTTTAGAGAAATTCATTCACCAAAAATGTTCAAAATTATTTGGGAGAGGAAGGGAGAGACTGGAAGGAGGAGGCAGGAATAAATATTGAGGTGATCAGCACCTAACTTAGGTTGTTCAGGATGAGGGTAGAAAAGAGACAAATGGGAAAGATGTTGTGTGAGAAGACGAACAGATTTGTGACTGAGAAAAGCTAGGATGTAATGGGGTAGGTAAGAGACAGCATGGACCCCAATGGCTTAGGCAAGCAATTCAAGAAAAGTGAATATTTTTTTCAGATGGGGGAGAAAGATAACTACTGTGATTTTAAAGGAAGGGGTGTGTTTTTATGTATTTATGTGTATATGACCCTGTGCATATGTGTGCATTGTTTTTAGACCCGTTAAATTTATTTGCATCAGAGACAGAATGTTCAAGACGATGATACAGAACCGGGATTTAAAAAAAGGTCCCAGTCAGAATTGTTGGAATTATTTTGTTTGCAGGTCATAGTTTTTTACAATAATAATAGATACCAAATATTTTTGGGCTCACGCACAGCCAGGAGATAAAACCTACCAGAGAGCTGAGTAAAGGAGAGAAAGGAAAGAATTCAACCACATGATGTGATTACACAGAAACCTGGAAATTCGGGAAGCAGAGGCGGTCAGCCCTGAAACGCTGCAGGAGCACTTGGCTAGTGTCTTAGGGCTACAGCTGCTTTCTCAGTGTGTGTGTAGTGTACCTGAGGGAGACTTCTTCAGAATCGCGTTAGCTAATTGTTCTGAGTAACAGGCTGCATCTGTTCAAATGTGGTCATGGTGAATCTGTCACTTGCTAAAATCTGAGTAATCTGCCTCCACATTAACATTTCCCGCTGACTCGCGCCAGCCAGTCGTGCCCTTTGCCCTAAGGTGCATCGGCTTCATCAGTAGTCTGAAGGGTGCGTTTGGTGTTGGTCCTCAGTCTGGTTTTCACCTCCTGCCGTGCGTGTTCCCCACCCCACGCCCCTGACCTAGAGGGAGCTCGGCCCAGCTCCAGGTTGCAGGCTGGCAGCATCTTCACCTGACAGAGTCGGAGGCGAGGCACAGCTCACGTGGGTGCTGTTTTCTATCTAGAAAACCTTGACTCTCATTTCAGAACCAGGCTCTCAGGGGCCCTGAGCTGGGTGTTCCCTGCATCTGTAGTGCCCCGTGCAATCCTACCCTCTAAACTTCGAACTTCTTAAGGGGAAGAACTGTTCATTTGGCTTCAGCTATAGTATTTGTAAAAGTCCTTCTCTTAACTGTAAGGTCCTTTGCATACTCTTATCTCCTGCCAGAACTCCTACAGTTCTGCTTTTGCATTTAGGCCCATGATGACCTGGAGTGTATGTATCTGGAATGAAGTAGGGCTCTTTATTTTTATTTTTTTGCTTGTGGAGTCTGTTGTCCCAATACTATTTGTTGAATAGTCCTTTATTTCCCCAGTGATAGGACATGCTTTTTTAAAAATCAGATATTCTTATATACACAGTGGGATAGGTTTACAATTGTGCGTACGCAAAACACAGTTTATTCTTGCTTTATTATTAATTATTGTATTATTTTCCATAGGAACAACTGTAAACCTACTTTTCCCCACCCATATACTTGGGTCTGTGTGGGAGGAAGACACTTTCCTTTACTCTTACGTGAAGGAGTGAGAAACCTCACACGAGAGGCTCGGGGACAGAGGGGAGATGGGGTGTGCGTGACGTTCGAGCAGAGGGTCACCTCGGGGCTTCGGGGAGGACGGTCACTGCAGGACCGTAAGAAGAGCAGATGTTCTGTAGCTTGTCCTGCCCTGTACATAGGTCATAAAAATGTATTTCTGGTAATAACTCTAATTATGGGCAAGGCCCCAAATTTAAATTCTTTAGGGGAGAGTTAAAAGTTTTTCGTGACCCTGCAGCATCTTGATTGCACTTTGCCCAAAATGATTCACACCCCAGAGTGGCACATTGCGGGAGGCCTGCTCTGAGCCCTACGTCTGTTTCTGGACTTTCCATTTTATACCGTTGATGGGATTGTCTTACGTCTCTGCCAACGCCATGTTTTAATTACTATAATTTTACAGTATGTCTTAATAGATGGTACGTCTACTCATCAAAACAGTGTTTATTCTTTCTGAAAATTGATCTTTGGTGGTTCTCTGATATTTTATATGAAACCTTAAATCGGTTTGTGAAACTCCAAGACCACTTTGCAGTTGGATTAAGGTTGTATTGCATTAAGATACTGACTTGTGAAGAGCTGGTGTCTCTACTCTGTATTTTTTTCACTCCATGATATTTAGGTCTTATTAAGGAAACGTTTAGTAAGGTTTTATGCTGTTCTCCATAAAGTTGTGCATAGTCTGATTAGTTTTTTCCTAGATGTATTGTAGTTTTTGATGCTGCTGTGAGTGGGAATTTTTGTGTTTTCTGATTGCTCGTTGCTGGTGTGTAGGAGAGCTGTAGTTTTTTATAACCTTTTATTCAGTTATTATGTTAAACTTGCAATAATCCTAATACTTGGGCATTAGAGTCTCATTCTTTTTCTTGATAGGTGATCACATCATCTACAAGTTTTTCTTTTTCCATTTTTATCTTATTTATATGCTTATTATATTTTTGATTAAACCCCCAGAACTGTGTTGAATGGGTAATGACTCCAAGTGTCTCTCTTGAATCCTGACTTTAAAAGAAATGCTCTGATTCGTATCTTTAAATAGGATATTTACTGTAGGTTTCTGAGCAGCAATGAAGACAACAATGGTACCGTTTATTGAGTGTGTACTATGAGCCAGATGGAGTCTAAGCACTTTATGCTGAAGCCCGCCCACCTCAGAATGGGACCCTCTTTGGAAATGGGGCTGTTGCAGGTGTAATTAGTTCAGATGGTTGGTTCTCTGCTATATTCCTAGCATCTGGAATCATACCCAGCATAGAAAGCACCTAGTATCTTTGTTGCATGGATAAATTTACTTCCCTGTTGTGAGCAGGTGCATGATAAATTGGTGTATAAATACACTGTAATTTGACCAGTCCCAAGGTTTTGCATGGACGTAGCTCCCGTTTCTCTTGGAAAGTACCTGGAGTGGACTAGCTCGCTCCGTGGTATTTGCAGTGTTCAGCCACGGCCTTCTTTGGTGACGTGTCTGTTCAGGTAGTTTACTCACTTTTTAATTAGGTTTGTTTTCTCATGTTTTTATAGTTTTAAAAATATATTCTGGAACAGGTCTTTATTAGGAAATTGATTTGTAAGTATTTTCTCCCAGTCTGTGGCTCGTCTTTTATTCTTTTACTGATGTTCTCAGAGAAGCTTTCGTCTCAGTGGAGTCAAACGTACCAGTTAGTGTTGTATCTGAAAAATCTTTGCCTAACCCAGATTCTCAAAGGTTTTCTCCTGGGTCTTCTCGTTAGAAGTTTTAGGTGTTACATTTAGTCCTATGAGCTGTGTCAAGTTAGTCTTCATAAATAAAGTTGTTGGAACTTGGCCTTGCCCATTTGTTGACTTTTGTCTATGGCTGTGTTAGCAACCAGAGCTGACTGGTTGCAAGAGAGTGTGAGGCCCACAAAGCCTAAATTATTTATGATCTGGCCCTTCACAAGAAATGTTTGCCAGCTTATTTAGAAGGTGCCGAGTCTATTGAGAAAAAAATGGGAAGGGGGGATAAGCTATACAGGGTGGTCGGGGAGACCTGGATGAGAAGGTGGGTTTGAACAAGGGCTACAGGAATTAATCTTTATTGACTTCGAAAGTGTCCAAATATGTGAAGAAAGCAAGTTACAGAACATTATTGTGATCCCACTTTTATAAAATAAGAAAGTATATGTTTGTACAATAGAAAGTTATAGTGTATGCGTAGAACATTTTACAAGGTACGTGCACTCCTATGCTCAGCGCAGCATTGTTTACAATAGCCAAGATATGGAAGCACTTAGATGTCCATCAGTAACGAATAGTTGAAGATGTGGTACATACATGGGGTGGAGTATTACTCAGCAGTGAAAAAGAATGAAAGCTTGCCATTTGTGACAACATGGATGGACTTAGCAGGTAATATGCTTAGTGAAGTAAGCCAGACAGAGGCCGTATAATTTCACTCACATGTGGACTATAAAAAATAAGTGAATAAACAAGAGAGAAACAGACTCGTAGCCACAGAGAACAAGCTGACGGTTGCCAGGGGGAGGTAGGGGAGGGTGGGGTTTTTTAAAGTTGTTTGGTGTTTGTTTTTCAGGCTAAAATAATTGTAGAACTAAACATGCAGAACTGAAAAATAAAAAGAAAGGAAATTTTGCATGATTATCCATGAAATTATTCAGTTGTTATCTTGGTGGGATTATAGAGGACTTTCACATGACATTTCTCAATTTCTGTGTACTTGAAAATTTAAAAATAATTATGCATTACCTTTGCATTTTAAAAATATTGTTATAAATTTAATTTCTTGTATGTTACTAAGTTATATCAAAGGCTTAATATGTCTGAGGCAAGAATGGAGGACTGGACTCCTTGCCTGAGTTTGAAGTTAACTTATTCCATTTCAGAGAGGACCCGCCTCTTGCTTCAGCTAGAACCTAACCTAGTACCGAGCAGATCTTAAAATCGGTGTTCCCGCCGTGCAGTAAGTAGTGTGGCAGCTGGGGACAGCCTTCGGTGACTGCTCGGGAAGGCAGAGGCATGACTCCGTGAAGGATTTGTTGTAACTGCTTTTGTCAGGTTTCAACAAAAAGTCCCTTTCACGCTTCTGTGACATCACTGGGACATCAGGGGAGTTGGGATGAGGCCTGGTGCAGGGCGTGCGTATTCCGGGTGTGTGTCAAAACCACGGCAGGATGTTCGCTTTCATGGAATCGTTTTCCCCGAAGCTCACAAGATGCCTGAAGTTAGGTCCTTCCGAGGACGGAGGCCCAGCAGGCGGGGACGGAGGGGTGCGGCCTGGAAAGTGGGGCCGCCAGGGACTCATCCCTGTCATTCCAAACCCGTGGGCTGGCGAGCGTCAGGAGCGAACCGCACGGTGACCTGTGGTTTGGGTGACGGCAGTATGTCAGCGTAGGCCCGCCCTCGGTAAAGTGGGTCGCTGGCGAGGGACGTTGGCGATGGCTGCTGTGCGGCTGGGGGCAGCGGGCGGGTGGGACATCTCCGTGCTTCAGCTTTGCTGTAGACCCGCTGCTCTAAGAAATGAACTGTTTAAAATAATAAAGGCACCCCGGCCTGTCCACCCGCTTCTCGGGGTGTTAGGAATTTCAAGCGGAAGAGTCTACGGGGAAGCCCTTGCGCGATGCCGGGTGGTGCAGGCGTCAGGTGCGCGCAGTCGCAGCGCGCTGGGCGGCGGGCAGAGCGGGGCGTTGTGCGGGGACCCGGCAAACGCTGTGCGGGTGGGTGCGGGCGTCCGCTTGCTGCGCGGCACGCCGCCGCCAGGACGCTCCCACAGGGACGCCGCCGCCGGGACGCCGCCGCCGGGACGCTCCCACAGTGACGCCGCCGGGACGCCGCCGCCGGGACGCTCCCACAGTGACGCCGCCGGGACGCTCCCACAGTGACGCCGCCGCCGGGACGCTCCCACAGTGACGCCGCCGGGACGCCGCCGCCGGGACGCTCCCACAGTGACGCCGCCGCCGGGACGCTCCCACAGTGACGCCGCCGCCGGGACGCTCCCACAGGGACGCCGCCGGGACGCTCCCACAGGGACGCCGCCGCCGGGACGCTCCCACAGGGACGCCGCCGCCGGGACGCTCCCACAGGGACGCCGCCGCCGGGACGCTCCCACAGGGACGCCGCCGCCGGGACGCTCCCCGTCCGCCCCGCCCAGCTTGTCCGTTCAGCGGACCGCGCGGTGCCCTCCGTGGGGCGCCCGCAGCCCCCCTTTTGCGGCCGCAGGAGCCCTGTTCCCGCAGGGAGACGCCTGTGCTCAGCCCGCTGCCGGCTCAGGGGACGCCCCAGTGTCGCTCCTGCTCTTCATCCCGTCCTTGGGTGGCGTTAAAAAGGGGGAAAACGGGAAAAACTAGACAAACACAATCAACAGGTAAAAATAACTTACTAAAGGCAAAACTATTAAATATTTGTCAGTAGTAACTCCACTGTTTTGGCTCCCACTTGAGAAAACCCATGGACCTGAAAGTGGGTGCACACGCACACCTCGGGGTAACCTCGGATCTCGTCTCCTTGAAGTGCGTCGCTCGTGAGCCGTGACCTGAGCGGTGGAGGCGGTGAGGCGCCCGAGCGGCGTCCAGCTGTCGGCCCGGCCTGGTCAGACCCGCGCAGCCCAGGGCAGACCCGCAGAGCCCAGGGCAGACCCGCGCAGCCCAGGGCAGACCCGCGCAGCCCAGGGCAGACCCGCGCAGCCCAGGGCAGACCCGCGCAGCCCAGGGCAGACCCGCGCAGCCCAGGGCAGACCCGCAGAGCCCAGGGCAGACCCGCAGAGCCCAGGGCAGACCCGCGCAGCCCAGGGCAGACCCGCGCAGCCCAGGGCAGACCCGCGCAGCCCAGGGCAGACCCGCGCAGC
The DNA here is from genome assembly GCF_964146895.1 of Miniopterus schreibersii. Classification (NCBI taxonomy): domain Eukaryota; kingdom Metazoa; phylum Chordata; class Mammalia; order Chiroptera; family Miniopteridae; genus Miniopterus; species Miniopterus schreibersii. Next base: position 104,254,880 of record NC_138103.1, on the reverse strand, counting down.
CCAGGGCAGACCCGCGCAGCCCAGGGCAGACCCGCGCAGCCCAGGGCAGACCCGCGCAGCCCAGGGCAGACCCGCGCAGCCCAGGGCAGACCCGCGCAGCCCAGGGCAGACCCGCGCAGCCCAGGGCAGACCCGCAGAGCCCAGGGCAGACCCGCGCAGCTGCCCGGCAGGACCTCCCCGGGTCCGTGGTGGGCGCCAGGCTTCCGCTTCCCGGAGGCCGCCGAGGTCCCATGCAGGTCTCGGACAGTCCGTGTCTGCAGCACGTGGTTGTAACATACCCAGGGCATCTGCGGGGGAGGAGAGAGCAGAGTGCTCTTCGTGGATCTTAAATGGAGTCGTTACTGTCAGCAGAGTAAGAGGAGAAAGTAAGCAGAGTACTGTCGGTTTTGTCAGTTTTAAAGCAGGTCCGGAAACGCAGTTGAGCACGTCGCGTCTCAGGACATCTTAGGTGGTGCTGCCGTGTCTGCGTCTGTTAGGTGTGGACTGTGAAACCAAGTTTATTCGTAGACGTTCCTTCGTTTCGTCACGTCTCAGCGACAGTTCTTTGGCAGTTAGAAAGCATGTCGCTCCTCAGGCGCCTGTAATGCTTTGAGGCAGTCGTGGCACCTCCGTGGGGCTCATTTCCGAGCTTTGCTGTGAGGACGTGGGGCCCAGTAGGGAGGCCGCCGCCTTCAGGGTGTAGGGAGCCCTGCCTGCCGTGGGGACACGTGTGGCCGGCCGCGGTTGGACGGCAGGACGCCCTTCCCTCCGGGCGCTCACCTCCTCTGTTGTTTCCATGGGCTGCTGTGCGCGTGGAGGGTTTTCTAGTGCGGGACCATTTGCGTTGGGAAGTAAGGGAGGAGTCGGTGCAGGGAAACGGCTCCTGGTTCTTTTGTGCCTTTGCCTGCGACAGTCCAAACCGTTCTCACCCAGTAATTCTGTGACAGAGGGGCTGTGACGGGGTGGGGTACAGAAAGGCGGACGGTACCCCCGGCCCATCAGCGTGGACTGTGCAGCCTTCATCAAGAAGCTTATAGTTTTATTTGGGAGAGAAAGTTTACACATTATTTTTTAATCTAATTTTTTTTTTTAGACTAGGCACTAGTGTCACATGGTGTAACAGTGGGAAGGCGGGGGTGTGCGGAAGGTCGTGAATAGCCTTGGGCGGTTGCTCCTGTCTGTAGGTAAACTCGAGAAGGCCAACCGTTAGGGTAATCGACGGTGCTAAACTGGCACCTTGTCTGGGAGGTTCTGTTTTCAGTCGGGGTCTGGTTGAGAGCCGTGCAGTCGCAGCTGTAACCTTCCCGTTCCTTGGGCGGGCCGGCAGTTTGCGCCGGCGCCTGGGCACGAGGGCCCTGCGGCGGCCCCTCCGTACTCTCCTCACTTCAGCTTCAGTGTTTGCCTGTCCTGGCGGCGAGGGTGTGTGTCTGTTCACTGTTTTTACTAAGTACAACTTTCACATCCACAAATCACAAGTGACAGCTCATTGAACTTTTACCACCGTCGGATCCGGATGCAGAACCTGCCCAGCACCCCGAATGCCCCCCGTCCCCTCCCCGCCCCCAGAAGGCACCTCTGTTCTGACCTCCAGCCTCAGCTTGTTCGCTGGCCTGGAGCTCTGTGCAGGGCTTGTGTAGAGCGTGCTCTGCTCTTCCGCGTCCCTGCCGTCCTTGCTGTGTGTGAGGCTCAGCCCTGGTGGTGCAGGCGCCTGGGACCCGTTCCCATCGCAGTGAGTCAGGATCAGGTCGGCACAACCTGCCAGTCGATTTGTGTGACTGAGGATTTTGGTCGCATCTGTTGTCAGCTTTTATGAGTAAAACTCCCGTGAACTTCCTTGCACAGCCCTATTGGAGGAGTTGCACACTCGCTCTTCTGGCTGTACCCTTGTCAGGTCAGGTTTGTTTGTTTTTAATTGAGGACTGATTTATAAACAGTGAAGTTCACCAACTCTCAGCACAGAATTTGTTAGTAAACAGTTTCCTGTGGGTCTCCTGCATTTGTTATGAACAAAAGCCCTAATTCCGTTTTCCTGGAGTCTTTTCAGGGATGTTGGAGAACAGGAGTGGCGTCTCCATCGAGCGAGGGGCAGGTCTGCTCGCAGCCCCGCAGCGAGAGCGCCGTCTTCCCGCAGACGGGGTCGCACACTTCCTGCCGATTTAGAGCCGTGTTTCCTAAGCTTCCTCTCCGTCTCCTGTAACCAGCCCACTGCCGCCCACTGCCGCACACGTGCCACCTGACTGCACGGGCGTGGGAACCGGGCGCAGGCTGCTGACTGCGCTCCTGCTTGAGCAGTTGAGTCTCCTGTCTCCTCAGCGTCCGTGACCCTGGCGCTGACGTGTTAGCTGCAGGCAGGGCGGAATCTCGGAGCCTGCACGGCCTGGACACGGGTCAGTGGGTTTAGACAAATGTAGAGTCTTGTCAGCACCCCAGGCAGGTCATAGAGCACTTCTCTCACCCCAGAGTCCTTTGTGCCCCTTTACGTTTATTCCCCTCCCGCCCCAGCCAGACCCTGTCTGCTTCCTGTCCCCGCGGTTCTGCCACTTGGTGAGTTTCCTGTAAGTAAATCACACAGATGTGTGCAGCCTGTGTCTGGCTCCTTCCACTCAGCGCAGGGCCTTTGACTCATCGGTGCTGCTGATTCTGCCACAAGCTTGTTCCCTTTTGCTGATGAGGGTTTCCCGTTGGAGCGAGTGTTCATTCGCCAGTGGTGGGTACGTGGGTTGTTTCCAGTTTGGGACTCGAATGGATAAAGCTGCTGTGAACATTTAAGTCTTGCGAGGACGTGTGTTTTCACTCCTCTTGGGCACAGTCTTAGGAGTGGAAATGCTGAGTCTTAAGTTGTGCTTCTAACGTGGTAAAGAGCTGTTTTTGCTAAGCTGTTCCCCGGAGCGTTGGCGTCACCGCGCACTCTGCGTGGTGCTGAGAGTGTGTGTCTTCCTCTGCGTGTGAGGTTGAAAGTATCATGTCATGTTTGAGTTGCTTGCATTTCCTTTTCTGTGAAGAGCCTATTTTTCTACTGGCTGTTGGAATTTTTTAGTGATTTGTAGGCATTTTTCATGTATCCGTATGTTGTTGGTCATGCTGTGAATTACAGTGTTTTCCATTGTGTCAGGTACCTTCTGAGGTTGTTTACGTGGGGTTTGCCGTGCAGACACTCGCCCCTCTGCAGTGTTCCATCTCGGAGTGTTTACTAATAAAGAAAAGGGTTCTTTTCATTCACCTTAAAGAATAAATCATGTTTTCCAGCTGTGTCTTACGTAGTCATAACTTCAGTGGGAAAAAACAAAATGCTCTTAAGACTTCCATTTGTTTTCTGCGCACACATAAGAATTCACCACCTTTTAGAAAACAGCTACACCCTGGACACAGAAGACTTTAGACTTTGTCTTAACTTATGTGCAGAAAAGTGTTAATAATGCTGCGTGTCTCTTACAGAAACCCCGTGCGAGATGTCACTGCAGGCGTGGGCAGTGCAGGCCTTGCTGCTGCTACTCAGCGCGGGATCCCTAGGTAAGGCTGGAACTCCCCCCCCCGCCCCCCCCAGCCCGCACGTTTATATGATGCAATTACATCCCTGTGCCTGCATGTTTGTTCTTCCTGGTCGTTATTAAGACAGTAATGTCTTACATGGTTTTAAGAAGTGAAAATCACACTTGATAAGTTATAATTGGTGTAATCTGAGTTGAAACACTCAGTAATTACAAATATTGTTTAGCTATAGTAACAATAACTGTAAGGTGGGGAGGGAAAATTAAAAAAACACTATATCTTTATTGATTTCAGAGAGAGGAAGGGAGAGGGAGAGAGAGAGAAACATCAGTGATGAGAGAGTCATTGATCAGCTGCCTCCTGCACACCCCTTACTGGGGATCAAGCCCACAACCTGGCCTGTGCCCTGATCGGGAATCAAACTGGGATCTCCTGGATCCAAGGTAGATGCTGAACCACTGAGCCACGCCTGGCCGGGCAAGGGGCAGGAAAAATTTTTTAAATGAACTGGGAGGAAATCTGTACCTTTCAGCACTTTTTGCTCCTTGTGACCACAGGTCACTAAGCGGCCGTGTGCTTGTGGCACTGGAAGGGTCACATGGAGCAGAGCCACCCCCATGTCCACAGTGAGGCCAGTACAGGAGTTAAGAATAAGTGCTTAGGAACAGTTAACATTTGGTATAACTATGCTGCCCAGGAGTGTAATCACGGAACTTGCCTCATGGAACCTAGTGTAGAACAAAAGCAAACGTCTGTGAAAGATTAGGGGGAGCCACACAGGTCCTTCTCCACAGACTGGGAATCACTGCTTTAAACTAACCCCTCAACTCTAGGGATAACGCCCTCAGCTCCGGGACTAACGCCCTCAGCTCCGGGACTGACCCCCTCAGCTCCGGGACTGACCCCCTCAACTCCGGGACTGACTCCCTCAGCCCCGGGACTGACGCCCTCAGCCCCGGGACTGACGCCCTCAGCCCGGGGACTGACGCCCTCAGCCCCGGGACTGGCCCCCTCAGCCCCGGGACTGGCCCCCTCAGCTCCGGGACTGACGCCCTCAGCTCCGGGACTGACGCCCTCAGCTCCGGGACTGACCCCCTCAGCTCCGGGACTGACCCCCTCAACTCCGGGACTGACTCCCTCAGCCCCGGGACTGACGCCCTCAGCCCCGGGACTGACCCCCTCAGCTCCGGGACTGACGCCCTCAGCTCCGGGACTGACCCCCTCAGCTCCGGGACTGACGCCCTCAGCTCCGGGACTGACGCCCTCAGCTCCGGGACTGACGCCCTCAGCTCCGGGACTGACCCCCTCAGCTCCGGGACTGACCCCCTCAGCTCCGGGACTGACCCCCTCAGCTCTAGGAACACCACTTCCTTCTGAGCACAAGCTTGTGTTGAAAATTTTTCTTATTTAGAAAGTCCTTTCTTATTCTTTTATTATTATTGATTGTCATCTAAGGATACATTTATTAATTTGAGGAGAGAGAGGAGAAATGCCGATCGGTTGCCTCCCTTGCATGCCCTGACCGGGGACTGAGCCCACGCCCTCGGTATGTGCCTCGACCAGGAATTGATCCCACCACTCTGATGATGCTCCAGCCAACCACCTGAGACCCGGCCAGGGCTCCTTACTCTGCACCCACATTTTCCTCCCTGTAACTTTTTGAATTCACCCCAGTTCTAGAGAAGACCCGCTGTCTCCTCCTGCTGCTCACCTCCGCAGGGACTGAGGGCTGCTTTCATGAGTCTCTGAGCCCCTGTCCCCAAACTACGCCTCCCCGGGATCCCAGCCCTTCCCTGTTGCCCGCGCCTGCAGCCCCGGGCACACTCCTCACCCTGCCGGTTCTCTCGGAGCCACACACACTGTCCCACCTCTCCCACCTGCCAGCTGTAAGACTGGCTGTCCCTTAACCTGTGCCTCAGTGTCTTGGTCTGTAAGACGGGATAGTAATGGTCCCTACCTCCTCGGGTGATTGTGAGAGTTACATGAGTTAATATGCAGAAGGCATTTGGGCAGTGTCTGGCCCACAATAAGCATTGTAAAAGGAAGGTAATTAGATGTTTTTTATTCAGTTTTGAATGAAATGCGCTTAGGAAAAAAATAAATATAAGAACTAACATCATCCAAGTAGAGTGACGTTATTACTTTGATGAGAACATTGTTTTTATTAAAGCAATGTGGAGTTTTCCAGCTAAGATGCACTGTAGTTTCATGTTAAGCTGCGGGTTGGAAAATTCTCACGTTTTTATATAATTTACTTTTAAATCATTTCTCCATCGCCCTCTTATTTATTTCTCATCAACCTAAACAGGAGACACTTCTCTTTGCACAGTCCACCTTATTAGCCGTAGCCTGTCATTTACTCTTTCAGCATAATTTGAATCCTAACGTTGTCGTCCGAAGTGTTAGCACTTAGCCTTGTCCTTAACTAACCTGATGACTGTGTGTGTCTCTCTCACTTTCTGTTTTCTCCCAAGTTGTTGATTAAAATGCTGGTGCCTCACCAATTACTCCAAAACCTCGTGTCTTAAAGTGACAGTAATTACGATTTTTCAGGTTCGTGTGGGTGGGTCAGGAGCACAGCCAGGCACAGCCAGGCTGGCTCACTGTTGCGCCATGATTTCTGGGGCCTCGTCTGGAATTTTCAGAGATTGGGGCTGGGATCATGAAAAGGCTCATTCACTTACACATCTGACGCCGGTGCTGGCTGTCAGCGGAGGGCTTTGCCAGGGCTGCTGGCCAGAGCACCACACGTGGCCTGTCCACGTGGCCACAGCATCCTTAGAGCATCTGGCTGGGTTCCACGGGGCAAGTGTCCCAAGAGAAAGCAGTGCTGGGTCAGAAGCTGTATTCCTTAGGGACCTGGCCCCGAAGCCACATGGCTCAGTCCATGGGCTGGGCAGACAAGCACCACCCAGACCCAAGGGGGAGGAGAGGACGGACCCACTCCTGCGGAAGGAGGGCCAGCGCATTGCAGGGAGACCAGGGCTGAGGGCATTGCGCCCGCAGGCCCTGCTCAGGCCCCTCGATGACTTTTCCTTAGTCAGCATTTTTATATACGAGTCATCAACCAATTAAAAACTTATTTGTTTGATTCAACAGCCAAATGTCAGCAGTTTCATAAGGTTCATTCTGATATTCGTTACAGCATCTTCCAGTCCACATCTCATCTTGTCCACATGAATGCCCAACTAATCTTATCAAAGACCTTTTTAAATAAAATCTCTACAGTTTAATCTCAAGTAGCCTGGTAGGCCTATGAAACTGGGACTAATTTGGAATGAGACAGTTCTAATGAGCCTGAGTTTCTCTGAAAACTTGAGCATTTTCCCGTTTCTAGTATTCCTCTTACTCCATGTGGTTAAAATAATTCGCACTGACTCTCTGGGGATACCTCTTGTTCTTTTAATACTCTAAATTATGGTTCATATTTGCTATTTCCTTTACTTACTTTACAGAAAGTGAAATGGGAATGATTCGACCAGGGGATGAAGCGTGGTCTAGGGCTGTAAGGACTGGCCCAGTGTCACAGGGTGACTTGCTAGTGCCACAGGTGAAGTTCCACTCGACTGGAAACTGCGAGTGATGTGTGCACTGGGGCTTACAGTAGGCATGTGGGAAGGACGGGAAGGCCATGTAAACTAGCCCCCTTGCTGTTTCAAAACAAATACAAGCTACAACTCCGGCCCTGTGGGCTTTGTGAGAGGCTCTGGATTCTGTTTGGGTTACAGGTTTGACTACAGAAACTGTAGTCCTTCCTGCTGACTTCGAGAGATACCAGTAAGAAGGTACTTTGTTTAGCTTTTTAAGTGGTTGAGTCCTCTGGGCTGTGTAGCTTGGGGCAGGTTGGGATTTGGGAGAGTGACTGATGACTGAGGCCGACTCTCTGAAAGTATCAGCTTTCTTTCTAAGTTAAAGGGTTGAAGTCAGTGATCCCCAGCGTTCTTCTCAGATCCATATTTCTGTCATCCTGTGCCTCTTTAACTGCTAGAACTGTCGCTCGGAAGGGACCCTTCTCCTCTGTAGGGACCAGATTCTCTGTAGAGGAGTTGTGGCGATGGGCCTCCACTTATTGGCGGCCTGTTGAATACCAGGCACCTAGTAGATGCCTCATGTAAATAATGCCTAATCTCAGAACTCTGAGGTAAGCATTATTAGCTTCTATTTCACAGTGAGGTTCGCTAGGGAAGCTGCCTTAAAATCATGATAGGGAGGCGAGAGAAAGAACAGAATCATGCTAATGAGGGGGGATTTTGTCTTGATGGGAACAGGCAGCTGTTAAATAATTCAAAACAGGGAAGCGGCATCATCCCTCTCACAGAGTGGCCCCAGCAGCAGCGTGAGGGGCCGACTGGCCGAGTCAGGTCGCAGGAGCCTGCGTGTCCGCAGTCAGGACGGGCATGAGGCTGCTGCTCACATTGAGACTCAACCTGCCGCACTCGGTTGGTCGAGGTTGGAGGAGGCCCGTGGAGATGCTGTTGGTGACGACGGGGCGTCACCCGGGTGGCTGGACGGGAATGGTGCTGTTAGCAGAGGTAGGGAAGCAGTAAGTTTGGAAGGGTCTGTGATGCATATGGTTTTAAAAGTGTTCACTTTAAAGTACCTGTGGCATGATTCGGTAGGTAGGCTCGGGAGCTGCTGAGAACATGGGAAGTTGGAGCTGGAGATGGGGGTTAGATGTCACCCGGGTGGGGTAGGTAGCAGTTAAAGCATGTGGTTCCGTTCTGTCTTTATACAGTCAGATCCTTTGTTTTTCCATCTGGGACCTCATCCCATGCACTTACTGTTAAAGCTAACATATTTCACCATCTTGTTCTGTTCTCTCTGTTTAGTTGCTTCCTTGCTGTTGCTGCCTCTGTCTGCGTTCTGATGTGGGAATGATGTTCCCATCCCTGTGCCCCACTCGCACCCCCAGCAGCGTTCAGGACGGAGGGGCAGAGGCTGCCGCCGCCTGGCTCAGGAGGGTTTGCTTTAGACCCGGCTCTGAGTGGGGGACGGGGTCAGTGGGGTCGAGCAAGTGTGGGTCCTGCAGAGGCACCTCGTTTCCTGAGGCAGAGTTAGCAGAGTGTGGAAAGGACTGGAGCTTGCAGAGGTTCTTCTGTTATCCAGTTCTACCTTCCTTGTAATTTGTATATTTCTTTACAAACGTTGGCATTAAATTCTGACCATATTAATTTTCACTGTATGTTTCTTCCTCTCTGTGTCATTAGAGATATTTAGTGAAGACTGGGGGGCTGCCCAGATCCAAAATACAACTTTGTCCCAGTAAAGTCAGTCCATTTTCACATGTCCTGTTACTGCTCTTTTCAGGTGAACTTCTGGATCCTTGTGGTTACATTGACCCCGAGTCTCCGGTTGTACAGCTCGGTTCCAATTTCACTGCGGTCTGTGTGCTAACGGAGAAATGCGTGGATTACTTCCACGTCGATGCCGACTACATCTTCTGGAAGACAAGCCATGCCACGGTGCCTCCCGAGCAGTACACCGTCATAAACAGAACAGCGTCCAGCGTCACACTCACAAACGTGTCCTCGCTGAGCATGCAGCTCACCTGCAACGTCCGCACCTTCGGGCAGATCGATCAGAATGTCTATGGCATCAGAATCGTCTCAGGCTGTAAGTTTGTTCGCGTCTAATTCAGACTTTGCCATGGCTGTTGAGTTACATTTTTAATGCTGTGTGTTAGTCTCTATGAAATCCAGTCACTTGTTGCGTCAGTGACTTCAGGACATGTTTGTTTTATAAATGGGCTTAGAAGTGGAACTGTAGTTTCATTACTGACATGTAGAAAAACCCCAAAAAACTAACAAGGAACACAAGTGTTATATTTTCTCTGAAAGCCAAGGATCTGTCATTTTTCTAGAAAAATCTTTTCACATGAGACCTCTCCCCAAAAAGAGTTGTTGAATTGAAATCTGTAAATTTGTTCATAGTAATTTCAGTAACCCTCAGTCACTAAGAAAATGCACAATAAGCGGCCTCCTACAGGGGGCAAGTAAATGCTGGAGAAAGTCCTTTGGTGTCAGAGTAAATAAGCAGCAGGACCCCAGAGTAGGTCATCCAGCCTCTGGCTCCCCCAGACTGTGACGTTGCCATGTACCCCGCTTCCGGCAGAGTTCGGGAAGCCAGCAGGAAGAGAAATATAAATGAGTCATTTTTGCTTCCTTTAGTTTCCTCTTACTAATATGCAAATATTACTTTTTAAAATACACTTAATGGAGAAATCAGTTGATACTGTTACCTAGTTATAAATGAAAGCTGGTTATATGTAGAAAATTAATTTGAAGCATACTAATTAATGATACTTAGAAATACCATTACTTCTTTCTGGAAAGAGGTCTGGGTTTAAATAGGAAAGAAATAAATTTTTAGGCACCAGTCTTTCCTTATGTCCATACTTTTGCTGGGCTTTTTTCTATCTAGTTTAGGTCGTAGATTTCATGGGTAGTCTATACGTTGCATGTCATAAAGCTTTTTGACAGTTGCTGATTTTCCCGTTTAGTGCCTCCAGAAAAGCCCAGGAATCTGAGCTGCGTTGTGAACGAGGGGAAGAGAATGACATGCCAGTGGGACCCCGGGCGGGAACCGCACCTGGAGACGAACTTCACCCTGAAGTCCGAATGGCAAGTCACACAGTGGTTGTGTGTTGAGTTTATTAAGTTATCATTTGTGCTGGGATTTTTATTTTGCCCAGTAGTAAGGTTAAATGCAAATTTTTAAACATTTTATTTAACCTTTTACATTAGAACATCTGAAACTTAGAAAGAGCAGTGTAATGAACCCCCACGCCCACCGTCGCTTCAGTGGTGATCAGCTCGTAGCCAGTGTCTTACGTGCCCCACTCAGGTTGTCTGAAGAAAGTCTCAGGCATCGTGTCACCTCACCCACAGACACCTTAGTGCATGTCTCTAAAAGATAAGGCCGGCCCGGCCGGCGCGGCTCAGCGGTGGAGCGTTGACCTAGGATCCAGGAGGTCGGGGTTCAAGTCCCGGTCGGGGCACAGGCCCGGGTTGCGGGCTGCAGCCGATCAGTGACTCTCGTCATTGATGTTTCTATCTCTGTCTTTCTCTCTCTGAAATCAATAAAGATATATTTTAAAATAAAATAAAAGATAAGGCCATTTAAAAAAGACATAACTGCATACCCTTATCACACCCAGGTATAATTGAAGTGCTTCAGTGTTGCCATCATATCCTCAGTGTTGAGTTTCCCCGGTTGTCTCATAAATACACGTATTTTCACATTAGCTCAAATCAAGATGTAAATAATCCTCGTACGTTGCAGATTGATCTGTCTTGTCTCTTAGCTGTAGGTTCCACCTGCTCATCTTTTCTTTGTGATTCAGTTGTTAAAATAATAGTTTACATTGTTTCACATTTCTGTCCCTTTATTTCCTAAAAATTGCTATTAGATCTGGACACTTGATCAATTCCAGCTTTGATTTTTTTTTTTTTTACCAAAAAACAAACATTCCTGTGAACGTTACTGACAGGAGTGGCGTGTCCTCCCGTCATAAACCCCACATAACGTTTGATCGCTCCCTCTGGCGCTAAGATCGAGCATCGGTTTTGGGTGTTGTCAGCCTGATCATTATAAAATTCCCATTAGTCTTTGTCACACAGGAAAGTTGAAAGAATTTTACAGTGTATGCTTATAAATACCCATCGACTAGATTCTACAATTACTATTTTACCACATTTGCTGTCACATATCTGTTTCTGTGCAACGTTCTCTCCATCCAAACATGTCAGCACACTCGTCAGTAATTAGACGTAAGTCAGTAACGTTCACAGGAATGTTTGTTTTTTGGTAAAATTTATGTATATCTTAAACATACTTACATATCTTAAGTATGTCATTTAGTGAGTTTCACTGGTGTGCACACCTGTGGCTCACACCCGACAAGATGCCCTTGGGTCCGCCCGCCCGCCGTCCCGAGCCTGCTCCGGAGCGTCACGGAGACAGAACCGGACAGCGAGGGCTCCTTGGGAGAGGTGGTAACTCAGGACGTTTGGGGTTCAGCCGCGGTGCTTCCCAGTGGCTTGCTCACAGGTTGCGCACCATCGGCAGTCCTGTCTTGGGCAGAACAGTGCTGTCTGTCCTTTTGTTCCACCCGGAGTGCTGACGACTGCCCTTATCACCTGTCGCCACCTGAGGCACGGCTGATGTAAGACAGACGGAGTGGCCTTAACAGTTCCCTTTATTAACAGTTTTGTTTTGTTTCAGTCTTCACCGGAGGATGTGTTTTACTGATTTTTTAGAGGAGGGTGGGGAACATCGACGTAGGACACCCACATCCATCGGTTTCCTCCCATACCCACCCCCAGCAGCTGTCCAGCCAAAACCTGGGCATGTGCCCTGACCAGGGCTCGAACTGGCAACCTCTTGGTGCTCAGGACAACACCCCCGCCAACCGGGCCGCACCGACCGGGCTGCTAACCAGTTCTGTGGCGAGCTGGTTCCCCGGCGTCTCCCAAGCAGATAACGAGGGTTTCCCCTCGTTAAACTATTTGGTGTGTTTCACTCTGTTGTGATTATTCCTCTTGAAGCTTCAGTTACCCTATCTTTGGAGTTACCCCGTCTTTGGAGTTACCCCGCTCAGATGGCCTCATCCTTGGGTGCAGCTTCATTCTCCTGATCGCGCCCTCGATTTCCTATGTGACGTGATTTTTCAGGTTACCCAGATGTGTTCCTTGCCCTGCACCTAAAATCAGCCACTTCCCTGGTAGCCATGGTTCCGTTCATTGCGAAATACTATTTAGAGACCAGAGTTTGGGGGACAGGGGAACTTGTGGCCATGGGGTTGTCATTGTTTTTAGGCTTTTTCAGTGGAATACTCAAGAATTGTAAGATTGTTTTTCTTTCACTAAGGATACAGTTAAGTGACTGTCTTAAGGACCCTAGAAATAGTGTCTGTGTGTTAATCCTTTACTCAGTACAGAGTTCACGTTTCCTTTTGTTTTTATTTTTAGGAATTTTCTTTGAAATGTAAAACAGTTATTTCAAAGAGACCGATTTATAAGACAAGGTGCCTCACAGACATCTCAGTCCCCAGCTCCTCCCTCCCTCCCCCAGGTTGCCTGGTTTGGTTTGGGCTTAACCTTTTTACTTCTAAATGTAATGTGTGTGTGTGAACGTTCATAATCGATCCGCGGCTGAAACACGTAGGTGAATGTGGAAATATCACTTGGAACCTTCTGGTGAGAGAGCAGGAGCAGTGGCCTGGTCCGGGCAGGGAGGCCGAGGGCGCTTTCTGGGTGATGGAGAGTCAGCCCTGTGCTCCTCCCTCCTGCACACTGCTCGGGACAGTTGCTGGCACCGTAGGGTTCGGTCTCGGGGCAGGAAAGAAGCAGGCCCAGGACCCCAGGAGATACGGAGAAGGGCCAGTGGGACTGAGCGTCACGTTCTAAATGTCATATTCCTGGAGTAAAAGTTTGAAAGCAATTTTGTGTTTAAGATGTAAATCAAACTCGTTTTAAAGATAAGCAGGTTCATTTTTAAGAAATTCTGTGTTTATTTCAGCTTACTGAATTAACTTATTTATTCTGAGCTGTAATTATCTGGGTCTCATGAAGCTTCTCAAGTAACCTTTTCACTCTCATTTTTTCGGATCTGTTTTTAATAACCAATTCTTCCATTTTTTTATTTAGGGCAACAGAGAAGTTTCCCGATTGTAGAACGAAACGCGGCAGCCCTACCACCTGCACTGTCGACTACCTGCCTGTGTATTTTGTCAACATTGAAGTCTGGGTGGAAGCGGAGAACTCCCTTGGGAAGGTTGCCTCAGACCACATCAACTTTGACCCTGTGGATAAAGGTAGGTACGGGCCTGGATTTGAGAACTTACTAAGACTTAGTGACTTTAATGTAGAAACAGACATTTATTTTGTTAGTGACTTTTACAAATTCATTTTATCAACATTAAAAATAATTTGGAAAAAGAAATATACCCATAATCCAACCACATTCACAGCTATTTTCACATTGAATGTTATCTTCTGATATTTTGTCTGCTTACCAAACATCTTATAGGATTATAATCATGGTGTATATATATATATATATATATATATATATATATTCCATTTTGAAACTTCTGTATGTTATAAATATTTGTTTTTTTATATCTGAACCTGAAAAAATTAACAAAAGTAATAAACTGACAAGGAAAGCAAAGTTTAGAGACTTCGTCTTTCTGTTGTAATAATATGGCATAGCATTGTCTTTAGAGACGTTCGTTCATTTAGTGACAGTAATTGAATATTGTGAAATAAGAAAATATAGAGTATATTTGAGTTTGTATTGGATGCTGATGAACATTAGGATTTATTTTATTCTTCAGTGAAGCCCAATCCACCACATAATTTATCAGTCAGCAACTCAGAGGAGCTGTCCAGTATCCTAAAGCTGACATGGATCAACTCAGGTATTAACAGAGTCATAGGACTGAAGTACGACATTCAGTACAGGACCAGAGGCACCTCGGCCTGGAGCCAGGTACATTGAAATTTGCTTTGTGCTCACACAGTCAGGGTTTCTCGTCACGCTCTAACTCCGCGGTCTCCGCCCTGCTTGTCTCATGGCACACGTAAACTAATGGCTACAGTTTCGTACACCCAAAAATGCATTATATTTTTTGCCGATCTGACCAAAAAATTAGGTATAATTTTTATTCATTTATACAAGATGACTAGTGTTGTGTTGGCTGTTGTCATGTTTTCTATTTGACAGTCTTAGGCAGGGGTGGGGAACGTCTGGCCCGATAGCCGTATACAGCACTTGAAATCGCTTGGTCTGGCCCTGCCAAGGCAACCACAGGTGGGACTCAAAATTTAATAAATCTAGGAACTTTTTTCATAGCAAATTTTTATGTTGATAATTTTATATGACCCTCGAATGATGTTATAAATATCCAAATGCCCCTTGGCAGAAAAAATGATCCCTACCCCTGACTTAAGGGACAAGAGGTCAGTGCCGTGACTAAATAGTCAGATGTTGCATGTTTTAAAAATTCTTGTGGCTCACCGGTTGAAAATTGCTGCTCTAACTTGAAAGTCTCATTTTCTGACTGTCTTATGTGATATATATTTCTTGACACCCCTTCTAGATCTGTATTTCAGGCAAGGACAAACAGGAAGACATCCAGGTAGAAAATACAGTTCTGCTGAATACAGTAGCTTTTACGTGAAATAAGGAAGCAATGCAGGGAATAGCATTTTTGGTGGGAGGTGAAAGGAACACAATTAAGTGGAGGAGTGAAAGTGAAGAGCTTTATGGACAAATAGAGCAGAGTTTGGTGAACTAGGTCTGTAGGCCAGATTCAGGCTGCTGTCTTTCTTTGTAAATAAAGTTTTATTGGAAGCCAGCCACACACATTTGGTTGCATAATGTCTCAGCTGCTTTTGTGCTCCAGGTTGGAGAGTTGAGTAGCTGCAACAGAGACCATTTGGCCCACAGCCTAAAATACTTACTGTCTGGCCCTGCCTAGAAAGTTTGCCAGCCCCTGAGGTCGAGGTTGAGGAAGGCCTGGTGGGGAACGTGTAAGACTGGAAGGGAAAGGACAGTGTCCCCAGAGAGGGTGCCATCAGCAGAAGTACTTGGAGCCTTTTGAAGCCTGTCCCCAGGGCTTGAGCTCCCTACTCTTCTTCGCTGCCACCCCGTGTATCACTGACCAGCGTGCTTTTGCTTTGTTGCTCTGTTTATAGTGGGGCTCATAAGGAAATTGAGCCCATGACCTTCTTCTGTCCTCGGTTCCACTATCTAAAGGGCTCAGGCACAGTTAGCGGAAGCAATAAACCAAAATGGATCCAAGCTTCATTCTGTACAGAGAGGATACACACCCGACTTTCTTTAAACTGTTCTTTAAAATTGTAGAATCTTTATTCATTGGTACGGAAAAGACTGACACCTATTTTGTGCCTGGTGGTGGAATCTCAGCGTAGTAGGAAGAACCGCTTACTCGTCTGTATTTAGTCTCCTTTTTCCCCAACAACCAAGTTTGTCTGCAGCGGCAGCTTCTGTTTTTCCTGATTGGGCTGGTGTCCCCCTCTTGCCTGTAAGGTCTTCCCCCCCTCCCGTGGTCTTGGCCAGCGGGCCTGAGTGGTTCGCTCCGTGGGTTCCATCCCTGCTGGTTCCTATCGAGCCTGGTAGTGGGAGGAGGGGTCTGGCAAGAGGGGGGAGAATGGGGTCAGGATGTTTACTTTCCTGCTTCCCCCAGAGCTGCCAGCCTGAGGTCACTGCTCCCTCAGGTCAACCCTGCCTGACCCCCTGCCAGGTCCTGGTAGCTCCCCTTTGGGCCCCCAAGCCCCAGACACTGGCCGCCCTAAGGTTTCCTTTCTCTGCCGGTACCCCCTCTGGTAAACTCCCCTTGAATGCGTCCTGAGGGGAGCGTGCTGTGCTTCCCTGCTGAGACCCTGAGTGCCATCGGCGCTCTGGAAGGAAGATGATGGATGGATGGATGGATGAAAGGAGGGAGGGAGGGAGGGAGGAAGGAAGGAAGGAAGGAGGGAAGGAGGGAAGGAGGGAGGGAGGAAAGGAAGGGAGGGAGGAAGGAGGGAGAGAGGGAGGGTAACGGGTGTTTCTGTACTTCTCAGCTCCGTGTGCCCGAGTCCAGCTGCTCTTTGACTCCTGCGTTTCTGCCCAGAGCCCCAGTTACTTTAGTAGCCGTCCTTCATTAAATGAGCTCCCAAAGCCGCATGCGTTCAGAAGACCTGTGATAAATACCGTTGGGTTTTTGTTGGCCCATCGCTTTGTTTTCAGATTCCTCAGGAAGACACAGCCTCCACCCGGTACTCGTTCACCGTCCAGGACCTCCGGCCGTTCACGGAGTACGTGTTCCGGATTCGCTGCATGAAGGAGGACGGCAGGGGCTTCTGGAGCGACTGGAGCGAGGAGGCGAGCGGGACCACCTACGAGGACCGTGAGTGCAGCAGCGCAGCAAGCTCTGCCGCGGCCCGAGCGTCTGCCGGTGATACACAGACCTCGTGCTTATTTTCTGATCATTCTATTCAGACTAGCGTTTTACACTTTTATTTTTAAGGATGTTGAGAGAGAAACTTGAGTGTGGTGGCTGATAGTATACGCGTAGTTAATACCTCACTTTGTAAAGTTATCGTGAAACGGTGTCTCAGATGCCACGAGAAAAGCGCTTTATTGAAGGGGGACGGTCGGGAGACCCCCTAACCAGAGCCCCAACCCAGTCACTAATCTCACCGTCCAGCAGCGCAGACCTAGGTCCGCACTGTCAGGAAGGTGTGTGTGCTCTGTTCCTGTTACACTGAATCCTCCCAAGATAAGGCAGTAAACTTATACTGAATTTACTCCATTTATTTTAATTGTCTTATAGTCTTACGTTTATACATGTAGGGGTTTTAAGCATGTATTTAAATGAGATTTTTCAATTCAGTTTTCAGCAGTAAGAAGTAATGATGTGTCTTTGGTGATTGCTCAGAATATAGTTGTAGCTTTACCATTTTAAGATCACAGAAGAGCTTCAGTATAGTCTAAGTCCCCAGGCTGTCACCTGACGGCTGGGAGACCAGACGCACGTGCTGGGGTGGGGACACACGCTGCTGTGTAAACAAAGGGAGACACCTCGTGGTTGAAGGGAAAAGTGTTCACAACAAAGCAAGAGAGGGATTTCTAGGACTTTATTTCACTGTTACAATAGAAACTAAGGGGTGTGTGTCATTTCCTTAGGACCATCCAAGGCGCCGAGTTTCTGGTATAAGGTAGAGCCGTCCCCTACTCCTGGCTACAGATCCGTGCGGCTCATCTGGAAGGTAACCTTCCCACATCCGTGTTCTTCCGTCTCTTTTGTAAATACGTGGTGTGTGATATTGTAAATGGAGTTTTTAATTAAAATTTTTATTCCTCTTAATATTAGCAAAGCGTTAAATAACTATGTACATGGAAACACAATTTTATATGCACCACCTAGAAGTCCGGTTCACAGACTGGGTCATACCATAGACACTCAGCGCAGTTCCACAAGGACAGAGACCTGGTCTCACTGAACTCAGGAAATAGTTAAGGGTGTTTTGTGATCAGAATGCCTGCCAGTAGTAGGAGACATAAAATTGTGTGCACTTCATAAATGTACGTGAGCAGATCACACCAGAAAAGGTAAAGAGAAAGGTACTGGGGCATAAACAGACCCACACAGCCGGTGCGGGACTGAAACAGGCCCTCAGGGCCCAGTGCAGGTTGAGAGGCCCACGCGGCCGGGTGCGGGGCTGGCAGGGTGGGCAGCGGGCGACGCCTCTCCTGCCTCGCTCCGCCTTCGTGTGCGGTGCTCTCAGCAGTGAGTTCAGGGTGGAGGGGCCGGTGCCTCTCAGTGAGGAGAGACCGCACCTGCTGGCAGGATTCATGAACATGAGGAAAAGTGTACTTCAGTCTAGACTTGGGAAAGGCACTTTAACACGAAGGGTTTCATTGCAGACCTTGCCCCCTTTTGAAGCCAACGGGAAAATCTTGGATTATGAAGTGACTCTTGCAAGGTGGAAGTCACCTGTACAGAACTACACCGTCCGGGACACACAGCTGACAGTGAACCTCACCAATGACCGCCACAAAGCAACTCTCACGGCCAGAAACCTGGTCGGCACGTCAGACGCGTCTGTGTTAACCATCCCCGCCTGTGACTTCCAAGGTCCGTGTCTGAGGGGCCTGGCTTATGGAGGGGAAGGCGGTTGGGTGGGGATAGGCCCCGTATGACACGTCTTCTGAGACCCTCCTTCAGGGTCACGACGGCCGGGGCCCAGCCTAGATCTGTGGCTCACTGAGGCTTCCCACCCAGCTACTTAATCAGTTAGGCACTTTCTGATTATGTGCTTACCTAGTTTTCTAACGTTATTTTAAGGATTTGGGGACCTTATAGGTATATGAGTTAAGTATATTATTTATCTTCCAGTTTCAAAAAAGAAAACAATTTACATACACAAAACATATGGAGAATTTGGGAAAGGAAGAATTTAATATATTGCATTTAAATTATAATAACGTATTTTTATTCATGGAAATGCCTGTTAATATTATGTGCTACAAAAACTGATAGCGAGATAGATCACGTGGTTGTGGAGATGAATGTTAAATACCAGTTTTAAATTTTAAAATGTTTCACTTATTGCAGTGGTGCTCAATTTTGTTTTAAAGCTACTCGCCCCGTAAGGGACCTTAAAGCGTTTCCCAAAGACAACATGCTGTGGGTGGAGTGGGCTCCCCCCGAGGTGCCTGTGAACAAGTTCGTGCTTGAGTGGTGTGTGCTGTCGGACAAGGCGCCCTGCGTCCCGGACTGGCAGCAGGAGGAGGGCACCGTGCACCTCACCCACCTCACAGGTACCTGATGGGGCTTGGGCGGCCGCCCTGCCTCTGACTGTCCCATGCTTGCCTTTTACGTGTCTGCGTCCTGGGCCTGGCGACCCAGTGAAAAGGCTCCAGTTTATCATGGTTACTGGTTAGATGTCTTTACTAGATCACTTAACCTTTGGGCTGCAGGTCTGTTTAGGACAGTGGGTGATATGTCTTCTGTCTGTGCTCCAGTGTTGTTCTGATCGTGAAACAAATGGTCACAAACCGGTAAAGTAGGAGAGAAACGTAAGGTGATCTAACCTGCCGCTAACTGGTTGTGTGTTCTCTGTACCTGGTTCAGCCTCTCATCCTTCAATGAGAAAATACTTCCTAGAGCATCCGGATGAGTGTTAACTTCTCTCAGCTGTCAGATAGGGAAACAGCTGGAACCCCGACTCCTCGTGCATTTTAACTGGAAGTGCGGCTGGGTGACAGAGCAGTGACCTTGCAGAGCTTCGTGAGGTGTTGCTCTGTTATAGGTGCTGCTTATCAAGTGGCTTTGAAGTTAAGACAGTGTTAAGGAGAAAACAAACACTCAGCGTATATAATGTGTTTTCAGTAAAGAAGGGTGCCCGGCACAGTCAGCGACGAGCAGCGTGGTCAGGGGAGAGCTCTCAGCAGACACGCGCAGGCCTCGCAGCCACGTAACGTGTGTGAGCTTAATTCTCAGAACTGGCTGTCAGGCCCTGATTGCCCTGTTTAATTTACAGTTTCATAAGCTTGGTTGTCTAGCTTATCCGCCTGTTCAACTGAAGGCAGGTGGAGCTGGGAAGGGGACACACTGGTGCCCAGTAGACCCTGGAGACTAATGAAGCACAGCCCAGGCCCTGGAGAGCTCCGGGCTGTGCACGCAGCCTGGCAGCACCCCTGCACCCCAGCAGAACATAAAACTGTCCATCTCCTTGATATGAGTCACCCCGAAAAGGCGAAGTCGCTGTGTTCAAGAAGGCAGAGGAGCACGTCAGGCTCGTAATTTTCGGGTGGCGCAAGTCCTGGCTGAAGGTGTGAACTTCAGGACCACAGGCCCCCGATCTGACGTGGGCAGGGTGCTGTGTAGAACAGTCGCGCTCTTGGTGCCGCAGTAGGTCACTGTCGTCTGGAGAGAGTGTAAACGAAGTGCTCTGTGGAAACTGTCACTTCCCGGGGGAGTAACCTCCTCTGCCGAGCACCCGACAGGGCCGGGCCTGGCCCTCAGCGGCAGCTGGCTCCCTGGGCCGGTCTCAGAGAAGTAGGCAAGACAGGCGGAAATTGTGGGACTAGAGTGAGACCCAGGGCAGTGTGAGGTCAGTGTGTGTCAATGCGGAATGTAAAGGCTTTCGTTCCTCGTGTTGACAGAGCCTCTGTGTCCGCTGCGCTGGCAGCGACGGTGCCTTTCACTCTGTTCAGCGTGAACCCGGCGCACAGCCGTCGCTTCCTTCATCTGTGGTTCTCACCGTTCAGGGTCATGAAATTACAATGTGAAAACCAGTGAAGGACTGAGACTTTTCCGTTATAGAAAAAACTATGCTTAATCTACTTTTCTGGCTTTAGGGAACCTGGCCGAGAGCAAGTGTTACCTGATCACCGTGACCCCAGTGTACAGCGACGGGCCAGGCAGCCCCGCGTCCATCAAGGCCTACCTCAAGCAGGCCCGTGAGTCCGCCCCGTCCTCAGAAGCCCTGTTTTGTATTAACAGGGACGTTGTGTCCCTTTTAAACCAGGATATGTCTCATTGTGTTCAGATAACTTTATGATAATGAAATTGTACTAAATCCTGATGATTTTCTGTTAGCAAATCATCTTTATTCTGTTCTAGCACCTTCCAAAGGACCCACTGTTCGGACAAAGAAAGTGTGGAAAAACGAAGCCGTCTTAGAGTGGGACCAGCTTCCTGTCGATGTTCAGAATGGGTTCATCAGAAATTACACAATATTTTACAAAACCAACATTGGAAATGAAACCGGTAATAAAGCTGCCTCAGTTATTAACAACCAGTTATTTTCTCCTGCTCTTAAGGACCAGCTGCAGCCTCCGTGCTCTGCTGTGCGTCAGTGTGGCACGTTGCCCGCAGACACGCCGAGGACCCGCCTCGCGGGTGCGCCCGTGGTCCCGTGGCCTCCGTTGTGAAAACATGTTTTTATTCCTTTTTGATACTTTCACTGTCAGATACGGGCCAAATGAAGCAAAACCCACTGGGCAGTGACTAAGGCGCGTCTTGCTCTCTTCCAGCCGTGAACGTGGACTCGTCCCACACGGAGTACACGCTGTCCTCGCTGAGCAGTGACACCCTGTACATGGTGCGCATGGCCGCGTACACGGACGAGGGCGGGAAGGACGGCCCCGAGTTCACCTTCACCACCCCCAAGTTTGGTAAGAAGTGATGACGTTAGTCTCCCTTCTCCTTTGAATTTAGCCAGACTGAGAAGGGCTTAGTTTATATGGTGAGGTTTTGTTAAAACCTTTGGATTCAGCGGAATGAAGTGCTCAGAAATCATGACCATTGTTGATCTAGTTTCAGTAGTTTCTTTAAACGACAGAAAGATCTCTCCTCTCCTCTTTTATGTCGTTAATGGTTTCTGACTGATCTCGCCTGTACCCTGATCCCAAAAGTGTGTGTGTCTTTCTCGGGGTTTGCTTTTCACTGGCGACGGCTGGGATGCCTCTCGTCTCTGCCCCTCCCTTCGGTTCGGCTGCTGGAGGGCCGTCCGCCCTTGGAGCTCCCGCTCCCCCCTGCAGCTCGGTCCTTCCCTGCTGGCTCCGGGCCCCCCTCGGCCGACACCTCAGGGGTCACTCAGAAGGCCCCGTGCCCTGTGGTGCAGGCCTCAGTCTCCCGGGTTTCCTGTCGTTCTCAGCTTCCGTCTCGCACGGCCTCTCCCTCCTGGAAACCGCCTTCCCCTGGTCCTCGCCGCCTTTGTTCTCGGCGAGCTCCCCAGCGCCATGGCCTCTGCTGCGTCCTGCTTGGTCTCCTGTCTGCTCTCCTAATGGCTTGTATTCCCCGGGGCTGCTCTTGGCCCTGTGTTCTTACCTCCGATTCAGCCTCCTGCTCCCTGCCCGTGACCTCAGCTGCCCTCTGTGTGCCAGGCCCCCGCGGCCCAGCTCTGCCAGAGCTAGAAACCTGGATGTGACTGTAGTAAATTCCTTCCTGTCTCTTTTGCTTCCATAAGCTAAGTATTGAGTCCCGTTGACCGTGGCGTCTAGCTGCTGCCCGTGGTGCCCTCTCGTAGTTTCTTTCCTTGGCCCGAGCTTCTCGCCGCCACCTCCACCTTCCCCTCTTCCCAGCGTAGCCCTCGCGCAAGTCCTCGCCTCGTTTGGCCTCCCTAAACCAGCTGGAGCTGCAGTCCTTGGTCAGTCATTGTGGAAATCACCTTGTTTTATTACAATTGCATGTGTAGCCCCCACTCCCGGGCGCCAGGACGGCGAGTGCCAGCAGTGAGCTGCGTGTCCCTGTCGGCTGAGTGGCTGCTGGGTGGAGGGACAAGTGGGTGAGCAGCTGCCGAACAGAACGGCCGGGGCTGGGCTGCGCCGTCCGTAACGCGTGAGGTTTCTGAGAGAGGGTTTGTGGTGACCTGTCAATAGGTTGTATATGTAATGAGTGGTATTTGAAATAAGACTTTGTGCCATGCTCCTCAGGAAAGGAAAACCCTGTTAAATGCCACCTTGGTTGTGAGGTGATGTTCAGGATGAGCCCAGCGGCGCCGTGGGGCACGGGCGGAAGGACAGTCGCCCGGATCACCTGAGTGATCTCCGCGTATTTGTACATTCTGGTCTTTTACACAAACGTTTCCCCACTAGTTAGATCACTTGCTGGTATTGCTGGTACCACTGCCTCCGCTTTGTCACTGGCCTGCCCGTTGTTCCGTGGATCTGTTGTGGCTGCTTTGCGTGGCATTGCCGGCTCCTCAGCACCTTACAGCCTAGCGGGAGAGATGCGTGTCAGTAACCAAAAAAGTGGGAGCCACTGGGCCGTGCAGACAGCAAGTGGAGCAAGGATTTAACGACACCAGTGGGGCCGAGTTTCCCTCATAGGGACTTTGTGGAGGAGGCAGCAGGGGGGTCCGGACGTGGGCAGACGGGAAGAAGAGGCGTCTTAGGGCAGCACCCAGGCCTGGCGTGGAAACATCGTGAGCAGAGCTCAGCAGCATCCAGGGCAGGCCCTGCCCCCGTGCGAACGGCCCTGAGAGGGAGCGCTTGGCGCTCCGGTTAACATCTCAGCCTGAAGCTGGTCCTGAGCGTCTGTCGGACTCCTTTGTCTCTGTCGGGCTTTTGGGCGTAAAGTTCCTTACGGAGGGTTACGAGTGGGGAAGAGAAGACGAAGGGACCCTGACTGCGTGTCCCTCTCACACCTTTTTCCTAAAATACTAATTAGAAGGGGGGTGGAGAAGTTAACCCAAACAGCCATAGGCAGATCTTTAAAAAAACACCTCCAGCGTAAGTTGTCCCAGGTGGTGACCCCTCTGATCACCAGGCCCTCACGTGAATGCAGATGGGGCTTCGCTGGTGCTCAGGGCGTCAGGCTCAGGCTTCCTCGGTGGTCACCTGCCTGCCCAGCACCCTGTGCCCATGGAGGGTCTGAATTCTGTCCTCAGTGGGTACAGCACCTGAAGATAGTAACTATTAGAGTTTTGTCTGAAGGTTACATTTTGTCCCTTGTAGAGGTTACGTTTGTAGCCCAGGTGTTGAGACTGTTCCCCAGCTTTCCCGGCTGCACCCAGTGTCACCGGGAGCTTTGCTGAGACTGCTGAGTGCCCGTCGTAACGGGCAAAGGGCGACATGCGAAAGCTGTAACCTACCAGGCGGATCATCCACTAAACTGGACTCAGCAGCTTATCCCCCAACCAGCACGCGTTTCACACGCACACTGTGGCTCACTTACTGGGCACGTAGCTGGGGCAGCATTTACAAGGAGAGGGAAAAACCTTTAAGTTTGAAAAGACTGAGAAAATGGGGGTGGAATCGCATCTTTTCTAAGAGTCTCGGAGACGGCGGTTCACGCCCCGACCGGCAGGGGCGTGAGCGTCACAGTAAAGCCGGCCCATGGGTGGTTTGGTTTCCGGGGCATATAGAAGTTAGGTTGTAATGTAATCTAATGCGCAGCAGGGTTATGTCTAAAAAACAGGGCACATACCTTGACTGAAAGCCCTTCACTGCTGAACAGTGCAGACCATCGTCTGAGCCTGCAGTGAGGCGTAGTCGCGCCTGTGGAGGGTCTTCCGTCTGTAAAAGATGCAGAGTCTGCGGCGCAGTTGCCTGCCTGGCCGGGCATCTGCACTCTTTCCCGTCAGCACCGAGTGTAAGTTCCTTTCCTCCTCCCCTGCCTGTCTTCCAGCTCAAGGAGAAATCGAAGCCATCGTGGTGCCTGTCTGCCTGGCGTTCCTGTTGATAACCCTCCTGGGGGTGCTGTTCTGCTTTAACAAGCGAGACCTGTAAGTACCCCACTCACAGGCTGTGTTTTCCCAGCGTCATTGAGCTGTTGTTCACAGGCGGGAACGTTCACACCCGGGACGTGCACCGGTGGGTGGGTTTTGTAACTAGACGGGTGTGTGAGTACCAGCGCGGTCGAGATGGGGAGCACCTACCACCTCAGAAGGCCCCTTAGTTGTTTGGCGGCAGCCCCTCGGCTCCGCCCTCGCCCAGCCGGTCGCCGACCTGCTTTCTGAGACTGGCTTCCTGTGTGCCGGCTCTCACGTGGCACCTCGTTGAGGTTCATCCACGGCGTTATGTGTGCTGATACTTTCTTCTTGCTGCTGAGTAACACCCTGTAGCGTAGATGGTCAGAGCTTGTTTATCCCACCTCCGTGTGGAAGCTCAGGCTGTGTCTTTGGTTTTGATTTTGCGGCTATGAGTAACGTTGCTCTGAACAGTCCCACGCACGTCTGTGTGACCATGTCACCATTCACCTTGAGTAAGTACCAGCCGCGGGGTCGCTGGGCCACACGGTAAGTGCACGTTTTATCAGAAACCCTCAGACGTTTTCAGAGCGGCCGCACCACCTGGTGCGCCACCAGTAGTGTGGCCGTTGCAGGGGCCACGTTGTCACCCACCCGGGTGCTGCCGGGTTTGTCTGGTGGCCGTTCCTTCTCGTGGGCATGGCGCTGTCTCCTTGTGGCTCTCATTTCCACTCCCTGATAACTGGGGATGGGTCCTTTTCCTGCGCTGCTCTTACATCTTTTGTGATGTGCCTTTTGAAATGTTCGCCCATTTTTAAATTGAGTTGTTTGTCTTGTTAACATTGAGCTACACAAGTTCATTTATCCTGGTTACAAAGCTGTCGGGTGTGTATTTTGCAAATTCTGGTAAGTGGCTGAACCTTTCTGTTTTCTTAACTGTGACTTTTGAAAAACAAAAGTTTTAATTTTGATGAAGTTCATTTGATCAGTGTTGTATTTTTTTATAGTTCTTGGTTTTACGTCCTGTTTAAGGAATCTTTTCCTAACCCAGTGTCACGTAGATGTTCTGTTTTCCTCTAGAAGTTTAATTATTTTAATACTTTGTGTTGTCTTTAGAATTAATTTCTGTGATTGGTGTGAGGTCAGGGTCAGAGTTCATTTTCCCCGTGGATGTTCAGTTGTTCCAGCACCACTCAGTAAAGGGTCTTTTTTGATGGTGTAACCTTCATACCGTTACTCAGCCAGTTGTCTGTGTGTCCGTCCTGTCTGTGGACCCCCCATCCTGCTCCATTGACTTGGGTGCCGCACGGTGACAGCCGCCTCAGCGAGGGGAATTCCTCCGCACCTTCTCTTTCAGAGTTATTTTGGCTAAATTCTCTGCCTTTCATGTAAGTTTTAATATCAGCCGACCAGTTTCATTTAAACAAACCCTGCTAGAATTTCAGTTTGGATTTTGTTGAGTCTGTAGATCAGTTTAAGGGAAATGCAGTGACCTTGAGGTCACGTTCCCGAGTCTCCGGCCCACGAGCAGAGAGGGTCCCTCTGCTCACCTGGGTCTCATTTCCTTTGCAGTGTTTCGCAGTTTTCAGTGGAGAGGCTGGTGTTTAACTTACTCCTAAGTATTTTTATACTATTGTAAATGGACTTTAAAACTTTCTGCTTTCTAATTGTGTGTTGCGAGTATGTACAAATGCAATTGATTTTTAAAAATACGTCGCTCTCTGTGCTGAGATCTCGGTAGATTCGTTTACTCCCCCAGCGAGTTGCGTTCTCGGGGTTTCTCACGTGCGCTGCCGAGGCCTCCGGCACAGGGAGCAGGCGCAGGGAGCTTGTCCCCGCTCAGGGAGCTCTGGCCGGGAGGCGCTCGCTTGCTCCGCGGGCTTGTCGCGAACGCTGCTGAACTTAGTCAGGTGCCCCCCTCCCTCCGCGAGGCGATCGCGCGATTTTTTTCCTTTTCTCCGTGAATGTGGCAGGTTTTTAATTAGTTTTCAGATGTCAAACTGCCCTCGCATTTCTTGGATTTTCCTGGAGTCATGCGAACAGCCGCCTCTGTTCGCGAGTGGTTTCCACTGGTCCCTTTTCGTGTGGTGTCTTTGTCTGGCTTTGGAATCGGGGTCACGCCGGTCGCCTCATGAAGGGCCTGGGAAACGAGCAGGGACGTGTGGCCGCTTTCCTGGAAGGGTTTGTAGGATTGGCAAACCTGCTTTTTAAATGTTTGATGGAGTTTACAAACGAAGCCATCTGGGCCTCAGATTTTCTTCTGTGAGAAGATTTTCAATTAAAAATTTTTTGTAACTGTAGAGCCATTGCAGTATTTTTTTAGTCCGCTTTGGTAGCATGTGTTTCTGAGGGAATTCACCTCCTGATCGGCCTGTCCCCTGGGTTGCTAACCCCCTGCTAGGTCAGGTTTCCTCGTCCCCGGAGAGGCCGCCTGTGGGGCCTCTGCTCCTGTTTGTTTCTGTATCTGAACCTGTCCTCACGGCGACTCCCTTCCTGTGTAGCTGGCGGAGTTCGTCTTGGGCTGTGCCCTGTAGGAAGATAAACAGGCATATGTAGGCTTTTCATGATGGGATATCCTGAATTAATTGGGTATTTTTTAATATCATTAGTCCTTCTTCCTTTGGAAAAATCAAGTTCAACGTATTTTATCTGGTACCAATGTGAAATTTTATCTGTCAGTTGGAAATGGAACATTCCTGCGTTTTTGCATTCTGTGACCTGGCTAACGTGTTTTTGTTTCATTTTGTTTTAAATATATCTTTTTATTAATTTCAGAGAGAGGAAGGGAGGGAGAGAAAGAGAAACATCAATGATGAGAGTCATTGATCGGCTGCCTCCTGCACGCCCCCGACTGGGGATCGAACCTGCAACCCGGGCCTGTGCCCTGACCGGGAATCGAACCCCGATCTCCTGGATCCCAGGTTGATGCTCAACTGCTGAGCCACGCCCGGCCGGGCTGGCTAACACTTTTTAGCGGCTTTTACTGCAGGACTTGATTTGAGGTTACTAGCTTTAGCCTTGTTAACACTCTTTGCTTGTGACTAGGATTGCGATCCTGGTGCATTTTAAGTAGCTTTTCTACTAATTCAGGAAGTTCATTTTCATTGGCTTTGGGTATAGGAGGTGTCGTGTAGATGAACATGTCTCCTCGTGTGTTACGTGTGGTTCGACATCGGCTGTTTCTTCTCTCTCCAGAATTAAGAAGCACATCTGGCCCAATGTCCCTGATCCGTCCAAGAGCCACATTGCCCAGTGGTCCCCGCACACGCCGCCTCGGGTAAGATGGGTATTTCTGACTTGTTTATGTGACAAACTAGGATACATTTGTAGAGTTTAACCAATCAGACTGAATCAAAAAGTAACTGAAAGTAAAATAGTACATAAGTAAGAATTTTAACCAAAATTTAAAATAATACCTACACATTCTATTTTATCATCACTGGAGCATATTTATTCTGATGTTCCTGGTGTCAGATACTAACATTCTGATATTACAACTTGGAAACGTATCGTTGTGAATACTGCTCTGTGATGACCCTGTAAGGGGAGCATTTTGCATCGGGTGCTAAAATCAAATTTAACATTTTCACACTGATGGGATGATTTCCAGACCCTGCCCTGAATTCCTCAAACTTCCCTAAAGGGGAAATGATTTGTATGTTTTGCCTTTAAGTCTTGAATTTTGTAGTGACAGATTACAACATGTTGTGTATTTATATGCTATGAAACTTCAGTCACTGGAGTTTGGTTTCCGTAACAGTGCCAGCTTTTCTGTCTGGTTCGCCAAGCTGCCTGGTCTAGGCATGGATGCAAAACACTGTTTGTGGACTGGCAGCCTCTCAGGACACCGCCCGACAGGTTGACGCGGAGTCTGACGCGATGCAGCCCGGCTCACACCGCCTAGCGCCGGCTCGCAGCGGCCGCGCCGTGGGTCGGGCTGACTCGCCGGTGGTAGAGGCGCTCTCTGCAGCACCGGCGGCTGCTGGAGGTCAGAGGCGTGGGAGCGCTGCCCGACACGCACGGCAGGTGTCTCCGTTTCTGAGGGAGCGTGTGCCGTAGGTGATAACCCCTCTCTCTCCCTCTCTCAGCATAACTTTAACTCGAAAGACCAGATGTACTCGGATGGCAACTTCACCGACGTGAGTGTCGTGGAGATAGAAGCAAACGACAAGAAGGCCTTTCCAGAGGACCTGAAGGCCCTGGACCTGTTCCGGAAGGAGAAGACCAGCACCGAGGGCCACAGCAGCGGCATTGGGGGCTCCTCCTGCATGTCCTCCAGGCAGAGCCTGTCCAGCGGCGACGAGAGCGAGTCCGCGCAGAGCGCAGCCAGCGCGGTGCAGTACTCCACCGTGGTGCACAGCGGCTACCGGCACCAGGCGCCCTCCATGCAGGTCTTCTCGCGCTCGGAGTCCACGCAGCCTCTGCTGGACTCCGAGGAGCGGCCCGAGGAGCTCCAGCTGGTGGACAGCGTGGACGGCGTTCTGCCCAGGCAGCCGTATTTCAAGCAGAACTGCGGTCAGCAGGAACCCGGCTCAGACAGTGCGCAGTCGGAGAGGCCGTGGCCGGTCCCCGCCGGCGAGGAAGACGGCGCCAGACTCACGCAGCAGCTTTCGGGCCCCGTCACCCAGGCCTGTGGGTCGGGGCAGATGCAGGTGTTTCAGGAGGTCCCTGCAGTAGATGCTTTCGGTCCAGGGACTGAGGGGCTGGAAACGGTTGGGACGGAGGCTGCGCTCGATGAAGGGCTGCCGAAAAGTTACCTGCCACAGACAGTGAGGCGGGGCGGCTACATGCCCCAGTGAGGCCAGCTCCGCACTCGGCGGCGCCTGCCATCTCCTAACAGGGTCTCCTCCGCGGCCAGATGGATGCAGTTTCCCCCGAGTGACCCTCTGCCCTTGGGAACTGGGAGTCCTGTCCTCCCACGTGGCCGTTTCCATTCCAGAGACCGGATTCCGTTCAAACACTACACAGACCACTTACCCACGAATGGCCGCGATGGCCGGTTCCGGGTGTTTGCACTGAAGACGAGCTGTTGCTTCCCACACACTTGTAAGGACACTTGTCTGGTCGTCTAGGGGACAGTATTGAGTAATGAGCAGAGGTAAACTTTGCACAGCGGCGCTGGGTTTAACTCGGAAGTCATCAGAAAGGTGGCGGAGGGGGAGGTGGTGTGAGGGGTCAGGGACAAGGTCCAGACCCACTACCTCGGCTGGCAGAGTTTTAACCGCAGCCCCGGCGGCCAGACCAGACGAGCCGGACGTCTGTTCTCTGACCCAAAAAAAAGAGCCCGTGTGTAATCATAGCAACATACAGAACATCCGCTCTCTTCCACTGGCGATGCTTCTGCCGGTTTCCAGGGGAAGGAATCCCAGAGTTTAAAAAATACTGATTTTTGAATATCCTGTCGTCAGTAATCTAACTGGATTTTCAGAACAGTGCCGCCCCGTCAGCAGCCTCTCTGAAGGTGTCTCACGGATTCAGAGGCCCCTGGAGCGAGGGCCACGCTGGCTTACGCATTCGGACTTCCTCCCCCTGCACGGGCTTGAATGCGAGCGTGTAGTGTGTGGACTGCTGGCCCTTCCTGTCATCCAGTGTCCTCAGCTTCAGGTGGACTTCCCGTTCCTGCTCTGAGCTCATGGTTAAGTGACCAGGATGAAATTCTCCTGTTTCTCTAGTAGCTGTTTCTCACAAACATGGTCTGTGCTCAGAAAACAAACTCCCGCCCCCACCTGCGCCTGTCGATCTAGTGAACATCCCGGTCTCCTCTGTGCACCCGCCGCCCCTCGGGGTGGAGCTCAGTTCCCCGCTGATGCAGGAATGTCAGCCCCTCCCCGTCCCCCTGGGGGTCAGGGCAGCAGGCCCCAGGGTCAGCGCTGACCCTCCGTCACCCTTACACCCTCTCCTGCCACCACATTCGATGACTCGGGCTAAAGGCGGGGGCCGAGTGGCCTCTCAGGGACTGTCAGGAACCTTACTGCCCTCCTGTGAATGTGCAGAAAACAGGTTTTCTTCTTCTGTCCTTTGAGTTGCAGAGGCCAGGCCAACCTGAAACGGCGTCGGGGAGTTGAAGGGGCTGCTAAGGAGAGGGGTGCGTTCACGGTGGAGGCGCATCCCCGCTTGGGGCTGTGCTCACAGTTGGCCGCGCCCCGTATTCCCACCGCCTCAGCGCTGTCACGTGCCGGAGACAGCGGGGCCCCGTCCTGCCGCAGCCGGCGAGAGCCATAGGGCGACAGGAGTGAGCGAGGAGAACTGGGCACGAGGGTCACAGGGACCCAGAGGCCCCGACTCACACGACCGCCGTTTATTTAAGTTGGCGCCCGAGGCTGAGCCGGAGCAGGACTGGGTCTGTCCAGTGAAATGTCTTTCAAGAAATTTGTGTCTGTTACATTTCTCATTTCCTCGAGAGACTAGTCATGTTGCTGCGGTCACTGTAGTGTAACTTCCCTGTGACCGAGGTGTTAGGGGATGTAACCTGCTGGCGTGGACTCCGCGCGTGACTCGGCGCGTGAGAGGGAGGTGAGGAGCCGCGGGAGATGGGACGTCACCGGGCCGCGTCTCTGCTGAAACTCGCAGAGCGCGGTGCGGCCGGCGGACCCGCCCGGTCCGCGACACCAGACAGTGGACGTACGGCTTCTGCGCAGAAACCCTTCAGAAGATCCGCGTCTGATCACCAGCATGAAACGCACACCTTTGCCGGGAAGGGAGACAAGCGGGACTAGTTTACGTGCAGAGTGAATTCGTCGAGGCGCGTCCTGAGGACCTGTTTTGATGCATGTGAACTGTATTCTGGTTACGTGACAGTCTACGTACAGGGTGTCCCCAAAAACGTACACACTCCTAAAAGCTGACGGCTTAATTGATGGCTCTTTTCGGCCTTCGCCCATTAGAAGTAATAATTCACAGTGCGTGTACATTTTTTGGGACACCCCGTGTAAGTTAGTGGGTTGGTTAGTATCCGGAAACTGAGTGACGTCGCGCTCGCACGTCCGAAAGCCTCTGGACGGCCGAGCCGCTGCTCCTGCGCAGCCGCCCTGAGAGCTGACGGACTGGCATCGGCTCCGCCACAGGTCGTCGCTGCCATCCGACCGTCAGCACCGGCGCCAGGTCCTGCTCATCCCGCAGAGGCGGAGTCTGCGTAACTGTTGGAAAGCTAGCTTCAAACCCATTGAAATCTGAAAAGTTAAGTCATTTTTTTTTAAACGCGGGTCTGTCCCTCGAGAGCACGCTCGGCGTGAGGAGAGGCCCCGGCAGAACCGCCCGCACTGCCCTCCTGCCCGCTCTGCCCCGTCACTTAGTTTCCAGCGGATCCCAGGGTGGGAGGTTCACACACAAGGTCATCGGTGACCCCGCTCGTGAGGTTAAAGGTCAGCGAAGTTGAAACACTCGGTTTATTCGTGAAAGGCCCCTTGAGAGTGACGCGTCTGACAGCTTTATAGAGAAACCAGACAGGCTCCGGGAGACGTCTCGGCCTGAGGACGGCCTGCGGACCCGCGTGGCGCTCCCTGAAGCGCTCCCGTTAGCTGCACCAGGCGGAGCTTCGCCTTTCAGGGATAAAGTCAAACGCCTTAATTTTAAGAAGTATTGCTGAAAATGCTAACCGTCCCGGAGCCTTGGGTGGGCGCGGCTTTGCTGGTGGAGGGTCCTGCCCGGATAGTGAGGAACATGGCGCCCGGGGCGGGGGCGGCGAAGGAAACGGTCAAACAAGGCAGGTCTCAGCCCCCTTCTGTTTGGTTTTGACGGGTTTCCGAGCCAGGCTCCCGTCTCAGTGTTGAAATGGCTAAAATGCAAAACAAGCAGCTCCCTACCTGAAAGGTTACGTGTTAGAAATTTTGGGGATGGCTTCCTGTGTGGGTCGTGTCAGATCCCGCTGCCTGGGTAAGGTTGCTTTTAAATGTTTTTTGCACTTTTCTGTGAATCAAGAATACAGAGCCACGGCAGCCAGGTGCCCAGGGTTGGCCCGAGACAGGGTGTCCTCCCAGGTTCCCAAGGAGGTGCTGACCCCCAGGCACCGCCGGGCGCCCCTGGTCCACAGCAGCTCCCTTCAGACTGTGAACAGTTCGGGTGGAGGGCAGGACGCTCCTCGGCCAAATGTGCCTTTGGGATTCATGTTTTTCATTTGCTGCTGGTGTGTGCACTAGCATGTGGTCCCGGGTACACGGCGTTACCGCGAGAGGCAGCTCTGGGTGAGCTCTTGGCCGCTCGTTCCTAAATTCTGGGAGTTTTGTAGCCAGGGTGGTTTATCGGCATTACCCAGTTTCTTAGAGTTGAGAGGTGGTGATGAAGGTGGTTGAAGGCCAGTGGTGACAGGGTGTTCCCAGTCTTCTGTCCCTTACACAGCTTTGCTGAGTGATAACCCCGTTTCCAACACTGTCACAAATAAAACGGTGTCTTGAAAGGTCGTGTCTGAGTTCTTCAGTCTTGATGTCCGTGTGTGTGGACAGTGCGCACAGGTGGGCAGCGGGCCAGTGCTGCAGTCCAGGGATGGTAGGGCGTGTCCCCTGCGTCCTGGCTCCGTCCCTTCCAGGTCACTAGCTGCCTCAGCCCCACCTGGCCTGACGTCATCTGCAAGGCTTGTCCGGAGAGTTGTGTGTTTTCACCTTTGTAGCTCACTGCATGTTCTAACTGTAACCACAGCTATTGTTTTTATGTTGACATAACTCTAAACGTTACCGTAAATGTACTCCTGTATATCGTGTATAATCCTTTAAGTAGGTTTAGAGAATAAATCCTTATTCAGGTATTTTTGTGTGGTCACTGCTTCAATGTCACGACGTCTTGGTTGAGGTGACAGTGTCACTTGGTGCTGGGTCTTCATGTGAAGGATCCTGTGGCTTTTAAATGCTCGTCTAGCATATGGAGCGGGATTTGGAGGACTGACGCCCTGTCTTGGCCTTCGTGACGTGTAGAAGGGACTCGGATGGCAGGTTCGCTCACCTGCCTTCCAGACTTAACCACGAGGGCTCCTGGGCCCCGTCCTGCCTCCCAGGGGGTTCCTCCTGAGTAGGTGCAGCCCCACCTTGTGGCCGGTCGGGGCCCCGTGGAGCCTGGCCTGGGTCACAGGAGGCCTTTGGCACGGCCCCTCCCTGCTGCCCCGAGGTTGCCCCTTGTAGGGAACTAACCTGCTCAGCGGTTCTGCCTGGAGGAAACTCCGCTGACAGATTTGCCGGTCTTCACGTTGCAATTTTATCCAGACCACGCAGAGTCCAAAATGAACCCACGATCCAGACAAGTCTTCCTCCCGCACAGTGTTCGGTAAACACTAAAGGCTGTAGGAGCAACACCGGGCGTGGGGCTGTGCGTCCCGCCGTTTAAAACCCTCTGTCTGGCTGTGGCTCCCAGGCTCAGCCTCACTCCCTGTGGTCCCTCTTGTCTTGCCCGGACCTGGATCGCAGATCCTGACTCCAAATGACTACAGAGCCCCGCAGAGCAGTCTGTTTTCCCAGCCCAGAGACAGAAACAATTTTAACATTTGGTTTAAGCTTTTCTCTTTCTAAAATAATACAAAAACATTCGTTCCACACTTTCAAAATACAAACATAAAACTCAGTACAACAGACTGCTCTTGCATAACATTTAGGTTCATGCTTTGGCTCGTTAGTAAACAGAGTGGGAGAAAGGAAACAGGAAAGAGGCAGTGGGAGGAATCCCAGAGTCAAGGTAAACAGGACCCGGCGCTGCTCACTCAGCTCAGCCCTCGGGTGACCCAGAAAAACCTTAGGCTCTTTGTCTCCGCTGAGGGGGAAAGCTACCTGTAAACTCAAAGTTAAGCGTTTTTTTTTTTTAGATTCTAGTCACTTTCTTCAACTGCTAAAGGTTTTAAAGAGAAAGCACAGCTTATTTTTAGAAACCTGAATATTCAAACCCTGATTTTTTTGCATTCACTCCTCCTGACCATGGCTATCCCATTTTGCATGTCAGAAAACCATCGCTAGGGTTGTCTTAAGCTTGAACGCCAGTGAGAAGTGCCCCCACTCACATGGCCTTTATTTTTGCAGCTAGTGAAGTTGGAATCTTACTGGGGTAACATGGCGAGTGAGGTATATAGTGGGAGTCCTCCCACAAAAGTGGGCGGAAGCCTAGCTCAGACGGAGTGTTTTGCTCCACCTGCCTTCCCAGCCCGGGCTCGGGACAGTCCTTCCTGACAAACCACAGGAGCTGTCTGACACCCGGAACACTTGCTCCGACACCTTTTACCTCAGGCCGGGTCCCCTTTGCTGGAACCACCTTAGTGACAGGCCCGAGGTGCAGCTGGGCAGTGCACGTCTGGGTCCCGCCGGAGAGGACTTTTTCCCGCGGAGTTGGCCGTAGCCAGGAACAAACTGCTGAGCTTTCAAAGGAATTAATCTAAAGTTCCCTGGAATTGGTTCTGTCAGCTCCCAGGAAGGGGATCATGCTTCTAAATGAGTAGCCTAGGAGAACAGTAAAACCTCTAGAGAAC
Organism: Miniopterus schreibersii; assembly: GCF_964146895.1. Classification (NCBI taxonomy): domain Eukaryota; kingdom Metazoa; phylum Chordata; class Mammalia; order Chiroptera; family Miniopteridae; genus Miniopterus; species Miniopterus schreibersii. The sequence continues at coordinate 104,220,266 of NC_138103.1, read as the reverse complement.
AGACTGATTCGGGCAAGGGGGTGTCCATTAAAACCAAAAACCTGTTATGTAATACAGTAGGTTTTCCAAGTGCGTATGTTAAAAAATTGACAAATTAATCAATCTGTTTTTACTTATGTAGACAGGTTTGTGTAATTATTTATGAAAAGTTTAATTTCACAGAAAAGTTTTCTATATGTATTACAGTGATTTTAAATTTATGCTGAATGTATCTAGTAAATGCCCGCATTCACCAGTCACCGTGACTCAACAAACGTGCATGGCGGGGGTAGGGCTTAGGGCAGGTGCGACCATTGACCCTCGACCATTAAAACTGGAGAAAATCACGAGACAACATGTGACTGCACATGATGAGGTATAATCACATGTTAATCATTCCCAGAACACTGTTTACGAGCAGTGACTTTATGTAGACTATAGTTGTAGACACATCAGTGAAATTACTAGTGTTTTTTCCAACATACGGCCTATTCTCTAAAATTCGTTAAAAATAACGGAATTAACAAAAAAATAACCTGTTAATTTAATTATAAGCAAATCTTGGTTAAAAGCATTTTTAAATTAACAGGGGTGTTAATTTTCACATGACATACGTGGACCAGAAACTTTGTTAAATCCAAAGTCTGTTAAATCGAGGTCCACAAAATCAAGGGTTTGCTGTATTTAAGTGAAAAGATGCTCAAAGGCACTGAGATTCTGAAAACAGAACAGTTCCGCACCAGCACTGACAGAATGAAACGGCAGCCACTCGGCTGTAGGTCACAGTCAGTGTGGATTTTCCGTTTTTAATCCACAGTTACTAGCACCTGGTTACTGGCGGCATCAGAGCCCAGGCCAGGAGCTCTGGGGAAATCCGAGGTCCACGTTTAGAGTTGTGGCTGGACGTGGGCTGTCCCCTGCGTGCCCAGAACATTTCCCATCACCTACTGGGGCTGTGTGCTGGTGCTGGAATATAAAGGTGAACAAATACATACCATCTATGAGATGTTTACTTTGGGCCATTAAGTCCTTAGAAATTCTTACGAGGTAAATGTCAGAACCATTGAGAGACGCACAGGCTCAGAGAACCACCTGGGCCACGTGGTTGACTTGTTGGAATGAGTTCCTACTCTAACCTGACTCCAAAGCTTGTGTGCACCTGTCCCCACCTGCACTTAACAAAGGCCTGGATTGGCCTGCCCGGGCCCGGGCTGCACAGTGATGCACTTCTGGTCCCCAGACCGGGCCTTTTCGTTCCTCCAGCCTTGTTTCTGCCCCCCAGCTTCCCTGCCCCTCTCCTTGCCCAAGCCCTCCTGAGGCCTGCCCTCCCCCACACCCCCTGAAAGGGAGGGAAATGCCTCCCTCTCTGCGGAGCTGAATGCATTTTAACACAACTCCTACAGTCTCTTTAGCCAAAGAAAAGATCTTCTAATGGTGGAATCTGGCCCACAAAGCCGGTGACAGAGGACCTAGGGACAGAGCACCTCTCCTGAGGATCCAGATCCCGCTCCTCCCGTTCCGGGTGGGTCTGCTGCCCAGCGCACGCGCCCATCCCGGCCTGTCCCGGGTGGGCCTGCTGCCCAGCGCACGCGCCCATCCCGGCCTGTCCCGGGTGGGCCTGCTGCCCAGCGCACGCGCCCATCCCGGCCTGTCCCGGGTGGGCCTGCTGCCCAGCGCACGCGCCCATCCCGGCCTGTCCCGGGTGGGCCTGCTGCCCAGCGCACGCGCCCATCCCGGCCTGTCCCGGGTGGGCCTGCTGCCCAGCGCACGCGCCCATCCCGGCCTGTCCCGGGTGGGCCTGCTGCCCAGCGCACGCGCCCGTCCCAGCCTGTCTGCCTCCGAGCTGCCCGGCACCCGTTCCGGCCGCTCCCCCGGCCGTCCACTAGGGGCAGCCGAGGCGCATGAGGCCCAGCTGCGGCCCAGCTGCCACCACACCAACCACACCGACCGCACTGGTTTTCCGGCTCCGTGGACCTTCCTGCCCTGTGTGTCTCCAGCCTCACACTGCCTCCTCTCCAGATACACACACACTTCGTCTCTGGAACACACTGCGTTGCCTCTAACCTCGAGCCTGTGCGCACAATTTCCTCTCCTAAAACATTCCCCAGGCCAAAATCCCTTGTTCAGCTGGAAAATCCCTACCTAGTCACCAAGAATTTAGAGCGAGCCTGGGTGAGACCTTCCGTTCTCCGGCTCCCCCACCCCCACCCCCACCCCAGAGTGAAGGGTCTCCTGCGTCCTGAGACCAGCTGTTCTGTTTGTCTTTGCCAAGGAGCTGACCCCTGGAGGCAGGTTCCTGGCTTATTCACCACTGAGCCCCTGGCACCTGGCAGAACACCTGGAATATACAGGTGTGTGTAAAGCTTACAGGAAGAGCTGGGTGGAGAATAGGACAGTTTTAACTTGTTTATAAATCCTTTTATTTTTAGCATGTGTCTTGGGGTTTTTTACCCAGAGTTGCATGGTGCCCTCGGGGTCAGAAATCTGCCCTCTCCTCCAGCATGAGCGTGATCCCTGATGCCCATAACCCCCCCCGAGGGCCAAAGCTTCTTTAAACCAACAGAGACTCACTGAGTCAAAAAGCAGTAAGTCAAAATTAAAGCCTGGGCAGTTCTTACAGATCATCTTCAGTCCCCTCATCCAGCAGACAAGGAAACTGTGGGTACAGACCAGTGAACCCCAGGAGGAGACGCTCGAATGGGGGGATGGTTGCAATAGAAAAGGAAGGCAGCCCTGCCGGCCGGAGTTGTTGTCTGGAAAGGGGGGGGATAAAATAAACTTAGCCTTAGCCTCAGCCTCAGCCTAGCCTTCGAGAGAACAGGTCAGAAGAGGCAGGTATGTGCCGAATGCACACCAGGCTCTGAGAGCCAGGCTTGGACACAAGGCAGCCCCAGATGTAAAGCGACTCCCCATTTCTCAACAAGAAGATCCTACGGGAAAACTGGACAACCTGAATGGATCAACTGCTGAGACACTGACTAGACCCCAGATGTCTGCCTGTAGCACATGTTTTCACTCAGACTATGCAGAGCCAGAGAATACAGGGCATTGGTTTTTCTCGCTCATACCTTCCACCATCACTCCAGCCGCGTCTTCTCGCGCCCGTGGACAGCGAGGTCTTCCCTCGGCGTCACCAGGTCCCCTTTGTGGATCATCAGTTTCGCAGAGACCAGTCCTGTCACTTCCGTCTAGTTGTTTGAGATGAAGCTGTCATTGGGAACAGTATTTCAGCTCCTAAGTATCTGCTGTATAATATTAGCAGTTTCCCGATTGTCTAGAGGAGCTTACGTGTCATCTTCATAACATACCTCTTACCATTGACCTTTAAGAAACTTTTACACCGTGAAATCTGACGTATTTAACATTGCGATCATACCGGAGGAGTAACGACTAAATCTCGGTTTTGTGACTTTGGCTCCTTTTGTTAACAATTCTTCTGGTGATCTCCATGTACCTCCCAAACTAGCAGGAGTGGGGACGTTTGGGTGACTGGGTCCTTCCCAAACAGAACTCTTGTTTTCAAAGTGATTAGGAGAAAACATGAGAAACTTTGTGAGGAGCTAACTATTAGGAACTTTTCAGGGGCATTGATTTCAGGCAAAAAGCAGTGTTTATCAGGCATGCCTTCCTGGAAGAAGATCATTATCTGTGGGATTTGGCAGAAGTGATGGGCGTGGTCTGGAGAAAGAAGAGGGACCAGCCGGGTGTGCTTGGTTCACTGTTCTCAAATTAATGTGGCCCTCCGTTTTCTGGATCAGATTAAACTATAGGGTTGTGTTTTTTTAAAACATGAGGTTTAAATTTCAGAATAGGGCTGAAGAATTTGTGTTGACCTCCATGAGCAACACCCAGATATCGCCTGCCCTGCTCGCAGCAGCCCTTGTCCAGATGTGCGCTTTCTTCAAAAGATCAAGGACCCTCCAGTCGTCACATCCCCATTACTCCCAGCACGTCCCCAGTCAGAGGTCTGCGGTCTACAGTCAAGGGTGGGCGTCAGCCTGTACTTTCCTGCTCCCAGTGATCCTGTTGTAATTAACGCAGTTATTAATAACAGGAGAGGAGCAAGGGCAAGGCCAAATGCAGGCATTCATTTGTGCAGCTTTGCCAGGAAGCTGCAGTTTAACACTCCCGGGGAAGCCGGGGTCTATGCCCCAAAAATCGCTGGGGAGGGGACTGAACAGGGCTGGGGGCAGGGTGGAATAGACGGGTGCCCGGTAGGGAAGGTACTGCCTGTCGGTCACACCTGGGAACAGGCCATTGGCCAGAGTAGGCCTGGCCACTGCAAGCTCCTGAAGATCTGGGATATTTAACCCCCTACACCAGGGGTGGGGAATGACCGGCCCACAGGCCTTATACGGGCCCAAAAAATCATTGGGTCTGGCCCTGCCAAGGCAACCGAAGGTGGGACTTGAAATTCAATAAATCTAGGAGCTTTTCTCATAGCTAATTTTTAAGTTGATAATTTTGCATGGCCCAGGAATGATGTTACAAATATCCAAGTGGCCCTTGGGAGAAAAAAGGTTCCCCACCCCTGCCCTAAAGTAAGGGGTTCTCACTCTCGGGCTCCTGGCTCTCGGCTCCTGGCTCTCGGTCGCTCTCACGCTCATCCTCTCTTCCATTCGCCCGCGTGGCCCTTAACCATGCGGACCCCACACACAATGGACTGAAGAAATGAAACTAGCCTGATGCTGTACCAGACCCAGTTCCCCAGGGAACAGGAACTTTGGACACTTTACTTCTAGGTCTGCTGAATCCCCAGCTGTACCTCTTCCAGGACTGGATGAAGGGAAACGGGACTTTGGAAACCCAGGGATGTAATTCCATGAAAATAAAGCTTTCTACCAATCTCCTCCTCTCATGAGGGCCTCTGGAAATGCTTATTCCAGCAGCACCCCAAGAACCCCACTCCCACTAGCCACGGAGAAAGTCCATCCACCAATTTCTCTGAAAACACGGGGACAGAAGCAGGTAGGCCCAGGTGGCGTCTAATCACAGATCTCTGACCTCGTACAGGAAGGTTCAGTAGAGACATCCAATCGCAGCCTTTTTACTGAATTTGAGGCACCATGAAAGGTTTCTCTCTCCTGCAACAGATTCATGAAAAGCCATCAGCCCCGTTTCCAAGCAGGAGGCTTTGTGCAGGTGTCGATTCCCTCCTGGCCCCATGATGAAAGGAGTCAGGACTGATGCTGCCAGGGGGCCGCCCGAGGCCTCCCATCCCATGTGGGAAATAGAAGCCAAGTGGCCAGGACAGACAGGAGCTCGGCGACAGGGCCAGCAAGGCCCGCAGAGCCCACAGGCGGAGGGGGCACCCAGCATGTGCCAGGCCCTGGGGCAAGCAGGTGGCTCCCGGCCTTGCCCGCTTGGTGATGGCGGCCCCCGGGGGCCCGGCCTCAGTCCTCACGGAGAAGGGCTGCAGGCTCTCCCGCTGGGCGAGTGGGTGACTCCGAGGGGACTATTTTTAGACTGTTTTAGCAGTTGAGGGAGGGGTGAAGCGGAGAGAGGGAAGCCGGGTGGGAAGCTGGTGAGGAGAGTCTCTCTGACACTGGTGCAGACTGAAGGAGGTCAGACCAGGAGAAAAGGGGACATTCAGAGGCCATGAGGTCATTGGGGAGCCTCGCCTGGGGATGGAGCACATCTGTTAAAGTGTAAACTGTTCCTGGAAACCGACGCGTGAGGCCTCCCGGAATCGTCAGCTCTGGGGCATTATCTGTCATCGGGAAAGCAGCATCCAGCAAGCCTGCGATTTCCCTGAAACTCACTTCTTTCCTGGAGGACACGCAGGCTGGCGGATTAAGCTGGTCTCGGGAGGGGCTGCCTTAGGTGCTGACTCAGAAAACACTCCATGAGTGCCTAAGTCTTTACAGTTTATCTGGAAAGTCAACCAACGCTGTCTCCACCCTCCAGGCTGCTTCCTAGGAAGAAAGGCTCGGATGAGAGAAGCTCCAGGGTGTGTGGGTATCAGATCGGGGTTTGGACCCCCCACCCCGGTTGTCCACTGATGGGGTTGCTCTCAAGGGAAGTTGAACCCGGCACCGTCTGAACATCGTGTGACCTGGGATTATAACCCACCGGGAAGTCCACGTGGACTCGGCCCCACACACCGTGCCCCCTCCAGGAGCTTGCTTTGGGTTCTGTGAGCCAGGCAGCCAAGGGAGCCCCCAGGTTCACGTCTCAGGGCCGCCTGCTGGAGCCGGGCCACCAAGACGATGACCACACAGGAGGGGGCCTGGCCCTGCAGAGCCCCGTGGCCTGGTGCTTTTGAGTCAGGGGTGACCACAAGCAAGTCCATGGCCTCGGCCAGGGCAGGGCCTCGAGGCAGCTTCATCGGCAGCAGGATGAGATCCTGACTTCTGTCCAGCTCCTGTCTACTGGACTCGGGTCCCAGATAAGGCTTGTCCACGGGCCAGAGACATAGAAATAGACAAACGCCGTCATCTCGGGAGTTAGCAGATGGGCAGCAAGGCTGTGGTTGGGGCCGAGGGCTGAGCTTGGCCCGTGATCAGAGGGAGATGAATCTGGGTACTTAAGAGGCCACTGTGGTGTCTTTGCCCCATCCCCAGATGCTCCGCTCTGAAGCGCTGGTTTCTATACCTCTGGAAAGCTCCTGCAATGGCCTTCTCTCCTGGAGAAGCTGCGCAGGGACGCGGCTCTGCCCTGAGACCGCGGGCTGGTCGGCGGGAGCGGCAGCGGGAGCCAGGAGAGCTGAGGACCCGGGAGCACCCGGGAAGTGACCGGAGCACGTTCAGAAGCTGAAGCGAGGACAAGTATGACAGGCGGTGAGGGTGACAAGAGCAGGGCCACCTCTACCTCGAGATCGAAGCCCGGCCCCCAGAGGGGGAGACACCGTCTGGGAACACATCCTCTGAGGGGGGGACCGTGGCATCTGCTGAGAGCAGCAAGGGGACGCTCGCAGGGAATGGGAGCCAGGAGGAGTTTGGAAGAGCTGCCAGGAGGATGAGAGAGGAAGCCGGTAGGAGTGGGGTGCGAGGCCCAGCAGGGTCCTGGCAGGAGAGGTCCCCTGTCTGATTCCTGGTCACCTGGGGGGAGAGGTCCCCTGTCTGATTCCTGGTCACCTGGAGCCAGGAGACTCCCAACCTCTAACAACATCAATATTTACATCCTGAAGTCTCCTCTCTAACAGCTGAGCAGGTGAAACTTGAAAACGGAAGTACAACATTACATAAAAGTGGTATAATGGCTTTATTATCTGAAAGGTCAAATACAGATGCTTTTATCAGAGAGCATTTTAAAGGCTATTCATTCCCATTCTGATGACGGTGTTCCTGACCCTACCCAGGAACACGGGACCTCACGCCAGGCAGACATGCTGGGCCTCCGAGGGGCTTCTGCGGCTTCCTCTCCACGGTCACGCGGGGCGGCCCGCACGTCCACTCTGCTGGGCACATGTTGATTCCATCTCAGAGTCCAGGCCTCGGACCCCTCCCTGGGTCTCACCCCACTCAGTGAGGGCAGCTGGAAAGGGGACTGAATCCCTTCGGTAGCCCAGACGGGCAGACCTCACACAGGGGAGGCTGGGGCCCCGCCCCCCTCCGCCCCAGAGTTCTCACTGCTCTTCGGCTGCCGCCTGGGAAACCAGAAGTATCCCCCGGTTTAACGAGACAGGCTTCCCCACCATTCTTGGAAATGTTTCTGTTGTTATAGTAAGAGAAAGGCCACTGGAAGGGCATCCCGCAGCTGTGCACATGGTCCCGAGCCCGGACAGGGGCTTTTATGCTTTTAGTGACCTGCTGTGTCCTCTCAGCGTCCCTGATAGGAGCAGAGGATGTGCGAATGGCCATCTCAGCCAACGGGTGACCCAGGACGCTGGGAACGGGGACAGCCTGTGCCTCCATCCAGAACAGGAAGGTCACCAGCGGCTTCTGCATCCTCAGCTCTGCTCTAAGCAGCGGGGTGGGCTGCGGAGCGAGTTTCTCAGGCACCTGGGAAAACTGCCCCGTTGCTGGAGGCAATGCTGACCCCCCACCCCGCCATCCGCTCTGTCTAGAACAAAACAGCCCAACTTCCCAGCCCCTGGAGGCAGCAGGTAAATATGCAAAAGATCAGCGGAGGCTGGACAGAGGGAAAGGAAGGAAAAGAAAATAAATAATGAAAAAAAGGGACAGAAGCTGCTGGGAAAAGCAGCAGAAGCCAGGAGGCAGGAAGGGAGGTGAGAGGAGGGAAGGCAGGCGCCAGGAAGGCCAGGAGGCGGAGGGTCTGAGGAGAGGTTCCCAGAGGGACAGCCCGGGAAGCCGAGGTGACCGCTTCGTCCCTGGACCATTCACAGGAGCCCCTGGGACCCCTCCTCTCTGCCCAGCCATCAAATTATTGGATTTTAGCTCCGAGAGCCTCACCCAGGGGGAGACGGACAATGCTGGGAGGACGCTCCGGGCACGACCTCCCTACCCCCCGACAGAATGTGAGGAGGTCCCAGAGGAGGTGGGCAGGGGTCACAAGAAAGAGGGAACAGTGTGGGCACAAGGCTCCACCTCCAAGTGCACAATCCAAATTTGGGGTGCAAAGGGCCCCTCGTCTGGAACCCTGGGGGCAGGGGGCTCACAGACGTGGCCAAGCAACACAGGGTGGGGGGGAGGGGGAGGGCCCACCACAACCAGGAGTGAGTGGACCCCTCTGCTTGGTCCCTACCCACTCCCAGGACATAGGCAAGTCCGAGTGCCCTGCCCAGGCCTCCCCCTTCCCTGATGGCCAGCCTGCACTGCCCTGCGGAGGAGGGGAAGGGAGAGGAGACTTCTCGGGGTGCTGCAGACACTGCTGTGAAGGAGAGAGCTCTGGGACAGCAGCCCGGCTGGCCTGCGCCCACAGTCAGGGTGCAGCAACTGGCTGGGGACGGTGGCCGGGGACTCTGCAGGGTGGGTGGGGCCGCAGGCTCATCCTGACACCAGCCTCAGGCAGACACCAAACGGGACAGGACCCTGCCTCTCCACGGTCATGCTCCATGCTCAGAACAGGTCCCGGAGTGGACAGGCCTGAGTTACAACCCCAAACACTCAGAAATCACCGCTGGGGCTGCGGTGACTTCCACATATCAGGGGCTTGGGCCAGAAATTATTTTTAGTGACAGGAAAGCGAAGAGGCATGTTTGCACAGCTGAGCCAGTGGCCAGGAGGTCCTGCCAAACGGGACTGAGCTCTCAACCTCTCCTGGGAGAAAATGCCACCAGCCTTTCAGCCGCACACGCCGGGCTCACCATGCCTCACGGCCACAGGTTAGGGTGTCATCTGCCATCGCGGCGGGGTCCAGCCCAGTGCCAGCCATGAGTCCCCGGTCAGGGCAGCTGCATCCTGCGGTCAGCACCGAGGCTCAGGCCCCCTGACTGGCACCAGCTCTGTGCTCCGCTGGGCAAAGGCAGGGAGGGAGCCCTGCTGTGGGGGCAGCAGAGTTGCTAAAGGTCAGCTGCTGCTGAGCAGAGGCCCTGAAGGATGTGTCTGGCCAGCATGTCCGGGCTGAGTCAGCAGGGGGCTCAAGCGCAAAGCTCTGAAATGTCTGGTGTCTTCCTACCCCAAGCTTGGGGTCAACACAGAGGGGCAGGGAGGCCTCGGGGAACGATGTCCTACGCTGGACAATGGCCCCGAGAGGGGGCAGACCTGCTGGCCCATCCGGCACCCTCCCCAGGGCCCAGCAGAGGTCCGCCCTTGTCCTTGATTTCCCAGCAGCCAGCGTGCCACGGAGCAGGGGGGAGTCCTGTGTGGGGTGCTGCTGCGGACCCTCCAGTCTAATGGGGTGCCCAGGAGCCTCGGGCCACCACCAGGGAGGCGCTCCGCACCCCGCCCCTGGGTTCGAAGGCAAACACCGGCGAGACGTCAGGGCTCATCGGAGGGGAGCCGGACCCAAGGGAGGCCGAGGGGCAGGAGGGAGACGCTTCCCTCCGGGCTGCCCAAGTGCCACCGAGAACATGTCCTGTGGTCCCGGGGACAGCGTGTCTGGACCCCTGAGGAGTGGCCCCGGCAGGCCGCGACCCCGACGCATTCCCAGGGAAGGACAGACACGCCGCCTCGGGTCACTGTCCCTCCCAGCCAGTCTGTCCCAGGCCTCGGGAGAGCTTGTTATCGGAACGAAGGAAATAAATGGCTTTTACGGTGCAAAACGCTGGGGCTTCAGCACCCAGGCGGGCGGGACCCTCCAACGCGGGGCGTGGGAGGCGGGACGGGCTCCCACTCCCCGCGGAGACCGAGGGTGCGGCCGGAGGCCCCTAGATCCCTCTCGGGGGCGGGTCTGGGAGCCCCTCGCACACGAGAAACTCCCTGGTTGTCACCGAATTTTTCAAGTAGGGGTTTGCTGCCCCTTCCCCGCCCCGCGCAGAAGGATGCGGCTCCCCGGCTCCTGGGCCCGCGCCCTCCCGCCTCCCAGGGCGCAGGCGCCGGGCCTTTCCGGGCGGGGCCTCGGCTGCAGTGGGCGGGGCCTCGGCTGCGGCGGGCGGGGCCTCAGCTGCAGTGGGCGGGACCTCGGCTGCAGTGGGCGGGGACTCAGCTGCAGTGGGCGGGGCCTCGGCTGCAGTGGGCGGGGCCTCAGCTGCAGTGGGCGGGACCTCGGCTGCAGTGGGCGGGGCCTCAGCTGCGGTGGGCGGGGCCTCGGCTGCAGTGGGCGGTTCCACGGGCCTCTGGGCGGGGGCGCAGTAAGGGGCGGCCACATACTCGTTCCTCTCCCCTCCCGGCGCCTGTTCCTGGCCCTTTCCCGGTTCCTCTGCGGAAACCTCTTCCAGAAAGTTCTCAAAGTTCACCACCAACTTGTCAATGAGGTCGCTGGGGGCCGGCCAGGGCTTTAGAATCCGCTCGTCCTCCGTGCTCGTGGGGTCGTCAGCCTCCTTCGGGTTCGGCTTATCCTGGAAAAGGGAAGGGACACCCCCGATGGCCATCTGGGGGCTCCACATGAGTAACCAAAAGCTCACTGGGCTCCCAACACCCCGCCTGTGACCAGCCCCCTGTGTTCCTCCCAGAGGCCAGCGTGGAGGCACGTCCCGTGCAGGCCCGTGGGTGGGAGCCGGACAAGAGAGGCCCGTCCCCTCCAGGCCCGTCCATGGAGGACAAGAGAGGCCCGTGCCCTCCAGGCCTGTCCATGGAGGACAAGAGAGGCCCGTCCCCTCCAGGCCCGTCCGTGGGAGCGGGACAAGAGAGGCCCATCCCCTCCAGGCCTGTCCATGGAGGACAAGAGAGGCCCGTCCCCTCCAGGCCTGTCCATGGAGGACAAGAGAGGCCCGTCCCCTCCAGGCCCGTTCATGGGAGCCGGACAAGAGAGGCCCGTCCCCTCCAGGCCCGTCCATGGGAGCGGGACAAGAGAGGCCCGTCCCCTCCAGGCCTGTCCATGGAGGACAAGAGAGGCCTGTCCCCTCCAGGCCCGTCCGTGGGAGGACAAGAGAGGCCCGTCCCCTCCAGGCCCGTCCATGGGAGCAGGACAAGAGAGGCCCATTCTCGAGGAAGCGCCCTCCGCCTGCAGAGTTTCTCCTCCCAAGACCTCAAGGCCATTGCCCACAGTCTAGGCGCACCCTGGCCAAGAGGGCGGCATCACAGGCAGACCCTCACAGGGGGAAACCGTGATCACAGACACACCACTGCCCCCCATCAGAGCTCAGGGTGGCCCCGTGGCAGGCACGATGTCAGCTCTGTCATCTCTGTATCGCCAGAGCCCCCGGTGCCTGGCACCCAGTGAGTGACCGTAAGTCCTGCCCAGGGGCCAGAGCTACAGACTACAAAACGCTTCAGACAAACAGTGCTGCCTGTGAACTCATTTACTCTCCTAGTAACTCTTAACAAGGAGGGACGTCAATAGGGGCCTGCAGGACTGATGAAGGAGAGAAGAAAACAAACATAAATACAAAACTAACAAAAATGAAAATAACTAAGTAAAAATAACTTTTAAAGTGTCCATGTTAAAGAGAGACTTCCAAGTTTAAACAAAGGCTCATATTAAAAATTCGGGCACCAAGAAATACCAGAAACAGTCGTTCAATGATAAGGATGTGTGGGTTATATTTCATCAGGCTTATTTTTACTTAAGCAAGAAATTCAACCTTAACATGTTCACAACAGTTTTCAGTGTAAAACTCATAAAAAAGGAGGGTTTCTGCTTCGGTGTCATTCAATAAAAAAGGCCCCTGCCAGTTAAAACTTGATGACTCTCCCAATCTGAGAAAAACAATTTGGGGCAGCCCTCCCCAGCCCTTGGACACTGCACATGGGTGTCCCCTCAGGGTCTCCATGTGGCCCCTAGGTCCCCTTGGCTGCTTTTCAAATGACCTCAAATAGCCAGGCTCTCTTGCTCCCTAATTAGGTCCTTGAGAGTGGGACCAGTGTCTTTCTCCTGTGGCATCCATGGTAGGACCGGTCCATGCCCAGCACAGGCTGGGTGCCTGTAAGCCTGCTGACATCCTTTCCTTCTGTCCAGAGACTGAGGTCAGAGTGTTTCCGGGAAGGCTGATCCACGTCCAGCCGCTGCTGGACCCTCAGGTCCTCTCTGCACAGAGCTCAGCCCAGCAAGACCCAGCTCCTACGACCACCCGCTCAGTGACTCCCTAAACAGAAACAGGGTTCTCACCTTGAGGTCCCCTCCATGCCACGTGGCAATGCTGCTCTCAGCAGGGTTGGGAACATCAGGCCAACACAGGTGCTTCAACTTGCTGAGAAGAGACAGGGTTTTCAAACAGGAGTGAGTCCAAAGCCATCTTACGTGGATGGGACGGCAGGGCCGAAACGGGGGGCTTTGCTGACGGGAACCGCGTGGCTTCCTATGAAACAAGGGCAGGCTCCCGGCCTCCGGCTCAGACTGGGAAAGTGCAGCCATTTGGGGGTGAAATTGCCAGTCACCCTGGGACATGACAGGAGGAGACCTGTCCCCACACACAGCTTCTCCTACCTTTCCCTCCCCACCCCTGCTACAGACATCACCATCGGGGGCCACTTCGCTGAGGTTCGTCCTCTGGGAAGAGCAGGGCTCTAAACATTAAAAGCTGCCCACACTTTAGTTGGGGGGTTCTCGGAGCATGGTCCCAGCCAGCAGCGGCATCACCGGAAACTTGTTAGACATGCAAAGCGCATGTGAATTTGTGCTAGTGACTTGGTTACAGCCTGCATTCGGGAGCTGAGGCTGACATTGGCGTGACCGTGACCAAGCACAGCTGCTCGGCAGAGGTGGCCCACGATGTGCGATTCTGGAGAGAGAGGCCTCCCAGGGAAGGAGCCGTTGACCTCCAGGGTAGCAGGAGGCTCTCTGGGGACAGCCAAGACCCTGAAGACAAGCTTGCTTCCCACAGTGGCCAGGAGGCAGGACCAATGCCCCTGCAGCCAGCCTTCCTACACCCCACCACCAGTCAGGAGCTGAGCCGAGCACATGGCTGGCCAGCACCCTAACTCCACGGTCCAGGGGTCCACAGCTCCCGGCCCTGCCCAGGAGAGGAGCTCATGGCTTTGAGTCCTCCTGCTGCTGCCAGGGACCCCTCTAGACACCGAGAGAAAGGGCCTTCTCCCAACTCTGCTCTCAGATGCCGAACTCAGTGGATAAAGCCTGTGGGGCTGCTTGTACTCCCCTCCCCTGGGGGCCTCAGAAAAGCCTGGGCCTGGTGCACGGGGCTGTGGGTGGGGACGGTCCTCTTGTTGGTCAGAACTCTGTGAGCCACGGTACATAATAAACTCAATGGATTGAAGCAGATAGTAAACGAACGGGCACCTCCTCGGTGGTGGCCCGCCCTCCTCCACCGAGACCTTCCCCTGCCCCCAGCCCTGGTTCTGAGGGTGCATGCCAGTTGGCCACACTCACTTGGGTTTTCTGAGACTATACCCCACAGTCAGGACGGTGAAAATAAGCAGCCCTCCTCCGACCAGAGCGGCGACGAGGCAAATCTCCAGGACGCCTTCGGGAAAGGGAGAGCAGGGGTCAGCAGGGGCCCGCTCCTCAGGTTCTTGGTAAACATCAAAGGTTAACTTCCTTCTTTCAGGAGCATCGGCAACACTTCCGTACTATTTCCTTTCAATTCATGCATGTTCGTTCAATTAAAAAAGAAAACTTGGTGTTTGCGGCTCCCACCCAGCTCTCCCTGGATGACAGCGACAGACATCGTGCTCACAGGCTCCAGCTTCATCCGTTTAGTGACTGTCTTTTGGGCAAACAACGCTCTGGGTAATAAAACAAGCGGCAATAGACAGGAACTACGGGATCCCTGGTCTCGCTGGGCTTATGTTCCAGGAGAAGAATTCAGATGATAGACAACACGGGCTTCTCTGAGAAGTGAAACTGGAGCTCATGTTAATAATGAGAAGGAACCACCCTGCAAAAATACGGGGAAAGCTTCCCAGGCAGAAGCAGCAGCAAATGCAAAAGCCTGGAAACAGGGGCAAGTTCAGGAGCATTAACAGCAGCAGGAAGTGGTGGGAGACAGGTCAGCAAGGGGCAGGCGCCAAACCCTGAAAGCTACTCAAGGGAGTTTGGATTTCATTTAAAATACAACAGCCCTGGCCAGTTTGGCTCAGTGGTTAGAGCACCTGTCCTCGGACTGAGGGGTCCCGGGTTCCATTCCAGCCAAGGGCACTTACCTTGCTTTGCAAGCTCGACCCCCGGACCCAGTTGGGGTGTGTGCGAGAGGCAACCAGTTGATGTGTCTCTGTTACATCGATGTCTGTCTCTCTCTCCCCCCCCACTCACTTTGAAAAGCAATAAAAACATACCCTCGGGTAAGGCGTAAAATACAACAGAAGCCACTGGTGGGCTGCAAGCAGGGGCCTGGGGTTCTAAACTCTGGCTGCCATGTGGAGGCCAGATGGGAGGGACTCGACGATGGGAGCTCTGTGATCTGCAGACCAAGACTAAGGAGCTGCCAGGCTCAAAGGCCGCTCACTCTCAGTTCGACCCCTGAGGGAAATGCCATCAGCTACTACAGTTGGCGCCTAGTGTTGTGAAAGTACAGCACAATTTCAAAAGATTTTAAATAGCAATTTCAAAAAGAACTCCAAAAACGCAATGTGAGCCCATAAAAAGAGAGCGTGTTTTCTAAGTAAAAACATCCCATGCTCCACATTCCAGACCTGTGAGGCCGTCTCCATTCTGTTGAAGACGCGATGAGCAAGGGGATTTCCAGAAGATTTAGGGCTGATTCTTTTTAGGTGTTACTACAAAATGTGTTCCTTCATTTTCATTATTTATTTATTTGTTTTTTAAATATATTTTTGTTGATTTCAGAGGAAGGGAGAGGGAGAGAGAGAGAAACATCAATGATGAGAGAGTCACTGATCGACTGCCCCCTGCACGCCCCCCCGCTGGGGGATGCAGCCCAAAACCCCAGCATGTGCCCTGACCAGGAATCAAACCCTGACCTCTTGGTTCATAGGTCAACGCCCAACCACTGAGCCACGCCTGCCTGGCTGTTCCTTCATGAGGAAGGAGCCAGATGGCCAGTCTCCCCCAGTTCTGCCCTCCCTCCTCTCTGCTCACCCCCACAAGCCTCCCGGGAAGGTCCATGAGCCCGAGAGCAGATGGCTGCTCTCACGCAGGCACTGCTCTCCCACTGGCTCCCCTGCCTCTGGAAAACACCATCTCTTGCCAGCCTAGGAGAGAAGCTGAGGAGCTGGAAGGACATACTCACTGATTGACAGTGTTTTGAAGCTGATCCTGGTACCGTTGGTGCCCCCAGCGCTGGTGCTGGCCATGACCTGGACAGTATAAGAGGTCTTTCGGGTCAGAGACTCCAAGCTGTACTGCAGGAGGCTGGAGTTGACCGTTGTGGCTGAAGAAAAAATGCGGACGTCAAACACCACAGCCGAGAAACACCAAAATTAGAATGCTAGGGCCAGGCTTGGCCATCGCATACCCAACCCCTCTACCCATGTCCTCCTTAAATTAGCTTTATCAAGGTGGGTCAGGGACCTAAATACAAGAACTCAAACTATAATACTCTTAGAAGACAACATAGGACAAATCTACTTGGTCCTGATTTTGGCCAGTTTCTTAGATGTGACACCAAACACACAGGCTCAAAAGAAAATAGATTGCACTAGACTTCATCAAGATTCAAAGCTTTTGTGCATCAAAAGACACTACCAGCATGAAAAGACAACCCACAGAATAGGAAAAAATATTTCAAATCATGCATTTGATAAGGAACTTGAATCCAGAATATATTTTTTAAAACCTCTTACAACTCAATAACCAAAAGACAACTCAACTTAAAAATGGGCAAGGAGATGGCAACTCTCTCCTAAGAAAATATACAGATGACCAAAAAGCACATGCAGAGATGTTCAACATCATTAGTTACTAAGAAAATGCAAATCAAAACCACATTAAGACAGCACTCGTACCCACCAGGATAGCGACAATCGTTTTTGAATTAGAAAGTAAGGAGTGTTGGTGAGGATGGAGAAATCGGAACCCCGGAACCTTGCTGTGAAATGGTGCAGCCCCTGTGGAAAAGCTCGGTGGTTCTCCAGTAGCTAAACTACAATTATCATGTGACCCAGCAGCTCCTCTCCTGTGTCTCAAAGAATTAAAAGCAGGGGCTCAAACAGACATTTGTACACAGACCTGCCAAGACCCCATTGTGCAGTGTCCACAGGAGCATTAATCACAGGAGCCAAAAGGCAGAAGCCACCCAAATGTCCATCAGCTGGTGAGTGGCTAAACCAATGTGGACTGTCCACGCAACAAAACATTATTCGGCGAGAAAAGGGGATGAAGTACCAACACGCACCACGACTTGGGTAAGCCTCAGACACCGCGCTGAGTGAAAGAAGCCCGACACAAAAGGCCGCGTCGGGCATGACTCCATGCATATGAAATTTCCAGAACAGGTAGGTCTGTAGAGACAGAAAGGGGTTCTGTGTGCCAGGGGCCGTGGGAAGAGGGGCCAGGAAGTGACCGAGTGGGATGGAAACAGGAAGTGGCGATGGACACGTAACATCATGGATGTACTTCATGCCCCCTAATGTATACTTCCAAATGTGTAAATGGTACATTTTACGTATTTTATCACAACAAAAACTCAGCCTTACAGAAATCTAAGCTTAGCCCAGAAATTAGGATGTCAGCAGGTACTGTAGTTTCAAGAAAGTCGTATGATTTGGCAGCGGACAGTAGGCGTCTCAGGAAAGGGCCCTTCGCTGAGGTAAGTGCCACCAGACAGGGTCTGTCCACCCTGCACCGTGGTCCAGGCAAATCCCACCTGGAGTAAGAGGAAGCCTGTCCCCGCCTGGCCAGGGCACATCATATTAACCCCTCCGGCTCCTACAGCACATTCAGATACCGAAACTCCACTCTCATTTGATTCCAAAAACCTCAGCAGGTAGGTGCACTTGGCCCCATTTTCAGAAAGGCTCAGGGAAGCTAAGGGGCCTGTCGGAGGCTGCAGCCACCCCGTGGCCGGTCGAGCTGTCGCCTCTATTCGGGGCTCTGGGGTTCTTCAGCTTGGCTAGAAGCGCACTTACAGAATTCCTCCCCATTCTCTGCTTGGTAAAATATGGTGTAGTTGCGGATGAAACCGTTTCTCTGATTTTTGGGAATCTCCTTCCACGTGATGGTGACTGCCTTCACACCGATGTTCTCCGCCTTGGTCACGGGACCTGCCGATGGAACTTTACAAGAAAGAGGGTAAACCGTGAATCGGCCCAGCAGGTCCTGCCCCCACGGGGCTCTGTCCAGTCCTCAGACCAATGCCTGTGTTGGAGGTGGGGCAGGGAGGGGCTGATGGATCGACTCGTCTGGGAAGATTGTTCTCTGTAGTCACCCATCCTGAACAGGAGGGAAGAGAGACTTTCTCATGGACCTCACTCTGATTGGACACCCAGCTGTTCCTGTCACGTCTGCCCTACACATGACCAAACAGTCGAAGAGCTGCGTCCATGGGCTACTGTGGGAGACGATGTATTTTCCACTGTTGAGTCTGGAAGATGTTAACTTCCAGAAAGATCAAAATGAAGTCTGCGAGGTTCACCAGTAAGACCCTTGCTTATTGCTACGCAATTAGAAATAATCTTCGAGCGTCTCCAACTTAGAATCAACTCCGTAGAGTCTCTAACTTGGTCTTAACTAAACATTACTTCTGCGCTGTTTTCTCAGTTCTGTGGTGACTCTGGGAAGTCATCTCATCTGTCTGAGCCTCAACTTTCCATTTGTGAAATGAGAGGCTTGGACTTGATGATCCCTAATGTCTACCCTGCTTTGAAATTCGGCGCGTCTCTAACCTGACCTCCACCGCGTCAGCACATGGAGCCACTGCATACGCCAGGTGAGGCAGGACAAGCTCCAAGCCCACAGGCATCCTGGCCTCAGCCGAAGGCTGGACGGGCCCAGCGTTTCCTTCCCCCACGGGCCCCTGTCCGCACATACCGCCTTCTTTGGCGTAAGCCTGGACAGAGTATGGCTCGCACACTCGGTCTTGCAACACGGGATACACAGAGATGTTGTAGCACCAGAAAGGTGTTAGTTTATCTGTAAAAAGAGAGAGAAACAAGCATTAAGTGAAGGGTGTGGCATGTAGAAAGAATGCTAGACTGAGAGTTACGACCTAAGACTTATAGAAGATATTCTATTCCTCCACATTTCCTCATCTGGAAAGTAAGGAGGTTAGGTTGGATGCTCTCTAACGTCTATTCCAGTTCTAACATTTTCAAATTAATTCTGAGAACTGAACCCGCACCCCTCTGATGAAATGCCAGAGCCCCCAGGAAGGGAGAGGAAAGAGGTCAGGCTTCTCTCCATCACTGGTCTTGCCGTAGGACATGGGTGCTGTCCACGGCGTGCCACCCTGAATTCTTCAGTTCCTCTGTCGCCTGCGCCCCTCACAGGTAGTCTTCGTGTGGATGTGGCTGAGTATTAGGAGAAGTTTGGGCTGACGGGACTAGGGGGATACAGCCTCACTCGTGTGTCTTACAGGATCAGGGACGTCCTTGAAGAGAAGGCTCTTCCCTGCATCAGTCACCTGGGGAAGGGGCCCAGCCAGACTGAGGGGCCCCTGGGTAGGACAGATGGACACACACTCTGGGGTCACCCACGTGGTCGTGGTATCTGGGAAGAGGTCTCTGATGGCGGAATGAAGAGGACGCTTCCCACCGGGAAACAGGCCCTGGACATGGTCTGACACCCACGGCGCCTTGTCCCAGCGCTGCCGGGAAACGCAGGGAAACGCCACGAAACGTGCACTCGCCAGCTTGTCAAGCGGAATCTACTCAGGAGGAGCGTGTGGGGTCCTCAGTGGCTACCTTGCCGGATCGTCCAGTTCCTGGCCCCAAACACCGATTCCCAGCACAGGGCGGCGGGTTCAGGGTCCAAATCTGGGAACCACTCCACCATCCACGCGTCCGTGTCCAGGGCGGAGCTCTGCCACGCCACCACCAGCTGGTCCCCAGAGAGTTGGGCCTGCATGGCCTCGATGCACGGAAACGCTGCAGGGGGAGGGAAGGAAAAGCACTGCTCACAGCCACCAGCTCACCTCCAACCCACCACCTCGGCACCGCTCACACCAGGTGGTGAAGAAGGTCAGAGCTCAGGACCGCCCCTGCTGACCCCCATCCCACGGTGGTACTTTCACGCCTTCGACTGTCCCTTTCCCTCACCCCACCTTCAGTGATCGAGTGCCCCCTGGATGTTTCTTCATCTCCGCAGAATGTCCTCTCACTGCGATACTGGTGACTAAAAGAACTTGCCTTCAGCAGGTGTCTCTGCAGGTCTAGATGACAGCGAGCCTGAGACCCAGGCTCAATCTCTAAAGGTGGGATTTCAGTCACCACGATCCTGAGGCAGTGTGAGGGGAGCTGGGAGACCAGTTTCCAAATCCTCATTCTATGAAATATGCACTCATTACCGGTCCTCCGTCATTCAGCAAAAAATGTATGAGCAGTTTCTCCAAATTCAACACAGCCCCAGGGGCAGGAGGAGACAGGGAGCCTCCCTGGGGAAGGGGCTCTGACTGTCAACACCTGTGCTTTCCTGTGACCGGCGTGAAGCTCAGTCACTCCAGGGCCAGCGACTCCAGGTCTCAGATGCCACTCTGCTCCCCCTCAGCCCCTCCCTCCGCCTCTGCCCCTGAGCACAGAGGCCCCTCTGCTCTGCACCTGCCCGGGGCCAAGGTCGCCCAGAACTCAGGGGAGCTCAGGCCAGAGGAGCCTGGAGGTGTGTCTGCTCCGTTCCCTAATTGTAACGATGGGAGGTGGAGGCCCACGGAGGCGAGGGAGTCACGGGTCAGCCTCACACAGCACCTGTGACTGCAGTTCTAAGTCACCTATTAGCTCCAAGTCCAAGGTCCTGGGTCATTTCTCTTGTGCGCACTTGGAGTCACACAGGCGTGGGCCTGAGTCTCACCTGGGAGACCACAGGCCGATCACCAAGCTTTCCTGACTCCCAGCCTCATCATAATTGGTTCTAATGGCGTCGACTTCGGGGGCTGCTTCAAGGGTAACATGAGGTTAACCTGTGTCATCTTAGTGCCGTGTGACAGACACTGATGGACAACACTGGGCCTCATACTCAATGATCGCTAGACTTACAACAGTGATTATAACTGTTCTCCGGTTGACTCCACTTTATTAAGCAAAGTTCTATAAAACACTGCTTTCTTATATGTCTAACACAGGCGTCCATAAACCTCTGTAAAAAGAAATAGTAAATAAAGAGCCAAAAAATAAATATTTCAGAGTTTGCAGGCCAGATGTCTCTGTCACAAGCCACTCAACTCCGCCCCTGCTGGACAGGAGGCAGGGACACTATGTAAACAAATGGGTGTGGTTGTGTCCCAGTGAAACTTTATTTGTAAAAGCTGGGGTCAGGCCAGGTTTGCCTACACCTGGTCTGGGGCCGTTGCTGCCGATGGTCACGCTAACGCTTCTGATCAGCGCAAAGCAAGTCCCTGCAGAACGGGGAAGAACCCAAAAACCCCGTGCGAGTTTAGCATAATTTTAGGGACGGTTCAGAGGAAAATAAAGCAGGAGGATCTGCTGCCTACAACTCCTCAAATAAGAATTTTAAAAAGGGGGTTTTATTCTAAAACAGGATGTAAAGCGAGTTTGCCTGGAAACTGTGAAACGTTACAGAAGTAGGACGAGAGGTTCACCGGCAAGTGCAGGCCGAGGAGTCCCCCTGACTTGGTAGTCGAGTGGAGCGGGGGACGAACAGCAGAGTGAGCAAAGAAAACACGAGTAGATAAATTTTAAAAAATTAATATAATAACAAATAGAGCCGCTATAAAAGAAGAAAAGAGAAGAAGAAAAAAATACGAGTGAGCAAAGCAAGGCTGGGGCGGACGTGGTCGGTGCTGCGAGGGAAGGTTTCGGAAGGGGGTCGGCCGCCGGGAGGAACGCCGCAGCTGTGAGCGCTCTCAGGGCTCGGCACCGCGGCCCCGCCGCTCGCTCAGCCCGGGGCAGACACGAGCCGCGCCGGAGCTTGCAGGCGGCGACTGCGTCTCATCGTTTACGAAGTCTGGCTTTCAGCGCGGCCCTGCTCCCAAGGAAGGCTATTTCGAGGGCCCGTTAATTACCAGATCTCACTCTTCCTACCGGAGCCTGAAAAGTCTCTACTTCGCTTCCATTCTGACCCAAGAGAAGCAGCAGCCCTGGAGAGGGCGGGACCTCCTGGCCACCTGGACGGGCGACCATCTCTGTAAGAAGCTGACACTGGACTCACCCTTTTCACTGGCAGCCGGGATCCTCAGGGTGGCCGCTGGACACTGGCCAAGGGAATTATAGGAGACCACGGACACCCAATAGGCCTCGCCGCCCAGAACCAGTTCGAGCTGCTGGTGGGTGGTGTTCGCCGTCTCCGTGAGGTTGGTGGTGTTTTCTGGAAAGTACCATATGTGGTAGCCAAGTGTTCTCTCCAGGACCGGGGCTCCTCTGGCCTTCTGAACAGGGAGGAGACCAAGCTTATTACCAAAAACAGAAAAGGAAAGGCACTGAGCGGGTGATAAATGGTGGTGGGGGGGTAATGTTCACTCTGAGATGCTAAACTACGCGCAGGCCAAATAACGTGGACCGTCCTGGGATGAGCAGCGCACCCTGTGCCGTGACGTCAAACCTTCAAGGGCCAGAAGAGGGGATCTGCTGGACGGTCCCGCGGTGTCAACACCAACATACGTCTAATTCCATGAGGCCAGCTGGGAGCAGGCCGGCGCCGGTGTAAGCAAGCCGGCCCCGTTTCCTCCCGGCCGTACCTTCCCCTCCACCCCACACGGACAGAAGATCATCAGCTGAGACGCTGAGCCAACCCCAAGTCTGCTCTGGCCCCGGGTCACCCCTTGCCTGGAAGCCCCAGGGTGAGAGTCCCTGTGCCCCTACCCCTTGCCTCCTATCTCCGCACCCTCTGTGAGGGGGAGCCCGCCTCCTCGGACCAGGCACCCCAGGCTCCCCAGCTCAGATGGGCTGCCTCTCAGTCCTAAATTGTTGGTGAGAAGCCTAAGATGACCCAGGGGCTCCAAGCCAAGCTCTTCTCTTCAGCCTTAAACGTACATCACCTCGGGTGCAGGGCTTTCACCAGAAGGCCAGGAGCCTGACTCTGCACCTGCCCCAAACGTCTGTGTTTCAGACGAAGGGACGGTGGGGCCACGGTCTCGAATGCACACTCAGGCCACCTACAAGGTGACCTACAAGGCTCTGTGAGCTAGGAAACCACCGTGAGATCAGGGGCATCATGAAGCCTCTTGGGAAGGAAATTCTGGAGGTCAAAGTTCAAGAATCACAGCTCCCCGAGGCGTAAGAGACCGAGGGTTATAACAAGGGAAATAGCCGGAGAGCGTCACCTTCCACAGCAGGGTCACAGGCCGCCTTCCATCTTCCCGGGCAGGTCCCAGGACTCGCCACAGGTCCAGGCCAACGGGAGCTGTAAGAACAGAGCGAGGCTCAGCACCGACAGGAGGGGGTCCCACGGGAGCCTTGAGGGGTAACTGCCACCTTTGGAGAAAGTGGGAAGGGTTTGCTCGTGGGAGCCCGTGGGAGCAGCACTGCCGTAACCAGTGAGGTCAGGGTGTCGTGGCTGAAGGACTGGAATCAGCAAAAGGTAAACGCTAAACTCCTCCTGGATCTGGTGACTTACTGTAAGGTTAGAAAGGAGGGACGACAGACCCCACCGTGACAGCATTTATCGCTCAAATCTGGATTGACATGCGACACTGCACGTCCTCCAAGGCTTAGCATCTACGCAGCGGGGGAAGATAACTGACGAGGAAATAGATCTAATTTATACCATATCCACCTCCCAAAAGGCTGAAGCTGGAAACTTCCGACGTTACACAGAATGAGAAGGAATTAAAGACGAGAGCAGCAGGGAAAGGCTGCACTGCGTCCCTCTCTGGGCTCTAAGCTCACGCGGGCCTCCGGCAGGAAGAGCGCGGAGCTGCGGGTTCCTCAGGCCGGACGGAGACCAGCCCAGGAACCGCAGGCAGAGGCGAGCGCTTTCGGGCTAAGGGCAGTGAGCCCGTAAGTGGAACGTATCGAAACAGGCACAGGGAGACGTGAAGGCCAGCGTGTGGATCACAGCCGGGCACACGCATGGAAAACGCAGGGGAAGGTGTTCGACCCGGTCCACGCACCTCTCCAAAGAGCAGGGTAACGTGGGACAGCGCAGTGACCTGACCACGGGACACAACTCACAAAAAGGAGAGGAATTTACGTGTCGCTTGATCTCTGGACTATAGCTCTTGTCTCGGGGGAGTCTGGGCAAGGAGTGGGTGGCTGGCAGTTTGTAACATGACCCTCTGACATGCACCTAAACTTTCAAATGCTGAGCTTTGACTGGAGACCGACCCACATGCTTCAGCCACGAGAGGAAGCCGAGAGTCTGCCTCGAGGCCGGTGACTGGAGAAATGAGATAAATGCCCCAGTTAAAGCTGTGGGTGACGCACCCTGAACTCTTTCTTGGGGAGACCACACGGCTGAGGATATTGTCATCAGGTCTGCAGGGAAAGGGGTCTGGCCCAGACCTGGGCCAGTTTAGTCCTGAGAGATTGTTCTCAGGGGTCTCTCTGATTTCTGGTGACAAAGTGTCTTCAAGTGAAACTACTGAACCCTCACCGAAGACAAGTTCCTCATGTCGACAAACGAGCCAAAGGGCAGTGCAGTCAGTACCTGTCGCGTCATGAGAGACAGTCACCTTTCTACAGCTGCTCTCACAGTAAACAATGTGTGGGCAGCCCAGCCTGTGTGAGCCCCGAGTCTCCCGGGAGATCGAACCCAGCCAGCTGTGTGTGAGCCCCGAGTCTCCCAGGAGATGGAACCCGCCTGTGTGAGCCCCGAGTCTCCCAGGAGATCGAACCCAGCCAGCTGTGTGTGAGCCCCGAGTCTCCCGGGAGATCGAACCCAGCCAGCTGTGTGTGAGCCCCGAGTCTCCCAGGAGATGGAACCCACCTGTGTGAGCCCCGAGTCTCCCAGGAGATCGAACCCAGCCAGCTGTGTGTGAGCCCCGAGTCTCCCGGGAGATCGAACCCAGCCAGCTGTGTGTGAGCCCCAAGTCTCCCAGGAGATCGAACCCAGCCAGCTGTGTGTGAGCCTCGAGTCTCCCGGGAGATCGAACCCAGCCAGCTGTGTGTGAGCCCCGAGTCTCCTGGGAGATTGAACCCAGCCAGCTGTGAGCCCCGAGTCTCCCAGGAGATCGAACCCGCCTGTGTGAGCCCCGAGTCTCCCAGGAGATCGAACCCAGCCAGCTGTGTGTGAGCCCCGAGTCTCCTGGGAGATTGAACCCAGCCAGCTGTGAGCCCCGAGTCTCCCAGGAGATTGAACCCAGCCAGCTGTGAGCCCCGAGTCTCCCAGGAGATTGAACCCAGCCAGCTGTGAGCCCCGAGTCTCCCGGGAGATCGGCTATAATTCCATGTAAGTAGTTGGAATGGCTTAGGCTGTAGGTATGATCTCATCTGCATTCCACTGGGATGTGTCCTAAGAGCCCTGGCAGGAGATTCCCAAAGCTCTTATTGAACCAAAAGCCAGGACAGCCAGTACTCAGCCTCCTCAGATGGGAGCAACAGCCTAGTTTCTGCCTGTTCACAAGCCAAGGAGACATGAGCGGAGACAGGGTTCCTCCCAAAGGCAGACTTAGGACAAGGCTACAAGGTCACGAGACCCTCAAGGCCACCACACAACTGGAAGAGCCCCAACTCCGTCTCTTACCTGCAGTCTCTCACTTCCACTTACGGGGAAGTCAGACTCAGGGCAGTAATACTGGGAGCAAGGGATGAAATCTAAGGGCAACGTGTTCATTAGAATCCAGCCCCCAGTATTCATCGGAAGAGTATACAGAGGCAAAAACAAACATTATTTAAAATCGATCATCCCAGTCACTTGATTAGAAACATGAGCTAAATGCTCCTTAGATGCATCCCCTAGGCAGCCATTCAGTCTTAGCAGGTGGTGATGCCGAATGAATTTGATCAGTATTTTCCGTTCACGCTGAGGCTGCAAGTTCCTGCAGAGAGACAGTCCCCACCCCTGCCGACTTCCCGCAGATGCCGGGCTGGTGAAACCCCCGCCTCTAGCATGTAATCCTTCCATCAACCATGAGGTAATAATGGACTTGACGTTAATCCAAGGGGAAAAGTACTAATTCTGCATTTGTGAAAGAACAAAATTTTCCAAATCTGCAAAAAAAAAATAAAAATCTACATATTCAAAGGCATCCGCTGTTTGGAGGATGTCGTCACCGTTTGCTGCTGCTGTTTCTGTGACAGCCCAGCCACTCGGTGCCCTTGCTGAGCCTTCAGCCGTGCCACTGAACTGTGGCATCTAATCCCCGCACCCTGCAGTCAGGAGCCAGCGTCAGTACCTCCACTTCTGAAGCACAAGCTGCCTGGCGGCGTAAGCTCGTAAGTAATGAAGCCCGACTGGAATATATTACGTGTCACGTAGCGAATACCTATCTGCTGAAGTGTGATAAATACCCGAATAACCAATACATTGAAATCCAAGCCCGGCCATAGGTTGAGCATCGACCTACAACCCAGGAGGTGTCGGTTCAATTCCCGGTCGGGGCACCAGGTTGCATGGTCGATCCCCAGTCGGGGGCCTGCAGGAGGCAGCTGATCAATGACTCTCTCATCACTGATGTTTCTCTCTCCCTCTCCCTTCCTCTCTCTGAAATCAATAAATATATTGTTTAAAAATACATTGAAATCCAAAAGAAAACAGGTAACGCTTCAACTTGGACTATTTTCCAACAACTAGAAAAAGTTTGAGGTGCTGGGCAGTGACTGGCGTTTCCCTGTGAAATACGGACACTCGTGGCTTGTGAATGAGAAGAGGGGACACTGGGGTCTCTTGGGGGTAGGAGGTGCATTTTCATTCATTTCCTCCTGGATCCTGAAAAAAAATGACTGAAAACAAAAGCACGAGTCTCCAGCGGCGACTCTGCTGGATGAGTGGTGACTGGATGCCATTAGCCAAGGACCCAGAGAACAAGAGCTACTGTTTGGCTAATTTCTCGTAGCCAAGCAGCTGAAGTCATCGACCAGCCGCGAAGCCAGGTCTGGTTTCTGGCCATCCGACCCGCGGGAGAAGCGGACGTCCAGGGCTCCTGACCTGCAGGCAAGGCAGCACCTGCCGAGAGGCCCGGAGCAACCTGCCAGCGTGTCCGGAGCTCAGCTCCCTCACCTCCGAGGGGGCTCCCCGGAGGGTCAAAAATAGAGACAGGAAATCTGGCACCTACTGAACGTTTGCATGGGCCAAGCACATTATTTCATTTAGTCTTTAAAACAGTACGCTAAAACGTAGATACCACAACTGACTCCATTTTACAAATTATACTCCATTACGGGAAAGGGGGGACAGACAGTGAGGAAACTGAGGCCCAGGGAACAGGCGTCTTGCCAGAAGTCGCCCCGGAGCCAGGCTGGGATTTAAGGCAAGTCCGCGGTCACACAGCACGGGCCCCAAATGTCGTACTTCAGTCAACACGGCTCCTTTTCTCTCTCCCGCGTGGTCACGCACGGTGTGGCCTTTTCCCCCTTATTATATTTTTATTTTTACTTTGATTTATGTTTATAGTAATAGCTCCGGGGTTTACGGTATATATCTCTAATTTACCATAGGCGATCTCTAAATAGTATGTCCCTTCATGGACACTTCAAGGCCTGTACAAGAGAATTAACCCTTTGCGGTCGTATTAAATTTGGACATGGGTGTCGTGCTGGTCGGAATTAAGAGCTTTCAGAGAAATTATGAACCGATATATGAATGAATAGAGTTAAGATTCGTACGGTCCCTTGCTGTGGTGGCTGAGAGCAGACATACGACCGGAACGGTAAAAAAGCTTTGGTAGCGGCTGAGAGTAGACAAACGACCGCAAAGGGTTAAGGCTGTGATCAGACCTTTTGTCTTTGGGACAAGAAGCTAACACCCTGAGAGGAGCCGGTCATCCTGAGGTCAGGGGAGGGTGCTGCAGAGAGGATTAATATCATTAATCCGCCCAGGGCCTTTCCTCTCTGCCCCCAGGCCCAGGGGCTGCGGGCTCCCTGAGCCCCAGGTGCCACACCTGACAAACCCACACAACCAGGCCAGGCTGCCCCGGCCCTGAGCAGGCGGAGGGGAATTACGAGGGACCCGCTTGCCTTCCTCCTTGGTGGTTCCCCGTTTTGCTTGGCTCCAGCCGCTCCAGAACCTGGACTCCTCGGTCGCACACCGCAGGGTTACCACGTACTCCGCAAAAGCCTGCAGCCCCGTGAGGTTGTACGTTTGGTCTCCATAGATCCCTTCTGTGAAGTTGACCTCCATCTGCAAGGCAGAGATGACCTTGAGCTGGACGGGAGACCAGTTCTCTCTTTTTCTTCTTTACTCCCCAGCCCTCTCTTACCTTTTCAGAACTAGCAGCATTAGATCTCAATGTTTACAATATATAATTTTCACAAACAGACCTCCATGCATGCCTGGGACCGTCTGCATCCAAACGGAGGAGAGTTACCCCATGAGCCACCACCCCCACCCCCAACCCCACCCAGTGAGGCAGAGGTTCCTGCTGCTGAGCTGGTGTGAGGGATCCTTCTGAGCTCGCAGCTCAGTGAAAAGGCATCCCAGCAAGGAGGTAGGGCCGACGGGAGGGCCTCTCACTGCTGAACCCAAGTTCCCTGACACCCTCTGCCAACAGCCCCGAGATGCTGCCGGGGCAGAATAGGGTTGCTGGGAACATCACTTGGGATGAGCCTTCGTCTCTGGGCAAGGAGCCTTCCCAGCTCCCCTCAGTCATGGGGCCCAGCTGCTAAAGGACTGTCAAGGAAATGACTGAGCTCGGAGCCAGAAAACCTGGGCTCAGCCAGACTGACCTTTGAGAGAAGGCCAACCACAAGTAAATCAAAATAAAACGATATTAATCCATAAAACACAAGCAAGGAAGTCTAACAAAGTTCTGCTTTTCATGTTTTATAAAATATGTAATATTTGTTTTTTAAAATCTTTTGACTGTTTCCTCCTGGGTTGCTAGGCCCCCCTGGACATGCTTGGTTTCCTGCAGGGTCCACTCGAGTTCGTGCCCAAGAGCTCTGCCGAGTGCAGTCCCCGGAGCCTGCGGCTCACAGCCCGAGACCCACAGGGGAAAGGCTGTGGGTCTCACAGGCTTTCACGTGGTGAGCCTCGCAGGCTTAAACCTGAAACTTCCCCAACTCAACACAGGCAACAGGCTCCAAACAAAACATCAACTTCATCAGGTTTGTTTCTAACAATCTGTTCTTTGTGCCGAATCCGGCTCCCCAAAGCTGTATATGTCTCAAGAGATGAATCAGAGAAATGTTGGTACAAAGCCTAAATCAAACCCTGGAAACAGCCTTGGGCTCATTTTGGGGAGCGTGCACAGGACTCACTTTGGGAAGGTGCAGTCCCTTAGACCAGGCCATAGAAGGTGCTCTGGATGTTGCTAAAGGACTGTCAAGGAAATGACTGAGCTCGGAGCCAGAAAACCTGGGCTCAGGTCTGCAACTTAACACCCCTTGAAATCTTGGAGAGGTGATTTAGCTCTCTACATTGCAATTCCTAATCTATAAAAATAAAAAATAGTGGTGTCCTGTTTATAGGATATTTGCAAAGATTAAGCAATTAGAAAAAAATGTGCCAAAGGCTTAAATAAACTATTCACAGAGAAGGGCTCCAAGTGGCCAATAAGCACATGAAAAGCCACGCAACCTCATTAAAGGTCAGGCATATGCAAATTACAGCCATGATTCTATTGTGCCCATACAATGGAATACTACACAGCAATGAAAAGTAGGAACTCCAGCGCTACATGACGTGAATGAATCTTAAAAGCACAATAATGACAGAAAGAGACAAACTAAGTACAAAATGTATGGATTCCATTTGTACAATGTCTGAAACCATGTGGTTCAGGAATACAGGCTTAAAACCATAATAAAAAGCAAATAAATAACTACCACAAAAATCAGGATAACAGCTCTAAGGGGAGTTCATGATAAGGGAGCTTATACTATGAAGCTGACAATAACGATTTGTAAAATGCAGTATTTACGTTGTGTTCACTTTTCTCAATGTGTGTTATACATCACAATTCCATAGAAGGTTGGGAAAATAAAAAAGGAAATAGCCAAGCCGCGGAATCTCTGGCAGCCAACACAGTCAGACACAAGCCAGAGTGGAGGCAGAAGAAAATTTCTCACTCGGTAATCCGCCCACGCGCCCAGAATGCAGGACGCCTGCAGCCAGGCACTCCCCACCTGAAGGCCCAGAGGGCAGACGGGGAAGGAAAGGGCTCGCTCTTGTCTAGCTTCTGTTTTCAGCGCAGAAAAGAAAAAAGATTCCAGGTCAACAGTTGTCAATAACCCATGGCTGTGGGCCGCGGAAGAAACATTGTAACAGTGTAACTTACCCAGCGGACACTGTTCACTGTTCTGAATCGCAGCGTGCATTTTAGAGCTTGTGAAACAGGGGCCAACTCGGGCCTTTTCCATTTTATTTGAAGCATCCGTTTGACGCCCAAAACTGGTATCACGCTGAAAATCATAGGTGGTTCCATTTTTACTGAAAATAGAAATCACAGATTTGCAAAAAGATCGGAAAGTGCTAATGACATCCACCCACATTTGTAAAAAACAAAAACCCTGGGAAGGAACTGGTAGCGCGTGTTTTGGGATCGGCCATATGCAGATGCACTGGGAAGACAGTGCTAAAGAAATGCTTGTGGAGAAAGGGACCCTAGTGCCCTGCTGGTGGGAATGCAGACTGGGGCAGCCACTATGGAAAGCAGTAGGGAGGTTCCTCAAAAAATTAAAAATGGAGCTGCCGTTTGACCCAGTGATTCCACTCCTAGGAATGTACCCTAAGAATCCTGAAACACTAATCAGAAAGAATATATGTACCCCGATGTTCATAGCAGCACAGTTTACAATAACTGAGATCTGGAAACAGCCCAAGTGCCCCTCAGTAGATAAGTGGATAAAAAAGCTGTGGGACAGTCACACCATGGACACTACGCAGCTGTGAAGAAGAAGGATCTCGCACCCTTTAGGACAGTGTGGATGGACCTGGAGAGTATTATGCTGAGTGAAATAAGCCAGGCAGAGAAAGACAAACATCACATGATCTCGCTTATATGTAGAATCTAAAGAACTTAATAAACTGATGAACAGAATAGATTCAATGACATGGAAGCATAGATGAGACTGACGAATGTCAGAGGGATGGAGGAGGGCGGGTGGGTGGAGGGGGAGAGAGTAACCAAAGAATTTATATGCACATATGCACAACCCAAGGACACGGACAATGGTGGGGAGAGGGACTGGGGAGGGGGGTGGGGCGGGGAGGAATGGATCATTGGGAAGAAAACAGGACATCTGTAATATTTTAAACAAAAATAAAATTAAGAAAAAAGAAAAAATAATAATTCATGAACATTACTGGGAAAAAAATGCTGCCCCCACCCTCCAAAAAGAAATGTCCAAGGAGGAGAGGGTACATTCTTATGATTTTTCTGCAAATCAGCCTTCTCCTGGCAGGGGGAGGTATGCTGAGCAGAATGGAGGTAAGAAGGTGAGGCTGTGCGACCAGAAAATGGGCTGGTCCCCTCCCCTCCGCTCCCCTCCCCTCGGCCTCTCTGCTTGACCCCAGGATGGAGGCGTGGAGAGCCCTGCAGGAAGCACCCCTTCCTTCCTCTGAACACTACCAAAACTCTCTCTTTGAAAAAATGTATTTCTTTTTGGTTATTAAGTAACATATGCTCATTCAAAACAAATAATTTAAACATAGAAAACTACAAACAAAAATTTTAAATTAGCCATAATGCCATCAACCAGAAATAACCATTATTAACATGTTTGTGTGTTTTTAGGCTTTTTTTCTATTAACTGTCTGCATATTTTTCAAACAAAATCAATATTGTGTTACATAAAGCCCTTCTCTTTTTAAATTACATTATGCCATCAGCGTCCACCCCCTTGCATTAAAAAGTCTTCAAAACGTGATTTTTTTCAAAGCTTCAGTCTTAGGGATGAGCAGAATTTATTTGACCTTGTCGCTGTCAGTGTACATTCACAGTATTTTCCATTTTTCACTTTAAAGCTCCCCGGGAGCAGAGGCTGAGTGTGGGTCCCAGAGCCAGCGTTAACACCTGATGTTTGTTAAGCGAGCGAATGAGTGGGTGAGAGTTGCATCTTCGTCTGGTCTCTGGTGGTCCTCTTAGATCCCCGTCGGGTAGAATGAGTAAAGGCCTATGGAAGTCTTTAGGGCGCTTTCCACGCCTCACTTTCCAAAAAAGCTCCACTGATTGCAGCTTCCACCGGCAGGGGATGAGCACCCACCTCACCGCACCCTGGCCGCAGGTGCTGAATACTATCAGCCTCTTCATCTTCCTTCCTGAAGGCTTTTGGAAAGCGAGTCTCTACTTAGATCCATGAGTTAAAAACAAACGTTGGCTGAAAGTATTCAGAAAGCTCTTTGTAGCTACTCAAAAAAATAGTAGGTACTAATTATTCCTGGACTAAAGGGTAGTCACCAATCTACGCAGCCTCTCAGTGGCTGGAGCTGTACACAACAGACAGATGAAGCAATTTTTATAAGAGTATTGACTTGCATTGAGCACTGGATGAGTATTTTTTGAGAAGAATCATGTTATTGACTCTTCTCAACCACCTCACGTTTGTTATACTCATTTTTAAGAAGGGAAAACTGAGATTTTTTGCAGGTTAAATACTTTTCTCATAAGAAGCCCAGCTGGGATTCATTTGCACCCACTGCGAACTCCTGCCCCTCCCATTAACCGAGACTGCCTCGAGTCAGAGCAGACACAAATCCCCACTGTAGCCCCATTTAACCCCACGATT
This sequence comes from Miniopterus schreibersii, assembly GCF_964146895.1. Lineage (NCBI taxonomy): Eukaryota > Metazoa > Chordata > Mammalia > Chiroptera > Miniopteridae > Miniopterus > Miniopterus schreibersii. The sequence goes on along the minus strand of NC_138103.1, from coordinate 104,188,062 downwards.
ACATCACCAAGGAGGCGTGTGATTTAATTTCACCCCAATTAAAAAGGACCCTCAGAATTGCTCATTAAGAACTGAGTTATATTGAGTGATGTCAGCAAAATGGGCTAGGAGAGTCCAAGTTTATGTTTCCCCGTAGAAACATTAAAAAAACAAAACAAAACAGAACACAGAAGCTGCCTCAACTAATCTGGTTGGAGCTACTGAAACCAGGCAAAGGTTTGGTTTGTAGCTGAAAACCCAACCCAGAAAGTGGCCTTCGGAGTGGCAGGGGAGGTCGCACCTCCTCCTGCCCCCCCCCCCCGCCCCAGCACGTGGGTGGTCTTGGTCTAGGGGAGGCGGAAACTGGTTCCTCCTTCCCTTCCTCAGACCCAAGAGCACAGAGCAGACCTTCCAGCGCCCGACCTCCGGGTGAGACGGGGAGGTTGGCCTGCGCGTGGTCTGACTCGTCCCCCGAGAGCTGCAGGGGCCCTCAGACCACACAGCCTCAGGCAGGAGACCAGGGGCAGAGGAATGGGCCAGCTCGGGTCCCGAGGCGATCAAGACAACAGAGGAACCGAGAAGGCAACATGCAAGATGCGCTCTCAGAAAAGACCTGGGAAGAATCTGAGCTTCCGCCCAGACGGATCCCCAGGCTCAGCGAGAGCCCAGCTAATCCGCGAAGACCAGGTCCAGCGACTCCCGGTTCCAACAAACGAATCCCAAGTCACACGAAGAAACAGGAAAACGTGACCCATTCAAAGAAACAAACTACAGGGGCGGACGCTGTCCTTGAGGACGCCCCGACGGCAGGCTTACTAGACAAAAACCGTAAAATGGCTGTTTTTAATGGGCTCGGAGAGCTGAGGAAAAACGTGGGCAGAGAACTAAAGATCTAGGAAATGGTATAGGATCGAAATGAGAATATCATCAGTAAACAGACGGAACGTATAGAAAGAACCACACAGAAATCCTGAGGCTGAAGGTTACAGGAACTGAAAGAAAAAGTCCAAGAGAGGGACGAGCGGCAGAGCTGAGCCGGCGGGAGAACCAGCAAAACGCAAAGACAGGGCCCTCGAGAGGACCGACTGAGGAACAGAAAGAAAAAATGAAGAAAAGTAAACAGCTTAATGTAATTGTGGGACAGAATTTCTTTATTTTGTGTAACTAAAACTTTGTGTCCTTTAACCGTTGCCGCCTAATCCCCCCCCAGCCCTGGCAACCGTCATTCTGTCTGGGTTTTTCCCTCCCCTCCCCTCCCCTCCCCTCCCCTCCCCTCCCCTCCCCTCCCCTCCCCTCCCCTCCCCTCCCCTCCCCTCCCCCCCTCCCTTTCTCCCTTCCTTCCTTCCTTCCCTCCCTCCTTCCTTCCTTCCTTCCTTCCTTCCTTCCTTCCTTCCTTCCTTCCTTCCTTCCTTCCCCCCTCCCTCCCCCTCCCTCCCTCCCTCCCTCCCTCCTTCCTTCCTTCCCCCCTTCCTTCCTTCCCCCCTTCCTTCCTTCCCCCCTTCCTTCCTTCCTTCCTTCCTTCCTTCCTTCCTTCCCCCCTCCCTCCCTCCCTCCTTCCTTCCTTCCCCCCTTCCTTCCTTCCTTCCTTCCTTCCTTCCCCCCTTCCTTCCCCCCTTCCTTCCTTCCCCCCTTCCTTCCTTCCTTCCTTCCTTCCTTCCTTCCTTCCCCCCTTCCTTCCTTCCTTCCTTCCTTCCTTCCTTCCTTCCTTCCTTCCTTCCTTCCCTCCCTCCCTCCCTCCCTCCCTCCCTCCCTCTCCTTCTTCGATAAGACGGCACATTTTATGTTTCTCCGTAACATGCATCTAGTACATCCTTGATCTTTGAGTCTACTTTCAAGCCCACAGGTACCTCTTTTTAAAGGCGGGGCATCTTTTAAGAAAAGAGTCTACAAGACATCCAGCTGCACTCACCTATGGTGTCTAAGTGCCACTGTGTCACGTCGGACTCCACCGTGCCGTCGGCATTTCGAGCTTCCACTTGGATGGTGTAGTTGTCTGGAAAGGTTATTGCAGGAGGCAGGAAGGAGCAGGAAGCACGGTCCTCACTTGTAGAATTGCAAGTGTCATTTTCACTTCCGTAATTGCTTTGAAGGAAAAGTGACTCGACGTGAGTGTGGTTCCGCAGCTTGGGGACCAAGCCACACGTGACGTATTAGACTGTGCTCGCCAGGCTCCGGCTGGGTTTCCCTTGAGAACGGCCCAGACCAGCCTTCGTTTCCCGCCCTCTCTCCAAAATCCCTCCGCACCGCCACAGAGGTCCAAGTTCACCGCGTGCGGCCTGAGATGCCGTAAACCATGGAGCCTCCCCGGAGCCCCACACGTCCACCCAAAGCGACACTTGTAATAATGTGTTTTCTACTGGTAACAAGGAATGAATAGGCCCCTAGATTCCCCGATTCTAACCTTGAGGACTTATTTTTAATAGAAAAAAAAATCAGAGAGGATTGTTAAATAAATCATGGTGTATACATAAGTAAAATTTAAAATGATAGTGTTTAACAAATCTGTACTTACTATCAGGGAAAGATGCCCATACTCTGTTATTGGTGAAAATGAGAAGGATGCATATTATGGACAGAAAAATCACGTTTATATGAACTTATGTATTTACATAACTGTTCTTAGAGGTATCTGGAAAGGACTTCATCGAAATGTTACCTTTGGTGAGGGGATTTTGGGTGATTTTTAACATTCTTTATATTTTTCAGGTTGAAATTTTTACCTTTGGTATATGGTGTTTTCAGAAAACTCATTAAAACTGTTTTCCTAGATCCTTTAACCCTATCCCTGCTGTAACTTCATGACAAGCACACCTACGGGCAGGACCCAGGCAGGGGAGGGGGCCATAGCCGCGTGGCTTTGGGGTCACGCGGGGGCGGAGGTGGCTGCGGGCAGGCGAGGAGCCACGGCCCGGGGGCCATGCGTGCAGGGCGGGGCCGGGGAGCAGGGCGTGGGCTGCAGAGTCACGGAGACGTGGAAGTGGAGAGAGCGCGGGGCTCTCTGTGGCCCTGGGCAGCGCAGGAATGGCCCCGGGGCCTGGCTGCGTCGTGTGACGAGCGCGGGCTCTGGACGCACCCTGGGTCTGAGTCCCGGCCCTGCCCGAGCGACCCGGGCCTGGGTCGGCTCCGTAGCCCACCGCGCCTGCCGTCTCATCTCTAACACGGGCCCAGTGCCATAGCTGCAGCCCGGGCGGTCGCGAGGGCGCAGCGAGCTGGCGGGCACCTGGCCCAAGCGTGAGATGCTGGGACGTGTCTGCCCCTCGCGCCAGCGCCATGGCCGACGCCGGTGCTCTTACTCAGGGTGTCACCTGTGAGAAGCACGCTCCCCCCTCCTCCGAAGCTCCTGCTCGGCCCATCACAGCCGCTACCCCCAGGGGCGTCCCCCTGCTCCCCTTCCCCCAGGAGGAGTCAGTCCCCACTGTCCTGGGCGTCAGGAGGGTTTGTCCCCACCACTGACCTGCTCTCAGAGCTGACTGCCCACAAGGAGAGCCTTCCAGAAAAGTGGGAGAAACCTGACCCGGTTTCCGCATCTGCCCTCTTCTGCCACTTTCGGTTCACCCTGGGACGGAGGACTAGCGAGCGTGGGAGGCGGCAAGGCCTGCGGACCGTGGGCTACTGGGCCTGGGTCGGGGGCGGCAGGCCACAGCCTGCAGGTGGGGCACAGCCGCTCCCTGCTCCTGCGGGGGCCACGGGCTAAGAGCAGGTCTTACATTAAGCGGTCAGGAAACAAATACGAAGAAGGTTCACTATTGTCTACACGGCTCCCCTGCTGCGGAATCGCGTTTCGTGAGGGTCTGACGGAAACCATCTCCCTCTAAGCCTAAAATACTTACTCTCCAGCCTCCCGGAGACACCCTGCTGAGCCCTCCCTCCGGGGTACCCGCTGACATGTCGGGGCCGCGGAGAACACTGCCTGCCCCCCTCTGCCGTAAAACGTGGGTGGGCCTCCCTCACCACGCCCGCGGCCAGTTCCAGGAGTGAAAACACAGGCGTCTACACGAGATCTTGCATTTAAAAGCCAAACAAAACAGAAACTTGGGACTTTGGACTCCCTTGTTGAGACGGGAAATAGGGGAAGGTCACCCGCGATAGTCCCCGGTCGGCCTCCTGGCTCCCGGGCAACGCGAAGGACACAGTGGGGCGCATGGGCTATTCTCAAAATTTCAGAGAAAACCTCCTACCTGTACACACTCGCTGAAGCACCTGGCTTCTGGCTGGAATTATAATAACAATTTTATAATTTTTATTCTAACAGACGTTGAGTAAAAAGGGGAGCTTGAGGTCAGGAAGCCTTGGAACTGGTACGGGTGGATTTCTCAGGACGGGTCACACAGTGAGTTCACGGCAGACCTGGCACCCCCTTGCTATCCCCGGCCCCATGTTTTATAACATTCTAGAAAGAGGAAGGGGGTGGTCGGCTATAGCAAATAGATTTGTCCCCTGAGCGTATGACCGGGCGGCAGCCAGGCCTCCCCCACCCCGTAGTTTCCGACCCTGCCGGCCCTGGATGCAGGGTGGTCCCCAGAGCTGCCATCGAGGACACAGTCCTTCCCGAGCTCTGCCCCCGCCCCGCCCCCGACAGCGCCTCCGGCACTTACTGGGTCCGCCTCACCGTGTACCGCGTGTAACTGGCCTCCTTCTCGGGACTCCAGGTGCAAGTGAAGTTTTTCTTGTAGTATAAGATGCAAGAGATGTTCTCGGGCTTAGCTGGCAGGACTAACACACACAGTCATTCAGCACACGGCCACCCCGGGCAGCACCGAGCGGCGCGACGGGAACGGCTGCCCGGGGCGGCCTCCCCAGGCAGGCCGCGAGAACCCACCTCCATCTCTTCAATTACCCCCTCCGAAGGGCCAGATTTCTGCTTCTAAAACATACTTTTTACATTCTTACTTAAGCACAACATTTGAGGATCAAAAATTATATTTAAATACCAGGCAAAGTAAAGCATCGAACGCCAGAACCATCGGGGTAACAGGGCAGTGGGAGACGGGGTGCTGAGCTAGGCCCGCGCTTCCCCTTACATATCAATAACCTCCCCGGAAGGTGGCACAACAGGACGTTTCTGAGATGTCTCCAGCCCTGTGTTCAGATCTTATAACTCTTGCTCCTGGTAGCCCCCAGCCCAGTGACACCATCCCTTCCCGGGGGGAGCAGATGCCACCGTGAGAACAGGGGTCTAACCCTGCGCAAGTCCAGAGGCGGAGTCCAGGGTGTAGGAACTTGGAGGCGGAGACTTTCGTCCCGTTTTTCATTGACCTATTGTTGAAATTTACAGTTTCCTCCCATCATGAATGGGGTCAACAGTTACAGTCACGTCGTTACTTGTGACTTTGTTACCATTAAAAGTCAGACTGACAAACCTTAGAGGGCAGGAGGTGGGGAGAGATTAACCAAAGAACTTATGTGCATAAATGCATAACCCGTGGACTCAGACAAGAGTGTGGTGAAGGCCTGGGGGCTATAGGGTGGAGGGGATCAACGGGGGAAAAAGAGAGACATTTGTAATACTTTCAACAATAAGGATAAATTTTTTAAAAAGTCAGTTATTTTCATATTATGTGTCTGTTGTTATAGGTACCTTCACTATCACTGAAGTAATGTAATTATTAGGTCTTCTTATTTAATGCGTTAATAAAGAAACACCTATATTACTATGTCACGAATTTGTTTAATTTTTTGATAACATCATTTCAGAATAATTGGGCTCCTTTATAATCCTGTGTATCTTATTTATGTATTTACAGCTATTATTTCCAAAAGCGGCCGTGGACTTCACAGGTGACCGCGGGGTTCATCTTACCCGTGCCCAAAGGTAAGAACTAAGGGCAGTTCTACGCTAAGGTTAGCATTCAGCTCCGAGGCTCAGACTGACTTCCTTTGGAGCTTGGTAAGACCAGCCTTAAGAAGCAGGCGCCTTGAGAGAGGAGGCAACTTCTGGAGTTACCTTCACTCTCAGAGCCAAGCTCTAGTGTTTCTAGGAGGGGCATCCCCGCCAGAAGGAGGAGAGAGCCCGTCACTTCCAGCAGGTCAGGTACTGGGGGATCGGGTAAGGAAGTGAGGGTGGCACAGAGCTCGGGCGTCGGTGTTCTTGGGGGAGCAGCCCCAGGCAGGTGGGGCTGGTGAGCCCAGGTCAGCTGGGCTGGCGGCCTGTTCCTCCAGGTGCAGCCTGGGACGGCTGCGGGCCTACAGTCTAGAGGAAGCCGCATGTCCCACCACCTCCCGCGCAGGGAAGTCCCAGCTGCCCTGGCAGAGGGCGGGCTGGGGCAGCTCCTCAGGTCAGCTCCACACAGGCGCGTGTAGCCTGAGGGACCCAGAACTCGCCTGTGTCTCAGATGGGTATGGGAGGAGGTGGGTATGGGGCTAGTCCAGGCCCGGGATTCTGGGCACAGGGGACTCCAGGACCACAGGCCAACACTGGGGCATGGGCTTCAGGAGTGGTTGCCAGTGATGGATGCACCAAAGTCCCGGCAAAGCCAGCTGCCCCCATCGTCACTATTCCCCTACTGATCCCAGGTCCAGAGGCTTGACAAGACCAAAGTCAGCGTGGCCGGAACCAAATAGCACCTCATGTTACATGGAGATCAGAGGCTAGACCAGGCACGCCTTGTTCTGGGAGCCCACAGCCTGAAACCTTCGCTGGGAGCCCAGCGACCCGCAAACAGAACACTAACAGATCCCACACCTCACAACTCCAGTGGAAATGTGCAAAATCCCGCAAGTGGGTGAACAGAGGGTCAGCCAGCAACGTCCTCTGAGGAATGACTTCCACACCAACCGACGCACTCCCTGTCCCCACGGCTCAGAGATGGTGGCAGTGTGTGTGCGTGTGCATGTATGCATGTGTGCGCATGCATGTGTGCGTGTGTGTGCGTGTGCGTATACACATGTGGCTCTGTCTTTAGTCCTTTGTCCAATGTTTTACAAATATTCATTGAGGTCAGCCTGCCCCCTCATTACATGCGTTTAACACTCATTACACGGACTCTTAGCAGGATTTCAAAGTCAGTCCTTTGCCGGCAAATGAAAAGCAAGGGGCCCTCCCGTCTCCCCAGGGCATCCTCGGTCTTACACTGGGCTCATTACAGCCTAACAGCTCTAAGCCCCCCGCACCTCAGGAGGCTGGATACGGAGATAGGGCCTCTAAGGAGGAATTAGTTAAATGAGGCCCTTAGGGCGGCCCTGACCCATTAGACTGGTGTCCTTATGAGAAGAGGGGACCAGGACACACAGAGGGACGACCAGGTGAAGAAGCGGCAGGACAAGGGTCATCTGCGAGCTAAGGGGACAGATGTCGGAGGAAGCCAACCTTACAGGCACCTCGAACTTGGACTTCCAGCCTCCAGAACTGTGAGGACATACATGTCTGTTGTTCAAGCCGCCCGGCCTGGGTGTTTTGCTTTGGCAGCCCCAGCGGACTCTATGATGTGTTTCCACCTTTCCAGTGCCCAGCTCCCACCTGCGCCCCTCTGATCTTCAATGTAAGACGTGATCAAATGAGCCTTCGATCTGCAAGGTACAGTATGAGTATAAGGCCCTCGTCCTGATTGGACCACTGTGGAAACAAGTTTTGTTTTGTTTTCTGTCACTTCTTTTTATATTCTTGGAATTTAATGAAAATAGTGTGAAAATTACATATTTTTGTTTTTATATGTGTTTTATATAAAACCACTACATTTAAACACTATTGAAATAAGCACTTATAGTTACTCTAAGACAGTGGACCTTTTTTGCGGGGTCATATCTCCCTTTGAAAATACAACAGGCCAAGCTGCACATGCATAAATATATATCAACGTGCACATATACCAACACAAATTCAGGGAGCCCACAAATCCCAGCTGCCCATTCGCATGTGCCCATGACCCAGGTACCCTCTGCTTTCAATGAACAATTCCTGTCCAGAGAAGGCGATGAGAATCGCACAGTCCACACACAGCACAGCCAACCTACCTGCCAGGCCGAGTTCGCAGAGCAGGGGAAGCAGCCACAGTGCCCAGGCCCTCATGGTCCCCGAGTTAGCGCAGGCAGCCTGGGGAACAAGGTGAAAATGTCATCGGTCAAGAGCTAGCTTGGTCCATCTCTTTTCAACAATCCTATTTCCAGTGACAAGCAGATGCTGAGGATTTTTAGGATGCATCCTTTTATTTTTTCAATCTTATTTCATTTTATATTTTGACTATCATCGCACAGATCCCTTTATAATTACTCCATCAACCCCCGTCAACATTTAATTTTGTCCACAGCTCATCCCACCACGTGATAAGAAGGTACACCGGTCACCAGGAATACATTCCAGGAGGAAAATACTGTGGGTTCTGCGGGTCTGAGCCCATCCCCTGGCCTCGGCCTCCATTCCCAGCCTAATACACAACTCATCAGTCCCCAAACCACCACGTATTTCACATCCCTATGCCTGTCCATGTGGTTCCTCCTGCCCAGCATGTCCTTTCCCCTGTTCCTGGTGAACTAGTCCCTCCTCCCCGAGGCACCTCAAGGCTCATCTCCTCTAAACACCCTCCCTGACCTCCGGAGGCGGCCAGCGGTCGCCCGCGCCCCACCCCGCCTGCCACCTGTACTGTCGCGCCCGCCACGCAGAACGGCCGCGAGCAGTGTCCTGCCGTCTCCTCTCGGCAGCTTCTGAGGCGTGGAGCTTCTCCTGCTCCTCTTGGAAGCCTCCGTGCATAAGGCGGCGCCTGGCACGCGGGAGGCATCCCATATAGTCTGTGGAGTTAATTAGAATGAAAAGGCTGCCACTCCTCCTCTCCTCCCAGGCGGGCCGGCGGAGAATCTAAGGATGAGGCAGATGTAAAAGCAGCGCCTCAGAAGTGTCAGAAAGAAAGGAATGATACTGTGTTTCCTCTGCCAGGTCATTATAGGAAACAAAGTGTTCTTAACAAAACCAATCACTGGGGAAACATTCTGTGTTTCTGGAGAAAACCACAGGGTCCGATCGTCTCAGATACAAAGTAACTGAAAGTGCGCAGGGCAGCGAAGCAGAGAAGCCGGCTCCGCAGCGATGGAAATGCGGCCGCGGAGCAAGGAGAGCCCGCTCCTCCCAGTCGCGGGACTGCCCTCCGCCGCTCCGCGGGAGAGGCTCTTCACTCAGCAACGAGCCGTTTTGACTTAGATGAGTTCAAAGCCTAAAGGGGAATTTTTAAATTTTTCAGTGAAGAATAAATGTGTGTTTTTTTTTTAAAATTCATTGTAACACAAATAGCATTTTTACTGTCTCATTATCGAGTGTTGTCTCAATTTTCTCCGTCTGAGCCAGAAGACGCACCCTGACAAGTCCCAAAAGCGGGTCACGGCGGCTGGGATGCAAATGAACAATTCTAGGTGCTGGAGCTAAATGGTGACTCTGAGATGGGGTTTTGCAGTTTTAAAATTTTATCAATGCTAAATGTTGAATAGAATGTCACTATATAAAATATTTTTAATTGGTGGACACTATTGCTTGACTCCTTTATAGTAAGAATACCCACCTAATATTTGCACAATTTAAAAAACTCAGTCCTGAATTTCATGGAGAGAGGAAGTGGAAACATTGGGGTCATTGAACACTGGCACCCCAGCCCGGGCACTGCCTGGGGCTGGCCCCGCGCTCTCTTCCACACTCAGTGCTGTCTGGCCGCACGTTAGGTGCTTGGGATAAAGAGGAGCTGGTCCCTGACTTCATTCTAGTCCAGTGGCTTTTAACAGAGAGGAGAGTCGGAGGGCGGAGGGGATGGAAACCCCGGGTGAGCTGCTGCTGCTGACGGCTGCGTCCTCTCCCTCGAGAGGGGCTGAGGGGCAGGAAGGGGTGAGAAGCATGGATCTACCCGCAGAGATGAGCAGGGACGGGAACCACAAATGCCGCCTGGTGGGAGCTGCGACTGCAGCCGTGGGAGGGGAGCACAGAGCACCTGAGGCGAAAGGACTGGAAAGCCAGCAGCACCCCCACAGTGATGACCCTTCGCTGGAGGCTCTCAAGGCCTCCGTTGCCCTCTCCCCCTTACACACAGCAATGCCTGGTGGTGTGAATGGGGGCCAGTGGGGGTTCCTCCCAGGAACGCAGACGTAAGCTGAGAGTTTATCCAGCAAAGGCTGTGCACAGGGGCGATCGAGTATCTGTGGGGCTAAGTCGAGAGCATGTGCGTCACTTGCCATTCACTCCAAACTCCAGCCACAGAAACCCTGGAGACCATCGTGGCCACGTAGCTGCAGGAGCCTGTCTCACTGTGTCCCACGTGGAAGGAGAGTGGGAACAGGAAGAATGGTCACCTGGGGATGTAAAACTCTGAGAGTGAAAAGACAGGTGGGCCCGGCCGGGCGTGGCTCAGCGCTTGAGTGTCGGCCTAGGATCCAGGCGATCACTGTTTGATTCCCAGTCAGGGCACATGCCCGGTTGTGGGCTTGATGAATGACTCTCTCATCATTGATGCTTCTATCTCTCTCTCTCCCTCTCCTTTCCTCTCTGAAATCAATAAAGATTTTTTAAAAAAGAAAAAAAGAAAAGACAGGTGGGCAGCCTTTCTCTGTGCTCTCTGCAGGGAGACGATGACATTCCTGCTGCCAGAGTGACATGCTCAACCACAGGGAGACCCCAGACCTCACCACAGCCTTGAGAAGGCCCCCCCCCAAACTAAATTCTCATGATCACTGATTTTGCAAGGCCTTCTCTGATCAATACTTTAGCAGCAGGGCCCTGAGCTGGGCAGGGAGCCTTCTAGTCATCAGATTGACAGCCTGCCCTTTGTTTAAACACAGCGTCTCCAAGCCCCACGGGAGGTGACTCAGCCTCCCAGCCTGCGTAACTCTGGAGGGGCAGGCCCCGGACCATGAGGGACTCACGAAGCTATGCTGTGCTCCAAGGAAAGCCCCAAGCCATCACCTGCACCCCCTGAGTCATCGCCCCCGCTTTCAACACCCACAGCTGTGAGTAACTGGTCTCAGTAAGAGGCCGATTCCTAAACACCCGGTTTGTCAGCGGGGCCTCAGATGCAGCCCCAGTGGAGCCGGGGTCCTCCAGCCCACTGGGGAGTCCACGCAGGACCGGAGGCCTCTCCCCACACCAGGGCGGCGCCTGAGGCATGGGTGGCTGTCCCTCAAGGTGGGAACCTAGCAGTGGCTACATTAGCAGAGTGATGGCCCCAAAGGCCGGCCAGGTGGGACAGGGAAGTGGAGGAGGGACCTGCCTCTGCCGGGCACCGCTACGCAGTGCGGCCGGTTAATTATCTCACCGCCCCGTCCTGTCTCACGCGGCCAAGCAGAAGAGCAGTGCGGCTGTGGCTGCCTCCTGCCCCCCACAGCCCCCCTCCATGCCGTCCTTTGGCAACTCAAACGTTCCCACTCGAGACTGCGTCCTGGACGCTGGGGTTCGTCTGAGGTCGCCTGTACAGAAACGCCCCTGGGGGTTTCCCGGGGCTGGCCCTGCTTTCACTCACTTGTCCCTGCACCCACTTCACGGGTGTACGGGGGTGCCCACGGTGCCGGGAACTGTGCGTAGTGTGGGCCAGGGCTTAAAGGATGGGCCTAGAAGAGGGAGAAGCAGTGGGCCCCGGGGGCAGCGCTCTGGACACTCTAAGGCCGGAGGGAGCAGCCAGCTGCCGGCCTGGTCAGCCCCCCAGCCCGTTCCTTTCCGACCACCGAGACCTGGTTTAGTTTTACTGCTGTTGGTCCGCTGAAGGCGTGCCTGTCTCTAGTAAGTGTGGAGCCAATAATAAACAATCGTAATAGAAATAATAGTAGTGGTAGCAATGGCCTTATGTATTTGCAAAGCCCTCGTGCATTATCTCATTGGATCTTTGTCACCTTTCACATAAATGAGGCAGACTTTTCGTTTGACTCATGAAATGACTATTTATATCAAGAACAGTCATCGATTGGCAACTTCAGCCCAGTGAACTAACAGCATCTGTTTTTGTTCGAGGAGCTTGATCATGTTCCCTGCCCAGGATGAGAGGAAGAGCTCTCAGCACGGCGACTACCGTTGATAACACTGTGCTGTGTATTGGAAGGTTACTGACAGGACAGATCCTGAAAATCCTCATCACGAGAAAAAATAAATAAATGTGGTGGATGTTAACTAGATTTATTGTAGTGACATTCTGAGACATATACAGGTGCTGAATTATTATGTTGTGCACCTGAAATGTAATGTTATATTATAGGTCAATTATACCTCAATTAACAACAAAAAAAAAGAGCTGTCAGGTAGCTATGCTCAGTTTCAAAGTCTCCCCGTCACTTGGGGTGCAGGCCGCCTTCAAAGAACACTTTGAGATGGATGCAGCAAGTTTGCCTCAAATACAATCCTGAGGCTACAAAATGCTAATTACACAACACAAATTATACCTAAAAATCCCTGTAGAGTTGGTGTTTTTTATCTCCACGTTACAGATGTGGAAGTTGAGCCTCAGCGATACTTTGCGGAACCAGCCCAAAAGCCAGTTTTCAAGTGACATAGCTGGGACTCGACCCCACAACTGCCTTATTCCAAAGCTAGGCTCTTCTCTCCAAAACCAAGCAGTAGCCTGTAGTGATTCTCTCCCCCCCCCCCCCCCCGACGTTCATAGATTTCCCCAGCCCTTGATCTCAGACCCGAGATTCCCCAACCCCAGCCCAGCATTTAAAAGTATCAATGACTCAGGCCGGCCGGCGTGGCTCAGCGGTTGAGCATCGACCTACGATCTAGGAGGTCACGGTTCGATTCCCGGTCAGGGCACATGCCCGGGTTGTGGGCTCGATCCCCGGTGGGGGTCGTGCGAGAGGCAGCTGATCCATGACTCTCTCATCATTGATGTTTCCATCTCTCTTCCTCTCCCTTCCTCTCTCTGAAATCAATAAGGACATCTTTTAAAAATACATATTAACGACCCAAAGGTTAGGTGCCCTGTGACTATCAACAGCCAGCCTCGCCTGCGAATAATGCATGTGGCTGGTTCTGACCCTGCGTTTCACCGAATGAAGCAGAAAAGGTCCCCTACACGTAGAAAAAGAGGCCTGATGTGCACGGGTTTGAGTTCTCAGACTCCTGTAAATGAGCGGCACTCACCTGCCTGTGCAGGGTGACCCCAGGTGTCCTGCTGGTCCAAGGATCTGCAGCACCAGCCAGGGCCTGGAGGGCGGTTTGGAACCACCCACGCAGACCTGTGGCTCTCTCCTCGCTGGCTGCCCCTGCGCTCCCCTTGGCTTTTAAGCCCAGCCCGAGCCAGGCCGCCACTCACCCCACTTATGCTGGGAAGTGCAGCGCATTATTCTAAGTACAAAACCAATCTGTTTCTGTGGGACTATCAATTGCCCCGAGGAAGTGCCGCCTGAAAGTACCATAAACCATGCAGAGGAATGATTGATTTCACATTTTCCACTCAGGAAGTGCCCGCAAGTGTGGGAAGGGGAGAAACGCTGAGAGCACCTATCTTCGGCTTGAAAGAATAAATATGCAATCATGTAATTATCCTTCAACAAAGGAGCTGAGGAAGGGAAATAATGGGAGCTAACTCAGGAGAGAGGCTTGTAACTCTTATCTATGTCCGAACTGAGAGGCAGGAGGCCCAGCTGAGCCGCCAATGGAGCGGCTTATGGTGGTAATTTATGATAATTCATAGTATGTGGAGCCGTTGCCACGTTGGGCAGAGCACTAAGAACTTTAAATGATCTCGTTTGATTTTCACAGCAACCCTACGACAAGGGGAAACTGAGGCCAAACCCATAGAGAAACTTGTCCAAAGTAAGGAGAGGTGGAGCCAGGAATAGAACCAAGGAGCCTGACCCTCAGTTTCGGTTCCCTATAAATCAAAGGGTTTATAAATTTGTTTAATTCTCACCTGAGGATATTTTTTCCATTGCTTTTCAGAGAGAGTGGGAGGGAGGGAGAGAGAGAAACATCGATGTGAGACACATTGATGGGTTGCCTCCCGCACGTGCCCCAACCAGGGCCTGGGAGCGAGCCTGCAACCCAGGTACGTGCCCTTGATCAGAATCAAACCCGGGACCCTTCAGCCCGCTGGCCAATGCTTTAACCACTGAGCCCAACTGTCCAGGGCTCAAAAGGTTAAATTAGGTGATTTCTGGGATTCCTTTGAGCACTATAATTTTACATGCTTTTGTTATCGACAAAATCATAAAAAAACTAACAGACTAAGGAAGAGATTATGATACAAAAGGAAAGAAACCCAACCTAAAACGAGATGCTTCCCCAGCCTCCTACATTTTCATAAGCAAAGCGATGGAGGCTGTTGAAGGATCTGCTCCGTCGAAGGCGAGGAGACTAACAAAGATCAGAGAAGGGCCCGGGCCCGACCTGGAGAACCTTCTAGGGACCTGGGTTGAAGACCAGGCAGGCAGAGGAGCGTGTCCCTCTCAGCACCAGGATGATCACGGCCAAAGCAGTAATTTGTTTGTGACACTGAAAGGAAAGGCTGGATCTAATTATGGTGTTGAATTTACTGATGACTCAAGAATCATCACTCCCTCCAGAGCGTGACAGCGAGGGGTGAGCCCGCGACGTGGGGGCTGAGGATGTCCCGAGGCCCTAGAGAAGGGTCATTCTACTAAGCTGACTGGGGGGAAGGTCAGCTGGCAGAGCAAAACGCCACGTGGGCGAAACCTCCCTGTCCGCAAACATTTCTGAAAGGACGTCCGTCCGTAAGGAGGCCACGTCAACGCCACGTTTCAAGGCTTCCAGGGCAGGAGAGTCGTCTTCCTCGGGGACAGTGTCACAGGCCACATGGATCCCTCTGTGGTCTGGCCCCCGGAGGGCGGTGAGCACGCCTGACAGTGAACTCAGCAGCAGCGAGAAGTCACGGCGACCCGGCTCCTCTTCCCAGGCGCCCCGAGTTGCTATGGCAGCGAAACGAGCACTGTTCGAGGACAGCGCAGCTTCCAAGATCCTGCATAATGCGGATCCTGCTCCCAGCGTCCTCCCGGGATTAGTGATCTTCACCCCCAAAGTGGCGTTTCTCCCTTCAGGCACCCCTTCTTCGATCCAACCGATGGGTCCAGGGGTTGTATTGGCTTCAAAGGCCTGCCTACCCGAGAGGCCTTCGCCCAGCCGCCGCCATGGAGGGAGCAGAGAAGACCCTGGCGCAGAGGGACTGTGACACCTGTGACTGCATCAGGAACCGAGTGTCGCGCGGTGATGTCACCGTATTTTTCCTGGGCCTTTTCTGTGCTCGTGCGGGCTGACGCGCAAATACTCAGCACTGTGGTGCAGCTGCCTGCAGTACTCGGCACAGGGCCGTGCCGCACAGGCCGGCAGTCCGGGGGCAGCGGGCGGCACCGTCGAGGGGCGTGTCTGCGACGTTCACGCAGGGAAGTCACCTAACGATGACGCGTTTTTCAGATCCTTAGGCGACATGCGACTGCACTTGAATAAAGCTACACTGAGGCTGAGGAAAGAGAATCGACCCACGAGCATGGTTGTCAGGTTCTGTGCCGGGCGCGGTGCAGACAGAGGGAGGAAGGCGGGGCCCCCCCCAGGACAAGCTCACAGCTTCAGAGGGAAACATGTCAACAAGGTGCTATGGACCCAGGTGGCAAGTGCTGACGGGTGTGTGCAGCCCCAGCCGGGTGGCTCGGCTGGTTGGAGCGCCACCCCCTACACCAAAAGGTGGTGGGTCCGGTTCCTGGCCAGGCACATACCTAGGTTGTCTGTTCTATGCCCGTCGGGGCCTGTAAAGGAGGCGGCCGGTCGATGTCTCTCTCCCTCTGCATTCCCTTCCTCTCTAAAATCAGTATTTTAAAGAACATGAATCCTCGGGTAAGGATTAAAAGAAAGAGGTGTGTGCAGAGAGCTTCAGGAAATGAAGGGAGCCAGTCACTCCACCCCAGGGAAGAGAGGGCCCCAGAGAGCCCCTGAGAGAAAGGGACATCTTAGCAGAACATGTTACTTGGAAACAAATGTACAAAATTACAGTGTAAAGTAATAATATTCCCAGTAGAGGTGTGTGAGGGCCAGCCATTTACTGGCACTCAGAGGGGCCTGGCCGCACCTTGACCACACCTCCTCCTGGAGGGGGTCTAGTGGCGGATCCCTGGAAATCACGCCGACCCAGAACCATATTTGGAAAAGCAGTCTTTCCAGATGTGCCGGGGAAGCTAGGAGCACAGTCTGTTAGGAACAACGTGGGCACGTGACTCTTTTACTGGGTGTGTGAATCATAAATTACATTTATGTATATTTTACAAAATCTAAATACTGATCAAGTATTTCCAATGAAAACAGCATCCAAACTGAGATGTGAGGTAATTGTACAATATGCACCAGGTTCCAAAGACGTGATACGAAAACACCTCAATAACGTTTATCCTGGCTCCCAGCTGCAATGTATTTGGGACACTGATCACTGGGGGCCCACGTTTCAGTTCTGCTGACAGCACTGCTCGGGGGCCGCCCGGGGAGAGCTCACACGCCGGCCCCTCGGGAAGCCCCCCTCGGCCCAGGCTCATTCTCCGCCCCCTATCGTCCCGGCTTTGCCTCCTCCCTGTCCCCCATCGGTGACACGCACTGCACTCTTCAGAGCCCGAAACGGATAGCCCCGGGTTTAAACCGTGCCAGGCAATCCCTCTCACTGCTCCAGGATGTTACCAACCAGACAGCAGCGCAATGGTTGAGCAGCTCCCGTGTATCAGGAGCATCTCGGCAGCGCGAGGCAAAGAACACAACTGCATTTCCCCACGGACGGGCTTAGCAGCAGTTTTCGAGTAAATCACTAAAAACTACTTAGATGCCTATTAAAATTTTAAAATCACAAAGTACTGAAATGTTACAAGACAAAGTGATTTTATTACCGTATTCTAGACCACATTTATTTGATAAATATCAGATAGGAGATAAAATTCTAGTGGAGAAAAGCTCTCATGGAAGCATTTTAAGCCACCACAGAACACACGGTTATTTTTTTAATTTCCATGGCCACCCTCCAAATCCTACAGCTTATTTGGGCCAAAGAAAGTGGCAAACGGGAAGCTGTCTTGAGATCCTCCTGGCACTTTACCCCTTGCTACGTGACGCAGATCAAGATGTCAGTCTTTGCCTGGCTGGGGTGGCTCAGTGGTGAGACTGTCAGCTGGGCACCCAAGGACCTTGGGTTCGATTCCAGGTCAAGGACACGGGCGGCAGCCAATCGATGTCTCTCTCACATCCATGTTTCTCCCTCTCCCCCTCCCTCCCACTCTCTAAAAATCAATGGGAAAAATATCCTCGGGTGAGGGTTAACAAGAAGTTAGTCTTTGTCGTGACTCAGTTTACAAGGTCCCTGAGAACAGCCCCCGCCATCACATCGGCAGAGGCTCTCGCAGACTCTGGGGCAGAGGCTCCACCTTCCAGCCTCCCGGAAATTAGATGCAACAAAGGCCTCAACGGTGGAGCAGAGAGGAGATGGACATGCCGTTTCCTCGTCCGACCCATAAAACTCTTTCCTATGCCTACCTCCTCCCTCCCCCACCGGCTTGTCCCCTTTCTCTGGCTGAAGAGCAGCAGAGACCTTGCAGGCCACAGGTCAGAGCCTGCGGGGGCCCCTGGAGGAGGCCTGGAGTGCTACCTGCCTACCGGGGACACCCCCTTGGGCAGTAGGTGGGCACACACTTCTGACCTGCTGAGTCACTGAAGCTTGGGGCTTGTAACAGCAGCTAGTGCCACCCTGATAAACATAATCAGTGACCTTAAGGACTGTGATTTAGCCTGAGAACACCATCCGGCGATGCCATCTTCCCCCCACCCCTGCTACCACTCCCAAGTGCACTATCTGCAAGTCTGAGACGGGGTGGACATGTGAAGAGGCTAAGAAACGGCCAACAGGCACGTGGAAAGGTGCTCAACATCCCGTCACCCGGCAACATGAATCAGACCCACAGTGAATGGTGAGAATAAAGTACCCGCCACACCAAGTGAGGGTGAGGCTGCAGAGCACGGAGCCCCGCCCCGGCTGTTTCTGGAAGGCTCTTTGGCTGTAATGACATTAAACATTCCTACACTGTGGTCAGCATCCCACTCCCAGGTGCACACCTGAGAGAGCTGCGTGCTTACTATGTTCACCAGAAGGACAGTGGGAGACCACGAACAGGAGCTTTGTCCATAGCAGTAAAAACTGGAAGCTCAAATGCCCACCGAGCAGCAGCTGGAGAAGCAAACTGTGCAGAACACTGCTCAGAGGGAAGGCATGAGCGGCGACAGGCGGCGTGGATGAATCTCACAGGCACAGCGAGGGCACGACCTGTGCTCCCAAACGTGAAGTTCAAGAACAGTCGAATCTAACTTGTGGTGATGAAAACCAGAACAGCGGCCACCTCAGGGCAGGCGAGTTGACAGAAAAGGGCAAGAGAGCAATGAAACGGTCACGTATCTTGATGGTTAAAAGGAGCATCCATAGGTAAAAGTTTAAGTATACACTTGAGATCTGTGTATTTTATTTTGGGTAAATTTTACTTTAAGGAAAAAAATTAAAAAGTTAATTTCTCCCAGAGCACACAATTAGTAAGAGGTTGAGCTGGGGTATAAACTCGGGTGAGTCTGTCTTCCCACTGCAGCAGAGCTCACCTTCCTACTGAACTGGCCCCGGGAGAGAAGCCTCTGTTCTTCCTTAGCTTCAATGCATGAGGACATGGCTCCCTGCATTCAGTCGCAAGAGCCGCCCTGCGGCACACTGAGTAGTTTGGCACCGGGGCAGCCTGTGTTCTACTCCAAATGCTGGTATTAATGCTAAGACACTGCAGCAGCCCTGACTGTTGATAGACTGAATTATTGGAGCCCAGCCTCCTACCATCCCAGACACCTGTGACCCCGTCAGCTAACTCAGCGGCAGGAGCGAGCCGAGATGGGCTGTCAGGTCTGCACTGCGTTTACCTGAAGAGCAGCTGGTCAGCACATGTGGGTGTCGTGAGCACGTCTTCGGGGGTGGGCCGGGGGGAATCCTCAGACTGAGGAAGGACTGACAGATGCGAAATGCTGTAAGATGTCTCAATGGCCCATCGACAAGCATCCCTGTGCCTGCGTGGTAGTTACAACAGATACAACCCGTGGCTGAAAATGTGACCTCTACTGGCTTCTCAACCATTTGAGGTCGATGGGGCAGCTAATGCAGCAGCAGAGTAGGGCTCATATGTTAAGACACAAGTGTGCCAGCTTTCAGCTGTGAGACCCTCGTTCTGACACAGGCCACTGCTCAAACAATACCCTATTGTAACCGCATGCACTGTGTGACCTCTGCATTGGGTGCAGATGGACACGGGGAAAACCCAGTCATACAGAGGCCTAAAGCAGGTCGCTGACTGCCGGGCACCACAAAGTCAACAAGGAAAGCCAATGCCCAGGGTTTCACTGTTGCCTATTAGGACAGGAAATGCCCTTTGTTACTCAGGAGCACCTCCTCGGGCCGCCTCCTGCACATGAAGGTTTTCGAATATTTTTAAGTGTGATTTCTGTTAGCAGTTGTAACCCCCACACACTAATCACCCTTGCAACTCTAAGACAAAAAACAAATTAAAACAGGCACATACAAGACTTTGAGGTAGTTAGTAAGTTCTTATGTTCACAACAGGAAGAAAAGTTTTTTTTCCTGAAAGGTGAGAAAGAATCCCACAAACAGGAGACTCTGAGTCCAGAAAACACTAGCCGATGGAGACAAACCTTTCAAGGAATTCTTACAAGAAATCCCCCAGGTGACGAAAACCCTAAAACTTGACTTTGAAGACTGGCCAGTCATGCTCTAAATCACAGCAGGACAGGTGACAAATCACTTAGGTAAAGGGTTAAGGAATTTACCTGAATCCCCAGCCCCGAACTCAATTTCCAGTGGGCCAGGGTATGTATACTGGCCCCGTTGCTCCCAACCCCTTGGGACACAATTCCCCAAGACACCCTCTATATGCAGAGCTGGACTCTGCTCTGTGGTTCTGGGCGACTGGGTAGGCTTGTGGTCTGAGTTAAGACTCTGATAAGCCTCTGAGGTTCTACATAAAGTTGAGTCTGAAACAATAGGATCCAGGATGGCCGGGCACTGATTCTAATGGGGAATCCAAGGAAGCTTGCCCGCAGTGCCACTCACCTGGATGCCACCTGCGGAGCTCTGGTGGGCAGCATCCCAGTTCCAGTCGGCCAACCTCCAGTGCCACACACCCAGGTCCTGCTGCAGTCACTGGGCTGGAGGGCAGGGTGTGAGGTGGGTCTGTTGCTCCGGGAGCTGCCTCTGGGAGCTGTTTCCCAGCAGTGGCAGCTTCCCGCAGCCACGGCTCAGTTCTCTCCTGGCTGGATACAGAGACGGGCGTCCAAGCTCACCCCCATGGTGACCACCAGGGCCTCGGGAAAGAGGGAGGTCGTCCTGGATGACTGTGAAGAGGTAGCGCTAGGTGGCCCCGGGGCGCAGTAGCCTCTGCCCACCGCAGCATCATGCCCCCTGGCAGGACTGGTCCTTCCATGGGGCCTTAGGAGATATACTGGACACTGGACAGGTACCCACTGCCCACACATGTAATACCTGTGAGGAGCACACACCCTACCAGTGAAGGCTGTCTTCTCTCAAGTTAGGGGACCGGTAGAGAACTGCGGACAGTGCAAGTGTGCGGCTGTGGGAAAGCAAGCTTCTGGCCTGGGCCGCTGCCCTGTACAGAAACGGTAGCAAATGCTGAAAAATAAACCAGAAAGGCCTCACCACTCTGCCCCCAGACCCGGGCCAGATGGAGGAAGGTTGTCACCTGGTGTGAAGTCAGGGCCACCCTGTCACCCGCCAGCTGCTACATCTCGGTTGTCCCCGAGCCTGGGGCACAACTGACAAGGGATACTCCACACTGAGCTTCCAACTCCAGCTCAGGCGAAAATGCGAAGGATTCACGGGAAGTAAAGCTGAGCTTATCATCACTCTTCAACCTATGACCTCTGGAGATCAGGCCTTGAACTCACCGAGGGAGGGAAGGGGGGGCGGAGAGGTGCAAAAATGGGGCAGATTGCTGGATTTGACTAAAGCTAGAACTCAATATACATAAACTCATAAACTGAGGGCTTAAGATTTCTGTGGCTGAACAGCCGGAAAACAAATGCTCAATGTAAACAAATGACTTTGTAGGTTAAATTCCAGGGATTAGAAAGTACAGTGAGGCAGGCAGCAAATGCACTATCAAGCAGCATTTGGGAAAGAAAAGAAGGCAGCTCTTGGAAATAAAAAATAACTAAAAATAAAAGGGTTAAGACAGTAAAAACTCTAATAGAACATAAGGAAAAAGATGAAACAAATGGAGAACGTGAGACACAGAAGGTGGGTTGTACGTACAGTTCTACCGCAAGAAAGAACAGGGAACACTTAGGGGACATTAGTAAAGAAACACCATACACCCCCCAGAAAAGGGCGTGCGGTGGAGCACAGCAAGCACTGGCTGGAAGGATGAAACCCAGAAGCCCACACCCTGGGATGGAGCCCCCAGAGGACCGGCTGTGAGCCAGAAGGCAGTGTGGTAAACGGGGCACGTTTCCTCGCCAAGCGAGGAAAAGACGGGCAAACCACAGGACAGACAGAGGGCTCAGAGGGGATGATCCACGTTTACAGCAAATTGGTGTATGGAATGGTTCTGATCAATTTTCATTGATCTTAACATAGTAATTCTCCCTGGAACCGTAAAGAGAGGTCATAAAATGGGGAAACAGTAAAGGAAAGGTCACCAGACTGTGTTAACTGGCCCTGCGGGGAACACTAATTATATAATGTAAGCCCTGCCTGTGGATCCCCAAAGTCAGGAGCAGCTGTCAGTAGAGCACACGGGCCTCATGGTTAGAGGGCAGGACGCAAGTGTTAACTCGGAAATGGAAATGGACAGTTTACAGACGTCCGGATGAGAAAATAGAGGGAAGGGTGGGCTTTATTGTCATCTCACTAAATATGCCTCTAGCTACATTACTTACAGTTACTAAGGTGTCTTTTCTTTTCTTTTCTTTTCTTTTCTTTTCTTTTCTTTTCTTTTCTTTTCTAATCCTCACTGAAGCTATGTTTTTCATTGATTTTTATAGAGGGGAAGGGAGAGAGAGAAACATCAATCAGTTGCCTTCCCACATGTGCCCCTACTGGGGATCGAACCCACAACCTAGGTATGTGCCCTGGCTGGGAATCGCACCTGCTGCCTGTTGGTGTAAGGCCAACGCTCAACCAACCTAAGCCACCTGGCCAGGGCTGTGTTATCTTTTTACTGTATCCATATGAGATGATGGATGCCAACTAAATTTATTGCGATAACCATTTCACACACACGCTACATACCTTAAACTCACACTGTGATGCATGTCAATTTTATCTCAATACAACGGAAAAAATATAGAACTTCCAAGATGTAAGAGTGAGGCGAGTTAGATACTTATCGAACACAGAATCAAAAGACGTCCAAACCTGGTGAGGCTGAAAGCAGGTGAGCGTGGACAAGCAACTTGAAAAGGGAGAAGCAGGAGCACGCTGCTCCCTGCTTTAAACCCTTCCACAGTCTTTTATTTTCTACCTGTATGTGTACCTGTTACTTTGGTATTTTTTGAAGAAATCATTCAAACCTACACTTAGAAATGAGGAGAGCAATGAAACACAGGGCCGTCTGAAACTGGCCTGCAATGACAGTAGGATTGGGGGTGATTTTCTTTCTGTGTGTACCTTTGATTTGCTAATGCAGTTGGGTATGGTAATCTTACACATCAAGGTATTCAAAAAGCCTTTTAAAGCAGCCAGGCTGTGGTCCAGAAGCTCTCTGAGGGAGTGATGAAAAAGACAGAAATGGCCTGTAAATGAGCTCTACAAACACAGTGGCAGAGAAAATTAAGAGATATTACAGTAATATCATGTAATAAGATTTTCATGTAATAAGATATTACAGTGCAACCATCTTCACGCATTCAACCTTTTCCAGAAGTGAGGCCATAAAGTGTAAGTTAATATTTCCCATGTTTTCACAGTTGAGCTTCCTTTGAGCAGTCTGCTAGTTGGCTGTACCTCTGCCTTCCGGCATCCCTACACATCCACGTGGGTAAAGGGAACTGCACGCCGACAGCCCACGGAGGTCACAGTATTACCGGGTGAGGCAAAAGTAGGTTTACAGTTGTTCGTGTGGAAAGTAACACAGTAAGTAGTTAATAATAACGCAAGAATAAACTGTTTCACATACAACTGTGAACCACTTTTGCCCCACCCTGTATTTTTCCATGCTGGCTGTTTGCACTTTTTATATAAGTAAGTAATCCTCATGATCAAGTCTGTTCATTGTTTCTCCTTCATGGTTCCTGTCCTTTGAGCTTATAATCAATTCTCACCCCCAATTCAAAGGTTTAATATTTCACTGTAGATTTTGTAGTTTTAATTTTTTTTTTGGTAATTCACATGAAATTGATTTTGAGTATGGTATGCGGAAGGCATTGAACTAGCTATCCTAACATCTACTGAATGCCCCTTTTCATATGTGATCGCGTCATTTATTAACCAAGTTCCTGTAACAAGGTATATGCTGAGGACATGCAGCTTTGGGATTAAGTGAACAGTAACATACGCTCAAAAATGATCCTTTCTGTCTCCCTAATATTTACGCCTCACTGTTTTATGTCTTAGTGTTTTGGTTGATTCAGGCAATGGTCTAAGGACTTCTTACATGTTGGACATAGTGAGTTTAAGATATAAAATGGTAAATGAAAAGGGGCTGTTTTCCTCATTCATCTTAAAATATCAAAAAGATTAAATGTGGCAGAAACGAGCAACATTGTTTTTTGTTGATAAAGTTTGAGTTCAAAGAATGATTTTCATCATTACACCTGTGTATTAATATGTATCATACACTATTTACATAAGATGACTGTTCACTGGTTTTATAAAACAAAATTTCAAAATATACGAGTTGAAAACGATGATACGTAACAAAGAGAATTAAAAGTGCTGTGGCAAAGCTGAGAGGGAAAGCGTTTCATCCCTTATTCTCAAGGAAAGTCTGTATGTTATAAAGCCAGTGTCTGTTATGCCACTGAGACTCACATGGCAACACTGAACCGTTTCCACCACCCGTCTGACAATCTAAACCAAAGTCATGGGGAGAGGCTTCCGTCTGTCACTGTCTGCTTCCCATTCCAGGGACATGCTGTCCAGCTAAAGCCTCCTCGTATGGGAAAATGAGACCCGAACATTTTTAACCAAAAGTATGTCATATGTGCCACTGCTTGTTACAGGATCAATAAACACTATACTGAGACTTAGCATTTAGACATGAAACACATCTACAACCTGAAGAATGCACTAGAATAAGTCAGACGTTTGGAATGCTTTAATCTTTCCAGTCAACACCTTTTGTATCGGCAGCTGCAACATTATATAGCTTCAGCATCTCACGTAACTAGTCAGTGAGGATTTTAAGGGTGGGAGTAAGAACAGAACCACAGGAGATACGAGTGTTGGGTTTAAAATTTCCGCTAAAAACTCAAAATCAAAACTGCTTCCTCTCCATCGAAGCTGTACCACAAATTTGAAGGCTGTTGTAGCTTTAATCCCATGACTCGTCATCTGCTGGATTAGGAACTTGTGAGGAAGAAAACCCTGTTGTGTTCAAAGTGCTCTTGCCATGGAAATTCTTTAAAGGAAAGAGAAAAAAAATTTAGTTACACTGCCTAGACTGAGAGCACACACCACAATCCTCCAGAACCTCAGCTATCTGAAAAAAGGCCACCTCCCCTGGGAAGTCTAAACTGCACAAATACGTCAAGGAAAAAACTTTAAGCCGATAGTTTTGGCAGATGGAGAAACTGAAAGCTCTGCCTCCCAATGAGTGAGCATACATTTTAGTGACGCGCATGCTCAGTGCTTCTGTTGCCTGTGACCTGACACATCGGGAAAGAGCACAACTCCTATCTCCAGCATTTATCTCAGTAATAATGTGGCCAGAATTCCCAAAATCAAGAGTTCCTACAGGAAGTTCAAAAGATACCAAATTAGAATTTAAAATGCGAGCAAATTTGGGAAAAGTGAACTTTTGAGCATAAATCTGGATGTTAATTCCTCACCTTTAACACCAAAAATATCTATGCACATAAAATTTTAGAGAAATACTAAAGTAACCTTCTAGGTATAAAAATAATAGTTTAGGTAATATTGACTGTTATAGTTACTTCACAGTATTGGGCACATTTCCAGGGAGTAACTAGATGCCCAGTTCTGCACTGTTCCCCTCTGCCAACCTTTCTGGTGTCCACCGACGCGAACACATTTTCTCTGGAGCTCCCACTGAAGCCAGGAACGTAGGTGCTGAAGGCAATCTCCTCCAGCCATGCAGGGACATCCTGCTGAGCCTTTAAAAACAAATAAACTTCAGGTACAGCTAGCACAGATGAAGTCTCAGAGTCCGGAACAACCCCCTCTCCTGAGCATCTGTGTGGACAATGTCTCCTTCAGTGCTGAGGTGGCAATACTCCTTGTTTAAAAGGCAGTACTTACGTCTGACAGGACTTTCACCAGAGGCTGAGCCAGATGCCTGTCTGACTCGGGGTCAAAGAAGGAGACGGCTCGGCCCGTGTTCCCACAGCGCCCGGTACGCCCGATGCGGTGAACATACTCATCGATGGTGGAGGGAAGGTCGAAATTGATCACATGCTGAACGTTTTCGATGTCCAGCCCCCTGGCGGCCACTGAAGTAGCGACAAGCACTGGGCATTTCCCACAGCGGAAGTCTCCCAGGGCCTGCTCCCTCTCCCTCTGCTCCCGGTCACTTGGGAGAAAGGAAAGCACGTATTTTAGGACAGCTCTTAAGGAAATTATAAGGAGGGCCTTTAAATTCAACATCTAATTTTCTTTTTAATGCTACTAAAAGCAGCTCCATTTGACATTAATGTCTATTTCTCACATACCAAGTATTACACAATTCTCACAATGCTTTGAGGCTGGAACAGTTATCCTCATTTGCAGATGGGGTAACAGATCATACACACAAGCCAAAATATTAACTCAAGTATGACAAATGTCAGGTCTCACTTATTAATAATCTCAATTAATAATCTTTCTAGTTTTGAAAAAAATGCAACTACTTGACCAGAATGCTTTCTTAAAAATACAGATTTTTACCCAAAAATAATCTCAAAATTCTTACATAATCCTCGATTAACGTTTTATATCTGCGAGTAAAGTAGCAATAAAGTTGTGTTAATAGAATGCTTTCAGGCACTCCCAGAATAAAAAATGTCAGGCATCAAGGTTAGATTCAGCAGAGGAGACATTCAGAGCTGAGGACCAGAGGTAGTGAGGCCCTTTGAGAAGTTCCCACGCCTCAGGAGGAGGAGTCCTCAGACTGGTCTTCAACTCACTCATTCCTGACACTTAGTTCCAATAAAATCTTAAAATGAAAGTGGAGAATACCGTTTAGATTTTGAGGATGCTGAACACTAATCCTGGGGTTACATCATATCAGTTATATATACTCATGTTTCTGAACAAATGGCAAACAGACATCACCTCCCTACGAGGAAAGATGTTAATCATCTCACCCATGAATACTTGTTGTTGATATATTTTCTTGACAGAGAAAAGTGGCAATAAAATCTGCTTTTTTCTTAGTTTCAACAAAGACCATAGTTCTTTCATCACCTATGAGACAATGAAACAATGATTAACATTCAAACTAAAACTCAGGAAAAGGAAAAAGGGTGGGATGTGAGTAGGGAACCTTCTTGTCCAGGGCCTGGGATGCAGACATTTCCCTCACAGTGAATGTCATAGATAAAGAGACAAAGACTATTCTCTTATTTCAGAGACTAAAAGAATTAGCTTGCCCTTTGCCCTTCCCAGGCCATCAGCAGAAAAAAGAGGCTTGGGGAAAGGTAAGTGCTACCTACCTGTCTATTTCAGCAGTTCCCCCAATAAATACACACCTTCGCTCTTGACCTCCCTCCCAAGCTCATCCAACCTTTCATTCTGCCTTGACTGTCCACGGTATTTATAATGACAGCATCCAATCCAGGGCTGACAAACTAGAATGTTTCATGTTCTAACTTTCTCTCTTAATTTGGACCTCTTTATCCCCAAAGTATCTTACATAGGTATAGAGAAAATTAAGTGATAACTTTCTCCAGGGTCTTAATGCATCAAAGGTTATTTACTTGCTAGCTCAAAGTATTTCACTGGTAGAAATTCAAGCACGAGCCAGAGACTTTCCACACAAGGAAGACTGTATTGCTGTTCATAATCCCCTCCCCCATCTCCCTATCATCTGGCTTCATATCCTCAACAAATATTTAGGTGACAGTCACTGTTCTAACAAAGCCCCTGCCTTCACTATGGGGATGCAGATAAATATTATGCATGAAGTCCTAACAAGGGAAGAATCAGCAAGATAAAGGGTCCCACGAGGGTGACTTCAGATTGTACCTTCTCTGATACCTAGGCAGGTATGAATAAAATGGTGAACCTCCTGGCTATCTGGGAAAGTGCACTTAGGAAGACCCTGAGGCATAGGTGTCCCTGATGTGCTCAAAAAAGCAGAAAACAGGCCCCTGTGTGGCCTCTGCATTCAGGGAAGAGACACCAGCAAGTTTGAAGGCCATGGTGAGGCAGGAGCATGCCTGGTGTGTGAACAGGGATGAGCAGAGTGTGGCTGGAGGAGGGTGGCAGGGACAGGGCAGGAAAGACCGAGGCTAATAGAAGCTGTTCCATGTAAGGCCCTGAAACCACTGACGAAGCCTCTCAAGGGAAGCCACTAGGCTTTCAGCAGAGAAGCAGTGAGGTCTGACCTTTGTTTTAACTGAGCAGCCAGTGGATTTTATACATATTTTGATGGTGTAACCAAGGTTTTGTGTGGTTAGAGAAAGAAATCAAGGACAACTCCAAGCTTCTGTGTCTGAGCAACTTCTTAGAAGGATGAAACTAAGATTAACTAAGATGGGAGGACTGTGAGGAAGTGAGAGTTAGAGATGATATCATACAACCAGCAAAGAAATCAGAAGGGCAGCTGGTCCTGCACCAACCAGTAGGATCCTGAAGACATAGTTATTTCATTGATAAGACTAATGACTTTATATTTTGTCAGAAGTTATCTTTCCACAGTATTGGAGGTTATCTGGCAAGATGCCCAAATCCAAAGCTGGCTCACCTGAGGGTCAGATACCAAACACCCCTGAGCAGTGGAGCCCTCACCCCACTTTTCCTTGTTTCCCGGGGTGAATCCCAATCGGCCATAAAAACTTAACTCCACTAACCCTCCCTCTCTGCTATTTGCATTTGTTCTAGTTCAGACAATGCGCTACACCCACCAGTGACAGCAGCCACCACAGATGCACTTTTCTGATCAGACCATCTGGTCATCTCTGTAAATGGTTTAATAAATTAATCTGTTGGGTGAGAAATGACATAAAATCCAGTTTGTTAAGTTTAGTCGACTAGTCCATTGTGAATGAAAATCAATTAAGAATCTAAAAAGAATTCCAGCTTTGATAGCCAGACTGTGATTTTTTGTATTTTGTTCACTCTTGACCTGTGGCTGAAGTGGTACAGCTGAAGCTACAAGCTCCTTATGTGTAGTTCAGAACAGTCTTCATCTACCGTTATGTATAATCATTATGTTAATACCCTACGGGGAGTATTAACAAATTGAATTATATAGTCTATTAAATTAAAGGAACTCAATTCTGATAGGTTTATAAAGAGAAATAAAATAGAGGAATAGTTTATTGAGATAAATACTCCGAAAAACCCCAGAAAATAAAGAAACTAAACTAATACTTTAACTATATTTGTCATTTAAAAATTTTTTCCTACAGGAACTAATTTAGAAACATTTTAGGATTATAGGTTCACCTAATTAATGAAATCTTTGATAAACAAGACTAATTTAATAACTTTGGTTTAAAAAACACCTGTCTCTTCTCCAATTTATCGATGTTAAGTATGTTATAAACATATGTCTTCTTTTACTTGGGTTTATTTTTCTAAACGTATGGAGGTATGCCAGTCAAACTAATATTCTCCATAATGTTTAAGGCTATAGAAATGTTCATCTGTTCAACTAAATTTACTCAGTGTTCAACAAGTATGTTTTCCAGGATGTCATCTTGAACATAATTTCCAAGATCTTCAGCTTTGAGTAACTTAAAATAGTAGACGACACTGAGTTAATGATGGGTGATCACTGAATACAGGTGGATTCTCAAATGCTCATCACTAACACAAGGTTGTGTCCTTCTGCTTCCTGTTTTTCACCTACTGCAGAGAGGTGCCCTCTCTGAGCCTCTAACCAGGCATGAAAGGAGCATGTGCAGAAAGCCGTACAGAATGCACACGCGTCCCGGTAACCAGCCATAACACTGTGTGACACCTCTCAACTGTCCCTCCCTGCCTCTAGTTTCCTTTACAAAATACCAGTCACGATGGTTCAAAGTTGTAATTAATGTAAGTGGTTGAGGTTATACGAGGATTAATAGTGACACAGGAATATAAGTGCTTTTGTTTTTAAAGGAAAAAAGCTGTTTTGTCCTAAATTGGTGGCTCTCAAAATTCTGGTCTGTGGCCTCTTAAACTCTTAAAAATTACTGATAATTTCAAAGAGTTTCAATTATGTAGGTTATAACTATTGATGTTTAACCATATTAAAAATGAAAACCAAGGAAAATTGAAATACTTGAACAAGTTTAATCTTGGACTTCTAATTAAAACTTCCAGACAGAAGTTAGTTTTATGACTTTAGTTTGTTTGATACTGTGTGGCTCTAGGTTTGCAAAACAAACTCAAGGAGGTCTATACTGTTAATGAACAGTCTTGCTGCACTTACATGAATAAACTAAACATAGTAAGACAAGCCTTTCTTGTGACCAAGAATAATCTCTGAGCCCTGGCCAGTATGGCTCAGGTGGTTGGGTGTCTTCCTGTGCACCGAAAGGTTGCTGGTTCAATTCCCAAAGAGAGCACGTGCCTGGGCTGCAGGCTCCATCCCGGGTAGGGGGAGCGCAGGAGGCAGCTGATCAATGTTCTGCATGTTCCGGTCTCATATCAATGTTTCTCTATCTCCCTCTCCCTTCCTTTCTCTCTAAAAATCAATTTTTAAAAAAATCTTTTAAAAAAAGAATAATCTCTGAGATTATTACGACCATGAGGGGACACAGACTATCAGGAAAAACTGCAAAACACTTTGACATTTTTTTTTAATCCTCACCTGAGGATATTTTTTCCATTGTTTTTCAGAGAGTGGAAGGGAGGGAGGGAGGGAGAGAAACATCGATGTGTGTGTGGGGGGGAGAGAGAGAGAGAGAGAGAGAGAGAGAGAAACATTGATGTGAGAGACAGAGAGAGAAACATCGATGTGAGAGAGACACGTTGATTGGTTGCCTCCCCACACACACCTCAAATGGGACTGGGGATCGAGCCTGCAACCTCGGTACGTAACCTTGGCAGGAATCAAAGGCAAAATGGCACTTTTAAAATACCACTGCGCCAAACTGGTTAGGGCATGAAACACTTTGAAATGAGCAAAAACAATTCCTGTCTAGCACACCCTTCAGTTACCTGTGCCTTACTTTCCCTTTTCTTTCATACCTCTACTGCAATGACAGCCATGCAAATGATTAAAACAATAAAAATACAAACATTCCTCTCAAATGCAATTGATTACTGCTTTGTAGATATCAACCAGTTCTGCATCTGTTTGTAAATTCATGTTAGCCTTCCTGATATATGTGTTCTTTGAATTCTCCTATGAACTTGCTGTAACATCTTACCAGTTCCCCTGGTAATCAATAAACTCAATAAAATCTTTGACACCCACTCATTTAAAATTAAAATTATGAAAAAGGCAGTTGGTTATACTATGAAATAATGAAAACTGCATTTAAAAGGCAAAAGGAGAAAAGCTCGCAGATTTTAAGTTAAAAAATAGAAATTAAATTATATGAAAATGTGCACACACACACACAGACCAGAAACCTTTAAAAAGTACTTTCTAAGTCAACTTCCTTTCTTTTGCTCATTTTTGGAAATTAGATGGTTTCTTGCCTTCTCCCACCCCTGCCTCCTGCCATTCAAACTGAAAGAGAAGCTCCTGTGGAGGATGGGGGGGGGGGGGGGACGGACACGTGCAGCCTGTAACGCTCAGCCTGTGAGGCAACAGGAGGTATTAGGATGGCCCTGTTAGAACTCTCATTTCCTCATACAACCTACAGTGTCTCCGTCAAAGAAAGAAATACGTGACTTTCCATAAAGATTGTTTCTGGGGAGAAGCGGGACTAGACTTCTCATTGCTACTGTGGAGAAACAGAATTAGATCTTTAAGTTCCTTCCAGCTCTAAAATGCTTGAATCTATGAGCACAGGAGGCCTTAGAAGTAAAACTGGGGCTAGAAATACAGCAAAGAATTCACTTGTGGTGGCATAGAGTTTGATGTAAGGATATGGTACTAAGCCTTTCTATTTTCTGAAACAGAAAAGCGTATTTTTCTGCTGGAACAGTTTTTAGTCCAATGCTGTTAAGCAAAGCCACAAATCCTTCCTACTTTTAACCTTAATGGAGGAGAAAGGACTATACTACTATATAATTTACACAGAAAGCCGAACCATGAAAACAGCCTTAGGAAAAGAAGAAATAATGGAAACAAGCTTATTAAGACTCATGCCAAACAATTATTACAGTAATTTTAAAACATCAAAATATGACAAGAAATAGTTACATGGGGTCAGATACCTATGTTGCGCAGGATCTCGACCAGCTTCTCTCTCTTGGAGTACTGGCCCACCTGGAGGACCGCCTGCTGGACGTCCGTGCACGCTCCGCCCACTTGCCCCACAGCTACAAACAAGTAGTTCGACTTCAAAAACTCCCCAGCCAACCTTGAAAGACAAAAGATTATTCCTTCACTTCACCTCTTATATTAATACACACAGCATTTGCTGAAATTCTGCAAGACAGACTGTAACACCTACAATATGATAAGGTGAAAATTTGTATCACCCAAGTACCACTTTTAAAGGCCAGTGTAAAATGTTAAGATTCTGCAAAACACATAATTACTAGTGAAAAAGTTTGTGTGAAATAACCAAATAATGGACACCATAATTCCAACTGGGTATGCTGACCATGCCACACTGTAAAATGTGTAACAACAGTAAAAGCACTCTGAGCTGAAATGCAAGCTTACAGCAAAGCTTCAGTTCTTCACTCGTTGCTTTCATTATGTGAAATGTTAAATTATTAAACTTCAAATGAACTATTACAAGCAAACCAGACCTCAGGTCAGTGCTTTTCACATCAAGACACATAAAATCACATTTGTTGAGCAGAACTTTCCCATTTCAGGGTAAATCAAGAAATAGAGCCCGGCTGGGCGTGGCTCAGCGGTAGAGTATTGACCTAGGATCCAGGCGATCGGGGTTCGATTTTCAGTCGGGGCACATGCCCGGGTTGTGAGCTCGATCAATGACTCTTTCATCATTGATGTTTCTATCTCTCTCTCTCCCTCTCCTTTCCTCTCTCTGAAGTCAATAAAGATGTATTAAAAAAGGAAAGAAAGAAAGAAATAGATGGGCATCGGAAATATTAGTTGCTAATCAGATAGATATTTGATATTACTAGTTACCAAGGACAATGATGAAAATATAGATATCCTACTTCAAGTTTAAGACACTATCTAAACATAAGAAATTATCATTTTATGTATCACTAAGAAAAAAACTGTGCCAAGTGACTAAATGCTTTCCTGTGACTTAGACTTCTTCTCCAGCCAAGAGTTCTTTTTAACTTTACACGCATACTATTAAATCACATGATAAATGAAAGAAACTGACAGCCAGCTCCACTACCTAAGGGCTTGTGAAGTATGTGGACCCACGTAACTTTCTATCAGGGCAGGGCACCCACTGTAGAGCACAGGTGGTCCACAGGTCACGTCACACCACACCCCAGAAGCTGCCACCCTGACAGGAACTGGAACTGTCCGCTGAAAAGACAGCAAGCGGGCCAGATGGAGTGGTTCTCTGTGAGGCTGGCACCATTCCACAGGTACAGGAACCCAAATCCAGATCTTCATATGGCACATGGGCCTGGGCACCAAGGGACACAAGTGAGAGTGGCCTACATCCCATCACTCTCAGTCAACCACACAGGGAATCTGTGTTTCCCATCCCCTCACCATAGGTTCTGCAGGCTTGGGGGTCTTGGTTCCACCTCTGAACAGCTAGTCTCACTGAATTCCAAGCTAAAACTGCTGTCTGGGCACTTCAGGCCCCTGCAGCTAAGGGACCACAGGCAGGAAGCAGAGTCACCACACATACAGCAGGATGTCTCCTCTCCTCCTGACCTCACAACTCACCAGACCACATCTGTCAACAGCTGGTATGCACATTTTCTATCAAAGACCCAATCCTCCCAAGCTCTATAATTCTGACTTGAAGAAAATAACCTCCTTTAGTAAGCACTTGTTGAAGCCTAGCTGGACGAGGTGCTGTGACACATATTTTAATAAAATGTCATGCTGATGCAAAGCCAGGAACAAAGTAAGAAACAATGAAAAATATGATAAACTTTTTAGGAATACATCTTTTTAAACTATATTAGAATCTTAAAAAAATCAACTCTCTCAAAAATAAGATATGCATATTGCTTCTGCTTTCACAAAACCACTTATGTACATTACCATTATCTTTAACAAGGAAAAAATTACCTCTGAATTTCCTCTGGGAAGGTGGCACTGAACATGAGGGTCTGGCGCTGCTCCTTTGACGGCATTCCTGGGCAGGAAATCAACTTCTTCATTTCTGGTCCGAAGCCCATATCCAGCATGCGGTCAGCTTCATCCAGAACTAGGTATCTGACCTGTCTAAGACCAATCTTTAAGGATATTTTCAAAAATTAGAGCAGAGAATGCACACTAGTTAATATATTAAGACATTCTCCACATTCTGTTAATGTACCCTTAGGGGTGAGAGTGAGGAATCAGTGCATAAAACGAGAATTGTTTCGCTTAGATAATACTTTACTGTTCCTTTCACCTCTCAACTTTCTCTAATGCTGTAAAACACTTCATAAGACTGAAACCAAAACACCTAGTCAGCACTGCACAACAGGTCTGTCTCATAGGAAAAGTCCTGCATCTTCACTGTCTGACATGCCAGCCACTGGCCACTGCAGCTAGTAAGCACTTGACCTGTGGCCAGTGTGCCTGAAGAACTACTTTTACATTTTATGTCACTTTTGAAGTTTAATAGCCACATGTGTCTAGTGAATACTGTGTTGGACGGCCAGATGTAGACTGTGCTACATGATAAAGTCAGATTCTTTAACTTAAGAAATAAAAATTCCTAACAGGATGACAAATACAAATGTCTTATAAATGGCAAATGTTTTCTAACTCCTCTACACCCTTAATAAATTCTCCAATCTCTAACCACTAAAAGACAACTGAGAAATGCCTCAGACCCTGAACATTTATTGCTATAAAAAGAAGCACATGTTTCCAAACAGGGAACAACTCTGATACCACCACGGGAAATGTTTAGTGAGAGATTAAGTATATGGCCCTAAAATCTCTTCTTAAAGTCTTAGAAAATTAACAAGTCTGGTTACTATCACTCCCACACTTAAACAGGAGACAATACTACTGATGTTAAAGGCTTTCTTCCAGGAAAAAAAGGCTTTCAGCAAGACATGTATGAAACTAGAGAAAAGCGGTCATCGTGTTTTCTCCCAGTGTGGCTGGGTATTGAAATCAGCTCCAGATTCTAACTCTAGCCCTATTAACTTACTAGAGCTGAGGGGTTTTTAAGTAAATTATACAATCACACTGAGTTTGTTTTCCCAAGTATGAAATGAAAAATACTATTTATCTCCTATTGAAATTATTTTATCAATTATATAAGAACACATTCAAAAAATATGATGGGGGCCTCATATATAATGGTTATTAATGGTGCT
Source organism: Miniopterus schreibersii (assembly GCF_964146895.1). NCBI lineage: Eukaryota > Metazoa > Chordata > Mammalia > Chiroptera > Miniopteridae > Miniopterus > Miniopterus schreibersii. The sequence continues at coordinate 104,153,230 of NC_138103.1, read as the reverse complement.
TTAATAAATATATCTATCTTTATACCACTGTCTCCATTTCCCATACAAAAACATTATTAATCAATTCCACAAACACGTTATCCCTCTGGGGCCTACCTTTTCTTTACCTATGATATCCATCAGTCTCCCAGGAGTAGCACATAAGACATTGCAGCCCTGGATGATCTGTCGAACTGAATGCCCAAACTGGGTTCCCCCATATATGACAACAGCTCTTACACAAGTTCTGTTGACAGGAAAAATAACTTGAAAATTAGACATTTATTTCTAACAAAATGTAAAACAAAACCCATAAGGACAAAAACTAATACATTCAACAACCTTTAAAAAATTAAGTTCTTCGCAGGAAGAGGTAGAAAAATAAAAAACCATGAACAAATATTTTTTTACCCATCTGATAATGGGCTATTCAAAAACAAGGAAAAACACCCCAACCCCCACACAAAATTAGGACAAAAACATGAACAAATGGCTCATTAAAAGTACAAATGGCTTTTAAAGATTTTTTAAGTTACACATTATTTTTAAAAGGGAAACAAATGAAGACTAACACAATGTTGTCCCTCAAGCTTGGTAATACCAGGTCAGGCGGAGCACAGAGAAAGTGGCCCTCGAGAGGGTAAACTGATGCCACCCATGTCACAATTGTAGTACCTATTAAAATTTAAAAACTTATTTTTGTCCCAGTAAGTTCACACATAGGAATTTACCCTTCAGATAGGTCGCCCTAATGGGAAAAGGTGACTATATAATAATAAGATTCACTGCCAACATTATTTTTAGTATCAGAAGATTGAAACTAAGCATCTAACAACAGAAAACTCAAAATTACAGTCCATCCACCCAAAGGAATACTGTGCATTCATAAAGAGCAAGGGTCAGTTCTAGGATATGCAGCACCTACAACATACACCATTTAAAGATAACAGGTGGCAACAGCCGAGTAGGCTACCATTCGCCAGAGGCCTGAAACGTACACGTGGAGGAAGGGGCAAGACGGCGGAGCAGGTGGGCGCTGCGCTCCCCTCCTGCCCTGACCACATCAAAATTACAATTGAATGTATAACAATCAATCGAATAATGAACCGAGGACTAGCTGAGCAGAAGTCTTGTAATAAGGATTTACAGAAGAAGCCACACAGGGACTGGTAGGAAGGGCAGAGATGCAAAAAAGGCTGGCCCACTCACATGGGTAGCGGCTGAGAACCAGAAAAGATGTCTCAGCTGCAAAGGTTCCCCCTTAAGAGGGGTCTCAACCACACACCGGGCTCCCCAGCCAAGAGCAGCAGAGCCGGGGAAAACGAGCCCACCTAACATCTGGCCATGAAAATCAGCAGGGATCCCATCTGTCCAGTTGAGACAGAAGGCTGCTGGTAACCCAGGTGTCCTCTTAAAGGGACACTGCACAAACTCTCATTTGTGAGCACTCACTCTTGGGCTCCAGTGAAGAGATGGAGGCTGGAAGGCTGCCAGAGTGTGGCTTCTGGGTGAGGGCTGGAGGAACAGCTTATGGACTGGAAAAATTAACATCGTTAAAATATCCATACAACCCAAAGCAATCTATAGATTCAATGCAATTCCTATCAGAATACCAATGGCGTTTTTCACAGAACTAGAACAAATAATTCAAAAATGTATATAGAACCACAAAAGACCCCAAATAGCCACAGCAATTGTGTAAAAGAACAAAGTTGGAGGAATCACGCTACCTGATATCAAACTATACTACAAGGTTATAAATCAAAACAGCATGGTACTGGCATAAAAACAGACATACGGATCAATGGAGCAGAATAGAGAGCCCAGAAATTAAATAAACCCACGCCTATATGATTAATGTTTGACAAAGGAGGCAAGAACATACAAAGGGGTAAAGACAGTCTATTCAATAAATCGTGCTGGGAAAATTGGAGATATATGCAAAAATGAAACTACACCACCTTCCTACATCATACACAAGATTAAACTCAAAATGGATTAAAGAGTTAAATGCAAGACTTAAAACCATAAAACTCCTAGAAGAAAACACAAGCAGTAAAACCTCAGGCACTTCCCTTAGCAGTATGTTTTCTGATAGATCTCCTCAGTCAAGGGGAACAAAAGAAAAAATAAACAAATGGGACAACATCAAACTACAAAGTTTTTGCACAGCAAAGGAAATGATAAAAAAAAACAACAACAACAAAAAACAAAACGAAAAAAACTACCTACTGAATGGAAGAAGGTATTCACCAAGGATACTCAGGTAATGGTTAATATCCAAAATTTATAAAGCCCTTCAGTCTCCTCCTTGCTTTCTCACTGATCACTCACTCTAAAGGGAGCCACTGCCATTTCCTGAGGACAGTCAAGCGTCCTGCAGGAGTCCAGTCAAGCCTCAGATGACTGCAACTCTGGTTGTTATCTTGTCTGCAGCCTCGTAAGAGACCCCAAGACAGAAGCACCCAGCTAAATTGTCTCCCAGCTCCCAACCCCAACAAACTGTGAGATGACATTTGTTTTCAGCAATGAAGTTTCAGAGTAACTTGTTAAGCAATAGATAACTAATACAATACCCAATACTGGCAACGTGTCGAGTGGCCTGGGCATTCCCATATATGGATGGTAGACATGTACATGGGAGCAGGCTCTAACGTAAGTACATTAAATCTATTAAAATCTACTCTAAGAAAATATTCAAACATAAAAACAGAAAATTTATAACACTGTTCATTATAGCTTTATTTATAGCAGCCCCAACTTAGAAACAACTCCAATGCCCCCAAATAGAGAAACAAAATATAAACACATATAGACAATCTTAAAGTTATTAAAAATTAGGTCTGATTATGAAATAAGTAGTTTTTCATATTTATGTGTAAAAGAACAGAAAATTATTAGGAACACCCAAAGTTCATTTTTCAAATTGAAAACTACCAGAACACACACCAATATGTTCACTACTTTTTTATCATTCTACTTCTAGTATCATCTCGTTTTAATAAGGATGTTTCCTTTTAAAAGTAAAAATAAGCAGGGATTCCACAGCAAGGTTACGAAAAAAGAACATGTCCATCAATAATCCTAACTCCACGGCTGCCTTATTCCTGAGCTCTTCCCCAACAAGGGAGAAACCTGTAAAGAAACCCTGGTTGTGAGTGGCCTTCAGGTGCACTTACCCAAAAGAAAACTTCCTGGCTTCCAGGTAGATCTGGTTGATCAGTTCTCGAGTGGGGGCCACGATAATGCACTCGGGCTCCTGCAGCTCTCGGAAACGACTGGCAGTCACGCCGTCACGCATCATGTGTGCCAGGATCGGCAGGAGGAAAGCTGCCTGCAAGTTAAATAGCGTAATTTACAAATTACCAAGCATCATCCTTCACCCTGGGCAAACCTATTCCTCATGCCCTAGAGCCTTAGAGGCCTCTTCCATCTGGCTGGTTAATTTTAAATGAGACAGGAAAACAATTTTCATTTCAATCCATTTTTAACATTTAGCTCTTTATGCTCATATTATACAATGTAAAATGTTTGATAAAGTTAATGTACCGAATCAAAATATTTTAAGTTCTTTTTAAAAAGCATACCCATGGCTTCTAAATAAATCAAAGCACATTAACTCATCTATGGAGGGGAATGTAGACATAACTGGATGAAAATCGAGGCAGTGAGCCATTATTCTGAGTCCTTTTGGGGCAGTGATAAGATTGCCACTCAGAATGTCTGATAAAAATGGTCCACAAGTGGAGCAAAAATTGGGAAATCAGACATTCAGATCATAAACATGTCACCCTTATTGAAATTAAATCTGGCAAGACACATTTTTTCCTAAAGTTCTCTTATCAAGCAAATAAGACACTAAAACCATGCTTGAGTCATACATCAGCTGCTATATTACACAACTCACCCATTTTTCCCTTCGACTCTACCATGTAGGCTAAGACTAAAATACTGTGAACCAAGACTGAGATCCTGGAAATGACAGTCTAGAACTCATCTCATGGAATCCTATTTAATAGACAAACTAACAGGTTAGTCCTAAAGCCAACCTGGTCTCATCAGTTCTTTCAGCATCTGCACAGCCTGAGGTCACTCCATGTGATGCATACAGCAATTTTCATTCCTTTGACCCCAAAACAGCGTATTACAAAAGCTGTCTTCTCCCTTCCTCTGTGCTTTATCACCTCTGGTCCTTTACCCTCGATCATTTTGGTTTAGATAGTTCCATGCTCCAGAAGGAGCTGAACACACTTAGAAAAATTAAACACCTATTAACTGCAAAACTATTCTAAAAATGGTTCAAAATTCTTTCTTCAGAACTACACAAACCCCAATAAAACCAGGAGGAAAAACATAAATACAGTAGTTATGACAGTTCACAGAAATCATCTTCAAACCTTCAATCCAACAAAAGAGATTCAAGCTACTTGGGGAAGAACCAAACTTCAAAAAACATTAACAGTGTGAGTACGGGCAGAATACACGTGGGAAGATGACTTACGGTTTTTCCCGAGCCTGTCTGCGCACAGGCCATTAGGTCGCGTCCTGCGAGTATGATAGGAATGCTGTATTTCTGCACAGGAGTGAGCTTAGTATAACCAGCTTTAGCAATGTTGTTATTCAGTGTTGGACAGAGATTAGCTTCTTCAAATGTCTAAAAAAAAGGGGGCAGTGATTCAATTCCACATATCACCTGCAGATATCCCATAAGCATATTCCATTTTAATCAGTTTCAACTTTTTGTTAATTCCATTCTATACAATGAAGTTACTTTACTGATATGCCCCACTCAAGGTACTATCCAGAGCCTGTATCATTACTTGATAGAGTTAAGGAACAGTTCCAGTAGACAGTGTAGGTTCTAAAACATTTTTTCTGCTTCCCTTTAAACCTGTGAGATACAAATAACTGATCAGTAACGATGGCTCATTATCAACAGGGACCGTGAGGTCCCACACGCCTTAAAAATCACTCCCCTGAGACACACTTTCTCACATACCCAGGAAGCAGAAATCTTGACTCTAGAAAAAGTATCCCTTTCAGTAAATTTAAGTAAAATTGCATCCTGGTTTGGAGAGGTAGGGATGAAATACAGTCGCCTCTTTCAACACAGCATTTAATTCTAATGTACATGGTAGACAGGGTTTTAATTTTCCTAACACGTTATTTACTAAAGATGAAATTCTTACATGCTTTACTACCAACTTAAAGGAATGCACCCTGTATTTTAAAACCAAAGTCTGCTACACAGCCAATACAGGAATAATTGTTACACTGACCAGAATTGCTGGTGGAACATCGTGTCCAGACACTTCCACGAGAATACTATCGTACTTGTCAAAGTTGATGCCTGTCTGATAATGTGCGAAGATGGAGTCCTCGTCCTCGGGTGGGGCAGGGGGTACGTAGGTCACTTTTGGTCCTTGGAATTCAAATAATAAACAGAATCTACATTACAGGACTAGAAGAAAAGTAGGAAAACTGATAAAAACTGATAAAATCAAATTTTAAATACTGTAGAATTCCCCAATATTTAGCATTAAAGTTTTCTTTACAAATTTTAAAAAGTTAACTCTGCTTTTAAACATTCTGTATTTTTATTTAAATGCAATATACAGTCTGTGAATCACACAAAAATTAATGTACCTTGAGCGTCATCACCTTCTGCTCCTTCAGTTCCTGACTTCCAAGAATCTTAAAGGGAATCAAACCCAAAGAGATAAATTTTTACAAAGTGAGGTTGGTAAAAGGACTCTAGCTGTAAGAGCAAACACCTTATCTAAAGTAAAACTTACTCTTCCCAGAGCCTGTTATGACTTCCTCATTTAGCCCTTTGTAACCACCTGTTAAAGAAATTCACAGTGACAATCAGGACAAAGGCTGTGCACAGCGTTATTTTCACTGCTTGTCTCCAAAGAAAACAGTTCTAAAAATGGACAGGCATCTTTAAGGTCCTTTTGTACAAACAATACTTGAGACACGTAAGATACATAGAATCCTGAGCAGTTCAAACTTCCTTAGTATTCAAAATGCTGGTTTTATGCAGATGACCCTGTTATATATTACTACTTTTTGTTTAAGCTGTTATATCTCCTAATTCCCATATCCCTCAGCAAAGGAACTTATTTTTTAAAAGGAACAAGACATTCATCTGTGTTGGGGTGCCCCACCAGCACCTCCAGGTTCCACCATTTCCTAGGACTCATGGCAATAACTCACTACAGGAAAAGGACAGAGAGGAGAATCAGCCAAGGGGCAAAGTCAGAGACACCCAGGCCCCAGAATCCACGTCCTCCCCCACTGTGTCACACAGGACATGCTTCACACCACAGGAAGGCACTGTGACAGCATGCTGGCACTGCTGTCCCCAGAGGAAGGTCAGCAGACTCGAGACCCAGTCTTTTTATGAGGGGCTGACAATGCAGCTGCCTCCTGCCTGGCACCTACCCACACTCCAGACCCCCAGAAGAAAGGCAAGTGTCCAGCACAAACCACTCCTGCACAAACAGGTGAGGCGCAGTGAGCCACTCGGCGTTAGGGGTGAGAGCCCTTCCCAATCCAACTTCCCAGACACCAGGGCAGCCTGCAGGCAGGAGTGAATAGCAGTCAGGCTGCTACGCTAGACCCTCCCTGTGTACCCACAACCTTTCTGTTTCAACTTGTCACCTCGGGGCCACTCTCAGGTACGACCACAACACAGAACAGGGACTGCACTAGATCTGGAAAGCTAACAAGACGTGGTATTTTTACATGGCAGCCTTCTAACTTTATCCACAGAAAGGTCTTTTAAATGTTTTTTCAAACATGGGAACATTTGGAGAAGACCCTCTTTCTAGAAGGGAGAACCCAGGAGTCAGGCAGGGCTGCTCTGACGGCTCTCGGACTAACCACATCACTGAGGGTTTCCAGACAGCCAACCCATTTCGCTGTTCTAACAGCCCAAAAGCATTTTCACTTTTACATGACATTTAAGTGTTTATAGCTCTGAAAATATTTCTTACGGTACCAAGTCATGTATACTGAACTTTATCGCCTACACCAAATCAAATAACTGTATCATAACAAAAAACAGACTATTTTAAAATAAGTATCTGTATACACAGATGATTCTCAATCTTTAATATTTGCATGGTATCACATTTTATGGTTCTATTATTTATCAAAGCCAATTGCTGATAAATTTCAGGGGGGTTTCAGTCTTTACTTAATATTAATGAAGCCTCAGTGAGCAGCCTTGCACACGTACTAAGCAAATCATCTACAGTGTACACCTCCTGAAGAGGAATTTCTGGATTCGAGAGTATTAAGTCTAAAACAAGGCTGTGCAAACGTGTGCTCCTCCAAGTGTATAACAGCAGTAACAGCTACCTTTAACTTCAAAAATTAAAGTTGGACTATAATCACTTTAACCACTTACAGGGAAACCAAATAAAAACTCACCTCAGACCCGGCCCATGTGGCCCAGTGGTTAGAGCGTTGCCCGTACACCAAAGGGTCTCAGGTTTCCTGGTCAAGGGCACATACCTGGGTTGTGGGTTCGATCCCTGGGCCCAGTCAGGGTATGTGTGGGAGGCAACCAATTGATGTGTCTCTCTCACATCCATGTTTCTCTCTCTCTCTTCCTCCCACCTCCTCCCTCCCTCTCTTCCACTCTCTCTAAAAATCAGCTGAAAAAACATCTCGGTTGTGGATTAACAACAATAAACAAACAAAGAGAAACTCACCTCGTCCACTCCCAGTCCTGCTGTGGTAAATGTCCCCATTGCCTGGAAGACATTGTTTTGCAGAACCTTTAGTGAAAACACAACTTCACCACCATAGAGCTTTTTCTAGTCCAGAACTAAGCACTCAGGGCTCCTAGTCCCTTCAGCCATCCCTCTCTTCAGTCTACACTTAATTCAAACCTTTTTCTCATCTCAGTGTATTGTTCATTTTTTAGAGCAGTTTTGGGTTCACAGCAAAATTGAGGGGAAGACACAGGGATGTCCCATCTCCCTGTCCCCACACCTGTATACATTCCCCCATGATCAACACCCTCCGAGGTGCATCTGTTAATACTGACGACCCTTTCCTGACACTTGTCATAGCCCAGAGTCCAGAGCTGATGTCTGGTTCACTCTGTGCTGAACAGCCTGCTGGTCTGACAAACATATAATGACATGCATCCACCACTTCAGTACTGCGCAGAGTAGCTCCACAACCCTCAAGTCCTCTTGTGCTCTGCCTGTTCATCCCTCCCCATCTTTTCACCCTTCCCCGGTCGGTTTCCTTTCCCAGAATGTCATGCAGTTGGAACCAGATGGTGTGCAGTCAGTTCAGCTTGGCCTCTTTCACTTAGTAACATGCATTTAAGGTTCCTCTGTATCTTCTCATAGCCTGGTAGCTAATCTCATTTTAGCACTGAGAAATGTCCAATTGTCTGGATGCACCAGTTTATTTACTCACACTTGAACATTTTTCATCAACTGTATTCTTATTTTATTTTTCCTCACATCCCCTAAATCAGAATCCCTTCTTTGAAACCAATGCAAACTTCATTTTCCTTCCTCTAATTAAAAGTACAATTTAAACCTGAAATTAGCTGATAGATGAGAGAGAAGAAATAATTCACAGTGTACAAATTTTATAAGAGGCAAAATTGTCCATGTATTTTTGCCTACAGATCTAGAAAGCAGAGAAAACCATGAACCAACCTAGTCTACTTAAACATACATGTTAGGTTTGCTAATCCTAGAACTAAAGGCATATGTGAATGATTAATATTCAATAATGAATTCTATTTCTCACCTGGGCCACTCAATGAAGGTCTCCTAGATCCAAAAAGGCCGCCAGTGCGTGGTGTCCCCTCATCTTGCTCACATTCGCTGTCTAGATTTATAGATTATAAGCTTGGATTATGTTACTTTTAAGAAGTTGTTAAATCACGGGTAAAAATAAAAAAATCAAGTTATAGTGGCAGAAGTTAAAAGACGTGGGGTAGCCCAGCCGGGGGTGGCTCAGCGGTTGAGCCTCGACCTAGGATCCAGGCGATCAGGGTTCGATTCCCGGTCAGGGCACATGCCCAGGTGGCGGGCTCGATCCCCAATGACTCTCTCATCATTGGTGTTTCTATCTCTCTCTCCCCTGCTGCCCTCTCTCTGAAATCAATAAAGATATATAAAAAATTTTTTAAAAAAAGACCAAAAAAAAAAAACGTGGGGTAAAATACTTTAAGTTTAATAGGAATCTTATGAGTATTGTTCTAAGTACTGCACAAAGGATTTCTTCACAAATTATTTCCTTCAGTTACAGATTACTTCCTCAGAACTTTTACTTTCGTAAAATTATTTTATAATAGAAGTCAGGACCAATGCTATGTAAAATATAATGCTGGCAACGTTAAGTCACCTCCAAAAGGTAGCAACTGTGTCTGCCCCAGGACCTGCACTGACTGCTTTTCTCTGGAATGGCCCCTTGGCTCCCGCCATGCGAGCCTGACCTCCTGTGCAGCAACCCACCAATCCCCACACTTTTAAAAAGCTACAATTCACTAATGTGCTCCACACCTAGTACATCACCCTTTCAAACCTATGCTTTCAGCTTCCAGGGCCACTCATCTGTCCTCCCCAAGAGATGTGCAACCCAACAGGGACTTCTCAAGGCAACTCCTGGGCCCCAAGGGCTGACGGGGGGAGGAGTCTGGGGCATGGAGCCATGCTGTTCAAACAAGGTGTGCATACTGGGAGAGCTGCAGAGCAGGTCACACTGGAGAGCATGTAACACTGAAGAACTGAGTCGTACACACTTCTAAATGGACTCATACACGCAGGTACAACCTTGGTGACCATGTGCCCGCCCCTGCACTAGGCTATCCTCATCTCGCCCTCCCAACCACCTTTCGGTGACAGGCATTGTTTGTAAATGTCCTCCTCACTGAACCACACCATTTGCAACCCACTACTAACTTGGACTTCCCAGGCCAAATCCTCCACGGCAGCCCCGGAAGCCACCTCTTCCACCTCTTCTGGATGGCGTTGAAGTTTCCGAATCATTTCCATCCTGATAGCCTACAACAGCGAAACACACACTGAACCACCGAGAACAAAGACACTTTGGGGACACAGTGGTCCAGTCTAACTTAAGCCCTGCGTAAGTCAATGACTTTAAATATTTTAAGGCATTAACAGTTACTAAAAAGAAACACCATATTTGACCTATAAATGTTTAGCTCTACTATAAACAGATATAGCTACAATTTTTTTTAAAAAACCACTGCTTACTTTGGGAATCAAAACTAAAAGTGACGATAAGGAAACAGTGTCACTTGTAAAATACTGAAAGTTGCCACAATTGCCTCATTAACAGGATTTCCACAGTCCACAGATTAAATAAATCTGGACTTCTATTTGCTCCTATAGGAAATAGTAATCATCATACTCAGCACAGATATGCAGGTACACAGTCTGACTTCCTGTTATAAACAATATTTTTTTTAAAAAAAATGTTTACTGATATCAGAGAGGAAAGGAGAGGGAGGAGAGAGATAGAAACATCAATGGTGAGAGCGTTGTCATTGATCAGCTGCCTCCTGCACACCCCCGATTGGTGACTGGGCCCCGGGCACGTGCCCTGACCGGGAATCCAACCTCAATCTCCTGGATCCTAGGTCGATGCCCAACTGCTGAGCCACGCCCAGCTGGGCTAAACAATACATTTTTAACTCAATGGAATACCAAAAAAATCAGTAGAAACAGTTCAAGTAAAATGGGATCCCACCTATGACAGAACAAGATCAATTCAAAACCAAGACGCCAACTAGGTAGGAAATTTTGAGATTATATAGTTTATGAACCTGGAACTATTTATAACTAAAGAAACTGATCAATGAAAATTCTACATATGATACTGGATTATATGTATTTTCAAAGCCTATTTATAAATTGGGACAGACTAAGCTGTGTCACGGTTCTGCATCTATTACCAGCCTAACCCTCACAGAGCACTCCTCAGTCCAGCGGGGTTTACTTATCAATACTGACTCGCCTTGTTCTTGTAAAGGATTTATTTGTGTCTCTTTATCAGAATTTCTCTCTTCATGAAAGTCTTTATCTGCTTTTCTATCTTTAGCCCTAAGTTACTTTCCTGCTTCCGTGTATAAGTAAAACATATAAAACACATGCACATTTTAAAATATAGTAAAATGAAAACCTACAGACCCACTACCCACATTAAGACTAAAATGTTCCCAGCACCTTTTCCCTAGAGCGTCTCCCTTCTTCCCCTGGGAACCTCCCCCACTCACCCAATACTCAGTGTTTTTTCATTCCCTTGCTCTTACTTTACAAATTATGTACTTATCCTTTCTCAAGACACCGCTGGGCTCTGTTCTGAGCTTTTTAAACAGGACACATTCCCTGTCATGCTTCTAGTCACCTTTGCTTTGGCCGCTTCGTGAACTACTTCACTTCTGCTGCTGGGCTACTCGCCACTGCATGTCCCTCTTTCCTCCATGGCACCACCTTCTTTCTTTTCCTACTGAACTTTCCTCCCCCTTTATTTAAGTTGAACACTAATTTTTTCTGATGGATGCACTGAAGACTATAACCTTTCCTCTAAAAAGCCAGCCTGGGCCCAAGCCAGTTTGGCTCAGTGGTAAGAGCAACAGTCCTCCGACTGAAGGGTTCTGGGTTCGATCCCAGCCAAGGGCACAGGGCATGTACCTCCGTTGCAGGCTCCATCCCTGGCCCTGGCCGGGTTGGGGCACAAGCAGGAGGCAACCAGTCCATGTGACTCTCACATCCATGTTTCTCTCTCCCCCTCCTCCTGAAAAGCAACGGAAAAAATATCCTTAGGTGAGAATAAAAAAAATAAAAAATAACTAAAATGCTAGCTGTGCTAGTTATATCCTATAAGTTCTGATGTGTTCTGTTTTTACTGCCATTCAATTCTAAATATTTCATTATTTCCATGTTATGCATAAACTGAGAATTCAGTTCCCAACCACAAGGGTTAGGCCTCTGACACTGAGTTCCACTTTTACTGTCCTTCAGCAACAAGACAAGGCCTTGACATAAATCCTACGGTATATTCTAAAACTTCATTTGGCCTTAACAGACGGTCAAACGGTATGTATTTTTCCATACACTGGAAGAAAACACAAAACACACTTTGGGGGTGTATTATTCCACAGAATATTAAATCAAGCCTGGTAACTTGTCTTTAAATCTTCTATAGTCTTACTCATTTCCCTTCTGCTCAGTCTATCAGATTCTGAAGAAAAAACAGTATAAATCTAGAATTAAGGGTTTAACTAGGATTTGCAAAATTTTCTTATAATTATGTCTATTTTTGCTTTATATATGGAATATGTTAGATTCCAGCCACGCTCAGAACTATAACACCTTCCCAGTGAATATGCCTTTTATCATTAAGTAATTTTTATCACTAATATGCCTTAGAGTCTATTTTCTCTCCTACTTCTGTACGATGGAGTTCCCACAATAGACTCTTATCCTAAGGAGCTTTGCACACTTGTAATTTTGTAAGTTCATGGTAGTCTTTCTGTGGGTTTTGTTGTTGCTCTTTTAACATGTCTGCCTACAGATAATCAAGAACGAAGCATTACAATGTTGATGCCATCTCACCTCACTTTCATTAAAGGCAGGATTAGCCAGCATGGTGGACTACCCTAGACCACAACAAGTAATTTACAATTTCTCCCTCCCCTATATCTCCGATGATTGTTTGGAGACACAGACATCCCAGTTCATCTGTGAATGACCAGGACCCGCACAGCCGCGCCTGCTCTGTACTTCTCAGCACGTTCTGGAGATCTCGGGAAATCCAGTGACAGCAGAAAGTGGAAAGGGAAACACCTTCTGAACATTCACCTGCATATTAACAGCACAAACCATATGCCAAGGCATTTTTCTTCTAAGGTTTTTACCACCAGAATTTCTTTCACCTTTCCCAAAATCAGTTTTGTCAGCTGAATATCAGTCATCAGTACAAACTGTTCCAAAACGTGGTCCTTACCTCCTCTCCTGGAGAACCCTCTGCTCCGCGTCTGACTCTCTTCACCGTAATTGTTGGACTCTTGAATAGAAATTTACCATGAGAACAGCATCCCAATAACTAACTTTAAAGATGGGATGTCTAAATATTAGCAGTCACCACTATGTTGTACACCTGAAATCACTACAAGACTGTATGTCAACTTCAATTAAAAAATTAGTTACTTTAAAATAAAAATAGCACTGTCGCAAGGTAAATTACTAAGAAAATATTTTCATAAGTTAAAATATAAACAATTCTTAAAATAATTTAACAGAAATATAAAAAATATAAAGACATTTTTCAGTCAATCCCCTATACAATCACCTACTACAACTCAATCATCTACTACCCACTAGGCCAAGAGCATGGAAAGTGTATAATGGAGAACCCACTGTGCCAAGAGCAAGGTATAAGCCAAAAAATAAGCATTTCATAAATGTCAATTCAATTAAAATGGTCTCAGAAATCCCTCCATGAGTGGTCTCCAACGTGGTCTAGACCACCAGGAGCACGTGACTGCGCTCTTACGTGTGTCATCCTTCTTTCTCTAACTTGCCTTTTTAATAAATCTGAGACGTAAATTTGGTGTTTTTTTTTTTGAAGATATGAGAACATTTTCCTACTTGTGCTAATGAAAACACTGGGAATATCCTGGCTTTTCTGGTTTTAATGCCATTGCCAGGGTTTCTAAATAGGTAAGAGGATCACTACACTGACGGTTGCCTAAGAGTACCTGGAAAGCTGATTAAAAATAAAAATAAAATAAATATTATTAAAAATAAATTCCCAAGACCCACCCCCAGAGATGTTTATTTTGAAAGTGTAAAGTGATAGTAAAGAATGAATAATTTTTTTTTTTTTAGATATATCTTTATTGATTTCAGAGAGAGGAATGGAGAGGGAGAGAGAGATAGAAACACCAATGATGAGAGAGTCATTGATCGGCTGCAGCCCGCAACCCGGGCACATGCCCTGACCGGGAATCGAACCCTGATCGCCTGGATCCCAGGTCGATGCTTTACCAATGAGCCACGCCCAGCCGGGCAAGAATGAATAATTTTTAAATGTAAAAAGTTATGTTAACAAAATGTTAGTAACTTCAAGCTTTCTAGAATACTTCCACAAAGACAGAGATCGTTTTGAGGAATCTTTGTTTATGTACCTGAGAACTGTAAGTCACAGTGAGGACATAAGTAGCAAACAGCTTAGGTGCTACCTGTGTGGTTTCTGTGCAGAAGTCCTCATCTACCTAACAATTAATATTGCTTTTATAATAAACAACCCACAGCGCTTGTCGCAGGTACCTGTTTGAGCTGAAGTCAACTGACACATATTCCCAAAGAGCCATCTAATATCCAGCAGCCTTCTGAGAAGCAGGATTTACCACAAGGGGCTGAAGAGGAGAGAGGGTTCAGGAAAGAAGGCTGACCCTAGAACACCGAGGATGAAAGCCAACATTCACTGCTTCACAGAAAAACCCATCAAATGATTCGGAGCCGGGCAAGGAGAGAGAGGCCTCACACTATTCAGCCAATGATTCCCCTGAAACAAACCTGCAGGTATTTCACTGCCCTGGGAATTGACACAGGCTGATGGCCTTAGGAGCTGGATGGAGGTACAATTACAGCAGGAGGAGAGGGCGAAGGAAACCCTCTGCACTATTTCCCAACTTCATTGAAGCCTTCAACTATTTCAAAAAAGGTTACATATAAAAAAGGATTTCTGTGAAGTCATTAAATAAAGCCAAGCACAGATAAAAATTAGATAATGATCCCAAGATTAGTTACAACCTATAAATTATGTCAAAATAACAGTAATAACAGAGAACTTAGTGTTAGACAGTGGCACTGTCCTAAATGAATTACGCTTTTAAATCCTCACAAAAACCATTTTATAAATGGAGAGAATGAAATGCAGAGAAGTTAAATGCGTTTTTCAAGATAATACAACTGCCAGGAGGAGGAGGGTCTGAGTGTCCAAGTCCAAATCTGAACTCCGTATCACTACACCATCCCAGCCAGCGGAAGGCAGGCTGCGGGAATGGCAACCACACATGCTGTCCACCAGGTGCAGAGCAAAAGCTTCTGTTGTGGCATCAAGACCTGCTCCTGGGCCTGCCAACAATCACTGTGACAATGAAAGAATTCAATCCATACACCTTTTTTTTTTAAATTTTAGGGGAACTGAGAACAAGAACAGAAGAAAGTAGACCAAAGGAAAGAAAGCAGAGCACTGGGAGGAAAGATGTGCTCTCATGTGCTGTGAGCAGCTGGATTCTGCTCCAAAGGGCTCCAATTCCAAAGAAGCCACCCAGGAGGAAGGGCTTCCACAAGTGGGAATGACCGTCAATATCAATTGGTTAAAAACTAAGAGATTAGGTCCAGTAGAAATTTTTCTTCACTCAAATATTAGTTCCATGCTGTGTATGTTCATGTGAATGGGACAGGAGGAAAAGCAGAGATGCGGGGAGACTGAGACTGACAACAGTTTGGGTGGACAGTCTTATTTGATATATTAAAACCCCACCTTATTCCAAAAGGGTTTGCTTTTGCTTCTGAGAATCACTGTTAAGAATATAAGATCAAGTATCAAATATTTCATGAAAACAGGTGGCATTTATTGTTTGCCATGACTGTGTCTGGTTGGGCTTCATGCTTTTACACGCATCCTTGTGTAGTCTGCCTAACAACCTATAAAATGAAAGGTCTCCCTTCTAAAGAACAGAAACCTGTGGCTCCGAGAAAGTAACAACTTGCTCCAAGTCATTCAATGTGCAGGTGGCAGAGCAGGGACAGGTAACAGTCTGGAACTCTGCAGTCCATTGTTAACGAGATCCCAGGGCATCAGGGTTACCGGGGCTGCTTTCTAACACAGGTCCCAGGCGCCACCCCAACCTACTCAGTCAGGTGAGGTCCTCCTGGGAAAGCACTGTCCACCACTGAAGTCCATCTTCTGGGAACACTGCTCTGTTCTCATCGTCTCTATAGCCCTCTAAACCAGTGTCAGACCTTTGACAGAAATGTCTGTGACTTCGGCAGAGAGCTAGTCTCATCAATCTTCTTCAACTGTCAGACTTATTTAAATCTGAATAGGGACCGACATGTCCCAAACTGTATTTATATTTGGAAGTAAAATTTTCATTCTTGACTTGCTGTTGCTACTATCACCTTTTTCCTAGGGGAGCACAGCATTCAAGAGATGTGCCTTATTAATTAACTAGGACATGTGGCACTGGGCCAAATCAGGGTGCCTAAATTCTTGGTGAAGGCTCTGGCAACAGCTGCTTTATAAAATGGCTTAAACAAACTACAATTGGAACAGATTAAAATACTTGATCTTAGTTTCTCTTTAGCATGTACTATAGACATTAAATTGTAAAAGTCACTACAAAAAACACTGAACTTACCACCTCTCCAGAAACCAGAGCTGTCGCCTTCTTCAAGCTTGTTACTGGAAAAACCTATAAAAATTAAAATTAAACTTGCAAATTTCTAAAAACAATTATTACCTGTACTTCTGTGGTTAAAAAGCACCATCCAGGGACTACTTGTTATGATGCCCCTTTAGAACAGGACAAACCACAGACACTGTACATATAACTATTGAAGAGCTCGCACAGGTTGTATTATAATTTCTGGCTTGTGTCAATTTATTTTTTTTATATTTCTTAATCCTCACCTGAAGAAATATTTTTATTGATTTTAGAAATGGAGGGACGAAGGAAAAAGGGGAGAGAGGAGGTAAGGGAGTCAGAGAGGGAGAGGGAGAGAGAGAAACAGTGATGTAAGAAACACTGATAGGCACCTGGCCGGGCGTGGCTCAGTGGTTGAGCATCAACCTAGGATCCAGGAGATCATGGTTCGATTCCAAGTCAGGGCACGTGACTGGGTTGCAGGCTTGATCCCCAGTTGGGGGTGTGCAGGAGGCAACTGATCAATGATGGCTCTCTCATCATTGACATCTCTCTCTCTCTCTCTCTGAAATCAATAAAGATATATTTTAAGAAGAGAAAAAGAAAAGAAACACCAATAGGCAGCCTCCCATACATGCCTGACCAAAAATAGAACCCGCAACCTTGTGGTGGGTGGGATGACAGTACAACAAACCAAGTGACTTGTCAGGTCTGCCTGTGTCAATTTACTGAGGTTACAATGCCAGCCAATGATACATTATCTCAAATGTCATGTACCTCTCTATATGTACACAGGCAGAGAGGGGTATATGTCAGTATCACCACTATATACTTTCTATTCAAAATACCACAACTTTTTTGTTTATAAAATTTTCTTAATCCTTCACCAAGCTCTGCTTTCAATTTTCTCATTTAATAAAAACCTGTGTCTAGCCTGGCCAGGTGTGGCTCAGAGGTTGAGCATCGACCTAGGATCCAGGTGATCAGGGTTCGATTCCCAGTCAGGGCACATGCCCGGGTTGTGGGCTGTAGCCGATCAATGACTTTCTCATCATTGATGTTTCTATCTCTCTCTCTCCCTCTCCTTTCCTCTCTCTGAGATCAATAAAGATATATTTTTAAAAAACCCCCCAAAAAAACAACCAAAAACCCTATGTCTAGATTTACGCATCTCTGGAGCACAAAGACATGTCCTTAAAATTAAGTCTGAAAGCATCGATCAGTAGTATTTTTGTAACATTTTTAAATGTTGAGTACTAATTGAATAATCTTTAGTGCAAAGATAGTCAAAAAATAATATACTTTAAAATTAGTTGTCAAAATAGGATGCCTGTCAATCAGTATTTAATCTAAATCATAAAATATTATGGTTTCTGTAATTCAGAGACTAATTACCGTTTTGATAGATGTTAAATTTATATGCAAAATGTATACATATCAAGTCACTTAAAAATCTCAGGTTCAATAGGAATCTAACATCCCTCCCAGCATAAAACTCCATGGAAATGTAATACACAATTACCATATAAAAAGTAAGGACCCCCCCCCCCGTACACTGCTGGTAGGAATGCAGACTGGTACAACCACTATGGAAAACAGTATGGAGGTTCCTCAAAACATTAAAAATGGGAGCTGCCTTTTGACCCAGTGATCCCACTTCTAGGAATGTATCATAAGAATCCTGAGACACTAATCAGAAAGAATATATGCTCCCCTATGTTCATAGCAGCGCAGTTTACAATAGCTAAGATCTGGAAACAGCCCAAGTGCCCATCAGTAGATGAGTGGATAAAAAAGCTGTGGGACATTCACACCATGGAATACTATGCAGCTGTAAAGAAGGTTCTTGTACCCTTTGGGACAGTATAGATGGACCTGGAGAAAATTATGCTAAGTGAAATAAGCCAGGCAGAGAAAGACAAACATCACATGATCTCACTTATATGTGGAATCTAAAGAACTTAGTAAACTGATGAACAGAATAGATTCAATGACATGGAAGCACAGATGAGACTGACAAATGTCAGAGGGAGGGAGGAGAGTGGGTGGGTGGAGGGGGAGAGATTAACCAAGAATTTATATGCATATATGCACAACCCAAGGACATGGGCAATGGTGGGGAGGGGGACTGGGGAGGAGGGTGGGATGGGGTAGAACGGGTCATGGGGAGATAAAGGGACATTTGTAATATTTTAAATAAATTTAAAAAACTATTACAAACAATAAACAACAACAAGAACAAGTAAGTACCCTAGAGCCTCAATATATGATTGGATGACAAATTAATTTTCCCTTGAGCAGATATATAAATTCAAAATAAAGATAATCCCTACAGAGAGTGCTATCACAAAACCTGAGTTTTTACTTTATTCATTTAAATATAGATAATCCTTGCAACTGGCTAGGAAAGGGACTGTGTTCCTTTTTTTTTTTTTTTTTAATATATCTTTATTGATTTCAGAGAGAGGAAAGGAGAGGGAGAGAGACAGAAACATCAATGATGAGAGAGTCACTGATTGAGCCCGCAACCCGGGCATGTGCCCTGACCAGGAATCGAACCCCGATCGCCTGGATCCTAGGTTGACGCTCAACCGCTGAGCCACGCCTGGCCAGGGACTGTGTTGTACTGCCCTCTCCAATTGCCCCTTTCCCTCCACACTCCCCTCCTCCAAAGAGTCGAGTGCTGGGTTTCCAAATGCTTGGGAAAGTCCTCCAGCTCCACACTACTGGTCTTGAACTTAAACTACTTCTGATCTACAGTTTTTAAAGGTGTTTTGGGAAAAGGTTTCATTTCAAAGTTCCTAGTGGTTTTTTGCTCAACTGAAGATGGAGACCCAAATTCACCCTAGACGTCTGACAGGGTCTCGTTTGGGAGGGTGGGGGAAGTCCTGAGTACAGAGGAAAAGAAGTGGGGTTCACCTATGGGTCAATCAATTTGAAGAGATGCAGCAGCAAGAGCATGGCTGTTTTTTTAAAAAAAAAAAAAAAAAAGCTGTATGGAAGAGCAGACACCCCCGAGCAGCACAGACTGCTGCTCTAAATGGAAACCAGAGAGGGGAGGCACTCCCATCAACCACAGAAATTCCTGGGAGAGGCACGCTTTTTCCACATGCATCACAGGGAAATGTGAACTCAGAGAAGGAAAGACTTGTGTCACCCGAGTTCTGACTGTAAGACATCACAAGCAGGTTACCTCTGTTTCCAAAACCTTTTCCAACGCCAAAGCCACCAAGAGTGGAGGTACTCTCCCTTTTATGAGACTCGCCAGCATCTGCAAAAGTTCACAGTTACAATTCTTTAACCTATAGCTTTAAGTACGTCATAAAAAGTAAAAATTAAAAGAATCTTGGGGACTTCCAAGGATAGGGAGAGTAGTATAGAAGCTTATAAAGATGTAATTAATATGCCCCAACTTCTTTTTAAAAAAACCTCTTAAATTATGATACCAAGGTGCCCAGCTGGGCATGGCTCAGCGGTTGAGCATCAACCTAGGATCCGATTCCCAGTCAGGGAACACGCCCGGATTGTGGGTTCGATCCCCAGCTGGGGGCGTGCAGGAGGCAGCCAACCAATGACAGCTCTCTCATCATTGATGTTTCTATCTCTCTCTTCCTCTCTCTGAAATCAATACAGATATATATATTTTTAAAAATTATGATACCAAGGTAAAAACATAAATATACCACTGAAATACAGCTTTAGACTAGTTGTTATTTTACTAGTGACCTTTAACTAGAAAATTCAACTCTGACTTTCTGTATATTAAACCTCACTGAGAGAGCTACTGGCACTATGCCCCTGTGTGAAAGTCACCGCTAGTGAAAATTTTATACTCTTGTCGTGTTTCTAAATTACTCTATTATTTATGCATTTTCTAGTACTTAAATCACTCTCAATCTTTCTACTTCTAAACTGAAATTAGGCAGGGGTCACATAATAAAGAAAACAAGTCAAGTGCCATTGCCCTGCACGTCCCTCCCTGCCACAGATTTCCCATGTCAGCCTTCCTCGCTTCACTCCCATTCCAACTCTCAACACCCAACGTTCTAATCCACACAAACAGCTCCCCACAGCCCACTGTGAACTTCTCCATGCTGCTCCCCACGTGGCATGCCTGCATTTCTACTTTTCCTATCAAAATTCTCTTCACTGCAAAAGCCTCCTTTACAGGCCGCCTCCTTCCATGAAGTCTCCCTTTAGTGCTGCAAGTCAGAATCAACCCTTCCCCACACCCCCAGCACACTGTCAGTAGCTCTTTTTACTAATATTTCTTTTCATGTGTTTCTCTACCATTGCATTAAGAATTCTGAGGGCAGAGTTGCTACGGCAAGTAGCAGGGTTATTTAAAACAAAAAACTGTAACAAGACATCCAAACCAGCTAAACTGCCGCTTTAAACAATCACTGGGGAAAGTTGAAGCACCGCCTTGTGATCCCCTAAACTCTCTCAGCCATCTCTGTACTGTCCTAGAACAGGGGAGTTGGGGGTCTATGAAACTCCTAAAGCCACATGCAGAACTGTCTGAGGAACTATCAATATTTTCATCACACTCTAAAGATGTGTGTGTTCGAGAAGTTAAGGCTATTTAGGCCATGCTGCACAGAACAGGAAGAGCTGATCAGTGTTATATTTTAAGTGATTAAGAGTCAATTTCAAAAACACATTACTAGCTTTCAAGTTCTGAGGGAAAATACCATAGACATTGAAACTAGCTAAAAAGTCAGATGAATCATAGGGAATGAAGTTACACTCATATGCCTGTGAATTTCCAGGATTATATGGAGTATAAAGATACCTTTTTAAAGTATTAACATTCAACAAAGAATTTTGATCAGAAGTTTAATGTGTATTTCAACCTAAAACGTATGGAATTAACAATATGTAGTAAAATGTCTCAGTTATGGTTTTCTCATTTAAAAAGGCGTTATTCACCCTGTGGAGTTTGGCTCAGTGATTAGAGCATCAGCCCCTGGACCAAAGGGTCTTAGGTTTGATTGCCAGTTAAGGGCACGCGCCTGGGTTGCAGGTTCAATCCCTGGCCCCAGTTGGGGCATGTGTGGGAAGCAACCAATCAATGTCTCTCTCTCACATCACTGTTTCTTTCTCTCCCCCTCCCTCCCTTCTATTCTCTTGCGCGAGGATTAAAAAATAGAAATATTTTAAAAATAAAAAGGCTTTATTCAACACTGTTTACAGCCTGCATCAAAAAGTATCAAATAACCTATTCTAGAATAGGATTTTAAAATATATCTAAATATTAAATGTTCCTTTAACTGTAATATGAAAATATGTATTATTTCTAATGTTAGTAACGGCAAACACTTGAACCTCCTGGCAGAACTGCATGGTCCAAATCATCAATTCCTCTCACTTAATACGCAGGCTTAAAAACAGAGTATGTATGCCTCTTTAAAGAATAAATTATTTCCATCAGTAGCAGCAACAGAAAATTCACATTTGTGTTAACTGTATCTAAACAAGAAATTACGTTTTCCAAATATCAAATGAAATACCACACATAAACCAACCTTTAGTTTCCAATGAATAAAACTATCTACAAATAACAATAGTGTTTCAAAGAATAATAGCTAATAAATTCAATAACAAGTGTTACATATATTTAAAACTACCAATTAGCCCTAGCTTATGATATCCCATTTAAAAAAGAAGTGGTCATATGTATTTTAAATAACTTTAACTTGAGATTCTAATACTATTTTATTGCACTATAAGAAACCACAGTGAAGAATATTTTCAGCATTTTATTATCAAATCTAAAGATGGACTTCGGGAGGATATTCTGCTGTCATTATCTGTCAGATCAAGTTCTGGTTGTTCTAAAAGTAACAATAAAGAATTTCAAGCTTTGAAAAATAACTCCTTAATGCGAATGGGGTAACATAAATGCTTCCCATGCTGCCTTTCCTGAGAATATGAAACTTAGGAAGGAGGTCCTTCCCGCCCCAACTCTGAAGCTTTCACAATCCTCCCATGCCAGCTGGTAGAAATCAATAATCATAAACACATTAAGAAGCCACTCTGTGAAACAACTATCTTTACCCAATCTATCTAAGCAATGAAACTACTTCGTACTATCCCAAAAAAGTAAACCAGGAAAAGGAACAATGGCATTGGAGAAGAGGATGACCCCCTCACCCCAAAAGCACCTACGGTGCACCAAGCGAAAACACACCTGGCTGTGCACTAACCAGCCACACAAGCCTCTATCCAGCCCACTGTTCACAGCTGGCAAGGCTAAAGGAAGACACAGCTACTTACCTCTGTTTCCCAAACTCCTCCCAGAGGCAAATCCGCTCCTCAGGAAATGATCTCTTCGAGAAGGTCCATCATCCATTTCTAAAGCAAATGACAATGTGAAGCAAATCAAATAACAAGCATCTTGGTGGTATGCAAACTTCACACCTTCTCAATGTGCCCACTCATGTGGCAAAGGCGGGATTTTAATGAGTGAGACACATAGCCTATTGAAAAATGGGCTGTGAATAGGTAGTTCTCCAAAATAAAATTAAATGGTGACTAAATCTCACTCATAATTAAAGAAATTGGAAATCAAAAGAGGAGATCCCTTTTTCAACCATATGATTGACTAGGAAGCAGTTCCAAGTTTGCTAATACTGAAAACAGTCAAGGGAAACAAGTACAAATCACACAAAATATTGAAAGCTATAAACTGGGTTGATCTTGATACTGATTTTTAAAAAATACATTTTTGGAAGAAGAATAGTATGAATTTCTCCTCTGGGTATAGTCACATGGTGACACAGATGCATAAAGGTGTTTTCATAAGCACTGTCTGTATTAGCAAAAAGAATTGGAGAACAGGTGAACTACGGTCATCTTGTAGTCACCCACAGAACACTGGGCACTTTCACTCAGCAACAGAGCATCCAACAGTAAGAACTGATGCTTATAGAAACTGATCATGCAGGAGGTCACAGTGCAAATCAACAACAAATTTCAAACACCATCATCAGACACAAATTCTCTGATCACAATGAAATCAAATGAGAAGTCATTAAACACAAAGTTTAGCATCCTCTTACATTTGGAGATGAATTTTAAAAACACTTCTACATCACCTACAGCTCACAGAAAAAAAGAGAAATTGGAACTTTAAAACTACTTAGGATTGTATGATAAAAATGTTAATTATCAGTACCAAAATTTTTATGCTAGAAAATAAGAACTCAAAATTAATGAGCTAAATGGCCATCTCAACTAGAAAGAATATTTGAAAACAAAACAAAACAAATCATACAAAAGGAGGGAAAAAGAGCAGTAATTAACAAACTAGGAAACAAACATATAATAGAGTGACTCAACAAAACCAAAACCAGGTTCTTCAAAGTCACCAGTGAAAACCTGCCAGTAACAGGTCACAAGAAAACCGATTGGGAGGGGGGCAGAGGAAGAGCAAATGAGTATTAGCAAGGAAAGGGAAAGGAAAGAATCTCAAGAATGATGGAGCTGCAGCTCAGAGAGTATAACGTTTCCGCCGTGCGAGATGAAAGGGCCCGGGCCTACAGTACGACACTGTACCTACTCAACTACATCGTACCACACACTTGGAAGCTTGTTAAGAGGATATATCTCACGTTATGTACTTTGTACCACAGTAAGAAACAAGCTGTCCGTGGCATTTTTTAAATTATTGATTTTTAGAGAGAGAGGAGGGGGAGAGAGAGAGAGAAACATCCATGTGAGAGACATCTGACACACCCTGACCGGGGATCGAACCCGCAGCCTTTTGGTGTACAGGACGAAACCCCAACCAACCGAGCGACACTGCCAGGGTAGGACAGGTGAACAAAGGAAAGCAGGGCAGTATTTGTGATAAACATGTATATAATACGCCAGCAAAATACAATTTTGTATGTGGGAATATATGCAGAGATCTAAAAAATTGGAGTCAACGCACTGTTCCTGGTGGTTAAATCTGGGGCCAACATTTCAGATTTCTTTTTACCTCTGTATTTTTAAGTTTTGTTTGTTTGTTTTTTTTGTTTGGGAGTTTTGCAACCATATTTAGGTATTGATTTAGTATACATTCATTGGTCTGATATGTGTCCCTGTAATAACAAACTTTCATTAAAAGAGCTACAAAAGTTTGTTATCCAGAAGAAGGTAAGCAGGCAGTCTGTATTTTTCATTACCTGGTTCCACTTTGTTAGCCTGAACATTTGGAGGTATAATGCTAAGGAAAGCCCTGGCTTTTAGTTGGTGGTTCTTTCAATCTAATTTCTTGAAGATTTCACCACAAAACAAATGTTATGCTTTAATATTCGATAAAAGTACGCTTTCATCCCTTTACAGAAACTCACTTCTATCTGACACTTCAAAAAACGAGGTATTTCCCAATTACACAGTGATCTACACAAACAGAGGTGTGAGAAGGTGCAGCACACAGTGTGCACGTAGTCCGTATGGTGGAAGCAGCCAGCCTTTCCCTCATGTCAGCAGGCAGCAATGCCATGAACTGTCACAATCTGAATACTCTGCATTACACCACAGCATTTACATGCTTATGAAAGGTAAATGCATCTTGACAACAGCAAAGGCATCTCTTCTACATTAAACGTCTATCAGGAGAATTACTCTGAACTTCGGTGAACCTGGGAATTAAACCGGCTTTAACCTGATGAACTCCGACTACCTCTTCACAGGGCTTCAGGACAGGCTTCTGTGAGCCTGTTGCTTCTGTGACCATAAAATGTTTCACCTTGTCCGCTCATCTTTGATGAGAGAAATGATGGAACTCCGTGGTGCCACCACCAACCTTGCACTGCAGTAAGACTTAAGTAGCAGTTATACAAATTTAGAGACTTAGCAAATTCACAGTAACTCAAATTCACAGAAGGAAGCCTGGGGGCTGGCAGGGGCAGGGAATGGAGTTACTGTTTAATGGGTATGAAGTGTCAGTGAGGGAAGATGAAGGTTCCAGAAGTGGACGGTGACGGTTGCACAGCAACATGAATATGTGTATTTTCCACCCGCGGTTTGGAATCCAAGGATGTTGAGGGCTGACCATATGCACTGTCCTATGCTGTTTTATATACAGTGGTACCTGGGTTTTCGAACATCTCTGTTCACGAACATTTCGGTTGACAAATGCTGTAAACCTGGAAGTAAATGCTTCGGTTTTCAAACATGCCGCAGAAGTCAAATATGCCACACAGCTTCTGCTGAGTGCAAGATCCCGAGGCCTAGCTGTCGGCTGTTGATCCCTCCGTTTTAGAACATTTCAGAACTCAAAAGGTCTTCTGGAACGGACTACATTCGAAAACCGAGGTACCGCTGTAAGGGACCTGGGCATCTACAAATTTTTGACCATGCCTTGTTCAAGGGTCAATTGTGCCTAATGCCACTGACCTATCCACTTAAAAATGGTTTAAATGGTCAATTTTATGTTACATTCTAATAGAGTAGAAACAGCACTTCAGCTTGCTTTGGATTTCAAGAAAATGAGAAGCCACTGGCACGCATTAACCTCTGAGCCGAGCCCAATCACTCCACCATCTCTCCATCCACCCCAATTGGTAACACACTCGGGAAAGCCAGCGGGAACGAGTGAGGGGACAGCAGCTGTCCTATCCCAGCTTTGCCTTTTATTGTCCCAGGACCTTCCTGCATTCGTTTATGGACATCAGAGAAACTCGTAACATCCTGATGGAATGGCCAGTTTGGTTTAAACCATTGTTATCCTGACAGGTCACCACCATTGCAATCGGCTTCACCTTTATAGTCCGAAGTCCTGCTCCCTTATGCCAGGGACCCTGGCAAGTCCCTAAGCAGCCTGAAAGCCAAACATGCAGCAGCCAGACTGGGCAAAGGTTTCACGGCAAAACCACTAATCAAAACTGTCTATAGCACCATACTCTCTGCTCTCTTCCTTCTCTAACTGGAAGTGTCCCCCATCCCAAAATATCCCAGTAAATCAGAATTCTCACTAGGGAATCTTTAAATGCCTCTACAAGATGTCTACCAGGCAGCTCCCCATTCCTAAGATGAAGCCTTAATCTGAAAGGGCTCCACCGTTCTGCCTTAACACATACCTGACGATGGAACCGGAGTCCTGCTGAAAGTGTCTCCATTTGCTCCAGAAGAATACCTATCCTGTGAGAACGAAGAAAAGACTCGTTTTCTACACTGAGTAATAAGAGGATGTGATCTACTTCACAGGTACTACAAAATTTTAACTGGGTTTTGTTCAGAACAAAACTGTGGTCAACTGCAAGATTTCCTGGGTCACTGATGTTCCTTTATCAATTACTCCTAAACCTTCACACTAGCATTGTATGCAGAGCGTATTAACATACCACTTAGGCCCTGGCTAGGAAGCTCAGCTGGCTAGAGCATCGTCCCCATATGCCAAGGTTGCAGGTCTGACACCCAGTCAGGGCACACACACAGTCAACCAATGAATGCATAAATGGGTGGAACAATAAATTAACATCTCTCTCTCTCTCTCTCAAACCAATAAAAAATAAATAAAATAAAATCATAATCAGCAAACCACAGCCATGAGCAAATGTGGTGAGCCACCAGTTTCTGTGAATAAAGCTTTATTGGACACAGCCACCCTCACTCATCTGGGTTTGTCCATGGCTGCTTTCGCCATATGACGACCACAAAGCTGTGACAGGATGTAAGGTCTGCAAAGTCTAAATTATTTACTATCTAGCTTTTTATGGGAGGAGTTTGCTGACACCTGAATTGGAAGTTCAACCACCCATATATTTGAAAATTATAATCAAATACTACTACATAAGTAAAATCTGACGGGAGTAATACATGAATTTAGCAATGCCTGAAAATGCACATCATGTGCAGAGCTGGGCATTTTGCACTGTACTCATTAGCACTGCACAGGATAAAGCAGAGCAGAGATGGAGAGCAGTGGAAAGCAGCTTCTACTGCAACTTACTCTAAAACTTCTACTGTGTTTATATAAAGTGAAACAAATTAATGTTTATATCCTTTAAAAAGAAATTCACTCTCAAGTAAATTCACTTCAAACTCCTAGCGTGTCCTGATCATCAATCCAGTCCTTTCTTTCCTCTCACTTAACCTTCCTCTACTTATGGCAAAACATTCAGAACAGAGCTCTGAAATTCTTGCACAGAGCTCTGAATTCTGAAAAATCAGAATTCAGTAAAGATGAAAGGTGACCTAAAGCATACAGGTGACCCCTTGATTAACTGACTGCATTAGGACAGTCTCAATATTTCTTCAAATAAATTCCTCTAACAACCCAAAGCTGAAGGGTAACACTTGTTTTCTAAAATTTCCTTCACAAAAGACGCTACTGGCTTGAGAAACTACTTTTATGAAGCTTGAGTATCTTTCAACTGTTTTCCTAAGGTCAGAAAGACAACAGCATCCTTGATAGGCCTGGGGCTTTGGGTACAGTAGAGTATCAAAATATGACACCACATCTAGAAAAACAGGCACTTGGCACCCTTGTGATGTCCTACAGAGAAGTCATACGGCAGTACCAGAGGGTCTGTAGGTTGCACACTTTGGTACCAGATAAGTTTTTTTTCTTTATAAGAAAGACTAAGAACTCCACACTGCACAATAATTCCTCCCAGGGTTTTAACTTTTATTTTCAAAACCAGGTCCAATGAGCTTTCTGAACAGCTGGTGTAGCTACAGTGTACTACCAGAGAAACCAGCTTCCTTCAGAGGGCAGTGCTTTTGGCGGGGAGGAGGAAAATCTCTTCATACTTGAACATTTTCTAATTATTTATTGTATTCTGGGGTATGGCGTAAGTACAGAGAAGCCATCACCTCAGATGGCAGCTTTTAAAAGATTTTTTTTCCCCTCAACACCACAATTCCTCTAATGTTTCCAGCATTCCCAGGTA
Organism: Miniopterus schreibersii; assembly: GCF_964146895.1. Lineage (NCBI taxonomy): Eukaryota > Metazoa > Chordata > Mammalia > Chiroptera > Miniopteridae > Miniopterus > Miniopterus schreibersii. The sequence continues at coordinate 104,124,916 of NC_138103.1, read as the reverse complement.
GGCCAAGGCGTCCTACAGAAAAACCTTGGGTTAGACCTACAGGGGTTCGGGCTGGCGTTCACAAGGGAGGGCAGAGCTGTCGCAGCTGGCCATGGAGAAAGCTGCCTTGGCTGGTGTGGTATAGAGAAGCCAGCTTGTTTACATGCTTACTCCATGACTGCTTGCCCCAAGCAGAAAGTGCATTTCAGGATCTATTTTTGGAGGTTTATTACGTATGTCTGGTTCTCAATTCCGACAATTTAATGAAGATCTAAATAAAATGCTAGGTTCTACCTTAAAAAAAAAATGACACCACAGACATCAACACAAAAAAGTGAGCCAGATTTCCCTTTCCAAAGTGAAACCCTGAAGGCTTTTTTCTCTTCTTGTGGCCAAAGCATTACTGGGTGAATAGAGCAAAAAGAAGGCTGGTTTTGTAAGTGCTATAAAGCTGATAAAGGTAATGACACACTGGCACTGAAGAACTGAAAGCTGTATTAGGTGACCTTCAGGTTGTGGAACTTGATATCCCACATACATCGAACCTACAAATTTCAAGGCAAATTCTGAAACGGGACATCAAAAAGTTTTTTTCAACATAATCATTTCATCATAAAATTCTTACCCTTTTTCATTACCATAAAAAAAGCTAACTTTAGCTCTGGCCGACATGGCTCAGTGGTTAGAACATCAACACGTGCACCAAAGGGTGGCGGGTTCGATTCCAGGTCAAGGGCACGTACCTGGGTTGCAGGTTGGATCCCCGGCCCAGGTAGGGGCACATGTGGGAGGCAACCAATCCATGTGTCTCTTTCAATCCATGTTTCTCTCTCTCCCCCTCTCCCTCCCGTTCTAAAAATCAATGGAAAAAATGTCCTCGGGTGAGCATTAACAAGAAAGAGCTAACTTCCTATTCCCCTCCAGCTCCCGCACACTCCCATTCTTCCTTCAAGCCCCCGAGTCTGGCCTCCAGCCTAGCTCTGCGTGGAAAATGCTCTCAATGAGGAAGTGCTGCAAGAGAGGAGAACATCACGCTTCTCCCAGGGAAGCCCTCAGCAGCGTCTGAAATGACACCGTTTCTTCCTCTCGACAACATTCTTCTCTTGGCTGGAGGAGCACACACCCTGCAGGTTTACTGCCTGCCCCACTGAGCGCACCCTCCCCCTTCAGTCCCTTCAGCTGGCTCCTCCTCCCCGATCTCTGAAGTTGGGATGTGCTAGAGCTAACAGCAGAGCCCTCTAACTTGTACTCTACTGAACTCTACCCAATCTCATCCCTTTAAATCCCATTAATACACATATAACTTCCATAATTATATCTAGAATCTGATCCTGCTCCTAAGCAACAAATTCATATTATCTACTGACTGGCATCCTTGCTAGCATGTTTCACAGGTATCTCAAATTGAACAAAATAAATAGAGAATTCTTAAAACTTTTCCTCCCAAACTTGTTCATCTCCCATAGAGTCCCTCTCAATAAATGGCAACACCCATCTGGCTGCTTACACTGAGAAACCAAGCCAGCACCCGGGGTTCCTCTTTCATGCCCATGTCCAGCCCAACCCGTCTAATCAACTCTATGTCCACAACTATGGCCAGGTCCCTCCTTTGGTCTCACACAAATTAAAGTCCCAAAATACAGACAATACCATCCTCCAACCCTTCTTCTGATTCACTGTTCGTAGCCAGATCAGCCCCATTCACGTCCCCAGCTGAAGTCTGGTTCCTTTGTCAGCTTCTTCAGCAACTGCTGTGTGAAACTGATGCTGCTCCTTCAGCACCATCAGAGCTGGAGAACTCCGACTCTGAGTCTCATGTGTGTCACACACAGACCCAAAGTTCCAGCAAGCTATCAGGTTACACAAGAAATTTATAATAACCAAAATTTAGAAATAACCACCAAAGCCCAGAAACAAATGTGACTGTTGCAAGAGCTTATAATCTAAGCCCTAATTTCTGTGTGAAAGCATTTTCCAAATAAGATTTCCCCAAACAAAAGTATTTAACAACCCAATCTAGACTCACGTTGAGGTCATCAATGACAGGCTGCAGCAGAAACCTACTGTAAGTGACGGCAGAGAAAAGACAGAGGATTCACTTTTCTCTAACTCTGGACCAGCTCAGCCAACATCTCTGCCACCGCTGTAGCCTTCCCCCCGCCTTCTCACGCCTTTTGTCACTCTGCCCTGGACTCCACCCTTCAGGGTTTGAGGATGAGCACACTGTCCATCTCCCACAACTTGCTCGTATTCAGCATATATGAGCTTCCATGCTCTCAATCAAGAGACACTCTATTCTCCCACAACTTGCTGAGGACTAGATGCAGAAATTGCTAGAAATCTTCCTCGGGCTCCAGCACTTCAATTTCCTTAGGTCTGTCAACTCAGTGATGTTCAAGGACCACACTTTTTTTTTCTTCCTACTTCAGAACCACAGTATGGATGTGAACAGAAGAGGTGCAGGCTTTATTTTCTTATCTAAATAATTATTATAAACTTTGCTGCCCCAGCTTTATAAAATTGTAATTGTGGATGGACTAATTATTTCGAGCTGTTTCCACTTTAATCCTAAGAGTATTTGCCTTCTGAAATGTGGCACAGAAAAGGCACCTAGACCAGAGAAGTGACCACTGTGCAGACTTACTGTCCTGGTCCCCAGACAAGGGGAATCAGAGCCAGCAAGCAAGCCCAAATCCTGCTTCGCTCACCACACTCATCCACTCCAGCACTCAAACCAACCTGCTTACACGCCACATGCCAGTGCCTAAGCACGGAGATTTCTGCACTACAAATGTACTCATTAGGTTATCAACTTTTCTTCACCTCACATCTTCCACTGTTCTATCCCGAGGTGGTACACTCACTTCAAAATTTAGAACTGGGAAATTCTAAGAGCTACCAGAACAGTGGCCAATTATTCAAGTTTATATAAGCATGTGTCAACATTACACCTCCAAATAAAATCCTGAGAAGCATTCAGAAAAGGCTGACCACAGATATTAAGACGACACTAATTCAAGATGGTCTTAGAGCCGCTATAAATTTAACAAAAGGGAAACCCAGCTGTCTCTACAAATGGAAACCTGGTTGGAAAAACAATCAAAATGGTGCCTTTAAAAGAAACTAAGCTGAATAAAAGACCTCAGATTTCTCCTACATAAAAATGTCATTTAGAAAAGTCACATATTCATCCTTAGTTTCTGGAAGTTTTACTCAAGCAGAGCAGGCAGAAAAGCTGTCAACCACACCATGTTCCTTCAAGTCAAATAGGCCAAATAACTACCAAAAAAACCAGCACCAGGTGTCAGGTTTTCAGACAAATGCAAAAATTTGACTACAAATTGAAACCCCACAAATATGTATAAAGAATCATAAGGAAGCCCGGCTGGCGTGGCTCAGCAGTTGAGCACTGACCTACAATCCAGGAGATCGAGGTTCGATTCCCAGTCAGAGCACATGCCCAGGTTGTGGGCTCATCCCTGGGGGGGGGGGCAGGGGGCAGCCCATCAATGACTCTCTCATCATTGATGTTTCTCTCTCTCCCTCTCTTTCCCTCTCCCTTTCTCTCTGAAATCAATAAACACATATATTTTTTAAATATATCTTTATTGACTTCAGAGAGAGGAAAGGAGAGGGAGAGAGATATAGAAACATCAATGATGAGAGAGTCATTGATCGGCTGCCCCCCGCATGCCCCCAACCTAACCGGCAACGGGGGCATGTGCCCTGACCAAGAATTGAACCCTGATAGCCTGGATCCTAGGATGATGCTCAACCACTGAGTCACACCCGGCTGGGCGGCATATTTTTTTAAAAAAGGATCATAAGGTAGACTTGTTAACAAAGATTGTACTCAAGTTCGTATTCCCAGTATCATGAAACAAGGTGTTACTGAAGAGCACAAAAACCCTAAAAGGTACATGTGAAAGGTGAGTCGGCCACACCCAATTTCAACTGCCTCATGCAACGTATACACACAACATGCTACAGTGCCCTGTGATGTCTGAAGAACACTTAATGACGGCAAAGCCTTGGACGGAGGAAAAAAAAAAATTACACAGGTGACTATTAAAGTCTGCTGGAGAAAGCGTACCTGTGAATTAAACTTTATATTGTAGGAAGTCTATTGAGAACCAGGGAGGGAAAGAACGATAAAATATCCTTTGACCAAGCAATTCCATTTTCCAAAAAAAACAAACTCCCAAATTAAAACAAAAAATAAGCTGAAGACATTCATGACACTAACAGTGAAAAGCCAACAACACCTTCACTTCGCGGCACCGGGAAGTCAACTGCGCCGCGGCCGGTCCTTTCCGCGCTACTGCGCAGCCACGAGAATTGTTTCCAGGAAATTGGCGACATGGAAGAGGGAAAGTGGAAAAGCTAGAATCGAAAACCACGGCTGCGATCTCACCATCATTACGACCTACCTACAACCCTGTTTGGGGGAAACAAGCCCGGTCACTAAGAGCGTAACAGGAGTTCACCTGGCACCCGAGCTGGGTCCGACCCGCGCCCTTGGGCCCCTGAAAGTCAAGGGTCGCTACCTTCTCGAACACGGGAACGTAGGAGGACAGGTGCGGTGTGATGATTTCCGCCTCCCAGTCTTCATCGCCCATGGTGGATGCCCGTCCTGTTTTTGCAAAAACACAGACACGTTTGGCCTCAATTAGATCAGAACCGGGTCTCCAGCGGCACCGACGACCGCCATCTCCCCGACACCAGAAACCAGGCGCCGACCTGCCGAAGACGCCGGAGAGAAGGGGACTGGGCTCGCCTCTTACCAGAGGCGGCACTGACGCCCACCCTTTGCGTCCTTGAAACTGGGGGCCACCTACGAGCGACCCCGCGACCCCGGGTCCCCGCCGAGCTGTTCCCAGCGTTTACCTTCCGCCAAGGGGCCCGAGCGGCGGGGTGCGGACGTTCCCGGGTCCCTTCAAAGGGCTCTAAGGCGCCGGGCTCGGGGCTCGGGGCTCGGACAAGTCTCCGGGAGCCGGCGGGCGAGGGGACGAGGGTCCCGACGGAAGGCCGAGGCCCCACCGAGCTCAACGGGCCCCCAAGGGGTGTCCGCGCTCCGCCCCCACCGCCCTCAGACCGGTCTCGCCCCGCGCCTGCGGGATCGCGGGAGGGAGGCGAGCCCGCCGCGTCCACCACGTCCACCCGCCGCCGCCGCCGCTCACCCCTCGCCGCCCGCCTGCCGCCTGCAGCCCAGGTCCTCGCCGGCGCAGCCACCGCCGCTGCAGCCTAAACGGCCGCACGTGCCGGACGCCACGCCTACGTCATGTGCGTGCGGCCGTGGCAAATGGCACCAGGCGGCGAGCGCGGCGCCAGCCAATCAGCACCCGGACGGCGCGCGGCCCCGCCCCCGGGCCCCGCCCATCGCGGTCTGCCCACCCCGGGCCTGCTTGCCGCTTGCGCGCCGTCGACGCTGGGGGCCCGTTAGGCCTGAGGGGACGCGGGTGGCCGCGGCCACCTGTCCCTCCAGTGTCGGGGGCCCCCTGTGCGAGCGCCGCTAGACAGTGACGCCCCTCCCGCCTCCTAACACGGAGCTGGACGGCCTGGGCCGCGCTCGCGCCTACCCTGTCGCCTCCCTGCGCGGCCCCGCCCCCGCCGCAGCGGCGGTTGGCCCCTCGGGTGGTGTCCGCCGCTCCCGCCTCACATCCGGGGACTCCCGGCCTGGTGGGCTGGGCCCCGGGGACGCGGCCACACTGCCCGCGGGCGCCACCAAGGTGCACCGTTCAGAGCGGCGTCCGCGCCTCTGCGGAGGAGCCGCCCTCTGACCCGAGGAAGAGGAAGCTGCGCTCGGCCTGTGACCCTGCTGACCCCGGGCCGCGGGTCAAGCCGGAGGGACAGGGGTCCCGCGGAACCTCACGCCCGTCGGTGATGTGGTCCGTAGGCGACGGCCCGTCAGCCTTTCCGTCCAGAAGGGACGGCGGCCGCCCCCGGAGCGCGGCCTCTACCTGCGGTCCACGCTTCCGCTTCCGGCTGCCGGGCCGGGCCGGGGGGCGCCCGGGGCCGCCTCCGCCGGGAGCAGGTCGGGAACCGTCTCGCGAGCACTGGGCTTTGCGAGGTCAGCTCCCAGTGGACGGCTCCCGCGACCGCACGGGGCGTCCTGCAGCATGGGCAGGACTCTCGTTATTAGTTCCCGAGGCTTAGGTCCGGAAAGGAGCACCGCCGAGCGTCGGCTGCCCAGGGGTGCACGCATGTGGGGGGATACTCTGTATTCAACAGAGATCAGCCCAGAGGGTATTGCAACGCGACCGTCATTTTTAACAAGTCCCACTTCTGAGCCAGATCCCCCTGTACCGCGGCGGGCGGGGCCGCCGGCAGGCCCGCGCGCTCCCGCCCTCGCGGTGGCCTCTGCGGCCGCCCGACCAGACGTGCGCTGGACGCTGGTCTCTCAGTATCCTCTGTCCAGCGGGAAGAGCGAGGCGGGCAGCGGTGTGGGCAGCGTGGTAACCGCTGGGCTTCTTCAAGTGGACAGCCCCGAGAGGCTCTGGAGTGGGCGTGTCGTGGTAAACAGCGAACCCCCGCTATTCACCTCTGGGAAAGGATAGATTTCTGTTGCTTTCAGATATTGTAACAAAACGGTTCTTCATGAAACACCCAATTTACAGATATAATTTTTACAAAATATGTCTTTATTGATTTCAGAGAGAGGAAGGGAGGGAGAGACATCAGTGGGAGTCACGGATCGGCTGCCCCCTTGGGGACGGAGCCCCAGCCCGGCCGGAGCCCCGGCCGGAGCCGACCGCGACCGCCTGGGTCCCGGCGACGCTCAGCTGAGCAGGCCCGCGGCCGCAGCTGGCCGGCCAGCAGTCCCGACTCCCCAGGGCGTCGCTGGGAGGAAGGCGTCCAGCGGGGAAGACGACTAGCTCCCCACTCCGAGTCAGGACACAGGGTCCTGGCCAGAAAGCAGCCCCGCCGAGGGTCAGCGGTGTCCCGCGGTCCTGGTGTCAGGGGCCAGGCCTCCGGCCGAGCCGTGCGCCCCGCGCCCCCGCAGTCACGCCAACGCGCTCACGGCGCGCGGGCTAGCAGTCTAACCGTGTCCGCGTTCCTTGGACAACCCTGTCCTGAGACAGGGATTTTTAAAGAAAAGCCACGGCCTCCTAGGGGGAGGGCCGCGGTGCTGACCTGCCTCGAGCTCACGACGCGCGCGGACGCTGCCGGGGCGCGGGGCGCGGGTGGCCTCGGGGTACGGCCCCAGCTCCTCTCTGCGCCCCAGATGAACTCGCCAGCATACTCGCAGGGGAAAGGAAACCGCGAGTCGGGGCAGGGACGGGAGGGCCGGCCTCGCCGGCGTCCGCGGGCCGAGCGCGTGCCGGGCGCCGACTCCACCGGCAGGAACCCCGGAGGCCGGCTGCCCGACGAGGCCGCGTCGGGCCTTCTCGCGAGGCCGCGGGCTCTGCGGACTCGGGCGGCGGCCGCCCTCCTGCAGGCCCGGTCCTGCGGGCCCTCCCGCCTCCGCCAGGCCGGCGCCTCGGGCGCGGGGTCCCGGGGCGGGCGAGCCGCGCGCACCTGGGCCGCCCGTCGCCGCAGACCTGGGGCGGGGCCCCGCGGCCCGGAGCGAGTCGCTGTCGCAGGGGCCTCTGGGAGTTGTAGTCCGCGGCGGCCGCCCCGGGCCGCGGGACTCCACTCCCCGCCGGCCCCCGCGGCCAGGCCTGGTCCCCTTCCTGCTCAGGGCACGGGCAGCCAGGCCGCCCCAACTTCCTGGGCTTGGGGAAGGGTTCGCGCCTTCCTGCCCGCGCGGGAGGCCGAGGGCTTGGCCCGCTCAGGTAGATGGTGACCCCTGGTCCCGCGACTCGCCTCACGGGAGGGTCGGAGGGCGCCGGGGGGAAGCGGCGGAGGGGCTGAGCCGGCGGAACGGCCGAGCGGCGGCCCCGGCTGTCAGCCGGCGCGGTTCCCGGTGGCACCGCGGAGCAGCGGCTGCCGGGGGAGCGGCGGGGCCGAGGCCGGCGGCCATCGCTCCGGAGGGGGGCGCGCGCGGCCCCGGAGCCTGCGGGGCGCGGGGCGCGGGCTCGTGGCGCCCCCTGGGCCTGGGGGGGCTGCGGACGGGGCTGCGGGGCGCGCCGGCCGCGCGGGCTCCCGGGGCGGAGGGCGCGGCCTCGTGGGCGCGCGGCCTCCCTCGGCCGCCGGGAAGCGGGCGACCCCGGGACCCTGGGCCCGCTGTGCGGTGCCTGCCGAGGGCGCAGCGGTCTGTCCGAGTGTCCCTCCCTCCACCGAAAGAGCTTTATTATTAAACGGCGCTGAGCGCCCCCGGGCCGTCGGCGGGTCGTGGTCTCTCCGCCCCCGCGGCCCGGCCGCCGGCCGATCCGGGCGCGGCGGTGTCGGTTTCTTACAACAGGGAGGGTGGCCCCGGCCCCCGGCTGACTCCCCCTCCGCAGCCTCCCTGTGGCAGGCGGTGCAGGTTTTAGCGCGGCCGCCCACGGGAGAGCTTCCCTGAGAACTGGAGTCGCCCTCGCGCCCCGCCCCTGCTCCATCGGCGAGTTCACGCCGCGTGCGGATCCTCCGGCGTCGCCTCAGGTCCTCGCGGCATCTGCACGGGAGGGGCTCCGCCCGGAGGAGCCCTGTCCTCGCTCTCCCCTAGAAGCAGCTCGCCGTCCGTTCAGGCTTTATCAGGGATGGCAGCAGCCAGCCCCGCCTCCAGGCCCCGATGCTGGTCCTTCTGCTGTTCCCACCGCCTCTGGTCACTTCCTCCCCCCAAAGTCCACCGTGACCCCTGGAATCAGCTTCTTCCAAACTCCCGCCGGTGATGACGTGTTGACCTCTTCTCATGGGTGTTCTCAGTGGCATCTAGAATGGCGAATCCTTCCCAGAAGGTTTACAATTTGCTTTGTCTGGATCCATCAGAGGGGTCACTGTCTGTGGCAGCTGTGACCTTAGGAAATATAGTTTAAATAATGAGACTTGACAGTTGAAATAATCCTTGACCCGTGGGCTGCGGAATGGATGACGTGCTAGCATGAGAACACCAGTCTCATTGTACGTCCCCATCAGAGCTCGGGGTGGCCAGGTGCATTGTCAACAAGCAGTAATATTTTGAAAGGAACCTTTTTTTTCTGAGCAGTAGGTCTCAACAGTGGGCTTAACTTACCCAGTTAACCGTGTTCTAAGATGTGCTGTCATGTGGGCTTTGTTGATCCATGTATAGAACACAGGCAGAGTAGACTGAGCATATTCTTAAGGGCCCTAGGATTTTTGGTTGGTAAATGAGCACTGGCTTCAACTTAAACTCACCAGCTGCATTAGCCCCTAACAAGAGAGCCAACCTGTGCTTTGAAGCCAGACATTGTCTTCTCCTCTCTGGCTAGTAAAGCCCTAGATGGCATCTTCTTCCAATATAAAGCTGTTTCATCTACATAGAAAATCTATTGTTTACCCACTTTCATTACTTGTCTTAGCTGATCTGGATGACTTGCTGCAACTTGTCTTAGCTGATCTGGATGACTTGCTGCAACTTCTACATCATTGCTGCACCTGGCACTTTTATGTTATGGAGACAGAGTCTTTTTTAAAATTTTTTTAAGGTTTTTTTGTTTGTTAAAATAATATGTCTTTATTGATTTTAGAGAGAGGAAAGGAGAGGGAGAGAGATAGAAACATCAGTGATGAGAGAGTCATTGATCAGCTGCTTCCTGCTCGTCCCCAACTGGGGATCAAGCCGGCAACCCAGGGCATGTGCCCTGACCAGGAATCGAACCCCGATCGCCTGGATCCTAGGTCGATGCTCAACTGCTGAGCCACGCCCGGCTGGGCAACAGAGTCTTTTCTTAAACCTTATGAACCAACCTCTTCTAGCTTCAGACTTTCCTTCTGCAGCTTCCTCACCTCTCTCAGCCTTTGTAGAATTGAAGAGAGTTGGGCCCTTGCCCTGGATTAGGCTTTGGCTTAAGGGAATGTTGTGGTCTTCTATGCAGACCACTAAAACTTCCTCCATATCAGCAAATATGGTACGTAGAGAAGATGACGAAGACTGAACCTTGGGACTCTGCGATTTTAGGAAGTCTGGGAGGCAAGGAGCAGACAGTAAACGAGACAGAGAAGGAGGAGGGACCAGAGAGGTATAGAGGAAACCTGGAGCCCTAGTGAGTCTAGTTTATTAGGAGGAGCGTGATGCCCAGTGGCAAATATTTCTGATAGGGGAAGTAAGTGAAAGCTTGAGAAGTGACCCTGGGGGTCATCCATCTGGGGGTCATTGGTGATCTAACAAGAGCAGCTTTTGTGTAGTGATGAAGCAGCCTGATTAGCATGACTTAGAAAGAATGGGAGAATCTTATATATTTTATGTCCTACCTCTGTTATGTTTTATTTTCTTGCCCTTTTTTAGGTCAATTAATTTTTATCATTCTCCTTCCTACCTTACTGGATTTTAAGTTATACACTGTTTTCTATTATGTTAGTAGTTACCCTTAAAATTATAACATACATCACATCAGAGTGTAATGTTGATCTGGACAACATAAGGACTTTGAACACCTTAATTCCAAGACCTTCACTTGACTTTTTTCTTTTTGGTCTGGAATTTTAATTCTTTTTTTCCCCCAAACC